>NC_090267.1:178152959-178841084 GCF_040414725.1 Anabrus simplex
AGACCCCGCCGGGAATCGGACCCGGGACCCCAGTGACCAAAGGCCAGCACGCTAACCATTTAGCCATGGAGCCGGACTCTGTAGTCTTTGTCATAGACATATGCTAAAATACTGCGACCATCATGAAACTGTTGCTTGCATTTCAATTAACTTATTATAACAAATCCTGTAGACTAAAGATCCAAATATTTCCAAGTCCTCATTATAAGTGAACAACTAGAAGAACCCATTTATTCCACTGAGTAGATAGGGAAAGAGAAGCCACGTAATATCTCATAGATGCTGTGACGTTGTAAGTACTCATCTTTGGCGGGAAGGGGCTTCCCGCGCTAAAGCGGCCACGAGGTTGAGTGGGAAGCTCTGACGACACCTTATTCCCACACAGCATTCAATTGGAACTTTTCCTTACTTTATACTAGTCTTCGTAGAGTACTCAGAGTACTAAACATTTATACAAATATAGACTACTTACCGAGAGGCGTGGTGTACGCTACCGGATACCGGTATTCACATTAGAGACTGTGCAGTGACTGTCCTTTTTTTTTTTTTTTTTTTTTTGTTATTTGCTTTACGTCGCACCGACACAGATAGGTCTTATGGCGACGATGGGACAGGGAAGGGCTAGGAGTGGGAAGGAAGCGGCCGTGGCCTTAATTAAGGTACAGCCCCAGCATTTGCCTGGTGTGAAAATGGGAAACCACGGAAAACCATCTTCAGGGCTGCCGACAGTGGGGTTCGAACCCACCATCTCCCGAATACTGGATACTGGCCGCAATTAAGCGACTGCAGCTATCGAGCTCGGTGTGACTGTCTTTAATGTCCGCCCTCCAGATAGTCAATTGCGCTGTTTTAAAAAAAAAATCGCATTTTAATACTTAGCACTGTAATTTGTTTAGCTGGTCACATACCTCTGTTCGTATTTATTTTTCTGGAAACGTATGGCTATACTGCCATCTGTTCTTCTTCTTCTTCTACCATTCCTACCGCTTTTCCCACACCTGTGGGGTCGCGAGTGGGAACTGCGTGGCACAAGTGGATTTGACCCTGTTTCACGGCCGGATGCCCTACCTGACGTCAACCCTATATAGAGGGATGTAATCAGTATTGCTTGTTTCTGTAGTGTAGTGTGTTGTGTGAATATGAAGAGGAGAGTGTTGGGACGGACACAAACACTCAGTCCCCGAGCCAAAAGAATTAATCAGTAGTGATTAAAATCCCCGACCGGACCAGGAATCAAACCCGCGACCCTCTGACCCGAAGGCAAGCACACTGACCATTCAGCCAACGACTCGGACCTATTCTGCTCTATGTTATTAAGGCTAAAACAATTTATTTTGCAAAACTCAAGCTGGAGTAAATGAGTTTGTATGCTTCCGCAAACACTTGATTTACAACTTCTCTTGTGTGTATTCACTTGTCAAATGATGCGGGAACTTCAAACAATCAGCCTGGGTAAGCTTCCTGGTTACCAAGTCAGAGCAATCATCTTCTTCTAATTGACTGAAGTCTTCTTCAACTTCAGATTCACTGAATATTTCTGAAGCACCCCGATACTCACTACCCGAACCAAGGTAGAGACAATCATCTTCATTGGAGTTCCGCTGATTACGTGCCGAATTCAGCCTAATCATTATATTCAGAAGTCCATGGATTCTCTGTTGCCTGAGAATCACTTAGTCTACTTCTTAAATTCTTCCATTAAAACACATTTCTCTTGGAGTGAACATTATGTCGAAAAATTTCCGACACACGAGCTTAAAGAGTTACATATAATATATTGCCGGGCTGAGTGGCTCGGACGGTTAAGGCGCTGGCCTTCTGACCCCAACTTGGCAGGTTCGATCCTGGCTCAGTCCGGTGGTATTTGAAGGTGCCCAAATACGTCAGCCTCGTGTCGGTAGATTTACTGGCACGTAAAAGAACTCCTGCGGGACTAAATTCCGGCACCTCGGTGTCTCCAGAAACCGTAAAAGAGTAGTTAGTGGGACGTAAAACAAATAACATTATTATTACATATAATATACAGAGTATTACAACAGCTATGAGGAAGAGAAGACTAATGTTCTATGGTCACATACTGTAGTTAGGATGGACAGCCAGAGACTCATTCCAAGGATCTTCAACATTGTATCTAGAGAGAAAGCAACAAATGCCAAATGGACAGCAACTACAATTTTAAAAATGTAAAGGGTCTGTTGGACCAAAATAAACTTCCTTCTGGTATAAAAGATGATAGTAAGACGAAATTGAAGCGGGAAACCTCAATCTGTTGAACTATCTTCACTTTAGAGAAGCCATCCATGGATTTCATGAAAAAATAAAAAAAGCTTACCTGCATTCACTTAGCAACGAAAAACCACAAGCTTGCCGTTTAGCGTGACTATGATTAATAATGTTATCGGTTTTACAATTTGCTTTACCGGGCTAGTTGGCCGTGCGGTAAGGGGCGCACAGCTGTGAGCTCGAAGTAGTGGGTTCGAGTCCCACTGTCGGCCGCTCTGAAGATGGTTTTCCGTGGTTTTCCCATTTTCATACCAGGCAAATGCTGGGCTTGTACCTTAAGTAAGGCCACAGCCGTTTCCTTCCATTTCCTAGCCCTCTCCTGTCCCATCGTCGCCGTAAGACCTATATGCGTCGGTGCGACGTAAAGCAAATAGGAAAACAAAATTGCTTTACGTTGCACGGACACATAAATTTTGTGGCGACGATGCGATAGGAAAGGGCTAGGAGTGGGATGGGTGCGACCGTAGCCTTAATTAAGGTATAACACCCAGCAGTTGTCTGGTGTGAAAATGGAAAACTACGGAAAACCATGTTCAGGGCTGTCGACAATGGGGTTCGAACTATCTCCCAACTGCAAACTGATAGCTAGGTGATACAAACCGCTGAGCCACATGCTCGGTACAAGAAATAGCAACAGACGCTATAATGCTGTCTTCTTCTTCCTCTTCTTCTTCTTCTTCCTCTTCTTCTTCTTCTTCTTCTCCTTCTTAATCTGTTTACCCTCCAGGGTCGGATTTTCCTTCGGGCTCAGCGAGGGATCCCTCCTCTACCGTCTCAAGGGCAGTGTCCTGGAGCTTCAGACTCTGGGGCGGGGGATACAACTGGGGAGAATGACCAGTACCTCGCCCAGGCGACCTCACACGCTATGCTGAACAGGGGCCTTGTGGAGGGATGGGAAGATTGGAAGGGATAGACAAGGAAGAGGGAAGGATGCGGCCGTGGCCTTAAGTTAGGTACCATCCCGGCATTTGCCTGGAGGAGAAGTGGGAAACCACGGAAAACTACTTCGAGGATGGCTGAGGTGGAAATCGAACCCACCTCTACTCAGTTGACCTCCCGAGGCTGAGTGGACCCCGTTCCAGCCCTCGTACCACTTTTCAAATTTCGTGGCAGAGCCGGGAATCGAACCCGAACCTCCGGGGGTGGCAGCTAATCACGCTAACCACTACACCACCGTGGCGGACTATAATGCTGTCCTGAAAGCAAATATTCAATTAGAACATTGATCGATTAGCGTACTCGTCAGTTGTGGTGTCATTAGAGCCTAGTTAAAATCCAAGACAACAGAGAAGAAATTGTATATTCATCGTAGCTCAATCGGCTGAGCATGGGTCACGAAATTCACAGGCTGTGGGTTCGGGGTCCTCCGGTCTTAGGTTAGTCAATTTTTATCTGCATTTAACATATCTTTAGTATGTACTACATGTTCTGGACATAATAGCTGAAAGTCTATCTAAAATATAGTGACCACTTATATTACAGTAAGTGCCTCATTTTTGACGTTTGTAGGCCCGTTCATGGTTTTCTAAGAAGCAGATGGCTTATCGTGTGATTTTAGAAAAATTCCTTACCAAATGATTGAATGCTATTATTTATATCACAAAATGTCTTTTGATCAGTCCCTCGTAAAATACTACAGAATGAAGTAATTTAAATCATTTTGTTTCAAACTGAAGCGAACTCATCTGCGAACATTCTTTATAATAATAAGATGTCCGCTTCTGTGGTGGAGTGGTTAGTGTGATTATGTAGCTGCCACCCCTGGAGGCCCGTGTTTTATTCCTGGCCCTTCTACGAAATTTGAAAAGTGGTACGAGGGCTCAATCGGGGTTCACTCAGCCTCAGGAGGTCAACTGAGTAGAGTGGTTTGATTCCCACCTTAGCCATTCACCAAGCAGTGATTTCTCACTTTTCCTACAGGCAAATGCCGGGATGGTACCTAACTTAAGGCCAAGGCCGCTTTCTTCTCTCTTCCTGGCCTATCCCTTCCAATTTTCCCATCTCCCACTAGGTCGCTGTTCAGCATAGCAGGTAAGGCCACCTGGGCGAGGTACTAGTCGTGCTCCTCCGTTGTATCCCCGAAAAAATGTCTCACCCTCCAGGACACTGCCCTTAGGCGGTAGAGGTAGGATCCCTCACTGAGTCCGAGAGAAAATCCAACCCTAGAGTGTAAACGGACTAAGAAAGCAAGAAAGAAATGAAAAGATAACACATCTACTAACGTAAAACTTTTAAGAAAATTCTTTCGTTGATATGAATTTGAGGGAACCAAGGAAATAATTCCAGTTTATAAAATGTTTAATCAGGGAACATTCTCAACACATGAGTATCTTTTTAAAGCTTGACATCACAATTAATGTAAGAGCTACACGGTTTGGAAAATGTCTGCGTAAATAACTACAAATTAAAATGTTGCAAATTATTGATGCATACTATTCAGTTCTCTTTCCAGACAGGACATGTTGCTTTTATACCCTGTGTATAAGTTGTCAGCATGTCGAATATATTGCACTATTCTTTACCATGGCGTGTGATATACAACTGGTATGTTAATTACTATGAATTTTCTTTTCATGGATGTCGAAACACTGACGGAGGTCCCGCATTCACTCGATCACTACTAATCTGCATTTAGGGCAGTCGCCCAGGTGGCAGATTCCCTATCTGTTGTTTTCCTAATCTTTTCTTAAATGATTTCAAAGAAATTGGAAATTTATTGAACATCTCGCTTGGTAAGTTATTCCAACACCTAACTCCCCTTCCTACAAACGAATATTTGCCCCAATTTTTCCTCTTGAATTCCAACTTTATCTTCATATTGTGATCTTTCCTACTTTTAGAGACATCACTCAAACTTATTCGTCTACTAATGCCATTCTACGCCATCTCTCCACTTACAGCTCGGAACATACCGCTTAGTCGAGCAGCTCGTCTCCTTTCTCCCAAGTCTTCCCAGCCCAAACTTTGCAACATTTTTGTAACGCTACTCTTTTGACGGAAATCACTCAGAACAAATCGAGCTGCTTTTCTTTGGTTTTTTTCCAGTTGTCGAATGAAATAATCCTGGTGAGGGTCCCATACACTGGAACCATACTCTAGTTTGGGTCTTACCTGAGGCGTATATGCCCTCCCCTTTACATCCTTACTACCATCCCTAAACACCCTCATAATTCAGGATTACCGAAATAGGCTGATTTCCTGTGTTTTGCGAGGTTTATGACGTGTCATGATTTCTCGTCAGGACGGAGTTCTCCTCATTGGTCACGAGGTCAACCTATGGAATCTTGAACACTCTGTGTTTAGTTACATCCATATTTCGAGCCTTTAGTGTCCACCCTTCAACTTTGTAAATTAACACAGGTAATAGATAATAATAATAATAATAATAATAATAATAATAATAATAATAATAATAATAATAATAATAATAATAATAATAATAATTTCGTGTGCCTATTTCTAGCAGAATGCAGCCCTTGTCAGGCAGACCCTCCGATGAGGGTGGGTGGCACCTTCCATGTGTAGGTAACTACGTGTTATTGTGGTGGAGGATAGTCTTATGTGTACCGGGCGAATTGGCCGTGCGCGTAGAGGCGCGTGGCTGTGAGCTTGCATCCGGGAGATAGTAGGTTCGAATCCGACTATCGGCAGCCCTGAAGATGGTTTTCCGTGGTTTCCCATTTTCACACCAGGAAAATGCTGGGGCTGTACCTTAATTAAGGCCACGGCCGCTTCCTTCCAACTCCTAGGGCTTTCCTATCCCATCGTCGCCATAAGAGCTATATGTGTCCGTGCGACGTAAAGCCCCTAGCAAAAAAAGTCTTATGTGTGGTGTGTGAGTTGCAGGGATATTAGGGACGGCACAAACGCCCAGTCCTCGAGCCAAGGGAATTAACCATTTAAGCTTAAAATCTACGATCCGGCCGGGAATCGAACCCAGGGCTCTCTGGAGCAAAGGCCAGCACGCTAAACATTTAGGCATGGAGCCGGACTAGGTAAGAGATAATACTTAACGACACGCCGACCTGTTTCGAATTAGAGATCGTGGTTGCGCACAAAATAATTTCAGAAACACACTTCTTGCAATGCCGGTCCTGGTTTTGATTTCTCTATCCTGATCCAATTATTATGTTAGACAGTACCCCCAGGTACTGGATGTGCGACACTACTTCAACGTTGTTTCAGTTCAGAGTGATAATACCGGGCGAGTTGGCCGTGCGGTTAGGAGCGTGCAGCTGTGAGCTTGCATCCGGAAGATAGTGGGTTCGAATCCCACTGTCGGCAGCCCTGAAGATGGTTTTCCGTGGTTTCCCATTTTCGCACCAGGCACACCTTAATTAAGGGCACGGTCGCTTCCTTCCAACTCCTAGCCTTTTCCTATCCCATCGTCGCCATAAGACCTATTTGTGTCGGTGCAACGTGAAGCCACTAGCAGAGTGATAACTAGACATCGGACTTGTATCCAAATGCATATTTTGTTTGCCGATATGTAGACCTCCCAAACCAACAAGAAAGTGCGTTCGAAGGTGAATATATATTGAAACCGTACAGTGTCCTGTACAGCTCCATGGGAATGATATGGGCTTTATACTCCATTAAAATTACTCCTAAAGGTCGCGTCATAGGTAGCAGTATGGGCGAAGGGCATCGAGCGGCGGCATGCCAGAATGGAACCCGCGAAAAGAGCACTTGCCAGACAATGGAAAGACAAAGGAACAGCCAAGCCCTCGCGGAAATACGCTCTCAACGTGCAGAGAGAGATAGAAAGGGGACGCGATGCTGGAGTAGTCAGATACGCCCCGAGGTGGGGCCTAGCTTCCCAGAGTTCCAAACGAACATAAGGAACTTCCGGTTTTTTATGCACATGTCACGGGTGCCAACGTCGCGTAAAACGGGGCGATATTTTAATCCAGACATAGGAAAATTATGTGAGACACACCATTGAATAGAGCGGAATTTTCTGCGTTCTCCAGACTAAAAATATGTAATAACTTATGCAGGGGAAGAAATGAGGTCACCAGCTGTCAAGATGTAACATATCGCTAACACATGTGGACATAGCGGCGTCACCCACGCCAAGAATCGCGCTTAGGAGATAGCTCCACCCCCCAGAGGACGCTATGAATTAATCAAAGGCGGGAAGCAAATTACATAAAAACTGCTGATCGGAGATCCGGCACGCCTGGCTCAAAAGAAAGAGGAGACAGAGGGCTACAAGATGCACTATTCAAATATCGTCAATTCTTGGTACGAAAGGAGCTCTTGTTCTTAATGAACCGTGAACGTTGACGCCCCCGAGCTTCCGGCGGGTAAGATAATATAAGCCGGGCAGGCCATTGTAGAGACAGTTGTTCTTTCACGGGTCGCGAGACGGACACTGCGTCCCGCGGTGCTCCAGTTACAGTCAGAAACCCTTGTACAAAAGCCTTTGTGTAGTGAACGGGAGGCCAAACGAGCCTAGGTGAATCGTTTCTGTGCTGCGTGTCAAACTAGTAAAAACCGCGAGCATAATTTTCGAACAAGTATTAGAATTCGGCTGAGAAACTGCCGGTTTAATGAGTCAGTGAAATTCATAATTAGGTGTCACCCAAAGTGTTACTTCGAATCAGGGGCTCGAGTCTCGTGAGCTACCCGATTCTTACTGTGAACGCGGATGTAAGCTCTGAAATAGAGGACGTGTGACGAGTGTGAAAGTGTTACCCAATTGGATTACTGTAAGATTTCAGCTGTGACGAGTTCCCCAGGATGTCGGACTTGAATGGACCAGGGATGAAGGACTGCACGCCCGCCACCTGCCGAGTGGTCATGGAGTACTAAGAACTTCACCATGGGTCTCCCGTGGCGGAAGAGACAACGGCCACCAAACAGATGAGTGATGTCCAAATTTAATTTCTAAGCATGACATAACCCGGGGATAGGATTAGCGTTCTTTTGTAAATATCAAATGTTGTAAGTTAATGCATGTCCTATATGGAATTTTTATTGATTTTTATAATGTTGAAGTAAAATTCAAGGGGCTAAATTCCCGGACGACTCATATTTCTTTCTTAATGATTAGCTTATCGTGAGGGTTATATTTTTAGTAAAATGTAGAAGGTCCTAGCAAATATGGGAACAAGGTTAGGAGAATATTCGAGTTTCCCGTAGGGGCGGTTGGAAAAATAGTGTTGGCAAGCAGGGAAACATGTCGAAATATTGGTAGTCACTGTCCCACGAGGTTGTCAAATATGCCAGGGAAACTCATGGGTCAGTCAGATAATGCATGCCTAGCTTACAGATATAATCCGTGCATGTACATCAAGAATGAAGAAAATCCCGACCGGGAGAGGTACATACTGTGTGATCTAGATAGGTGTGAGGGACCATGTGCAAGTCTCCCGTGATTTTGATTAATTGGCCATAATGGTTTGGAGAGTTTTCTTTTAATCGATAGCCGGGGTGAGGCCCATCCCTAATCTTTGGTCAGAAGGTTTAAATATAAGTGTATTTATGTGGTATGAACGAGGAGCCATGAGAGCCCTAGGCCCAAGGGAATAAGATACGCGATATGAGACATAGTGGGACGGCTGAATGCCCGAGGAATTTACGATGAAATGAGTTAGAAATGATTGTGCCCATAGCCGGCGCTCAGCGATAATAATGAGAGAGAATAAAAGAGTATTTCATGGGAATTTCACAATAATATGAATAAACAAATAAAATGGGCCGTGGATGTGTCCCTGAGATGAGAAGGTGACGTTTGAGGGAGAGAAGAATCTGAATGGCCGTGCGAAGTGAATGACCGGCCTCCTTTATTTTTTGTGAAGGTCTAGCTCTCGCCATCGGGACAAAAGGGTCCCGTCTCGCATTGTGTTAGGGCTTGGAGCCTGGTCTGCTCACGTTCTTCTGTTTGGGTTATATGGCTTAGCTAAGAATACTTGTATAATGATAATATCACGGTAACTTCTTTTAAAAGGTATTTAATAAATGAATAGGGATTCCCCCAGATATCCGGCGAGATGAGATTGTCGCTATTCTCGGTATCTACAGAAACCCACAGTACCTCTCGGTCGGGAGTCTGCCAGTTCGACGCCGGATTATGGTGGCGCCCATGAGCGAGCTGATTCACGCTTGCGCTTTGGGCCGGAGACAGTGATAACCATGTTGTTTCTTTCTAGGAATGGTTCTCCTGAGTGCATGAAGTGTATATATCCATATGTTTGTGTATGTTTCGTAATGATGTGCACATATTTTTGAGTTCAAACAGAACCTATGTGCACGTTGTTTGGTTTTGGTAATAGATGAGGAGTCCGGGGTTTAGCAAAAGGGTATTTGTGTTTGTTTGTGCATTATGCAAATGTGTCTTTTAATATGATATTATGTAGCGTAGGCCCCGGTTATGTTCGTGCTTAGAACAGCTAGTAATATTTGTGTATCGGGACATCAGTTCATCTCACGGTGTGATCGACAGAATAATGTACAAATGTCATGAACGGTATGAATTAATGAGAAAAAAATGAACGATAGCAAGTCGCAAAACCTCAATCATACCGTTATGCAGACGACGCCATGGGCGATTCGTATTTTAAAATGATTATTATTTTCTTTTCCTCCCATATGTGGAGAGTCATTGTATAGAGCTGTATCAACCTTTTTAAATTGTCATATTTGAATAAATTTGCATTCGTACCCCTATTTTATGGTTCTTGTCATTTGTAGCAGTGTTAAGCAGTATCCAATAGGCATTTGAACCCAGAGATCCTACTTTCATATTATAGACATAAGGCTCCATCTTAAGTATTGTTGTTTTTGTTTTCTTTCGAACGTACCGCTTCCCCAAGTGCTCAGGCTGCCGGGCCGGCACAGAAAGTAGGAAGGGGAGCGGTTCGAAGCTCGTTAAGCAATTCGACCCGCTCTTCAATCCAACCTCATCCGTGGGTGTTTACCCCGTTACGTGGAGGCATTCTTGCGTGGGTCATCCATTCGAAGCCCGGTAGGGTGTATACTTGGCGCCCTTCGTGGATGGGCATTGTTTATAGTTTACGCTGGAGCATTTTTAGTAATAGATAGGCCGCCCACAGGGAGGATAGTGTGCTATGATGGAGTCAAATTGCCAGGTTCGTGCCACAATCTGATTACATTTGGTATCGAACGGGTTGGCAATTATTTGGAATGGAGTACCCGCCACGTAACCGAACGGATGGAGACGTTAAGCACATGTCCGAAGTGCTAAGATTCATAATTATAGATTGGATACTGCAAGGGTTGTTCAGATTGTGTGATACTCAGCAGGACTGTAATGGTCATCGTACGGGCGTGCGTAAGTCACGACTCGTGATGATAACTCACACAGGATCAGCCATGAAAGGGAGCGACGTGAATAATGAATAGGATAGGAAAATGACAAGAACAGAAAAATCATGTGTCCAGTTTAAGTGGAAATCCGCATGAGTGTCGCTCATTAATTCAAAATGGATACCCGGGACAGACTATGAAGCTGTCATTTCTTTGGGAGACAACGTTATGGTTCTCTCAGTGTGAGGTTAAAACGGCCGGCAAAATTCTTCAAATTTCGCCAGTTACGGGTATCGGCCAAAGATTGTGCGCTGAAGTAACAACATTGGGCAGATATAAATATTTTTTTCGAGAGGGCTTTAGACGCCGCGGATAGAGCAGGGTACCTCAACCCAGGCTCTAATTTTTGCGCAGTGACGGATGCGATGTTGCCAGTTTGAGACGGGTAATTGTCTGCTAACGTCATCTTACCAATCCCAAGGTGATAACATCCATTAGTGACTGGGGTATGCCATGTTTCCGGCATACGTAAAATCGAGCCCACGGTAGGCCGCGCGCGTAACCGGAAAACTTAGTCCAGGATAAAAGGGCTAACGTAGAATCAGCATTATTATTGTTATTATTATTGTCAAATGATATGACGAAATTTCCTATACAATGAGTTATGACATTAATATGGTAGGGGGCGTGACACAAGCCGTTTGTAGGCCCAGTTTGGATTGATTGTTGGAATTTCGAGTAAAGTTAGGTCACGCTGAAATTTGTATTAAATATTTGAATGTATCTATGCTTTCTGTCGATCACCGGTGGTCAATTTTCTGCCCACGGGAGATCCGCTTTCTCCAAAATTGAATTTAATATGGACATGGAGGCCATGAGGGAAATGATGTGCCAGTTATTGGCAGAACGCAAGGAAGACAGGGAACTTTTGAAGGCACAGTTCGAGAAGCAGGGAGAAATTTTAAAGGAACATTTCGAAGAACAATTAGGCAAACAGGCCGCAGGCTTTAAGGCGCAGTTTGACACGCAAGCAGAGCTTTGCCAGGCTCAGGCGGCTACGAATAAGGCTTCGTTAGACGAGCTCGCAGAGGATATGAGACTAGGTCGTGAACGTAGCGACGAGAACGCCGCGAGGCTGGAGGCAAAGATGACCGAGGCGTTAGAGGGGAAGTTGGAGGACGTCATCCAACAATTAAAGCAAGTAGAGATTAGGGTGACCAATAGGATCGACGTGACGGACACCAGGGTAAGCGCGTGCGAGGAAGAGATGGAGAAGGTGAGCACCCGCGTAGAGGATGTTGCAAGAGACATGCAGGAGGCCAAGACGGAAGTCCGAGAACTAAGGACACAGACGACGGAGGCCCTCGACAAGGTGGCGAAGGAGGTCAGTGACCGCCTGACCCAAGTGCAGGATATTGCGACCGCTAAGCTCAAGGAAGTCCAGACTCAGGCCCATGGAGAAGTGATGGAGCTTCGGAAGGAGGTGACCGAAGAGATGGAAGCGGAACAAGAAGAAGTCCGAGGGAAAATCCAAGGCCTGAACCGACAGGTGGAAGAGTGGGGCAACAAGACTCACAAGGCTGCCGTCCAAGTAGAAGTCCACACGGAACTTATTAAGGAGATCCGGGAGGAGGTCGAGTTGTTAAAGTTCCAAGAGGCGAGAGGTGAGATCGTGATGCGATCGATCCTCAAGAAGCAGGATAGCGTTGACAGAGTGAGTCCGCCCAGTAGTATTGGTCACGAGGCCAACGTTGACATTTCGCAGGGAAATGAAAATGCACAAGTGCATAATGCACCTCGGGGACAATCGACCCCGCAAGAGAGTGGAGCAATTCCGGTGTATAATCTCCTCCGGATGACGAATGACGAGCCGAAGAAATTCGGGTCTAACACTCATCTTACCCCGAAAGGTTTCCTTGCTGAGGTAGACCAATACTTCATTGATCATCGAGTTCCAGCGGACCGAAAACTCAGAGTAGTCGAACGGTACCTAACGGATCAGCCTTTGGTCTGGTACCGGGCGTTTAAATATTGTTTCGATGGGTATGAGGAGTTCCGGCGGCGCTTCCTCGAGAAGTATTGGGGGATCGAGACGCAGCAGAATTTGAGGCTGGAATTGTATTCGCGAAGGTATTCTGGTGCAGGGCAGACCCGTTTCTGCGAGTACTTCGTGGGCCAGTTGTTGAAGTTTAAAGAACTGGATAGTCCTCCCACAGAGCTAGAGTTGATTTCCGCCATCGGTAAACAGCTTCCACCGGAAGTGCAGAAGGTGCTCATAGCGGCGAATGTCCGAAATGCGGTCGATGCTGAACAAATATTGAGGCAGCTCGATCAAACGACTGGAATGCAGGCGCGACATCGCCATAGCGAAGCGGTCCATGTTGTAGACCTAGCTCAAGATGAAAGCCCACCTAAAAGGAAGAACCAGGGGACGAGTACAAATGAAGTTCGGGAGATGTATCCCTCGAGAATCAGGAGTGATTGGGGTCCCCAGGCATGGAATGGACCGAAACGGGAATACCAGGATGGCTGGAACGCCCGCGAACCAGGACCCCGTGAGAGGATGAATCAGGGACCAAGGCTTAGGTATCGCCAGTATGGACAGCGGAGGAGGCCGTACCAGAATTGGGGACCGAGCGGACAACGGTCGACAGGGCAACGACCAGGAAGAAGGGAAGAGTACATACGAGATCGCAGGAATGAATCGCGACAGTATGTGGAACAACTGCGAAACACGCCGCCCGGTATTGACAAGTGGCAGAGACCCATACAGGGTATGGCCGCCGCGGGAATGTGCGAAGGGGCAGAAAGCCTGCAACTGCAAGCCCACAAGAAGGAAGGACGGGGAAGAGAGTTGAACCCCCATGCTCCGGAGTATGCCAGTAGCTCCGGAGCGCAAAAAAAAAATTTCGCCTAACTAGTGAGGAGATAGCCTGCGGTTCGGGGAGCAACCATTCTTTCGATTCACAGAGGACGTCAGTTACCATAGCTGCGTGGGTGATCCAACCCGAGGATTTGATCGAAGACGCACACCGACAGAATAAGAGGATTATCAGGGAATTACCAGTGGTGTACATCAGAGCTAATGGATTGCGCGTGCGCTCTCTTGTAGACACGGGAGCCAGCGTAAGCGTCGTATCTAGAACGCTCATACGGGAAATCCAATCGAAGGAGCAGATCCCATTATTACCGGTCTCTAACATGAAGGTACGAGGAATCATCCCAGATCGCACCACAGTGTGCAAGGCTCAGGTTTACTTAGAATTGCAGATCGGAGAGGCCATTACTTCACACCCATTTATCATCCTCGAGAAGATGGAATACAACATTATATTAGGCGCCGACTTCTGGAGGGACTATAAGGCAGTTATCGACATGCACCGAAATGAGATCAGGCTCGAGATCAACATGCATTCCGAAGGGGTGAAACTAAACGAAACTGGAGACTGCGTAGTCGATGAGAGGATTTGGACTACCCAAGTGACCTACAACGAGGAAGTCCGTCCTGATCAGAGTCTGGATGGGAAACATCAGGAAGAAGAGATAATAATCGGACTCGAGAGAATGGTTGCAAACTTGGAACAGGAAGAGGAAGAACCGACATTTGAGGAGGCAGTGCTATCAAAAATTAATAAGGCAATGATAGGGGAACAGGGAAGAGCTAGACTGAAGGAAATCTTGGAACGCCACCGCGATGCATTTGGGTCACAACCGGGAAAAATTTCGAATTTCAAATACAATTTTGTCGTCACAAGTTGGGAACCTTTTCGACGGAATCCGTACCCGATTCCCGAGAAACATTATGCCAAGGTACGACCTATCATCAAGGATATGGAAGAAAACCAGTTAATTTCCAAATCTCCGACGCCATTTCTAAACCCTTTAATCATCGTGGAGAAGACGAACGGTTCGCTGAGGGTGTGCCTAGACGCACGTGCCATTAACGAGCGATTGGTACCAGAGTACGATAGGGCACCAAACATTAAGGATATTTTGAAGAAATTTAGTCACAAAAATTATTTTTCGGGGGTCGACTTGAGATCGTCCTACCACCATATTGAGTTGTCAGGGGAATCCAAGGTACTGACGGGATTCATGTTTGACGGACAGACGTACGTCTACAACCGTTTGCCGTTCGGCGTCAAGAACGCGGGATCGGCCTTGATAAGGGCACTTGATAGGAATTTGGGCGAGCAGGTGAAGAACTTTACGGTGCGTTATGTGGACGACATTTTGATTGCGAGCGAGACTCTGGAGGAGCATTTGGAACACTTGAACCTGTTATTAGCAGAATTGAATAAAAACAACTTCAAAGTTAATTTGGATAAGTCGAACTTTTGCCAGAAAAGCATTTTGTTCCTGGGACACGTCATAGATTCGGAGGGTGTTACTCCGAACCCCGTTAAGATTCAAGCTATTCAAAATTTCCCCAAACCAACACGAGTCAAACACATCAGGCAGTTTTTGGGAATCTGCGGGTTTTTCGCCGATCATTGCCCTAGTTATACTGAGGCGGTAGCTCCTCTTCAGGACCTCCTGAAGAAGAATAATAGATGGAAATGGGATTCAAACTGTGACGAAGCTTTCCAAAGGACAAAAGAATTACTTGCCAACAGCATCAAGCTTGGGTACCCCGACTTTTCGAGCAAATTCGTAGTCCAAACCGATGCATCCATGATAGGTGTAGGGGCGGTATTGTACCAGGAGACGCCGGATCAGGAAAAACGCAGAAACTACATCGCGTTCATGAGTCGTAGACTTCGGGCTCATGAATGCCAGTATACCGTCACGGAATTAGAGATGTTGGCAATTGTTACAGCCCTCAGTCACTGGAGGAAGTATATATACGGATTCCCGGTCGTGCTGCGGACAGACCATAAAGCTTTGACCTTCGCTTTGAAGTCGACGATGGCATCCGAGAGAGTAAACCGCTGGACGTTATTCATCCAACAGTTCGACTTAGAGATCGAACATTGTGCAGGAAAGGACAACGTGATTGCCGACGCATTAAGCCGAAACCCCGAACCGGAAGCCCAAGTTCTTCATCACATAGAGTTGAGCGGGGGTGACCGTGAGACGTTGGACAGGCTGCAACGCATCGGAGAAGAGCAAGAGAATTGGCCCGCAACCAGACGATTGATCGATTTCTTCCGAAAGAGGATACCAGCAGGAACGCCTGAATACCAGGAGAGTGAGAGGCAGGCACCAAAATATAACTATTTCAACGGGATCCTTCACCAGTTCATCGATGAAGATCATACGAAGTACCGTATTGTTGTTCCGCCCGTGCTGCAAGTGGAACTGATTTGGCTCGCACATCATTCCATCGGTCATGCGGGAATCGATAAAGTTACCTCGACACTTCAGGAGACCTTTGTCTGGCCGAGAATGAGGCGGATGATTAGGACCGTGTTGACAACATGTGATACTTGTCAACGAATCAAACCAAATACCTATCTCCTGCGGCAACCACCTAAGCCGCTGTTGCCAGAGAAGCCACGAGAGCTATTTGCGATAGACTTTTACGGGCCCATACCCAAGGCAATTAGAGGGTTACAATTCATTTTGGTCTGCGTAGATGTTTTCTCGAAGTATGTGATGCTGTGCCCGGTACAGAAGGCAAATTCCAGGTCGGTACTGACACAGATCCGAAATAAGATCATTCCATCTATGGGAAAGCCAGATAAGATATTGAGTGACCATGGGTCTCAGTTCACGTCCGCCATGTTCAAACGCGAGATCGAGCAACTCCAAATCCAGCATGTCTTCAGTTCTATTAGGCATCCCGAGTCCAATCCATCAGAAAGGATCATGCGCGAAATAGCGAAATTTTGCAGAGTTTATTGTGCCAGACAGCATTGGCGATGGGTTGATGTTCTTCCAATCATCACGGAGTGCATCAACGGGACGATTCATGAATCTACGGGGCAGATCCCGATAGCGGTACATTTTGATCAGAAACCAGAGAGACCGTGGCACCGCGTGCTACAGTGCCCAGAAGATCCCAGGCCTTCGGCTGAACTTCGTGTGAGGATAGCTTTGGACCATCTCAAAGCCCAGGCAGAGAAGAGGCTCAGACGTCATCGAAACCGGAGATTTCATCGGCCACTTCGTGTGGGAGAACTAGTTTTAGTCAAACGACCAGCCATGTCCGACCCTCCGAGGAAGTACTACCACAAGTTTGCAGAACTTTACATCGGGCCGTATAGGATAATCCAGAACCTAGAGAATAATGCCTACAAAGTACAGTCAATGGATGGGAGAACAGAGGCCACTTACAATGCTGCAAATCTCAAACTGTACCACGCCCCAGGACAACACCCTGAAGAAGGTCCGGAGGAAGAAGAACCAGGAGAAGCCGAGGATGACGAGGACAACCCGGATCCAATGGAAGAAATGGAAGCCGATGAAGAAGATGATGCCGTGAATCACATTGTTTTGGAAGAAGGGAGCGAGTCCGAGGCATCAGCCTGTGAAGATTGTCCAGACTGCTCTGAGAGGACCAGTCTTAGGAACGCTTTAATTAATCTATGCTACCAGATACAACTGGAGAACACAGAGTTGACCGAGAAGGTCCACCAGTTACGCGACCATCACCAATGACTACTTTCCGAGACAGTTAAAAGGGAAAGAAAAATCCCGAGTTCGTGATTTTTCTTTGATGAAGTAGGAGGAGAATGAAACCGTACAGTGTCCTGTACAGCTCCATGGGAATGATATGGGCTTTATACTCCATTAAAATTACTCCTAAAGGTCGCGTCATAGGTAGCAGTATGGGCGAAGGGCATCGAGCGGCGGCATGCCAGAATGGAACCCGCGAAAAGAGCACTTGCCAGACAATGGAAAGACAAAGGAACAGCCAAGCCCTCGCGGAAATACGCTCTCAACGTGCAGAGAGAGATAGAAAGGGGACGCGATGCTGGAGTAGTCAGATACGCCCCGAGGTGGGGCCTAGCTTCCCAGAGTTCCAAACGAACATAAGGAACTTCCGGTTTTTTATGCACATGTCACGGGTGCCAACGTCGCGTAAAACGGGGCGATATTTTAATCCAGACATAGGAAAATTATGTGAGACACACCATTGAATAGAGCGGAATTTTCTGCGTTCTCCAGACTAAAAATATGTAATAACTTATGCAGGGGAAGAAATGAGGTCACCAGCTGTCAAGATGTAACATATCGCTAACACATGTGGACATAGCGGCGTCACCCACGCCAAGAATCGCGCTTAGGAGATAGCTCCACCCCCCAGAGGACGCTATGAATTAATCAAAGGCGGGAAGCAAATTACATAAAAACTGCTGATCGGAGATCCGGCACGCCTGGCTCAAAAGAAAGAGGAGACAGAGGGCTACAAGATGCACTATTCAAATATCGTCAATTCTTGGTACGAAAGGAGCTCTTGTTCTTAATGAACCGTGAACGTTGACGCCCCCGAGCTTCCGGCGGGTAAGATAATATAAGCCGGGCAGGCCATTGTAGAGACAGTTGTTCTTTCACGGGTCGCGAGACGGACACTGCGTCCCGCGGTGCTCCAGTTACAGTCAGAAACCCTTGTACAAAAGCCTTTGTGTAGTGAACGGGAGGCCAAACGAGCCTAGGTGAATCGTTTCTGTGCTGCGTGTCAAACTAGTAAAAACCGCGAGCATAATTTTCGAACAAGTATTAGAATTCGGCTGAGAAACTGCCGGTTTAATGAGTCAGTGAAATTCATAATTAGGTGTCACCCAAAGTGTTACTTCGAATCAGGGGCTCGAGTCTCGTGAGCTACCCGATTCTTACTGTGAACGCGGATGTAAGCTCTGAAATAGAGGACGTGTGACGAGTGTGAAAGTGTTACCCAATTGGATTACTGTAAGATTTCAGCTGTGACGAGTTCCCCAGGATGTCGGACTTGAATGGACCAGGGATGAAGGACTGCACGCCCGCCACCTGCCGAGTGGTCATGGAGTACTAAGAACTTCACCATGGGTCTCCCGTGGCGGAAGAGACAACGGCCACCAAACAGATGAGTGATGTCCAAATTTAATTTCTAAGCATGACATAACCCGGGGATAGGATTAGCGTTCTTTTGTAAATATCAAATGTTGTAAGTTAATGCATGTCCTATATGGAATTTTTATTGATTGTTATAATGTTGAAGTAAAATTCAAGGGGCTAAATTCCCGGACGACTCATATTTCTTTCTTAATGATTAGCTTATCGTGAGGGTTATATTTTTAGTAAAATGTAGAAGGTCCTAGCAAATATGGGAACAAGGTTAGGAGAATATTCGAGTTTCCCGTAGGGGCGGTTGGAAAAATAGTGTTGGCAAGCAGGGAAACATGTCGAAATATTGGTAGTCACTGTCCCACGAGGTTGTCAAATATGCCAGGGAAACTCATGGGTCAGTCAGATAATGCATGCCTAGCTTACAGATATAATCCGTGCATGTACATCAAGAATGAAGAAAATCCCGACCGGGAGAGGTACATACTGTGTGATCTAGATAGGTGTGAGGGACCATGTGCAAGTCTCCCGTGATTTTGATTAATTGGCCATAATGGTTTGGAGAGTTTTCTTTTAATCGATAGCCGGGGTGAGGCCCATCCCTAATCTTTGGTCAGAAGGTTTAAATATAAGTGTATTTATGTGGTATGAACGAGGAGCCATGAGAGCCCTAGGCCCAAGGGAATAAGATACGCGATATGAGACATAGTGGGACGGCTGAATGCCCGAGGAATTTACGATGAAATGAGTTAGAAATGATTGTGCCCATAGCCGGCGCTCAGCGATAATAATGAGAGAGAATAAAAGAGTATTTCATGGGAATTTCACAATAATATGAATAAACAAATAAAATGGGCCGTGGATGTGTCCCTGAGATGAGAAGGTGACGTTTGAGGGAGAGAAGAATCTGAATGGCCGTGCGAAGTGAATGACCGGCCTCCTTTATTTTTTGTGAAGGTCTAGCTCTCGCCATCGGGACAAAAGGGTCCCGTCTCGCATTGTGTTAGGGCTTGGAGCCTGGTCTGCTCACGTTCTTCTGTTTGGGTTATATGGCTTAGCTAAGAATACTTGTATAATGATAATATCACGGTAACTTCTTTTAAAAGGTATTTAATAAATGAATAGGGATTCCCCCAGATATCCGGCGAGATGAGATTGTCGCTATTCTCGGTATCTACAGAAACCCACAGTACCTCTCGGTCGGGAGTCTGCCAGTTCGACGCCGGATTATGGTGGCGCCCATGAGCGAGCTGATTCACGCTTGCGCTTTGGGCCGGAGACAGTGATAACCATGTTGTTTCTTTCTAGGAATGGTTCTCCTGAGTGCATGAAGTGTATATATCCATATGTTTGTGTATGTTTCGTAATGATGTGCACATATTTTTGAGTTCAAACAGAACCTATGTGCACGTTGTTTGGTTTTGGTAATAGATGAGGAGTCCGGGGTTTAGCAAAAGGGTATTTGTGTTTGTTTGTGCATTATGCAAATGTGTCTTTTAATATGATATTATGTAGCGTAGGCCCCGGTTATGTTCGTGCTTAGAACAGCTAGTAATATTTGTGTATCGGGACATCAGTTCATCTCACGGTGTGATCGACAGAATAATGTACAAATGTCATGAACGGTATGAATTAATGAGAAAAAAATGAACGATAGCAAGTCGCAAAACCTCAATCATACCGTTATGCAGACGACGCCATGGGCGATTCGTATTTTAAAATGATTATTATTTTCTTTTCCTCCCATATGTGGAGAGTCATTGTATAGAGCTGTATCAACCTTTTTAAATTGTCATATTTGAATAAATTTGCATTCGTACCCCTATTTTATGGTTCTTGTCATTTGTAGCAGTGTTAAGCAGTATCCAATAGGCATTTGAACCCAGAGATCCTACTTTCATATTATAGACATAAGGCTCCATCTTAAGTATTGTTGTTTTTGTTTTCTTTCGAACGTACCGCTTCCCCAAGTGCTCAGGCTGCCGGGCCGGCACAGAAAGTAGGAAGGGGAGCGGTTCGAAGCTCGTTAAGCAATTCGACCCGCTCTTCAATCCAACCTCATCCGTGGGTGTTTACCCCGTTACGTGGAGGCATTCTTGCGTGGGTCATCCATTCGAAGCCCGGTAGGGTGTAATATATATGTGCACATATTTGAGATTCGTGTATACATCTCAAATTTCGGATTTATTGTGCATGTTTTCCACTTTTATTATGCTTATTTTAATGTGTTTTCAAAGCAGTCTTCAACAAAATGTTAAGTAATTAATGCAGTGAATTCTTTCGGCAATGAAACGGTTCAAAGGGAACTGACACTCATCAAGACATACCTCCAAATCATACCAGAATCAATCAAGAAGCTAGAAACACGTAGATTGCGTCTTGGTAATTCGCCGGACAGTATGGAGGAGGTGAAGCTCGGACTCCGTCTGCAAACAAAATATCGTGATTTCCTTAAACGAAATCTCAGCTACATCATGATAACTATACACAAATATTTGGCTCGTACAGATAACGTGGATCTATCAGAATGTTTATCACCTAAATTTGCTCCCGAATCAAGTACTGTCCCCTCACATTCGCAGATATAGATAGATTATTCTCCGCAATGAAGCTAATTTTAATAGGCAAAAGCCACAGATTTAAACCAGAAAATTTGGAGAAGACTGTTGTAGTGAACTGCAGAGGAAATTAAGGACAGGAAAAGTAGGATGTGCAGTGCAAATTGAAAGAGGAATGTGTATTTAAGTATGTTCCTTCACGTTTGTGTTTTTACACTGTATTCTTAAAAACCTTACTAATTGATTTATTTATCATGTGTATTAACTGACACACCGTGTCTTATCTAGACGAAGCGTCCATGCTGATTTGACAGTGAACACGTGGCACAAACTACGCACGGATTATTTGTACTAGTGGAACAGCCGCAGCTGTACCGTAATTAGTGTGATTTATTTTCAATCAACTGTTAATTCATGGTCATAATTTATGTGTTGGTGTGGGTGAATCACGTGTGTATAGCAAAGGAATGTTACGTCTGCATTTCATACAAGTGCGTAATAGCATGAAAATAAGTGCATATTTAAATGCATATTTTACCGCATTTTGTAGCGTAGTTGGATGCTTATGTTGGTGATTTTCACAGCATATAAATCTGATGTCTGGTGATAACGGCGTTGGAGACCTTCTGTCAACCAATTTCTATGAATATTGTTTTCTTAATGTTTGTCGACTCTTTGTCTGAGTGGTTAGCGTTGAGGCCTTCAGTTCAGAGAATCCTGGATTCGATTCTCGGTCGGGTCGGGGATTTTAATCGCTTCTCATTAATTCTTCAGGCACGGGGACTGGGTGTTTGTGTTTGTCCCAACACATCCCCTTTCATATTCAGACAATACATCACACTACTAACCACCAGAGAAATACGCAATAGTGATCACATCCCTGCTCCTAATGTCTGCGTCAGGAAGGGCATCCAGCCGTAAAACAGGGCAAATTTACATGTGCGATAGAGTCCGCACCTTCAGTACAATAAGAAGGAGATTGTTTTCTGAATGTTTATTCTTAGGCAAAACTTCTTGACTACCTTGATTGATTGATTGATTGATTGATTGATTGATTGATTGATTGATTGATTGATAAATAATTTATTTATCTTATCATTATTAGGACCGGGGGCCTTCTCTTACATCTAACAATTTAATGCAGTACTTACAGGAAGTTGTTCACGGCCATATAAGTACATATCTAAATTATAATAATATGTTAACTGAAATTATTAAAATAACATAATTATATACTCATACATACACACAAATTAATATTGTGTTTTATCAACTAAACATTTTAAAAAGATTACGCACAGTGTAGAACAAGAATGAATGAGTAATATAAGTATTTATAAGTAAGTAATTAAGAACTAAATTATTATTATTATTATTATTATTATTATTATTATTATTATTATTATTATTATTATTATTATTATTATTATTATTATTATTATTATTATTATTATTTTGCTAGTTGCTTTACGTCGCACCGACACAGATAGATCTTATGGCGACGATGGGGCAGGAAAGGCCTAGGAATGGGAAGTAAGTGGCCGTGGCCTTAATTAAGGTACAGCCCCAGCGTTTGCCTGGTGTGAAAATGGGAAACCACGGAAAACCATCTTCAGGGCTGCCGACAGTGGGGTTCGAATCCACTCCGGATGCGAGCTCACAGCTGCGCGCTCCTAACAGCACAACCAACTAGCCCGGGAACTAAATTATTTATAACTGAGTTAAATGTATAAAAGATAGACAACACTATTTGAATCATGATTAAATATGAATTTACTAGTTAAAAAAATATATACACATAGAATACAAAGTCGTTGCGCCTCGAAATTTCGTTATGCGGCAATGTTAAGGGGAGAAATACTGATCGCAGCACATGTGTCACTTGAAAGGAAAATTCGTTGATATACTGCTGTTCATACAATACTGCATTTTAGATCACAGAAGCTTTTTGGTCAGAGTTTTAGACTGACATTTATCACATAGCGATTTTTCTAGGCGCAACGACGATGTATAGAATAGACACAATGTGTTTTAGCTGTTAAACATATTTAAAAAGTTGTGTAGAATGTAAAAAGATATTATAATAATGAATCTTTCTTTTTTCTTTCTTTCTTTCTTTCTTTTTATTTCTTTATTTATTTCTTTCTTTATTAATCCCTTTACCCTCCAAGGTTAGATTGTCCCTCAGACTCAGCGAGGAATATTGGAAGGGATAGACAAGGAAGGGGGAAGTAAGCAGCCGTCGCCTTAAGTTAGGTACCATCCCGGCATTTGCGTGGAGGAGAAGTGGGAAATCACGGAAAAACCACTCCGAGGATGGCTGAAGTGGGAATTGAATCTCCTCTACTCATTTCACCTCCCGAGGCTGAGTGGACCCCGTTCTAGCTCTCGTACTGTTTTTCAAATTTCGTGGCAGAGCCGGGAACCGAACTCGGACCTCCGGGGGTGGCAGCTAATCACTAACCACTACACCGCAGGAGCGGACATGATAATTAATAAGCAATAAAAATAAGCAAGTAAGTGATTAATAACGAAAGTATTTATAAGTAACTAAACTGAAAGTACAACAAAAAGAAACATATTTGAATCATGAATATGTATGAACTTAACAAGAGACAACGAGTTATATTAGGAGGATATAAAAGAGAAATACTTTAATTAGTACGGTTAGTAAATATACCGGTCTCGAAAGCCAAGAATAACGGCCAAGAGGATTCGTCGTGCTGACCACACGACACCTCGTAATCTGCAGGCCTTCGGGCTGAGCAGCGGTCACTTGGTAGGCCAAGGCCCTTCAAGGACTGTAGTACCATGAGGTTTGGTTTGGTTTTAGTAAATATACATTCAGTTACACAAGAACCCCCAAACAGTATCTTTGAAAGTATTTCCACTTTGTAAAGCCCTGACATTCTCAGGAATGTTGTTGCATTCACAGATGCAAAAAGACTGTGAAGGAGTTGGTGGACGTGGTAGTTCTGTGGGTCGGCAGTACAAGAAGGGTGGTTTTGCGTGCTCAGGTAGTATTATCATGGTGTGAGGAGTGGTAATTTGGTTGATGGTATTGAAGGGAATTGGAGGTCTTCTAAATTGTCAGCGAGTATTACGGTGGAATTTCATCTAACATTTTTAATTCCAATATAATTGATCCGTTATTGGAAATTACAAATTTTCTATTTAACTTCTTCTTGTTTCACCTCAGTGTGCCAATTTCGGCTCATTAGTTGGTAACTAACACACCTACCAATACGCATGGCTAGTGCACGTAGTGGAGGCCACTGCACAGGCACTATGAGAGACTTGGTCTCTTCAAGTTGATGCCTGCTAGGCCATTAGATGAAATAGATTTCGATTGCCGTATCGATTCCCATAGGGAACTTGAACTATAACATTTTAAAGTTTGACAGAATAATATATAATTTGGTATTTCGTTAGCTAAGTTAGTGCAATTAATTTGTAAAGCATATACAATTTCTTAATTAATCTTCTTATTCCACACCTACGACTTACTTGTTCCAGTAAATGCAGTTACGTCAGAGACAATAGATGTGACTGGAAGGGAAGTCCAAATTATTTTCTGAGTGTTCAATATTAGATATGACGACAATAATTTGCTTCTTAATCTTTCTCTCTGTACGTGGAAAATAAGAAAGTCCAGTTGATTTGTCTCGTAAGTGTTTATTTCTGATGCTATCCCACCCTCAGCTTCTTGGATATTATCGGTCTGGAGAACCCTACAGTTAAATTCAGAAGGGCAGTTCCGCTTCAGTAACGAATGTCTTGTGACGTTACTCGGTCGGCGGAGAGTTTTAAAACTCGATTACTTCCATTATGATAGCGGCGTTATGTGAGTCATTGTCTGCAGAGGCCTTGATCCATCGGTGGAGTGCGCGATGATTCACGTTATGCTCCACTACACCTGCACTGAACGTTACTGGAGGGCGACGTTGACAAATAATCAGAAGACCTTTTGACCAGGATATAACAAGTGCCCTTTCAATTTCATTGAAAAATACGGCATGAAGTCAGATAATGTAATTTATGGTAAATCCGTCTGAGAACAAAAAAACAAAGCAAAGCAAAGTCATCCTAGTACAGGCATCGAAATGCCCTTGGAGGAGTGCAAGGTACCGTTTCCATTATTCGCAGCAGTAATAAGAGAACTGCCCGAGTTGATAACTTATGATAGGGGCCCATGACCTTCGATGTTAGGCCCCTTAAAACAACAAGCATCGATAACTTATGAAATGAGCTAAGGTACAGTACATATTTCAATTAAAAGAACGTGTACAGTACAATATTTTATATTTAAGAAATACAAAGTTTATTTAGTATCATCATCATCATCTTCATCTGTTTACCTTCCAGGTTCGGTTTTACGCTCGGACTTAGCGGGGGATCCCACCTCTACCGCCTCAAGGGCAGTGTCCTGGAGCTTCAGACTCTTGGTCGGGGGATACAACTGGGGAGTATGACCAGTACCTCGCCCAGGCGGCCTCACCTGCTATGCTGAACAGGGGCCTTGTGGAGGGATGGGAAGATTGGAAGGGATAGGCAAGGAAGAGAGAAGGAAGCGGCCGTGGCCTTAAGTTAGGTACCATCCCGGCATTCGCCTGGAGGAGAAGTGGGAAACCACGGAAAACCACTTCCAGGATGGCTGAGGTGGGAATCGTACCCACCTCTACTCAGTTGACCTCCCGAGGCTGAGTGGACCCCGTTCCAGCCCTCATACCACTTTTCAAATTTCATGGCAGAGCCGGGAATCGAACCCGGGCCTCCGGGGGTGGCAGCTAATCACACTAACCACTACACCACAGAGGCGGTTATTTAGTATACAGGATATAATTCAATACGGTATTAAGCCCTACAAAATACAGAATAACTGGAATAACATGGTAATAAAGGCACATATTCATTGACCATACTTGACGCGCTTACTGGTTTGGAGAAACTGCTGACCTTTTGCTGTCTTCCTATGACATTACTTTTTTTAATAATTAATTCTCGAAGATGCCTCAAATGCTTGTAAAATGCAAATATGTTTTCATCGTCGTTATCTTCAACGTATTTAATGATAATGCTTAGATGTTATTTAATTTCGCTAAGTTTTGGCTTAGTGTTCATAATATCGTCTGCGTCATCCTGGTCGTATTCATCCGTTTCAGAGCTTTCTGTAATTGCATTTATGTATTATTATTATTATTATTATTATTATTATTATTATTATTATTATTATTATTATTATTATTACTATTATTAAACGGCTGTCCGGGTTAAGCGAAGTCCAGACTAATAGGGTTCGGATTAATGAGATTTTACTGTACTGTAATCCTTTAACGTCCACTCCCTCAAGGAATTTCATGGCCTGTATAAAGATGGCTTTATTTATTTATAATTATTAAATAAGAATTCTGTGTCATTGGACGATTTGTGTAGAAGCAAGCAGCTCAATTTTGCAAATAAATCGTCTTTTATTCTTTATCTCCCATTAGTATGCAATTTCTTGTTTTGTTATAATTTCTTCTCACCGAGCTCGATAGCTGCAGTCGCTTAAGTGCGGCCAGTAACCAGTTTTCGGGAGATAGTAGGTTCGAACCCCCACTGTTGGCAGCCCTGAAAATGGTTTTACGTGGTATCCCATTTTCACACCAGGCAAATGCTGGGGATCTACCTTAATTAAGGCCACGGCTGCTTCCTTCCCACTCCTAGCCCTTTCCTGTGCCATCGTCGCCATAAGACCTATCGGTGTCGGTGCGACGTAAAGCAAATAGCAACAAAAAAAAAATCTTCTATTTTTTAAATTTGTTGCTGTTATGTAATTTATGTTTTCATTTAATTTTTCTGCTATACCACTGTATCCTCCTGTGGGTGGAGGCGGTTAAATAACACCCACGGTATTAATTGGCTGTCGTAAGAGGCGACTAAAAGGGGCCGTGAGGAATCTTAATTTGGGAGATCGAGTTGGCGACCACGGGGCCCTCAACTGAGTCCTGGCATTGCTTCCACTTACTTGTGAGAGGCTCCTCACTTTCATCTATCCTATCCGACCTCCTTTGGTCAACACTTGTTATTTTCCGTCCCCTACGGTATTCGAGCATTCGAGGCCTAGGGAGCCTTTCATTTTCACGCCCTTCGTGAACATGTCTTTCTTTGGCCGATACCTTAATTTTTCGAAGTGTCGAATCCCTTCCATTCTCTCTCTCTTATTAGTGTTATATAGAGGATGTTATGAATGGTGTTAAAATGTCACTCATAGGGTCGGTTGTTGCGAACATTTCATTGGGTTTGGCAGACTGATATAATAGCAACTTCTGGCTCCGTGAGGGAAGCAACGGGAAACTATCTCACTCCCCAGCTCTTCAGTGACGCCTACACCATCAATAGCAGCCAACAGCAGAGCTGTTGAGTACAAAGCAGCCTTCGGGCTGAATACGCAACATACATGGAATTCTTGACATGAAATTTACAGATTTTGTTAGAATCGGAAGTTAAATTTTTATTGGTTTTTATTGGCAACTCTGAGCAATTTTTACTTCTGTCAGTCTACTTGTTTGCCATTATGGAAAATATACTTCCAACAAACGTATTTGAACCACGAGCCAATTTCTCAATACATGCTGATAATAATAATAATAATAATAATAATAATAATAATAATAATAATAATAATAATAATAATAATAATAATAATAATAATAATAATAATAATGTAATTTGTTTTACGCCCACTAACTATATTTTTATGGTTTTCGGAGACGCCAAGGTGACGAAATTTTGTCCCGCAGGAGTTCTTCTACGGGCCAGTAAGTCTACTGACACGAGGTTGGCGTATTAAGCACCTTCAAATATCACTGGACTGAGCCAGGATCGAACCTGCTTAGTTAAGCTCAGAAGGCCAGTTCTCAATCGCCCGAGCTACTCATCCCGGTTTCATGTTCATCATTATGCTTTGTAAAACACTTTTACCTACTTCTGCGATGCATCTTCAGCACTTTCCAGGATGTCCGAAATGCAGAACTCTTCATAGAGGTCTTTATTCGTTCTCTTCGGTTTACTGAGGACATTTGACTGCACCTTCAAAGAAGAGAAACGAATGCTTGTCTTCAAAATGAACACTTGTAATTTTGCAGCTACTTTGTTATTGAAAAATGGAGGACAACAACAGATAATACAGGACGTGTCATTTTTGGCTGAAGTACGGGAAATTCCACGGCGCAAGTGGCAACCTAAGGTAGTTAGTTTAGGAGAAAGTATTTTATTCGGAAATGATATGGGGAGATGTTTTCAGGTTGGGTTGTAATCTACGTCTTACATAAACGGAAACTAATAGGAGCAGCTGATTAAAAGGTATTACAGTATGTTCCTGTTATTATACAAAAAGTAGGTTATCCTCTTAAAAACCGCCGAACTAAGCACTCTACATATACACCACGTGCTGTATTGAGGTTAAAAAGGCACAATGATGCCATACAAATACGTGTTCATTCAGATGAGGTGACGTCAACCTGTAGTGGACGAAAAGGAGTATGGTGTATATTGTCAGGCTTCTTGAGTGCTCTAGTTTCATTCACCAGAAGGGCCGTGTGGATGACCCAGGCCATTACAATGTCACGTGAAAGACAAAGAAGAGGCGGGAGAAACGACAGTAAGAGAGATCTGAACGAGTAACTGACATTTCCCTAAAATTATTCAAGGTTCGAGTTGTTACTTTTTCAATTTATGGGCGGATAAAGCAATACATCAATGTATACCCTTCCTGTGGTCAGAGGCTAATGAATGGGATAACCTCCTAAAGACTTTCAACTCCGGAGCATGGAATTGCGACCCTCGCTGATTCTGGCATTGTTCACACTCGCTAGTGTCAGGTTCCTCATTTTAATCTTTCCTATCCGACGCTTCTTTTCAGAATTTTTTTTACAAGTTTCTTTATGTCGCATCGACAGAGATAGGTCTTCTGGCAACGATGGGATAGGAAGGGGCTAAGAGTGTGAAGGAAGCGGCCGTGGCCTTAAGGTACAGCCCTGGCATTTGCCTGGTGTGAAAATGGGGAACCACAGAAAACCATCTTCAGGGCTGCAGACGTTGGAGTTCGAACCCACCATCTCTCGAATGCAAGCGAACAGCCACGTGGCCCTAACCGCATGACCAACTCGCCCGGTCTTTTCAGATCTTGGCGATATTATGTTTATGAGGACTGAAGAGACTTCCGTCTGGGCACCTTTTGTCACCCTTCTCTTTCTTTCCTCATAGTGGTGGTAGATGGTCGTGGTGAGTATTGTTTATATTAATGTTATTGGTTTAAAGTCCCACTAATAACTTTTACGGTTTTAGGAGAAGGAAAGGCATCAAATTTTTTCCCTGCAGAATATCTTCTACGTGCCAGTGTATCTACGATACGTATTTGAGCACCTTCAAATACTACCTGACTGACACGGGAATGAACCCGAGCGTGAGAATGCCTGTTTCTGAACCAATCGGAGGAACTTGGATTTCTATCTGAATGGCACCTGGTTGAATTTGCGGTCAGCTTGTTCTATTCTTCTACCCTGTGAGTCTTTCGTTGCACTTTATTTTACTATTTTTATTTCTGGTCCGCCTCTGTGGTGTAGTAGTTAGCGTGATTAGCTGCCACCCCCGGAGGTCCGGGTTCGATTCCCGGCTCTGCCACGAAATTTGAAAAATGGTACGAGGGTTGGAACGGGGTCCACTCAGCCTCGGGAGGTCAACTGAGTAGAGGTGGTTCGATTCCCACCTCAGCCATCCTGGAAGTGGTTTTCCGTGGTTTCCCACTTCTCCTCCGGGCAAATGCCGGGATAGTACCTCACTTAAGACCACGGCCGCTTCCTTCTCTCTTCCTTGTCTATCCCTTCCAATCTTCCCATCCCTCCACAAGGCCCCTGTTCAGCATAGCAGGTGAGGCCGCCTGGGCGAGGTACTGGTCATCCTACCCAGTTGTATTCTCCGACCCAATGTCTGCAGCTCCAGGACACTGCCCTTGAGGCGGTAGAGGTGAGATCCCTCGCTGAGTCCGAGGGAAAAGTCAACCATGGAGGGTAAGCAGATTAAGATAGATTTTTATTTCTATTTATTTCTTCTCTCTCATTCATCTCTGATTCGTCTGATGACCATGCGGTTACTTCGCAACGCACGGACGATGTAACAAGAAACATCTTAAGGCTCGCTCCCACCTAGTGGAATGGAATGGAATCGAACCGAACAGAATTTCCTTTTAACATGTGTTTAAACGGCAGATACAGATGGCGATCGTCACGAGTCGAATCGAATCGAACGGAACAGGATTATCTGCCAAGAATATTTTTCGACTGGCGGAATAGAATCGAACAGAATTATCAACATTCGTGTAACTTCGTAAACGATAGGCACCTTTCGGACAGTGATTTGGCGGCAAATGTGTATCAGCTGGAAGTCAGCCGTTTCCTACACATAGTCGAGGCGTTTTTGTTTTACGATATTTCATTTACTTTATTTATAACTAGCAAGATACCCGTGCTTTGCTACGGTATTATACTGAAATTTATAATTGAATGTTATTGTTTTAGATATATAATCCGCCGAAATTCGCGATCTGATTCGTTTTCTAATAGATTACGGCAAGTTTCCTCCCATTTTTCAATCTTTCTTTCCAGCAATAGATTTCATACTTCTCGGGCTAGGTCCAGGTATTTCACCCAGTTAGTTGGGTCCCTAAATCTTTGCCAACTTTTCCTATAAGCATTTTTAATATGGATCAAATCCTTCAGGAGATCTGTCGTGGTGTCGTCTTGGGTGCCTTGGCGGTAGCCTACTGAACCCGCGGCCGGACTGCATTCTTAGTCATTAGCCGTCCAGGACCCGTTCACAGCGTGGTCCGCACATGTGACGACGGTCCAGAACATTATTATTATTATTATTATTATTATTATTATTATTATTATTATTATTATTATTATTATTATTATTATTATTATTATTATTATTATTATTATTATTATTATTATTATTATTATTATTATTATTATATGTTCTGGATCCCACAGCAATATGCAAGTCCGCTACTTGGCGGTAAATTACATCTGCTGCCATTGTTATTGTTGACAATGTGACCAGCGCCATTGTCGCGCGTAGGCAAGTGTGCGGGGTTTCTGGCGATACGAATGACATACCTCCGTGTATTATTGACCTTATTATAGAGGTGAACAATTTGACGGCCAATCTCATTCCTATAGTTTATATCAAACGTGTTTAAATTTTTATTTATATGCCAGGAGAATCTACTGTAATCTAAGAACGTTCTCCGAAGGAAAAGATGGCCGTTGAAAACGAACCCAGGAAAGATTAAAAATGATCGGTTTATGATCAGAATAAGTACATCGAAAGTCTACAGCCTGTTTCCTATCATTCGACAGGATCAGGGATGGAATGAATAAAGCCCGATCTAGCGGCGACAATAGGAATTGTGCCGGCTGCCGAAGCTCCCCTCTGGGGCAATGATCGATGAGGGACAAATGAAATGAAATATTGGACAGTGTTGCTGGAATGAATGATGACAGGGAAAGAAGGAGTATCCGGAGAAAAACCTGTCCCGCCTCCATTTTGTCCAGCACGAATGTCACATGGAGTGACCGGGATTTGAAACACGGAACCCAGCTGTGAGAGGCCGGCGCGCTGCCGCCTGAGCAACGGAGGCTCCTTATAAGTAGATTATGAACAGTAAAATCAATTGGTCTCACCTCCTTTTACACCCCACCGCCGTTAAGTTTATTTACCCCCACCCCCCAAAAAATTAAAAGAAGGCGTGTTTCTTTATGTTTAAAGGAGATTCCAAATACCAATGTTCACGTTTATTACCTTCAGTTTTGAGATATAAGTATCCCCTTAAAAATAATTCACTTTTTTTAACTTCCTTTCACACTCTTCCCCCCCCCCCCCTCACAAAGTGATATTAAGGCAAAAAGTACTTGTTCCTTTAATAGTAAAGGATCTTCTAAATACCAATTATTACCACTCTAACCTCTTCAGTTCTTGATTTATGTGTCCTCATGAAAGGAATTCAACTCCTTTTCACTCCCGCCCCCCCCCCAAGATTGTTTCCCCCCCAAAAGCGCGCTTTTCTTTGTTTTTAAAGGTGATCAAAATACCAATTTTCATGTCTGTAACAACTTTAGTTTTTATTAGATGTATGTATTCTCATACAATTAAGTTAATTAATTTTTTCAATCCTTTAACCCCCCAAGCCCACTTCATTGGATTTTCCGAGAATACGTGTTTGTTTACTTTTACAGCAGATTCCAAAAATAAAATTTCGCGTGTGTAACATCTTCATTTTTGAGATATCAGTAGCCTAATTGAAAGAATTCAACACCATTTTCAGTCACTTTTACCCTCCCCCCCCCCACTACCCAAGTGGTATTTCAGAAAACTAAAAATACACGTTTCTTTTTTTTTAATAGAATAAAAAATTACCATTTTTCACTTCTGTAACATGTTAAGTTTTTTGAGATATACTGTACAAATTCTCATTTTAAACTTTCACCCCTTTTTAGTTCCCCTTAAGTGGAGTTTCCAAAGACAAATCTCCTATGTTTCTTTACACTTACAGGAGATTTCAAATGCCCACTTTTTACGTCCGTAACATCTTACGCTTCTCAGATATTCTGTAGATATAGTCTTTCAAAAAATTCACCCCAATTTGCCACTCCTGTTTAACCGCCATTAATTGAATTTTCCAAAAGCAAAAATATACGTGTTTCTTTATTTTTAAAGGAGATCCCATTTACAAATTTTCAGTTCTGTAATATCTTCAGTTTCTGAGATATATGTATCCTCATTAAAGGCATTCAACCCATTGTTCACCCTTTTACACCCCTCCTATTGGGATTTAGAGAAAACAAAGAAATACGTGTTCCTTTATTTTTAAGGGAGATTCTAAACACCAATTTTTACATCTGTAAACGTTTAAAGTTTTAAGATGTAGACACACTCATTTTAAAAATTCACCCCCACTTTTCACCCCCCATTATTTGGATTTTCCCAAAACGAAAAAATACCTGTTTCTTTATTTTTAAAGTAGATCCCAAATACCAATTTTCAGGTCTGTAATATTTTCAGGTTCTGAAATATAAGTAGCCTCATTAAAGGCATTCAACCTCTTTTTCACCCTTTTCCACCCTTCCTATTAGGATTTTCCGAAAACAAAAAAATACGTATTTCTTTTTCAAAGGAGCTCTAAATACCAAATTTTACATCTTTAAACTTTAAACGTTTTGAGATATAGATACACTCATTTTAAAAATTTCATCCCCCTTTTCACCCCCCATTATTTGGATTTTCCCAAAACGAAAAATACCTGTTTCTTTATATTTAAAGTAGATCCCAAATACCAATTTTCAGGTCTGTAATATATTCAGTTTCTAATATGTAATTATTCCCTTTAAAGGCTTTCAACCCATTTTTCATCCCTTTTCACCCCGCCTATTAGGATTTTCCGAAAACAAAAAAAATAAGTGTGCCTTTATTTTTAATGAAGATTCTAAATACCAATTTTTACATGTCTAAACTTTGAAACTTTTGAGATATAGGTGCACTCATTTAAAAAAATTCACCACCCTTTTCACCCTCACATTAATTGGATTTTCCAAAAACAAAAAATATGTGTTTCTTTATTTTCGAAAGCGATCAAAAGTACCAATTTTGAGGTCTGTAATATCTTCAGTTTCTGAGATATAAGTATTCTCTTTAAAGGCATTCAACCCATTTTTCACCCCTTTTCACCCCTCCTATTGGGATTTTCCGAAAACAAAAAAATACGTGTTCCTTCATTTTTAATGAAGATTCTAAATACCAATTTTTACATCTCGAAACTTTAAAACTTTTGAGATATAGGTGCACTAATTTTAAAAATTCACCACCCCTTTTCACCCTCACATTAATTGGATTTTCCAAAAACAAAAAATATGTGTTTCTTTATTTTCGAAAGCGATCAAAAGTACCAATTTTGAGGTCTGTAATATCTTCAGTTTCTGAGATATAAGTATTCCCTTTAAAGGCATTCAACCCATTTTTCACCCCTTTTCACCCCTCCTATTGGGATTTTCCGAAAACAAAAAAATACGTGTTCCTTCATTTTTAATGAAGATTCTAAATACCAATTTTTACATCTCAAAACTTTAAAACTTTTGAGATATAGGTGCACTCATTTTAAAAATTCACCCCCCTTTTTCACCCTCACATTAATTGGATTTTCCAAAAACAAAAAAATATGTGTTTCTTTATTTTCGAAAGCGATCAAAAGTACCAATTTTGAGGTCTGTAATATCTTCAGTTTCTGAGATATAAGTAGCGGTATCCTGATTAAAGGCATTCAACCCCTTTTTCACCCCTTTTCACCCCTCCTATTGGGATTGTCTGAAAACAAAAAAATACGTGTTTCCTTATTTTTAAAGAAGATTCTAAATACCAATTTTCACATCTGTAAACTTTTAAAGTTATGAGATATAGACACACTCATTTTAAAATTTCACCCCCCATTTCACCCCCTTAGCGACGGAATATCCAAAAATCCTCTCTTAGCGAGCACCTACATCTTAATATGAATACATCCCCAAAATTTCATTTCTTTATGTCCAATAGTTTTGGCTCAGCGATGATGAATCAGTCAGTCAGTCAGTCAGTCAGTCAGTCAGTCAGTCAGGACAAGCTACTTTATATATATAGATAACTAGCAAGGTACCCGTGCTTCGCTACGGTATTATACTGAAATTTGTAATTGAATGCTTATTGTTTTAGATATATAATCCGCCGAAATTCGCGATCTGACACGTTTTCAGCGAGAATCCACCAATAATCCCGATCTGACTCGTTTTCTATTAGATTACGCCACGTTTCCTCCCATTTTTCAATCTTCCTTTCCAGCAATCGATTTCGTACTTCCCGGGCTAGGCTCAGGTATTCTTCCCGGTCAGTTGGGTCCGTAAATCTTTGCCAGACCGTATTTTCCTATAATCATTTTTAATCTGGATAAAATCATTCAGGAGATCCGGCGTGGTGTCATATTGGGTGCCTTGGCGGCACTGAACCCGCGGCCGGACTGCATTCTTAGTCATTACCCGTCCAGGAGCCGTTTCCAGCGCGGTCCGCACATTTGACGACGGTCCGGAACATTATTATTATTATTATTATCATCATTATTAATGTTATTCTTCTTCTTCTTATTATTATTATTACTATTATGTGTTGCTGGGATGAATGATGACAGGGAAAACCGGAGTATCCGGAGAAAAACCTGTCCCGCCTCCGTTTTGTCCAGCACGAATGTCACATGGAGCGACCGGGATTTGAACCACGGAACCCAGCTGTGAGAGGCCGGCGCGCTGCCGCCTGAGCAACGGAGGATCCTTATAAGTACATTAAGAACAGTAAAATCAATTGGTCTCACCTCCTATTACACCCCACCGCCGTTAGTTTTTACTGCCAACCCCCCCCCCCCCAATTAAAAGAACGGATGTTTCTTTATGTTTAAGGGAGATTCCAAACACCAATGTTCACGTCTATTACCTTCAGTTTTGAGATATAAGTATCCCCATAAATATAATTTACTTTTGTCACTTCATTTCAAACTACTCCCCCCCCCCCCCCTAAGTGAATTTTCCCGCAAAAAATACTTGTTTCTTTAATACTGAAGGATCTTCTAAATACCAATTATCACGACTCTAACTTCTTCACTTTTTGATTTATATGTCCTCATGAAAGGAATTCAACTCCTTTACACTCCCGCCCCCCAAGATGGTTTCCCCCCCCCAAAACGCGTTTTTCTTCGTTTTTAAAGTAGATCCAAATACGAATTTTCACGTCTGTAACAACTTTAGTTTTTATTAGATGTATATATTCTCATACAATTAAAGTCAATTAATTTTTCAATTCTTTCACCTCCCTCCCCCCGCTTCATTGGATTTTCCGAGAATACGTGTTTCTTTACTTTTAAAGCAGATTGCAAATATCAAATTTCACGTCTGTAACATCTTCATTTTTAAGATATCAGTAGCCTAATTAAAAGAATTCAACACCATGTTCAGTCACTTTCACCCCCCCCCCCTCCACCCAAGTGGTATTTCCGAAAATTAAAAATACACGTTTCTTTAGGTTTAATAGAGATAAAAATACCATTTTTCACTTCTGTAACATGTTAAGTTTTTTTAGATATACTGTAAAAATTCTCATTTTAAAATTTCACCCTTTTTGGGTTCCCCTTAAATGGAGTTTCCAAAAACAAATCACCTATGTTTCTTTACATTTACAGGAGATTCCAAACACCCACTTTTTACGTCTGTAACATTTTACGTTTCCAAGATAATCTTTCAAAAATTCACCCCAATTTGTCACTTCTGTTTAACCGCCATTAACAGGATTTTCCAAAAACTAAAAATATACGTGTTTCTTTATTTTTAAAGGAGATCCCATATACAAATTTTCAGTTCTGTAATATCTTCCGTTTCTGAGATATATGTATCCTCATTAAAGGCATTCAACCCATTTTTTACCCTTTTACACCCCTCCTATTGGGATTTACAGGAAACAAAAAAATACGTGTTCTTTTATTTTTAGAGGAGATTCTAACTACCAATTTTTACATCTGTAAATTTTAAAGTTTTAAGATGTAGACACATTCATTTTAAAAAATTCACCCCCTTTTCACCCCTCAATATTTGGATTTTCCAAAAACGAAAAAATACGTGTTTCTTTATATTTAAAGTAGATCCCAAATACCAATTTTCAGGTCTGTAATATCTTCAGGTTCTGAAATATAAGTAGCCTCATTAAAGGCATTCAACCCATTATTCACCCTTTTACACCCTTCCTATTGGGATTTTCCGAAAACAAAAGAATACGTGTTTCTTTATTTTTAAAGGAGATTCTGAATACCAATATTTACATCTATAAACTGTAACAGTTTTGAGATATAGATACACTCATTTTAAAAAATCACCCCCTTTTCACCCCCCCCCATTAACTGGATTTTCCAAAAACAAAAAGATACGTGTTTCTTTATTTTTAAAGGAGATCCCAAACACCACAGGTCTATAATATCCTCAGTTTCTGAAATATAAGTAGCCTCATCAAAGGCATACAACCCCTTTTTCACCCCTTTTCACCTCTCCTATTGCGATTTTCCGAAAACAAAAATTACTTGTTTCTTTATGTTTAATGAAGATTCTAAATACCAATTTTTACATCTGCAAACTTTAAAAGTTTGGAGATATAGATTCACTCATTTTAAAAATTCACCCCCTTTTCACCCTCCCATTAATTGGATTTTCCAAAAACAAAAAAATACGTGTTTATTTATTTTTAAAAGAGATCAAAAGTACCAATTTTCAGGTCTGTAATATCTTCAGTTTATGAGATATAAGTACTGGTATCCTGATTAAGGGCATTCAACCCATTTTCCTCATTTTCACCCCTTTTCACCCCTCCTATTGGGATTTTCTCAAAACAAAAAAATACGTGTTTCCTTATTTTTAAAGAAGGTTCAAAATACCAATTTTTACATCTGTAAACTTTTAAACTTTCGAGATATAGACACACTCATTTTAAAATTTCACCCCTCTTTTCACCCCTTTAGCGAAGGAATATCCAAAAATCCTCTCTTAGCGAGCACCTACATCTTAATATGAATATATCCCCAAAATTTCATTTCTTTACGTCCAGTAGTTTTGGCTCGGCGATGATGAATCAGTCAGTCAGTCAGGACAAGTTATTTTATATATATATAGATGGACGCAGGAAAGCTGATCAGTTTAGTTCGAAATACAATTTTCTCTATGGTAAGTCCCACAGGTACAATTGTAACAACGTGCACGAAATCTTCTGAACTGTTTCGTTAAATGTGGTTCTGCCATTTGAAATAGTTGTTGCAATTTCAACACACTAATTCTGAAGTACTGCCGAAATTAGATTCATTCAAAAAACCAAACCCCATGGCACTTAACGCCCTTGAAAGGGCCTCAGCCGTTATTCTTGTTTTCCGAGACCGAGGCCGCCATCTCACCGTCATATAGCTCCTCAATTCTGATCACGTAGGCTGAGTGGACCTCGAAACAGCCTTCAGGTCCAGAGAAAAATCCCTGACCTGGCCGGGAATCGAACCCGGTGCCTCCGGGCGAGAGGCAGGCACGCTACCTCTACACCACGGGACCGGCACTTAGTTTCATCGCGCAATAAATATTCAAATAAAGTTGCATACTCTCCTTTCAGCTCTCTTGTTAAATTAATTTTATGCACCCAGCATCTTCTCCGATCTCTTTTCCTCTCATTCTCTTCATTTTCCGCCTCTTCTCACAAAAGCGCTAGCACTATTAAACCGTCCATTGCGTGCTATATGTTTCCCGCGTGGAATCCCGTTCGATTCTATTCCGCTGCTGGCTGTTAGATGTGAGTGGCTGAGCGGAAATTTCGACTGTTCGGTTCGATTCGATTCCACTAGGTGGGAGCGGGCCTTTGAATGGAGCTTAGATGGTGCCGTCAGCTCCCACTTGGAATGCTAACAATGAGTTACCTGGATAGTACCACTTACCATGGACCAACGGTAAAGCACTCTTAAATTCAAGCCTTCATTACTGGAGAAGTCTTCCTCGTGAACAGTCGAGATTTTCTTCTGAAGACGGGGAGCAAAATTCTCTGCGAAACGTAAAAAATTTCACCTTGTTTTCTTGACACGGCACAAGCCCAATGTATTTGTACAGTACATGTCTCCACATGTATGAGTACTGGATAGTTTATATCATAGGCTAAATACGTGTATATTAACCCTCTGCTGCATGAAGAAAATGTCAAGCTTTAAAGTTCAACTTACGTTCAGTGTTTTAGGTATACCAGCAATTCGTAAATGGGGCTAATATCTTAACACTCGTATGAGATGTGGTTTGTATAATGGGATATATATATATATATATATATACGAGTTTTCGCAATTTTTAGGAAAGGAGCAGCTGACTGTCGTAGCGAGAGGTCGTACGTGCCTGTCGCTCCGTTGTCTCTCTCCTTGCCAGGCGCTCAGTACTTTCAAGTGCTAACCAGGCAGCTGTACTTATTAGTACGACTTCGAAAGGGCTTTTGTCTGAGCTGAGCACTTCTCAGTGCTCGCTTATTCTTATTCTCTTTCAGGAGTACCAGGATGAAGAATACGGACGTGTGGCGAGCAGCAGACTACTGCTGGGCATCGGAGGAGAACGAGCCGCCTGCACCCGAGCCGGAGCCGGAGACCGAGGTGGAGACGGAGCCGTACAGGGACGGGTGCGACCCCCCTGACGGCTTTCTCTTCTCCGAAGGCCACACCGACCCGGAGTACGAGGCGCTGCTCGTGTACTACAGGCCAGGGCGCCCTGTAACTTCTGAACGGGGCCTCGTCCTGGACAGAATGCGGCGCCCTCGCCGAGGAGGCAGGATCATCTCGACAACCATGGCCGTCGAGAGCTTCCTACCAGGAGGCCTCATTATCCGGCATCACGACCAGGAGCGGATGCGCGACGCAGAGAAGGAGCTTTCTACTCTGTTCCAGGTCATCCGTCTACCAGGGAGGGACGGCGTGCCAGGGATGAACACCGGCGCAGTCAGGGCCGCGACGGAGACCAGGGAGACGCCGAGGAGGCTAAGGAATAGGGCGGTTAATACCGACCTAGTCCTGGCCACCCAGCCGGCGACCAGCGACGCCATCACGGAGGTGGGGCATGACGCCCCCTGGCGCCGCGACGGTGCGACTTCAGTGGAGGAGGACGCCCCCTGGCGTTCTGAGGCTGCTGTTCAGGCCCAGCCTGACAGCACGTCTGTCGAGCTGCAGACCTCGATGTGCGCCCCACAGGACAGGGAATGCACTCAGGCGTTAGCACCGACCGACGCCGCCGCCGCCGCCAGCCAGGAGAAGGAAGAAGATGGCGACGCAGCGGAGCCATCAGCTACCCTGGGGTCACCAGGCCGGGAGGAGGGCCACCAGGACGAGGCCTCTTCCCCCGCCGAGAAGCAACCCCCGGGAAGAAGAAGAAGAAGACGACGCCGCACCAGGAAGCAGAAGGCGTCGCTGGCTCACCAGGAGAGGACCACCAAGCCGCAACCCAGGACTGCTCCCAGGACAGCAGTCAACCGAGGAGCCAATCAGGAGAGGACCTCAGCGGGTAGCGGCAGTCAGGTGAGAGTAAAACGTCCCCCTCAGCAGCTCTAGCAGTGTTTCCGCTGTCTGAGGTGGGGCCACCGTCAAGTTAGCTGTGGACTCCAAGTGAAGTGCAACCGCTGTGGTGGTGATCACCACTACACGGCCTGCGCAACACTTAAGGAGGCGCCGGTGTGCGCCAATTGCGCGGGGGGCCACCCGGCCTCCCACCGCAGTTGCCCAGTCTACAGGGCCATGGCGCGGGCAGAGAGGAGGAAGGCCCGGCGCCATGACCCACCCCATTCCAGGAGGCCCCCGCCTCGGCGGGCTTGGCCTCATTCTCCGGGATCGGAGACTGGGTACGAGGTACCCCAAGGAGGTGGAGTCGTGCGACAGGCCCTAGTGGTACTTGACGCATGGCTCCGCAGCCGGCAAGGACCGCGCTAGTCCCAGCAGTGCCCAGACGGACTGATCCCCAGGCGATGGAATGGCGAGGAATTGGTTTATGTTTTGTGCATGTTACCTGTTCCTCACTAACACAACCTCTGGTCTTTTTCCAGCCCACATCCTTGCATGTGCTATCAAAAGATGTCAGGTTTTACATGTAGGCTCTTTCTTCTTTCTGCCTATGTGGTTTTTCCCTGACCCTTCAATACCATATACCTAATACAATATCGCCTGGTAGCGTGTTTGACATGGAAACAGGCAGATACTCCTTGTATCACTTCCCACTCTTCCCTGCTATCTCTTTCTTCTTCTTAGAAATAATAGCATGTCGGAGGCCATGTAGATTGAGTCGTTGGTCACGCGGGGGGAGCGGGCTTCGGGGGCCCCCCCGAAGAAAAAAAAATCGCAATTTTTACCAGAGAGAGGGCGTAACCCTCTAGGTGGCCCGCCCCACCCCTTCAGGCTAGGGAATGAAAGCGTTTAGCAATTTTTACGCTAAGCTTTTAATATTCAAAGACCGAACATTACTGCCTACTGGCCATGGGTACGTATTGCAAGGCGCAAGTATACTTGCAAGGCCGTAAGTCGGTAATGTCTTTGAGGTTGAGTCAGAGGTACTCCTGAAGCCTGCTGTAATGTGATGGGGAGAGCCCACGGAAAATAAACGGTGGTTGGTACGTGTGGATTTGCCTGGCGGCAACACTGTAGAGTAGAGGGTTAAATGCAATTTTAGCATAATTATCCCATAGTCTACCAATTTTATCACCGAGCAATGGGGAGAGCCCACGGAAACATGGGAAGTGTTCCGTAGCGATAGATCACTTATCAACGCTAACCGTTACTCTATGAAGGTGACAGGTTGAAAGTACCCGTGTGAGGAACGAATAATTCCACTTGTTAACTAATCAGTTCAAATTCATTGCCAAGTATGAAGCACTGTTAATTTGGAACTAAAGTATTACATTTAGGTACAGTCAAACAGATAATGGATTTGATTTCTGTCACTAAGTCGGCGACTATGGAAATGAGCGCCACAATCCAATGCATTCCATGCTCCACTTGTTAGATCGTGAGTGACTCATGGGTTTGTTCACTCAGGCTATACAATGAGGCGTGGCAATTGATTCCACTCCTCAAGTGCGGCGGTGTTATTATTTTGATGGTTTATTTTTTACTCACTTGGGGACATCCATTTGCGAAGATTGGGATCAGTCATCAGAGATTAAGTACCGAAGAAAAAAGTCCAAGGCGGCGTTTTTGAGCATGCTGAAACTACTTAGGATTCACGATCTATCCCTCCAATATAAAATATCTTTCCAGTATTGTTGTATGAAGTTGAGTCCTGAAATTTAATCCAAACACTGAGTTAGAAACATGAAACCTAAGAAACGTGGTTGTATCGTCGGATACTCAGGATTTCGTGGTCAGACCACATCACCAATGACACAGCTCTGGAAAGAATGGGAAAGCTGAAAGTGATTTGTATGACAGTAAAATCTCGTAAACTGGAGTATTTAGGGTATATCACAAGAAACAGGCAAAGATGTACTTTTCTATCATTGATTCTCCACGGGAAAATATAGAGGACCTGGAAGAATACGAATTTCTTGGCTGAAGAACTTGAGAACGTGGCTCAGTACAAATTCGAATGGACATTTCAGATCAGTTACAGATAAAGGATGTTTTTCCATGCTAATCACTAACATCCGTAATGGAAAGGCACCCCAAGAAAAAGGATTAGGTCTTGGATAGTACATCCCAAAACAACACAAAACGGCCCTACGAAGACGTCCTATGGCCGATCGTTTACGAGTTACAAACATTCTATCGGTGTATTGGAATTATTGGTAATAGCTCTATGTAGTACATCCCATTTCAAGCAGCTTTCGCTTCATGTTTTTAGTATTATATGCAAATTGTACAAGTATCTGGACCCACGCACGGTCGCCGCCCTCAAACAGGTACGTGTTTTACAAACTCATTAAGATGTCTACGTAGGGACTAGTTTGATGTCGTGTATTTTAAAGTTATTTCCTACGAATTTTACTTCGTGTGTTTCGGAACTCGTGTGTTTTGACACGTAGCTTAATTATTGGAATGGCCCGACCCAAGAAGTGTGTTTTTCCTTTTCTCAACCCAAGCAAAATTATCTCGAGGATTTGAACATTTATGAAGCTGAACGTTTGCAAGCAGGCAGCCGTAGTCTGCAAGGATCTAGAAATACAAGGATTCCAAAAAAAGGAGCTTTACCGAAAAACAAAAATGAAATAGTAAAATAAGTCCTTTCCATTCTTAACTTGACTTTACGTACTCCAAACACAATAGCTGTCCATCACCACGGTTTTTGTTGTTACCGACAATGACAATCCTTCAACGAGGGTATTTTGCTCGGAGATCTGATGTTGCGTTCATCAGAACGCTGTTCAAAGGAAATTTAAAAGTGTCAATTCAAGACAGTGAGGAATAACATTTAATAAGGAGCGGAATACTTAGAAAGACATATTTATACGGAATATTTCATTCTAACAACCGAGTTACTATTTCTCGTAAACATTTTTCAAAGGAAACCCACCATCTTGATAACAAAAGCTTCAAAATGATCCGTTTTTTCTGTTATCGTCCAACAAATGCCAATGGTCAGAAATGAAGGGCGGTAAATGAAGCCTTTCATTTTCACCGAGTATAATAATAATAATATACATCATCGTTACATACGGTTATGCCTTTCAGCGTCAGTCTGCAAGCCTCTGTGGATTAACTACGCCTCTCCACAATCTTCTCTTTGCAAATAGCTCCGTGACATCATTTAATTCCATACCTATTACCATTAAACCGTTAAACACCGTGTCTAACCATCGACACCTTCCTCTCCTTCTACTCCTCTTTCCCTCCATAGCTGAGCCCATTATTCTCTTCGGAAATTTACCCTTCTCCATTCACCTCACATGACTCCCCCATCAAGTCCGATTCATATGTACAGCTTCACCCATCGAGTTCATTTATAACTTAGCCTTTATCTCTTCATTTCGAGCATCCCCCTGCTATTATCCCCACTTCTTTGTATTTATCGCTATTTGCATGTCAGTTAATTCTAACTTATAAGATATCCTGTGTTCACCTGGCTTCCACTCCTGTACAGTAAACTCGTCTGAAAATAGACTGGTGTAAAGATAGTTTCGTCCGGGAACTGACTTCTTTCAAAATGCCGTTGATCGAAACTGCGAGCTCACTGCACCTTGATTCAATCTCACTTACTATATTAACATTCTACGAGAGTACACATCCTAAATCATTGAAATGATCCACCTCTTCCAATTTCGTTTTCTCGACCTAACATTCAATTTTAGTAGGTTTTGTCCTTACTGAGAACACTTTAGTCTTAGAATTGCTAATTTTCATATCATACTCAGCTTTCAGCACAGTCTACCATTAAGACCAAGTCGTCGGTATAGGCCAAACTGCTTACTGCATTTCCGCCCAACTAAATTCCTTCCAGTCACTTTATACCTTTCAGTAGATGATGAATTTAAACGTTGAACAACAAAGGTGAAATGTTACAGCCTTGACGATCCTGTTTATCTAATATGAATCAAGAACTCATTCTGCCATCAATTCCCATTGTGGCCCATCATAAACATAAATTCCTCTGATTGCCTGTAATAACCTACCCCTAACAACGTAACCCCCGTTCTACAACAATATCACCTACTGAACCAACCGATTGCTCTTGTTGACAATCAAAAAGACTTAGGAGTGCATTTTGGCAGTAAATTGTTGTTTGTCTCGCACATAAACAGGGTTACCTCACGTGCTATGTCACTCCTTGGTTTACTGTACAGGTTTTCTGACATCACAGATGTGAATGCCCTCCGAGCATTCTTACATTTCCTGTATCTTACCTATTGTTGAATACGCCTCTCCAGTCTGGTCCATTTCTGCTTCTTCAAACCTCTGCCACCTTGACCGTGTACAATCTTTTTTCTGTGCTATCGTCAGAGCCAGGGTCCCTGCATGTCGCAATCTAAGCACTATCCAAGTGCTTGGGAAACTGAACCTCAAGACTCTTTCTGCTCGGAGGAAAGTAGCCGACCTAAAGCTGCTATACAAAGCAGTTAATGGTCTGTTTAGGTCTCCAGATTTAGCTTCCTTATTTCCCCTCCACGTCCCATCCCGTAATACCAGAATGAAGACCCTATTCCATACTCCTTACTCCCGGCTTTCTCTCACCCAAAGGTCCCTTTCGGTACGTATTCCAGCAATGTTTAATACATTATCTATCAAGAACAACCTAGATCTCTTCGTAACGTTTCCTTCCTTCTGTCATGATATTTATCATATAACTTAATTTTCCTTCTTGTTCTTTCCCGTTCTGCTCCTGTATTTACTGTAAATGTATTTTTCTTTGTTAATAACGTTGTTTATGTAAATATGTATTATATATGATTGTACAGTTTTTATTGTGTATATTCGTGTCCTTTGTAAGTATTTATATATCTTTCATTTTAGATCCATATCTGTTGTACATAGCTCAGATCGTTGTAATTCGGCGTTATGCTGTTGCTGATCCTGAATAAATAAATAAATAAATAAATAAATAAATAAATAAATAAATAAATAAATAAATAAATATATAATAATAATAATAATAATAATAATAATAATAATAATAATAATAATAATAATAATATAACACCGGGCGAGTTGACCGTGCGGATAGGGGCGCGCAGCTGTGAGCTTGCATCTAGGAGATAATGAGTTCGAACCCCACTGTCGGCAGCCTTGAAGATGTTTTTCCGTGGTTTCCCATTTTTACAACTTAATTAAGGCCACTTCCTTCTCACTCCTAGCCCTTTCCTATCCAATCGTCGCCGTAAGACCTATCTGTGTCGGTGCGACGTAAAACAAATTTTAATAATAATAATAATAATAATAATAATAATAATAATAATAATAATAATAATAATAATAATTTGCATCTTACTGTAGGTCCTGAGCAGCTTGCAAGTCCTTTAATTTAACGCCTCTTATCAGACTGAAGTTTTTCTTGGTGAAAGAACTAAGAAGAATTGAGCGGACAGATTAGAAGTTAAAGAAGTTTATTTCCGTTGCACCACTGTCGGGTCGACGTGATGATACACAAAGCTCTGACTATCAAACAAGAGGATGTCGACAGAAGATAACTGTATCAGAACGTGAGCTTCAGTTACTGACGATAGCTTCCTGCTTACTCATGCCCCGACTATGTTCTCGTGTTGCTGAGCTCTGTCTTGAGACTGGCATACAGCTGATTAAAGATCTCTGGTACAATCTCTGAGTTTATGTAGTGAACCGTCAGTTACAGAAAGTGTATGTTAAGTTATCAGTCAAGAGGCAGGTTGCATCCTCAAACAGAACCATTGAGTGTTATGCGGTAATGGGGAACCAGCAAAAGGGATGGTGTACAACCCAGATGAGGACTGAGGTACTTTGCCATGTGTTTTAGCCAGAAAATGCTATTGCAGCACGATTGATCTTCTTATGGACAATACTTTTCATAACATTCACACGCTCTAGTCGTACTCTGAATGCCATTACTCAACACCATCATTACCAAGGAAGCCTTCATATTGTTACACCTACAAATGAGACTGAGAATTCTGTGGAGGCTACATTTTGATCTGGCCTGGGCCAGGCGACGCCGGCCCCGTTGTGCAAGGGTAGCTTGCCTGCAAATTACCTGGAAGACCTGGATTCGATTCCCGGTCAGGTTAGGGATTTTTACCTAGATCTGAGGGTGATTCGAGGTCCACTCAGCCTACGTGAATATAATTGAGGAACTGTCAGATAGTGAGATAGCGGTCCCGATCTAGAAAAACAAAAATAACGGCCTAGAGGATTCCTCGTGCCGACCACACGAAATTTCGTAATCTGCAAGCCTTTAGGCTTAGTAGCGGTCGCTTGGTAAGCCAAGGACCTTTGGAAATATCGCGCCACTTTAAGTTTTCTTTTGGTCAAGAGACAGCTGTACATATACTGCATCCTTCAAGAAATAACAACACAAATGATGACCGAATCAAAATACACCAATCACTTTGTACTTTGGACTTCATGGGTCTATTAACCTACGGCTACAGTTGTTGGCGTAGGACAGGGTATTAATTGGTCAGCAAAGGGAATTATACTTCACTAATACCAGTTTGTTAGATCGGATCTTTAATGGGCAATTGGCTTACTCTCTGTATTATAGTCTTTGTTGCGTTCTGATTTTCTATTATAACGTTTGATTAACGCTTAAACTCACATCAAGCAAAATCTGGATAAGTCGCGTAAAACGTATGAGAATTATGTAATGTCCTACCGACTTAGTTCATAGAGAATTTAAAAAATGAAATTCAGTAGTAAACAATTTTAATAAATAAATAAATAAATAAACAAGAATATCTACAATGCGTAGTGAAATGACAGTAAGTTATTCAAACGTGTCTGGGAGAAAGAATTACCTCTCACAATCGTGAATCATGACAGCTTCGTGACATTTTCTTTATTTTCTCATTTTAAGAGAGAAATATGATTTATTAAACCATCAACTTTCAGTATGTATAGGCTACCAACAATAGACACCAATTACCGTGGCATTATACATCCTATTGGTAAAGACAAAGATAAAGACAAAGACAAAGTCAACTCCGTACAGGCCATGGAGGCCCTTGGAGGAGTGGAAGGTAAAAGCTTCCACTATTGTTAACCGCGGCACGTGATGCGGGAGAGTGGTTAGCTCTACGCCCGGCCACCTTTGCCCCGAGGAATTAACCTGGTACTCATTTTTAGTGTAGGCTGAGTGAACCTTAGGGCCATATGCACCTCCGGAAGTGGAAATCTTGTTTCTTAAATTTTACGACTTCCCGGCGGGGATTCGAACCCACGTCCTTCCGGGCGAACCGAGCACGCCTTTACCGCCTCGACCAGGCATCCCCTATATCCTATTGGTAACGTACAAAATTCTCACAAGCGCTCTGCAGATTAGGTCAGAACAACAACTTGATCCACAACATTGAGCGTATCAAAGACGGTTCAGGAAAGAGCGCTCTTGTGTCAAGCAAATTATGAAGCTTATATCTGAAACTAAAGAACAAGAAATTTGTGGTGACCTTCGTCGACTTCAAGAAGGCCTATGGCTCAATTGAAGGGGTCACTCTTACTCAAGTCCTAAAGGAATTTTCTTTGAATAACTTCTCAATGTAAAAGGAAATCATCCTGGTGGTGTTGCAAACAGCCAATCTCATGGGGAGGAGGAAAATGATGTTGGTGAAATTATGCTTGAGGAAGTGGAAAGAATAGTAAATAAACTCCATTGTCATAAGGCAGCAGGAATAGATGAAATTAGACCTGAAATGGTGAAGTATAGTGGGAAGGCAGGGATGAAATGGCTTCATAGAGTAGTAAAATTAGCGTGGAGTGTTGGTAAGGTACCTTCAGATTGGACAAAAGCAGTAATTGCACCTATCTATAAGCAAGGGAACAGGAAGGATTGCAACAACTATCGAGGTATCTAATTGATTAGTATACCAGGCAAAGTATTCACTGGCATCTTGGAAGGGAGGGTGCGATCAGTCGTTGAGAGGAAGTTGGATGAAAACCAGTATGGTTTCAGACCACAGAGAGGCTGTCAGGATCAGATTTTCAGTATGCGCCAGGTAATTGAAAAATGCTACGAGAGGAATAGGCAGTTGTGTTTATGTTTTGTAGATCTAGAGAAAGCATATGACAGGGTACCGAGGGAAAAGATGTTCGCCATACTGGGGGACTATGGAATTAAAGGTAGATTATTAAAATCAATCAAAGGCATTTATGTTGATGATTGGGCTTCAGTGAGAACTGATGGTGGAATGAGTTATTGGTTCAGGGTACTTACAGGGGTTAGACAAGGCTGTAATATTTCACCTTTGCTGTTCGTAGTTTACATCGATCATCTGCTGAAAGATATAAAATGACAGGGAGGGATTCAGTTAGGTGGAAATGTAGTAAGCAGTTTGGCCTATGCTGACGACTTGGTCTTAATGGCAGACTGTGCCGAAAGCCTGCAGTCTAATATCTTGGAACTTGAAAATAGGTGCAATGAGTATGGTATGAAAATTAGCCTCTCGAAGACTAAATTGATGTCAGTAGGTAAGAAATTCAAAAGAATTGAATGTCAGATTGGTGATACAAAGCTAGAACAGGTCGATAATTTCAAGTATTTAGGTTGTGTGTTCCCCCAGGATGGTAATATAGTAAGTGAGATTGAATCAAGGTGTAGTAAAGCTAATGCAGTGAGCTCGCAGTTGCGATCAGCAGTATTCTGTAAGAAGGAAGTCAGCTCCCAGACGAAACTATCATTACATCGGTCTGTTTTCAGACCAACTTTGCTTTACGGGAGCGAAAGCTGGGTGGGCTCAGGATATCTTATTCATAAGTTAGAAGTAACAGACATGAAAGTAGCAAGAATGATTGCTGGTAAAAACAGGTGGGAACAATGGCAGGATGGTACTTGGAATGAGGAGATAAAGGCTAATTTAGGAATGAACTCGATGGATGAAGCTGTACGCATAAACCGGCTTCGGTGGTGGGGTCATGTGAGGCGAATGGAGGAGGATAGGTTACCTAGGATAATAATGGACTCTGTTATGGAGGGTAAGAGAAGTAGAGGGAGACCAAGACGACGATGGTTAGACTCGGTTTTTAACGATTTAAAGATAAGAGGTATAGAACTAAATGAGGCCACAACACTAGTTGCAAATCGAGGATTGTGGCGACGTTTAGTAAATTCTCAGAGGCTTGCAGACTGAACGCTGGAAGGCATAACAGTCTATAATGGTAATGTATGTATGTATGTATGTATGTATGTATGTATGTATGTATGTATGTATGTATGTATGTAACAAAACCAGGGCAATCATCGAACGTACTCTAGCTGAGGCAACCTCCAGAGTTAAGTTCAGACGTTTTATGGTTAAAGACGGGAGTTAGGCAGGGAGATGGGTTCTCGCCCCTGCTCTTCAACTGCATCCTTGAAAAGGTCATCTACGAGTAGGAAATCAACAACGATAGGTTCCAAAATGGTGTGAGATTGGGTTACAAGAACATGCATCTTTCAATTGATTGCCTATATTATGCAGATGATCCAGAAATGTTCTCTGATTCTTTAGACACTGATACAAAGCAAATTAACCACTTCAAGGTACAGGCGGGAAAAGCAGGTCTCCAGGTCTCTTTGAAGAAAACGCAGTTCATAATTAACATCAAGCCATCACCAAGAGAGCTAAAAGTAAATCAGGAGACAATCAAACGAACAGATAAACTTAAATATCTTGGTGAGTGGATAGAACCAAACATCGTGCATGAATAAAATGGAAATGGTTTATCAACTGACCAAAGACGTTTACAACAAAAAGTCCATATCCTTAAGATCAAAACTCAGACATTATTGCACTGTCATAATACCAGTGGCTTTGTATCCAGCGGAATGTCTTGATATGTACAAAAAAGGCCTGATAGAAAATTTGGAAATTAAAGTAAGAAAGAAAGAAAGAAAGAAAGAAAGAAAGAAGGAAAGAACGAAATAAATAAATATCTTAAGGAAAATTCTTGGCTCAATTGAAGACAAAGATGAATATAGACGTCGGCATAATTATCCACACCTCGTAACCTGTTTGTATTGTTTTCATATTTTTTAAATACCGAATTTTATGCGATGCCTTGCCAGTCTGTCGTGGCTGCTTGGCATCATGTATGCCATGCCCGATAAGTAATTTTCCCTATTTAAACAGATGTTAGCTCATGCTATGAGGATCGCCAAAGTATTTCTTCCTATCTTATCTGCATGTTCTGTGATCTTTGACAGTCGGACGGTGAGAAAGAAAAATAAGATGGAGACGGTGTTTTGTGATGTAGCTTTCGCGTCTTACAGAAGGTATTATAAACGTTTCAACACGTTATCCTGTATGACTCTTACAGTTTGGAGTCGGAACTATGACTACTTCTTCTTGAGGTAATATTTCTTCCTAACATTCTCTGATTGCCATATTTATATTAGACTGTTTATAAGGAGGTCTCTCGTTTTGTGTGTTATTTCTTTTATATCTTGTTGCAGACTTATTTTCCGTTACCTCCCTTCCCTTACATGTCTGGTTATGCGTGCTCATTTCGGCTAAGAGCGAAAGGTGGCATCGGTTCGATTGTTCGTGTGCGTGGTGGGTTTGCTTGCTGTGTTGGGTTACAGACCTTTAATTGTTCTTTACCTTCTATGTCTTGGCTCGAGTTTGCGCTCTACATTGGGTTTTGTCGCTGATACAGGGTGATTCATGTTCGTCTTTCTGCACGATATGAATACGTGTTATGCAGCGAGTATGTTGTTTACGTTACGTTACGTGTTTGGACTGGATGTGCCATACCCGTTTTGCGGCAATCCAGGTTTATGATCTCTGCTTTCAGTTCTAACTCATGAGCCGCTGACCGAAGCATTTCATGCAGCACGATTCATTTCGTTGTGTCTCGTGCCATCGTACTCTCGTACTTTATACTTCGTATGCTGGTCTCTATGTGTGTGCGTGACTGTGGTGTGATTACCGGGCCTAGACTACTTTTCAGTACCTAGTTATTGTTTATTATTATCATTGTTCACATTTTGTCTTACTTTCATTTCTGGCTTTCCTAGCCAATTTATCTGTTTGTTTTGAATTTTTATCTAATTTTAACGCCTCTCTGCCATGTGTTTGTTTATTTCTTGTAGCTATGGAAACCCTTTTCTTTACTTTTTTATGTTCCATGATTGTTCTTTCTAGCCGGTCTTGATTTCGCTTCCATCTTTGATTTTATTGGGGATTTAATCTTCGTGGGATTGTAAAAAAAGGAGAGTATAAATTCTGATGATGTAAAAAGGTTGTAACCTTCTACCTCGGGATTATAATTTTTCCTATTTCGAGAAAGAAATACTTTGGAATCTAATCTTAAGCACTGTGCTCACAGTGTGGTGAGAGAAATATTATATCACGAAACAGATTCCTCTACCGTGCTTTCTAGAGGTATACAATGGAATTATGAGACTGAGTAACACTACCTGTGGACGGACCGTTATTGAAGGTCATGTATGTGAGTAACTGACTTCCCATATCTTTATTTATTTGTTCCTTTATGCCAGTCTTGGTCAGATTTCTTCCCAATTTCTGTTAATAAACGTGTTTCATTTAAATTAACCCCAGAATTGCGTTATTTTGTTATTATTTTTGGGACGTACATCTTTCACTCTGTTTATAGGTCTAAGAGGCCCGGATTCAGCCCCTGGCGAATTTCTTAGCCAGTTTCGACCTATCCAGTGAAAATATGTAGTAGTAGGTAAGTTTGTTGAATCACCATGGGCTGTATACTCATATCCAGAAGGTCTCTGATATCACATGGAGAAGGAGAATTGAATTTCATGGCCGCTTGATACGAATGAAACAGGATTATCGAACCGGATCCTTACCTATCTTAAAGATAAGAAGACCCAGACAACTTGGTTTAAGGAGGTGAAAATGGACTTAAATGAGATGGGTATCACTTATGAAGATATAGAAGAACGCAACCCTCTCAGAGGGAGACAAAAATACCACCAAGGTTTTCAAGACGAGCCAAAGTTGAGGACGGAAAAAACGTGGACGGAAGAAAGAAAACAACACCGGCAACGAATGAAGGAGCACTGGGCAAAGATCAAAGCCCAGAGAAGACAGCTGAAATAACGTGGCTCTTAGTAGGCCGATACGAAAAAAGAAAGAATGGAAAAAAAGTCGTCCGGCTCGTTGGCTGAACAGTTAACGTACTGGCCATTGGTTCAAAGGATTCCTCGTTCGTTTTCCGGTCACGTAGGGGATTTTTACCGTGTCTGGTTAATTCCCTTAGATCGGGGCCGAGCATTTGTGTTCGTTTTAATACACATCTTGATTTACATACAAAACATTGCTACCACAGAAACCCCCAGTAGTGTATACATCCCCCTACATAGCGTTGGCGTAAGGAAAGGCATTCGGCGTAAATCAGGACTGTATCCATGCGAAGTGTCAACCCATCATCGGACTACACACGGCAGAATCTTGAAAGTGGAGAGATTCAAGTATCTTGGCGAATGGGTTGAATCCAATAATTCTGAGAAGTTCGCCGTCGTAACACGTGTCAACAATTTTGCGACAGCCTTTCGACTCACTCAAAACATATATTACAAAAAGTCCATCTCTGGAAATGCAAAACTTCAACGTTATCAAACTGTAATTAGATCTGAAACATTATATGCAGCAAAATGTTTAACACTTCAAACGCATCGCCTGTTTGGAAAATTGGCAATTAAGGAAAGGAAGATTTTCCGAAACATTCTTGGTCCTAGTCTCTAAGATGGAGTTTACAGACTTCGGAACAACTTTGAAATATACACCCACACCGAAAAGATATCAAGCGTAATCCGGAAAATAAGGATAACATTTTACGGCCACCTCTTTATATTACCAGCTGAAAGAATCTATAAACTTTTGTTAACGTATTTCAGAAGTCTCAAAACGATTCCTTCTTGTTTGGCGTAGATCGATAAAGATATTTTAAAGTATGGAATCTCAGGAACAGACACCACTCAAACACTTAGACAGGCACACCAAGAAGTAGTTCCAACTCGACTGAAACATGTCCATTCCGAAGCATGGAAGAAAGCACACTCCGAAAGGATGAAAACCTGTTGGGCCCGCAAGCAGACAAACAGTTGAGATCTCGCGGTCCCTAGGTCCCTGACGATGTGTAATAATAATAATAATAATAATAATAATAATAATAATAATAATAATAATAAATAATAATAATAATAATAATAATAATAATAATAATAATAATAATAATAATATCGGTTTAACGACCACTCAGTTGCTAGAAATTGTAAGATTTGCAAAGGCATCGCAATTTTGTCCCATAGGAATTCTTTAACGTGCTGGGAGTCAACGAGTCGTAGTTGTTGCCTTTATCTCTCTAAAATGCTACTGATTTTAGGTATGGTCGAAGCCAATATCTCGAACTCAGAAAGACAGTAACTAACCGACTCCGCCACTGAAGTCACCATAGTGTTTGGTCTTTAAATTTATGTTTTCACAACGTATTTACTAACTTGTGTGCCTTTGAGAAGGAAAAATGGACTAAAATGAAATTATTATTATTATTATTATTATTATTATTATTATTATTATTATTATTATTATTATTATTATTATTATTATTCACGTAGGCTGTGTATCGTGTCGGTCTTCACTGAGGTTGGCTATCAATTTGGCAATTTCGCATCTACAGTATTAATCCGTTCTGCTGATGCAATTCCTGCCCAGTCTTTGATATTACCCAGTGTAACTGGGCCCATGGGAATAATACACATATATTACGTATGATAGTGCCAATGGAAAATCTAAGAATAGTTTCCTCGAGTAGTAAGATTTATGCAGTGGAGTAACTATCAAATCAAGAATGGAGGCCGTGGACTTACAAATCTCCACCAAGCATTGCAGAGTAACAAGATATTGGGCAAAGGAAAGTATGCTACATAACCTGGAAAGGAGAAATATACGGAGGAATAAGGGACATAAGTGAAAATAGATCAGAAACCAGTATAAGATTTAAATATATATATATATTGAAACAATAAATCGAACCTCTGACAATTTACATGAAATGAGAACTATACAAATATAAAATTTTCCCAACCACTTACACGGATTACAAATTCATTATATCAAATAAAAAAAAAGATAAGATATCCAAGAGAAAGAAAGGAAAAAGAGAAGATGCCGCAGGAAAGGAAAAGGGCGAACAAGGAAAGGATGAATACTGCAATAAAAAGAAATCCAGAACGACAAGAAAGGGAAGATATTCAGTTAGCAAATTCGAATACACCAGCAGAAAAAATTATCTGAACAAAATGCAAATACTATATGCAGGTCACCACCACTTCTGTTATCCCACAGATTAACACTAGGTAACGTAGTTCTACAGCCGAATAATCACCATGTAATTTCATTGAACCAGTTTCACCATATCCTGAAGCACTGAACGAATAGAAGTACGTGTACAGTAGAAGTCGCACAGTTGCCAATACAACACACGCACACTTCAAAAGAAAGTTGTTACGAAGGTCGTGAATGAAAAGTTTTAAATACAAAAAGGGCAAGTGAAATTTCGTCCTGGAAATGCCATGCTCCCAGTTTAATTTTGCAAGGAAAGTCTGTCCCAATGCAATTTAAAATATTTACAGTAAAGAAATCAGTTTGTCATACCTCATCATGAAGCAAATTGAACTGCCCGCAAATGAAGACATCTGGGCACATGTATAAATAAGGACGAAGTTGACGTAGGATGTTGCTCCCTCCACACAGGCCTAAGTCCATCTCAATGTTTCCAGAGGAAGGCCAGGTATTTATAGTGTGGAGTAGAATGAGAAATATATCTAGAAGATTCCAGAGATTAGTGAAGCATGCGCGAATAAACCAGGCGGTCACATGACCACAGCCGGCAAAAAGGAAGTTAGTTTATCGAAGATGGTGAAGATGAATAGAGTAGAGTTCATGCAAAGTATGAAGTATGCAAGTTCACAGAAGTATGCAAGTTCCAGTTGGAGAAAAAATGCAGTTTATATCATGATGAGGGTAAGTCCATACTAATCGTAGAAAAAAGGTTATGTGCGTGGCGAGTTTCATAACAGTAGTTGCCGATGAAGTGAAGAGTCCGTTACATTATCCGCCGGGCACCAGAAAAAAATCCAAAGGATTTTTTTTGTTGGTAGTTATTTGGTAGTTGCTGTAGTTGAAGTTGAAGTAGTTGATATGATTGAAGAGTGAAGATTGGTGGTAGGAGACGAAAAGCCGAAGATACAGTTGAATGGCGACGGCGAGACGGCCCCAGGAACAGCGATGGAGGGCCCTTCCAAAAGCTGGAGCGGGGGTCGACGGCAGCCGCAACAGTATATCAAAGAGGAAAAGTACTGGAAAACAAAACAAAGGGCGGCAGAAAAAATATCCAAACACAAAGAACATGGCTAGTCAGAAAAATAGGAAAACACACAGAGGTAGGGGAAGAAGAAAAAAGGAAAGGGCTAACGCGTTAGCAAGGGGAGAAGGGAAAGAGAGGAGAGTAGTTATAAATAGAAATATATACATAGATATATAAATGTAAATATCACAAACGACAATAAAAATGAAGAACAATTTTAAAAGAGAAAGAAAATGGTTGGGAAGCATATTTACACTCCCATTACAACCTGTGCCGACTGGGCTGGGAGGGAGACTGGAGAGACCTGTGTGGAGGGGGAGAAAGAGAAAAAAATCCATAAAAGGAGCAAATGGAAGTGATGAGGTAGACAAACAACAAAGAATAAGAAAAAACAAAGAAAAATAACACTGGGAGCAGTAGACATTTCCAGACTAGAAGCAGAGAAGAGAGAGAAAATTTTTTTTTTAGAAAAAGGTAATAACAAGAGAAGGAAAACACAGTGCAAAGAAAAGCAAGATGTGAAAGCTCAAGAAGGATGAAATCGCTTGAGCTGACTCAGATGAAGTTTCTTAGTGTCGAAGAGATCAGTCGTAGATTGCAAAAATGCAGTGACAGGGGTAGGGAAAGACAAAATACGGTATGGACCAAGCCATCGAAGAGCAAGTTTAGCAGAGGTGGCATTGATTGCCGAGCTGTGCGGATGATTGGCAACGAGGACTAAATCGCCAATTTTAAAGTTTGATGGCTTATGACGAGAATTATAAACTTTTTTGTGCACTTGTTGAGCTTTTAGCAATTGATTAAAGGCGTCTTTCCAGAGTGATGAAGAGGATGGCTGATCAGAATATTCAAAAAGTTTGTGTAAATCCCAATTTAGGGAAAGAGGAGTTTGAAGATCACGACCAAGAAAGAGCTGAGCCGGAGTTTGAGCAGTAGAACTATAAGTGCTGGAATTAAAAGCCAACGCCAAAGAGGAAAGATAAGAATCCCAGTCTTTCTGAAAAGAACTATGAAATATAGATAAAGCAACTTTGAGATTACGGTGGTACCTTTCCACGGTGTTGGACTGAGGATGGTAGGGAGAAGTCAAAATACGTTTGATACCCAGTTGAAAACACATATTAAAAAAGACACCGGAAGTGAAAATAGAAGCATTATCAGAAACAATATTAGCAGGCAAACCGGTAATAGGAAAAATTTGTTCAGTGAGTAAATTGATGACAACCTTGGTAGAAATTTTACGTAAGGGTCGGAGGACTAGAAATTTGGAAAATGCATCCAACAGGGTGAAAATATACAAGTTGCCACGAGAAGACCGAACAATAGGTCCAACTAGATCAATGAAAAAGGTTTGGGCAGGGTGAGTAGGTGGAAGGGCAGAATGAAGACCAGCAGACTTTATGTTTAAAGGTTTAGATTTTTGACACAATTCACAAGTTTGAACAAAGTTGCGAATAGACTTACGCATTTGAGGCCAAAAGAAAAGAGAGGCTATACGGTTGTACGTTTTGGTGATGCCGAGATGCCCACCTACAGGGGAGGAGTGATAATATTGCAAAATCATGGGTTGAAGAGCCTGTGGGAGCACCACTTTAGGAGAAGCTTTCTTGGTGGGTTTGTAGACCAAGAGGTCTTTAAAAATAGTAAACGGACCCTGGTAAGAGGGGTCAGATAAAGATTGTTTGAGTTGGATGCAGAACTGATCGGTGAGCTGATGCGACTGACAAGATTGAAATGAAAGGGGAAAATCTGTTAAGGAAAAAACAGCATTAACAGAGGAAGGGAAGGCAATATAGAGACGTTCAGGGGTAAATCATCAGTGGTACTAGGCTGAGGAGCAGAAGTGTCAAATAAACGGCTAAGAGCGTCCGCTACAGAATTTTCAGAGCTAGAAATGAATTTAAGGGAGAACTTAAATCTGGACAATCGCATGAGCCATCGGCCAGTTCTACCAATCTTAGGTGCATTGTGCAACAACCATGAAAGAGCCTGATTATCAGTCTTTACAAGGAATTCTTTATGCTCCAAATATTCAGCAAAGTGTTCAATAGTATTTAATAGGGCCAGGGCTTCACGTTCAAAGATAGAATATTTCCTTTCAGTAGGAGAAAGAAGTCGACTGAAATAGGCGATAGGCAGAGGAACATCATTAACAACCTGAGTTAAAACACCAGCAACAGCAAGATTAGAAGCATCAGTGTGTATTTCAAAAGGTAGGGAGAAATCAGGAAATTGAAGAATGGGAGCATGCATCAAAAGAGATTTAAGCTGAAGAAAGGCATCCTGTTGAGATTGAGTCCAAGTAAACGGAACATTTTTACGTTTCAGATAATTGAGAGGCTCAGCAATGTGGGAAAAGTTAGGGATGAACCGGTGATAGAAAGAAACCAGACCTAAAAAGGTGCGCATTTGTTTGAGATTTTTGGGAGGTGGAATATTAGAGATAGCAGAAGTACGTTCGGGATCGACGGCTACTCCCTGAGGTGACACAATGTGACCTAAGAACTTTATAGAAGTTTGAGCTAGGGAAATTTTAGATGGGTTAACTGTCAGACCAATAGAACGTAATCTGGAAAGAACTTGGTAGAGATGCGACATGTGGGACTCAAAATCTGGGCTAAAGATTAAAAGGTCATCAATATAAGGATAGAGAAATTTGTACTTGAAATCTGAGAATAAAGAATCTACTAATCTCTGCATGATTTGTGACCCCAAGTTCAATACAAAGGGAACTTTTGTGAACTGAAAAAGGCCATTTGGGGTGATGAAAGCAGTAAGCCGACTGCTCCGAGAGTCCAAGGGGATTTGGTAGTAAGCAGAATTGAGATCTAAAAGAGAAAAATATGTAGCTTTAGAAAAAAGTGGAAAGCGTTTTGCATTTTAGGGATAGGATAGGAATCATAGAGGATTTTGGAGTTTAATTTACGGTAATCAACTACCAGGCGCGAAGAACCATCAGGCTTATCGACAAGAAATGCCGGGGATGCGTAATTGGAAGAGGACGGAACAATGGTACCATCCTGAAGCATTTTGTGAATAATGTCATCCATTTTTGCCATCCGAGGAGGGCTGAGATGGTAAGGAGGTGAACGAACAGGAGTTTGATCAATTAAATCAATGTGAGCCTGATAAGTAACCACAGAGCCTAGTTTATCAATGATAACATCAGCGAATTCAGATTTTAAGGCATCAATTGCATCTAGTTGGGGAGCAGTGGCATAAATATGCTGATGACTGAAGACGTGGTTCATAGGGAAATCAAGGGGGTCCACCAAAGGAATTTGAACGTGTGGATCGAAATAAAATGAGATAGAAGCCATAGCAGTATTATAAATAAGGCCAGTATGAGCAAAAAAATCATAACCGAGTATGACAGGGAGTGAGCAATTGCTAACCACTTGAAATTCAAATGGCCAAGAAAATTTGGAAATTTTAACACAGAGTTTTAGTTGACCCACGATTTCAAGAGAGTGTTGAGATATGGAGAGACATTTGAGGGTAGAAGGGCATAATTGAAGATGCGGATGTGTTTGTAAAAGTTGCTGGAAAAAAGAGAAACTGATTAGGGAAATCGCAGAACCAGAATCTAATAAGGCTAAGGAGGGAGTATTATGTAACTGTACAAGAGTATAGGACTGTGATTGAGTACCAGAAGAGAATGCTGAAGAAACACGAGGCAGATTTTGCCCATGAGGTCGTGAGCTGCCTACTGACGACGGGAAGTGAAGTTTCCCAAGGAAAAATTGGTACAATCGCGCGCTAAGTGCCCTATAGCCTGACACCGATAACAACGGAAACGCGAGATATTACCCTGAGAAGGTAAACGAGTGGTAGAAGGTGTGCGAATTGTTGAAATGTTGAACTGGGGAGGTGGAGTGGTAGAATAATAAGAAAAGTTACTATGGGTATTTAGAACATCTAGTTGAGCAATACTGTAAAGCTGAGGAACAGTAGTGGGTGGCGAAAAGGGATTAATGATTTGACGGAAGGCTGGAGAGGCATAAAATCGAATAAGAGAAATGACTTCCTGGGGATGTTGAGCAATAGCTAACACGTCAGAATAGCCGATAATGGAGTCAAGATAATCATAAGCCGATTCATCGGGACGTTGATGACGTCTGATATACTTGTTACCGAGTTGTTGTCGGATCTCATAAGGCAAAAAATAAGTGTGTAAAACTGAACGAAAATGAGCCCAATCGTGAGAAGACTTCATATATTGAAGCCAAAAGTTACTAAGATGACCAGATGTTTTTGGGTAAAGCAATGAAAGCAATTGGGAAAACGGAGCTAAGTCAGTTTGTAGAAATTTGCGAACGGAAAAAAGCCATTGTGTCAAAGTATCAGGATCAGTAGACTGAATGACGGGTACCTGGTCAAGACATTTAGTGAGAATATGGAAATTAAGTGGTTGATGTGAAGAGGGGTTGTGATGATATGGGGATTCATAAAAATATTGCTGAGAAGGAGATGGTGGTGGAGTTCGCAAATCAGGAGTGTAGTGCTGTGCTGATTGAGTTTTGTCGACAGAAAGCGGAGGTGCCTGGTTAAGTGGAGGTTTCGACTCGGCAGTAAAAAGAGAAAGATCAGGATAGAGAGGGGTGTTAGGTGGAAGTGGGGGTGGTAGAGATTCAGAGCCTGCACTGGAAGAAACTGTCGTAGTAAAAGTACAAGATGTAGAAGTAACAAAAGGGTTAGAAGACAGATTAGTAAAAGGATTGGGATCAGAAAAATTGAAATGAGGATCAAACGAAATATCAGAAGTATCGGAAGCATAGGGAGAAAAATTGTCGGAGAAATAAGCCATGTTGAAAAAGAGGAGGAAAAGAAAGGCAAAGTCTAGCGAGGTGAAATACTAAACCACCCAAGAAAAAATATTAAGCAACTAAGGCCGTAACAAAGTGGAGATTTAAAGTAGTAATGGATTACACAATTCGAGTTTATGCTGCGATATATACTCTGCTACCATGTGTAACTGGGCCCATGGGAATAATACACATATATTATGTATGATAGTGCCAATGGAAAATCTAAGAATAGTTTCCCTCGAGTAGTAAGATTTATGCAGTGGAGTAACTATCAAATCAAGAATGGAGGCCGTGGACTTACAAATCTCCACCAAGCATTGCAGAGTAACAAGATATTGGGCAAAGGAAAGTATGCTACATAACCTGGAAAGGAGAAATATACGGAGGAATAAGGGACATAAGTGAAAATAGATCAGAAACCAGTATAAGATTTTTTTTTTGCTAGGGGCTTTACGTCGCACCGACACAGATAGGTCTTATGGCGACGATGGGATAGGAAAGGCCTAGGAGTTGGAAGGAAGCGGCCGTGGCCTTAATTAAGGTACAGCCCCAGCATTTGCCTGGTGTGAAAATGGGAAACCACGGAAAACCATCTTCAGGGCTGCCGATAGTGGGATTCGAACCTACTATCTCCCGGATGCAAGCTCACAGCCGCGCGCCTCTACGCGCACGGCCAACTCGCCCGGTAGTATAAGATTTAAAAAAATATATATATTGAAACAATAAATCGAACCTCTGACAATTTACATGAAATGAGAACTATACAAATATAAAATTTTCCCAACCACTTACACGGATTACAAATTCATTATATCAAATAAAAAAAAAGATAAGATATCCAAGAGAAAGAAAGGAAAAAGAGAAGATGCCGCAGGAAAGGAAAAGGGCGAACAAGGAAAGGATGAATACTGCAATAAAAAGAAATCCAGAACGACAAGAAAGGGAAGATATTCAGTTAGCAAATTCGAATACACCAGCAGAAAAAATTATCTGAACAAAATGCAAATACTATATGCAGGTCACCACCACTTCTGTTATCCCACAGATTAACACTAGGTAACGTAGTTCTACAGCCGAATAATCACCATGTAATTTCATTGAACCAGTTTCACCATATCCTGAAGCACTGAACGAATAGAAGTACGTGTACAGTAGAAGTCGCACAGTTGCCAATACAACACACGCACACTTCAAAAGAAAGTTGTTACGAAGGTCGTGAATGAAAAGTTTTAAATACAAAAAGGGCAAGTGAAATTTCGTCCTGGAAATGCCATGCTCCCAGTTTAATTTTGCAAGGAAAGTCTGTCCCAATGCAATTTAAAATATTTACAGTAAAGAAATCAGTTTGTCATACCTCATCATGAAGCAAATTGAACTGCCCGCAAATGAAGACATCTGGGCACATGTATAAATAAGGACGAAGTTGACGTAGGATGTTGCTCCCTCCACACAGGCCTAAGTCCATCTCAATGTTTCCAGAGGAAGGCCAGGTATTTATAGTGTGGAGTAGAATGAGAAATATATCTAGAAGATTCCAGAGATTAGTGAAGCATGCGCGAATAAACCAGGCGGTCACATGACCACAGCCGGCAAAAAGGAAGTTAGTTTATCGAAGATGGTGAAGATGAATAGAGTAGAGTTCATGCAAAGTATGAAGTATGCAAGTTCACAGAAGTATGCAAGTTCCAGTTGGAGAAAAAATGCAGTTTATATCATGATGAGGGTAAGTCCATACTAATCGTAGAAAAAAGGTTATGTGCGTGGCGAGTTTCATAACAGTAGTTGCCGATGAAGTGAAGAGTCCGTTATACCAGCCATGATATATTTCTCTATCCAGATCTACGGCGACCATTCACTCGACCCTTTAGGTATTTAAAAAGGAGATACACACCCAAAGGGAATTTCACTCACTGTGTTTTATTCCGGGAACATTCTTAGAACGATAGGTCGGAATACACAGGATATCGGGCTTCTATTTAATTTGTATTTAATTAGGCTAGAGGTAATAAATGGAGTATCGGGATTTTGAAAAATACATTAACGTAGGATTTGCTCCGAAATAAACTGGGAAGTCCGCATCTGTGATCTAGGAGTTAGTGTGATTAGCTGCCACCCCGGAGGCCGGGGTTCGACTTCCGGCTCTGCCAGGAAATTTGAAAATATACAAGGCTTCGAACGGGGTTCACTCAGCCTTGGAAGGTCAAGTGAGTAGAGGGGTTTTCGGTTCCCACCTCAGCCATACTCAAAGTGGTTTTCTGTGGTTTTCCAGTTTTTCTCCAGGCTAATGCCAGGATGGTATACAAGTTAAGGCCATGGTCGCTTCCTTCCATCGTTGTTGTCTATCCCTTCCTATCTTTCCACCAACCCCACAAGGGCCCTGTTCAGCATAGTAGGCGAGGCTGCCTGGGAGAGGAACCGGTCCTCATCCCCAGTTGTATCCCTGAACCAATGTTTCACGCTCCAGGACACTACCTTTGAGTCGGTAGAGGCGGGATTGCTCGCTGATCCGAGGGAAAAACCAACCCTGAACGGTAAAAGGATTCAGAAAGAAAGAAAGAAAGAAAGAAAGAAAAAAGGAAAACTGGGGAATCACGAATACCTTGTTGAGGAATGGCTAATACTCGCATTCGAATTCATATTCTGTGAGTGTATGGTTATTTATCATACTGGTAATTGTATTAACGTACTGCTCATTTCCGCAGTATTGCCAACCGAAGACAGTGGAACAACTGGGGAAATGTAGGAAACTGAATTCAGTCTGAACAATATTTACTTCATACTTACATTTTTATTGCGTACATGTAAATGAATAGAAATAGAAATAACGTGATATTCGTACTTTCTTCAACTAGCGGAAAAAAGCTACTAAAAACATCTGGCAATCTATCTGAGCAGGAGTAGTCTTGAAAATCTAAGACCACTATTGAGTTGTATGTGCGAAGTTTATTTTGATCATGTGAAACTAAAACGGTTTTACATTTCTGTTTTAAGTCTAGTTCCTTGGCTGAATTGTTCGCGCAGTAGTCTTCGGTTCAGAGGTCCCCGAGTTTGATTCCGAACTGGGCTGAGGATTTTAGCCAAGTCGAATTAATTCTTGCAGCATTGTGACTGGGCGTTTGTGATCAGTAGTTCTAGCATTTAAAACAAAAATAGATTCTTTCTTTCTTCCTTGGCCATTTCCAAATTATTTAAGATTACCACTAATGTACATTAACTTGTTTCACAGCTGGAAATCCTTTCTGATAACAGCCTATATGGAGGGATGTACTCACTATTACGTTTTTCTGTGGTAGTTGGTAGAGTAATGCGTTGTGTGTATTTGGAGATACGTTTTAAGACGATCAAAAACTGTCACCAGCACACAAAGCACTAGCGTGGCAAACATGACAAGACTGAAAGTCTTGTAATGAAACAATAAGATACCGGGGCGCTCAAATTACATTGCGCATGTCAATTCTGCTACCTCCGCATACGAAGTTGACCGAAACTTACACCGTGTGAGGACTAGGTAGCCGAACGCCAATACAATTTCACTCTTCTCAAGGGTGTTTTTTTTTAGGTTTTTTTTTTTTTTTTCAAACGGTACCTCTTTTCGGCTAGTGGCTATTGAGGAACATAGAGGGTAACAAAGCTATTGTGGTCAAATTCTCCCCTTGATCGACCATTCCTCCTAGAAGAAGCCAATCAGTGGAGAAAGTACCACCAGAACTCATTTGAACAGCTGGCTAACTTGAAACGGATACATCTCAAAGATACGTAGCAGTTCCAGAATCCCATCCTATTCCAATCAACATAGCAACTATTTATTCCGCAATTCCATTCTGCTCGCCTCGCAAATCTTTTCTCTAATCACAAAATGCTCGCTACCTGCCACGATGTGGAGTGGTCAGCTTCGTCAGCTCACCTTCAGTCTGACGGGGGATGTTTCCATCAGTGTTGCCAACTTATATTTTCAAGATCCGCTAAATACTACTAAAAATCCGCTAAAATTCCGCCAAGAAATCCGATCTCAAGTAATGAGCAAAAATGAGCAACACTAATAATAGTAAATATCTGCACTCACCTGATCTGTGAGTTTCACTGGGATTAACCCCCCTGCCTGCGAACCGGCGAGCTAAAACTTGTAGGCGTTTTACTGCCGGGTTCAAACTAGGTGAATCCCTTACCTCAAGGGCCACACACAGAACAGAACAGGCCAGTTCATTAAACGGTCTTCCTTCCTTCCTTCCTTCCTTCCTTCCTTCCTTCCTTCATAGCATAAATATAAATGCTACTCTATCGCAGTTTCATTATCTGTCGTCATTCGTCAACTAAGAGATAAGTACCCTTCCCCACGCATTATAAATTTATGATACCATGATGTCATAACATCAAATCCAAATAACGTTTTCCTGATGTAACTGCTAACTCGTGACAAGAAATACGGAATAGCTCGGAGACAGACTGGAGTACAAATTTTAAAAAACGTGAAATGGATAAAACACTAAATTCCGCTATAAAAATCTAGAATTCCGCCAAAAACTCCGGTGTCCGCTAAATGATATATTTCTCCGCCGACAGTTTTCTAATTCCGCTAAATTTAGCGGAAAATCCGCCAAGTTGGCAACACTGGTTTTAATCTTGTGAATCAGTTTAAAATCTTTCCTGCCACTGCTACTGACCGCCTCTCGCTGTGGGAGAATGCTTGACGTGTGGCCAAACATTTTACGGAGGGAACAGGATCAGTGGAGGGCCTCTTATAATCCCTCTTACTCTGTCGATGTCAAAATCTGTTTAGCATTATAATAGAAAACAGATAACTAATTACGTTGAAATGACGTAGATAGTCTTAAACAACATATTTGCTGGTGGTCCGTACAGTTATCTCTAAGTGGATGTTTTTATCCTCTCTTCTACGAAAGAGACGTTATCATCACTGCAAAACATGGTATGACGGAGCATGGAAATGAATGTTATCGCGTGGACCATGTAAACAGATATGGATTCAGAGACCCAGTGCCTTAATGAGATCATCAGATTGATTCACGTATTTTTGAATACACAAGGCAGTCATAGAAGATAATAATCAATATTATTAATCTCTAAGAATATACAAACTTGGAAATATTCTTGGTGCCAGGAAGACAAAATAGCAATCTTATGTTACTAATATACTAGCTAATAAGAATGTAATGTTCGTCCGTAGATTAGAAAGGTGGATAGCAGCCTATACACGAATCTAAAACGTTGTCCATCATTTTTGAAAGTTTTCTCTCTCTGTCAATCGGTTTAAAACGAATTAAAGTAAAAAATATATATCCGTATTTCATGAAACCTAGCAATATTAGCGCAGAGACATCCATTACTTCCGTATACTTGGTTTTATCTCAGTTTGTGAGCTAGGAACTGAGAAATATAGAACACAGCCTCTGAGCCAGAGAGACGCGAGTAATGAGTCTAACGACTTTCCTCACGGACCATCGATATCACGCCCAGGTCCACAATTGGTTTCTTGTTAGCAATAGTGGTTGTTTTGGTACTTGCTTGCCTTCTACTACACGGCCGAGAGTATTCGTTATGCCAAGCACACGAGACCTCGTAATCTGCAGGCCTTCGGGCTGAGCAGCGGTCGCTTGGAAGAACATGGCTCTTCGGGGCTGTCCACCACGGGGTTTGTTTTGTTTTTGGTTGCCTTCTATTCACAGTGTAGAATGCAAAGCGATTCGAACTAAACGTTGTGCACATGTGCACTGGAATTTACCTTTCTTTTTTTCGTCGTTTCACTGAGGTCTTAGAATTCAATTTCCTTACGCAAAGGTAACTTGACCGCCACGCATGTTGTGAGAGTTCAGTTTTAATGGTGTATCACTTTGCGGCTCCAGTAGCAGAGTTTTTTCTTACTAGTGGTTTTACGTCGCACCGACACAGATAGGTTTTATGGCAACGATGGGATAGGAAAAGCCTAGGATTTGGAAGAAAGCGGCCGTGGCCTTAATTAAGGTACAGCCCCAGCATTTGCCTGATGTGAAAATAGAAAACCACAGAAAAACATCCTCAGGGCTGCCGACAGTGGGATTCGAACCCACTATCTCCCGGATGCAAGCTCACAGCCGCGGGCCTCTAACCGCACGGCCAACTCGCCCGGCGTAGCAGAGTTTATTGCCAGTTGTAGTGTTATATGACTACCCTCAGAGACCTTAGATCTTAGAATTTTATCATTTACTTATGCCCGCACCTAAGGTAACTCTAGCACCACACATATTGTGAAACTTCAGTTTTCGTGGTGTTGTACCACTTCGAGGATCCAGTAGCAGAGTTTCTTGCCAGTTGTAGTAATGAAATGAAATGGCGTATGGCTTTTAGTGCCGGGATGTGTCCGAAGACTTCGGCTCGCCAGGTGCAGGTCTTTTGATTTGACGCCCGTAGGCGATCTGCGCGTCGTGATGAGGATGAAATGATGATGAAGACGACACATACACCCAGTCCCCCTGCCGGGGGAATTAACTAATTATGGTTAAAATTCCCGACCCTGCCGGGAATCGAACCCGGGACCCCTGTGACCAAAGACCAGCACTCTAACCATTTACCCATGGAGCCGGACGCCAGTTGTGGTGTTCCGTGACTACTCTCAGCGATTTTCCCTGGGTTGATTTCATTTGTTTGTTGTCAATCGTTTTCATCACTCGTTGCGAATCGCCGTATAAATTCCGCTTGCCTTTCAGTTTCTTCTTCTTCTTCTTCTTCTTCTGCTTCTTAATCTGTTTATCCTCCAGGTTCGGTTTTTCCCTCGGACTCAGCGAGGGATCCTACCTCTACTGCCTCAAGGACAGTGTCCTGGAGCTTCAGACTTTGGGTCAGGGATACAACTGGGGAGAATGACCAGTACCTCGCCCAGGCGGCCTCACCTGCTATGCTGAACAGGGGCATTGTGCAGGGATGGGAAGATTGGATGGGATAGGCAAGGAAGAGAGAAGGAAGCGGCCGTGGCCTTAAGTTAGGTAACATCCCGGCATTTGCCTTGAGGAGAAGTGGGAAACCATGGAAAACCACTTCCAGGATGGCTGAGGAGGGAATCGAACCCACCTCTACTCAGTGGACCTCCCGAGGCTGAGTGGACTCCGTTCCAGCCCTCGTACCACTTTTCAAATTTAGTGGCAGAGCCGGGAATCGAACCCGGACCTCCGTGGGTGGCAGCTAATCACGCTAACCACTACACCACAGAGGCGGACCTTTCAGTTTCTATCCAATGAAAAAAGTAAGTTTACACTGTCAGGTCGATTCTGGTGTTATATACCTACTCTCAGTACTTTCACTGCAACTGATTTGGTTCGCTGGATATACAGTTTGTTTCACTGGTAGGCCATATCAAATGCTTCCAACTAATAATCACGAGAAAATATTAGTTAACGTTAATTTTGTCGATGGTAGTGGCAGAAAAATTAATCCGTCAGCGACGGGCACAGTGAAATATAAAATCAAAACTTGAAATTAAGTAAGTCACAAATAGAGTTCATTATCTCAGGCTGTGTCCGATGATTCGGAATCCAATTCCGGTTCTGAATATGAATATTAACAAAGTGTCAGGTACGGTGCAAACATAGAACAGCCTTGCCAGAATGCGGAGTCAGCTGAAAAAACATTGCCAGGGCGAGTTGTCCGTGCGCGTAGAGGCGTGCGCCTGTGATCTTGCATCCGGGAGATAGTAGGTTCGAATCCCACTATCGGCAGCCCTGAAGAGGGTTTTCCGTGATTTCCCATTTTCAGACCAGGCAAATGCTGGAGCTGTACCTTAATTAAGGCCACGGCCGATTCCTTCCAACTCCTAGGCCTTTCCTATCCCATCGTCGCCATAAAACCTGTGTCGGTGCGACGTAAAGCCCCTAGCAAAAAAAAAAACAAAAAAAAAAAACGAATAAACATTGCACTGAAACTTGGAAGTTCAGTCTTGTGTGCGATTTGTTTTTCAGTTTGCTTTACGTCGCACCGATACCGATAGGTCTTACGGCGGCGATGGGATAAGAAAGGTTCAGCAGTGAGAAGGAAGCGACCGTGCCCTTAATCAAGATACATTCCCAGCATTTGCTTGTCGCGAAAATAGGAAACCACGGACGTTTCCTACCATATTATTGAAAACAGTACCTATAGTATTCTGCGTTGCTGACAACATATGCAAATAGCTCATTAACAAACTGGAATTCCTAAAAAGATGTGCGCACTTAATGCACGAATGGAAATTGCTTGATTTATCGTCCTGTGATCGTGGAGTAGTTTCCCAGGCTACTCAATACGAGTATTCTTCTATACCCTTTGCCGGAGGACTATAAGAATTACATCGAGAAGCAGAAACGTACCTAAAAAGTGTGGATGTACTGTACAATTACGGCCCATATCCTATGCCTTTTATTTTGTTGTTTTTTTAGGTTTTGTGCGTATGTCATTATACTTGGGTAATTGTCATACGAAATAATAATAATAATAATAATAATAATAATAATAATAATAATAATAATAATATCAGTAGCACAATACAGGACGCAGGAGCATATTACAAATTAAATAAAATACATGAAATTACAATATTTACATACAATTACACAGTTATTTACAAATTTTCGGCCCAGAATGTGGCACTGATACTTGCCTGTGCTAGATCATGTTCTGTGCATTTAACAGGGCATAGAGGGCAATTAATAAGGTGCCTTGTCGTTTGTACCACGTCGCATTCACATAGGGTCTGATCCACTTTCTGAAGGCCCCATTTCTTCATATTGTCCTTGGATCTTCTAACGCCTGATCTTGGTCTGTTCAGTGCCTTCCATGTAGTCCAGGTTTCTTAATGACCAGCGGGAAGCTTTTCCTTCAATTTTAAGCGTTCTGGATGGAAAGGGATCTTCTGATTCCAGAGTGGAAGTGTGGTCTTCTTTGAAGATGCAAAGATAATAATAATAATAATAATAATAATAATAATAATAATAATAATAATAATAATAATAATAATAATAATAATAATAATAATAATAATAATAATAATAATAATAATAATTGTTACCGTGGTTTGGTGGATCAGCAGAGGTGAAAGAAGGTGCGGGCTGGAATGGGTCTAACTACAAAGCCGAAAGATGAATTAAAATTTCAATAAAGGTTATATTTTCATAAATGCCAAAACTTAACAAGATTTAACAAGGAGTTTTAGACTTTAACCAATAACAACAAGTCAACCAATAACCAACTATCAGGTCAAAGACCAGAAAAGCCAAGATAATTTAGCAAATTTTCACTAGGTGAAATAACAAAGAAAATCAGGTACAAGAGTAATTTTACAAACGAGAGCACAAATTCAGGGATCTTTTTACAAGTTCTGGGCTTCGAGCCCCGATTTCACAATCCTTGTGCTATTAGCTCAACTCTACACAGAAAACCCCTTCATACAAGGAGCATAAGCTCCAAAACCCATATCGGGCCTCCTAGAGGCACTTTTCAAACACAAAAGAGCTGACCCGCTCTCAAATTCTCACGCCTATCAAAGGCCACAACAACTTTCCCATTAACTGCCTCTCAAAGCACACGTACAAATAAACAAGGGTAACTTGTACCCAACCTACGGGGCCTTCGTCGAAAAAGAACAGATTAATTAAATGGCCCAAAATAACAAGATGAATGGAGGCGTGTACTTGCACTCCTACATGAAGCTTGTTAAACCCTAAGTGGCGCTAGGCTGATAAGCAGCGGTATTCCCATACTATGGAGGTGACTCGTGCAAGCAAATTTATTAAGATATTACAGAAAGGAAGAGTAGAAAAGCAGTTACGAAAACGAAGTCACCTCAAATTCAAAAGGAAGAGGCGCTCGAGAAGGTAAAGCACTCTCTATCCCCGATTTACAGTTAAAGTTATATGAAACTTTTACACATACCGGAAAGATTTTACATGTTTCAATGGATTGTTTACATATTAAAGGTTTCGGACCTGCCCCGAGGGTTAAACTGCTGAGCTAGCCAGGAATAAAGATGTTAAACGGCCATTACCTTGTTGAAGAACTGCTGCCTGAAGAAAGAGGCGCTTCCCGCCCTCTGCTACATATCCACACTAAGCTAGATGTTGTTCGAGTGGCCGGGAGACGAGAAAATCAGCAGTTTTTATCCCCTCATGGAAAATTCGAGACCTTTCATGAATAATTAAGACACACCCACAGTCGTTTATTGGTCGTCTAAAGTTACAGATCAAAAATTGAGGAAGAAGGACACGATTGGTCCAAAATTAATTAAAGAAATTCGGGATTGGCTAAGTTCAAAACTGGCGGAAAGAAAAATTAATATTGCCAACCAATAGATGAAAGAACGAAATTTAGTTATAGGAAAACTTATGAGTATAAAATATCTTCAAGAAAAGTTCCATCACTTCGCACCAGGGTGCCTGATCATAGTTTTTGGTAGAGACATCTGTGAGAGACTGTCCACACTTCTTGATAATTAGTAAACAAAAACAATTCGAAATTAACACAGTGACATCTTCAGATAAACGGTTGAATTAATTCAGTTTTAAAGTTCAGAGTTCCAGCTGTAGAGGAGTAATTTAAGGCGGAAAATTCAAATGTGCGGCGTATAGGTGTACCAACCGGTACAATAATAATAATAATAATAATAATAAGAATAATAATAATAATAATAATAATAATAATAATAATAATAATAACCTAATTCGTGAAAGACTTACAGACACTATCTCGAAAGTAAAATTTATGGGTGAGGTATCTCGACCTTTCAAAATAAATACAGGTGTCAGGCAGGGCGATGGTCTATCTCCACTCCTTTTCAATTGTGTCATGGAGAAAATTGTAAGAATTTGGAATGAAAAACTGAGAGAATCTAAAATATTGCCACTCATGCTGGGGAAGAAGAACAAAGGTGTTGCAATAAATTGCCTAGCATTTGCAGATGACTTTGCCATACTTTCAGAAAGCCTTACAGATGCAGCAATGCAAGTCAATCTCCTTGAAAAGACAGCCAACATGACAGGCTTGAGAATCTCTGCCGAGAAAACAAAATTTTTGACGAATATAAAGACTGCCCCAAAGTTTTTAGTAACGGATATTGGTCAAATAGGAAAGGTAAAGAAATTCAAATATTTGGGTGAGACAATTCAAGAAAATGGTTTAGAAAAATCTGCTATAGAGGAGAGGATACAAAAGATGGAAAGAGCATACGGTATAACTAAGAATACTTACAACAAAAAGTGCTTATAAAGAAACAATAAAGCACTACAACACAGTAGTGAAACCAGAATGCCTTTATGCCAGCGAATGTCTAGCACTGAACTACAAGCTTGATAAATTAGAAATTCATTTCCTAATCTAATATTTCCTGCATCACCTGCCTTCGTTCGACTGCACTCCATTACTTTTGTTTTGGACTTATTTATTTTCATCTTGTACTCCTTACCCAAGACTTCATCCATACCATTCAGCAACTTCTCGAGATCTTCTGCAGTCTCAGATAAAATAACAATATCATCGGCAAATCTCAAGGTTTTGATTTCCTCTCCTTGGACTACGATTCCCTTTCCAAATTTCTCTTTGATTTCCTTTACTGCCTGTTCTATGTAAACATTGAAAAGGAGAGGGGACAAACTGCAGCCTTGCCTCACTCCTTTCTGGATTGCTGCTTCTTTTTCAAAGCCCTTGATTCTTATCACTGCAGACTGATTTTTATACAGATTGTAGATAATTCTTCGTTCTCGGTATCTGATCCCTACCGTCTTCAGAATCATAAATAGCTTGGTCCAATCAACATTATCGAATGCCTTTTCTACATCTACGAATGCCATGTACGTGGGCTTGTCCTTCTTGATTCGATCCTCTAAGATCAGACGTAAAGTCAGGATTGCTTCACGTGTTCCTACATTTCTTCTGAAGCCAAATTGATCTTCTCCCAACTCAGCTTCACCTTGTTTTTCCATTCTTCTGTAAATAATACGTGTTAAAATTGTGCAGGCATGAGATACTAAGCTAATGGTGCGGTAGTTTTCACACCTGTCAGCACCGGCTTTCTTGGGAATAGGTATAACAACATTCTTCCGAAAATCGGATGGGACTTCTCCTGTCACATACATCTTACACACTAAATGAAATAACCTTGCCATGCTGGTTTCTCCTAAGGCAGTCAGTAATTCAGAGGGAATGTCATCAATTCCAGGTGCCTTGTTGATATTGAGGTCACTCACAGCACTGTCAAACTCTGACCTCAAAATTGGGTCTCCCGTTTCATCAGCATTAACAGCCTCTTCATGTTCCAGAACCAAATTATCTACATCTTTACCTTGATACAACTGTTGGATATGCTCCTGGCATCTTTCTGGTTTGTCTTCTTTCCCTAGAGGTGGCTTTCCATCTGAGCTCTTAATATTCATACACCTAGATTTCCTTTCTCCAAAGGTTTCCTTGATTTCCCTGTATGCAGCATCTACCTTTCCCAGGACCATACAGCCTTCAACATCCTTGCACTTCTCCTTCAGCCCTTCTTCCTTAGCTACCTTGCACTTTCTATCCACTTGATTCTTTAATCGCCTGTATTCTTTTCTGCCCTCTTCATTTCTAGCATTCCTGTATTTTCGTCGTTCATCAATCAGGTCTAGTATCTCCTGAGTTATCCACTGATTCTTAGTTGTTCTTCCTTCCTAACATTTCTTCAGCAGCCCTACTGACTTCATTTTTCATGACTCTCCACTCTTCCTCTATAGTGTTTCCTTCAGCCTTTTCATTTAGTCCGTTTGCAACATGTTCCTTGAAACAATCCCTCACACTCTTTTCTTTCAACTTGTCTAGATCCCATCTTTTTGCATTCTTTCCTTTCTTCAATTTCTTCAACTTCAGATGGCATTTCATGACCAACAAGTTGTGGTCAGAGTCCACGTCTGCTCCTGGGAAAGTTTTGCAATCCAACACCTGGTTTCTGAATCTCTGCCTAATCATAATGAATTCTATTTGATACCTTCCAGTGTCTCCAGGTCTCGTCCACGTATACAGCCGTCGTTTGTGGTGTTTGAACCAAGTATTGGCAAGGACTAAATTATGATCAGTGCAGAATTCAACCAGCCGACTTCCTCTTTCGTTCCTTTGTCCCAATCCAAATTCTCCTACTGTACTACCTTCTCTTCCTTGGCCTACCACTGCATTCCAGTCTCCCATCACAATTAGATTCTCGTCACCTTTTACATATTGTATTAAATCTTCTATCTCCTCATATATTCTTTCGATTTCTTCATCATCCGCTGAACTAGTAGGCATATAGACCTGCACTATTGTGGTGGGCATTGGTTTGGTGTCTATCTTGACGACAATAATTCTTTCACTATGTTGGTCGTAGTAGCTTACCCGCTGCCCTATTTTCTTATTCATTATTAAACCAACACCTGCATTTCCCCTGTTTGATTTTGTGTTGATAATTCGGTAGTCGCCTGACCAAAAATCTTGTTCTTCCTGCCAACGTACTTCACTTATACCAACTACATCTAACTTTAGCCTATCCATCTCCCTTTTCAGATTCTCTAACCTACCACAACGATTCAAACTTCTAACATTCCACGCTCCGACTCGCAGAATGTCAGTATCCATCTTCCTGATGATCGCCCCCTCTCGTGTAGTCCCCACCCGGAGATCCGAATGGGGGACTAGTTTACCTCCGGAATATTTTACCCGGGAGGAAGCCATCATCAGTACATCATTCATACAGAGAGAGCTGCATGTCCTCGGGAGTTAGTTACGGCTGTAGTTTCCCGTTGCTTTCAGCCGTGTAGCAGAATCAACACAGCTAAGCCATGTTGAGTATTATTACAAGGCCGTATCAGTCAATCATCTAGACTGCCGCCCTTGCAACTACCGAAAGGCTGCTACCCCCCTTTCGATGAACTATTCGTTAGTCTGGTCTCTCAACACATACCCATCCGATATGGTTGCACCTGCGGCTCGGCTATCTGCATCATTGGGACACGCAAGCCTCCCCACCGCGGCAAGGTCACATTGAAATTGTAACGTGGTCCTTAGAAGGCCGGAACGCAAGAAGAAGAAGAAGAAGAAGAAGAAGAATAAGAAGAAGAAGAAGAAATAATAATAATAATAATAATAATAATAATAATAATAATAATAATAATAATAATAATTCAATAAGTTATGGAGATTAAAATATATACAGCTGGTATACAAACAACAAATAAACGTGAATCAAGAATAGAAACGTTCACCATATAAGCAATCATTAATGATAATTATTTCATTGTAGTGTCAGATTCCTAGAGACGATGATTCACACGTTGTTCTGTTAAGACTGCCTACTTGTCACTTACGACGTTTCGTTTTACTCTGTCAGTTGGTGGAGAAATCAGAACTCTGCCCGCTGACCTTCTGCTGAATTTTAATGCGTCACCCGAGTTTTTTCGAAGAAGAAGAAGAAGAATGCCACCAAAGTAGTAATACTTGTGGGTTTTTGATAGAGGCGAGTCACTGTGGTGGCTTTACAGTTGATGACTTTTTAGAGTGAAAACTCTAGATAAGTCGTGTTTATAGAGGAAGAGGAATAATGTTATTTTTTTAACAACTGGAATATTGAAAAGTTACAAAGTTATTCAATGAAATGGGACTCTGAATTTCTGCCAAGTAAAACTCGCCTGGTGATGTGGCCAGTAACAGATGAGCTGTAAATGTGGCGTTCAGTTGAACATGGGACACATCAATCTTACAAAGAGCTATAACTCTTGAGTCAAGGTTAATGATTGATCGTAACGCTTTATCTACAACATAACTCTCATAACACAATGTCCCTACTCATCAAGTAGCACTTATTGTCGTAAAATGAATTGAAGGTGTGCATGCCAGAACTCCTTCAGTCGAGTGACATGCATTTTCCAGGAGAGCCGAAAAATTGTCGCTGGAGAACTATTTGTCTAGTAAAATCATTGTAACACACAACTTATTTTATCATACTAATAATCAATTGACGTCAAAACTGAAATACAAGCTATTTACGATATTATGGGCGCAGTAAATCCCAAAACTCGTTTAGTTCATCGATTTAAATAGTTTTGGGATTAAATATTCACTTTTTGAGCGAATCAACAGTGGATATTAGTAATAACTTCAGGTTTTATTGATAAGTTTCATCTCATACACCATCACATCGGAGTTGCAATTATACGCACCTGCAACCCCCAAAACGTATCGTTGTACAATTTCTTCGGGGAAATAGGTACAACAAATACTACAACTACTCCAAATCTTGAGTTTTTTTCACGGTATGCATGATTTTCTTTCGGAGATATACTTGCCCGGCTGAAAGAAAGGGGTCTTTTTCCTCGACGGTACATTGAGACAATGGACTGAATGAGTTTTGAAATATCTTGACCAATGGATTGATCCTGCTGACGGATTCATCTGCAAATTCAAATGTGTATTTCACAACAGGCCCCGACGACAGGTGTTGGCATGTTGGTTTGTTGGTTCTGATGTGGATAACTAACAGTTATCTTCGTTTTATGTTGCTTAAGTTCTGTCTTTCCTTTGAAAGCAGAGGGAGGGAGGCTTGTACCCTTGCATCTTATTTTCAAAACTCTTGTAATATTCTTGGGACAATTCACTCCGTATTATAACTAACGTTGGTGCCCATTGAGGTTTGTAGATGTTCCAATGTTCCTCCGCTTTGGACGTCCAAGTCCACGAAGGCTTGTTCGCAACTTTCGTTCCATCGGGTGTATTACATTATTATTATTATTATTATTATTATTATTATTATTATTATTATTATTATTATTATTATTATTATTATTATTATTATTATTATTATTATTATATTTATATATATAATTCGCTGGGGCCATCAAGGACCACGTTAAGTCTTGTTGCATTAGACACTAAACTTGGCCTTCTTTAGAGCCCAAATTTCCCTCATTCTTTGTGAGTGGGCCTGCTTACGCTCCTCTGTCCAAGGGGCACCGTGTCTTCTCTTCGGTTGCTCGTCTCGGTTTAGCCCGTTCGTCAATATTTTCTTGCGGAAGAGATCTCTGTTAAGGGCGTCTTCAGCTGAGATATGTAGCATTTGCAGGTCTTCTTTGGTATTTCTAAACCAGGGAATTGTAGTTTTGGGGGTTGAATCAAAAAAGTGAAAGATTTCTTTAGTTAACTTTCTTCAGATGACCGTAAAATCGTGCCCGTCTTTTTCTGATTGTGTCGGTAATTTTCTCTATTTTGCTGTAGACTTCCTTGTTGGATCTCTTTTGATGGATTCCATTTCTGTACTTTGATCCCAAGATTCCTCTCACAATTTTGCGTTCTCTTTTCTCCAGTTCTTCAAGGAGTCCTTTGTTGGCTTTTAGAGACAGGGTTTCGGCTGCATATAGAACTACTGGCTTCAGAACTGTTTCATAGTGACGTATCTTGGTGTTTTGGTAAAGGCATTTTTTGTTGTAGATTGTGCGGGATGTTTGGTAGGCTATTTCCAGTTTGCGTACTCGCTCCTGAAGTGCTTCTTTGTCCAGTCCATTTTTCATGATGATCTCACCCAGGTATTTGAATTTGTCTACTTGGGTGATGTCCCCGTATTTTGTATGGAGTTTTGGTGGAGCCTCTTTGATGTTAGTCATTACTTCTGTTTTCTCAAACGATATCTGCAAACCAGTTTGTTCGGCAATTTCCCTTAAAATTTCAACTTGAGCTCTAGCGGTTTCTATGTCGTTTGAGAGAACAATATCATCGGCAAATGCTAAGCAGTCTGTTGCGATCCCCTTGGACTTGGTTCCTATTCTCAATGGACTGTAGTTGGTTTCCTGTAATCTCACCCGCCAGGTTCTGATGATCTTTTCAAAGAACACAGTTGAAGAGTATCGGGGATAGCCCGTCACCTTGTCGGACTCCTGTTTTGATGTCAAAGGAATGCGAGAGACATCCGTGGAACTTCACCTTGGATTTTGTATCGGTCAGGGTGGCTCTAATTAATGCCAGCAGTTTCAAATCAACTCCAAATTCATTTAAGATGTTTAGCAGGACTTCCCGGTCAATGGAGTCGTACGCTTTCTTAAAGTCCACAAAGACAGACACATACTGCTTGGACCTTAGTGTACAATATCTGATGATCGTTTTAAGATTTTGGATTTGTTCGGCTGTTGAGCGACGTTTTCTGAACCCTCCTTGGTATTCACCTATTTGATGTTCGACTTGTGCTTCCAAACGCTCCAGAGTAGTATAATTGGACAGTTCTGGCGCCACCGCCACCTCCGGCTCCCAGTGGCCGCCTCCACCTCAGCCAGTGGCCTCTTCCAGTACTGCCAACTTAACCTAACTAGCGCGACAGTACTGCCAACTTAACCTAACTAGCGCGAAATTTGAATTTGTAAACAAAGCCACGTGCTTTTTGACAGACAACAACGCATCGCAAACCTCAGTACTGCCATCTTGACGGGCCTAAACCTCAGTAGTGCCAACTTAACCTAACTAGCGCGAGGTAAACAAAGCCACGTGCTTTTTGACAGCGACGTGCTTTTTGACAGATTTGTAAACAAAGCCACGTGCTTTTTGACAGCTGTCATCGACAACAACGCATCGCAAACCTCAGTACTACCATCTTGACAGGCCTAAACCTCAGTAGTGCCAACTTAACCTAACTAGCATGAGGTAAACAAAGCCACGTGTTTGTTGACAGCCACGTGCTTTTTGACAGATTTGTAAACAAAGCTACGTGCTTTTTGACAGACAACAACGCATCGCTAACCTCAGTACTGCCATCTTGACGGGCCTAAACCTCAGTAGTACCAACTTAACCTAACTAGCGCGAGATAAACAAAGCCACGTGCTTTTTGACAGCCACGTGCTTTTTTGACAGCTGTCATCCGCCATCTTTGAGCACCGTGCTGCCCTCTTTCGTCACCTGTCATCGGCAGTGCTGCCATCTTGACGGGCCTAAACCTTAGTGCTACCAACTTAACCTCACTAGCTCGAGATAAACAAATCCACGTGCTTTTTGACAGCCACGTGCTTTTTTGATAGCTGTCATCCGCCATCTTTAATCTATAGAGCACAGTGCTGCCCTCTTTAGCTACTTACCTTTGAAATGTGGTGGCGGATAATTTGAAAAATGCTTTTCGACAAGCAGCCATCTTTAATCCAGAGAGAACAGTGCTACCCTCTATGTGGTGGCGGCAAATTGAAAAATTCCACGTGCTCTTGTTTGAAAACAAACTCACGTGCTTTTTTGACAGCTGTCATCTGCCATCTTTGAGCACAGTGCTGCCCTCTTTAGTTTGAAATGTGGTAGCGGTAAATTCCACGTGCTCTTGTTTGGAAACAAAGCCATGTGCTTTTTTGACAGCTGTCATCCGCCATCTTTAATCAACAGAGCACCGTGCTGCTATCATGCGGGCAATTTCATCACCTATCACCCGCCATCTTTAATCTACAGAACACCGTGCTGCCCTCTTTATGGCTACTACCTTAAGCATGTAGTAGCGGGCAATTTGAAAAGTTCTGTTAGCTATCATCCACCATCTTTAATCGAGAGAGCACCGTGCTGCCATCTTTAGTTGAAATGTGGTGGCGGCAAATTCCACGTGCTCTTGTTTGGAAACAAAGCCATGTGCTTTTTTGACAGCTGTCATCCGCCATCTTTAATCAACAGAGCACCGTGCTGCTATCATGCGGGCAATTTCATCACCTATCACCCGCCATCTTTAATCTACAGAACACCGTGCTGCCCTCTTTATGGCTACTACCTTAAGCATGTAGTAGCGGGCAATTTGAAAAGTTCTGTTAGCTATCATCCACCATCTTTAATCAAGAGAGAACCGTGCTGCCATCTTTAGCTAGATACCTTTGAAATGTGGAGGCGGCAAATTGAAAAATTCCACGTGCTCTTGTTTGGAAACAAACTCACGTGCTTTTTTGACAGCTACCATCCGCCATCTTTAATCAACAGAGCATAGTGCTGCCCTCTTTAGTTTGAAATGTGGTGGCGGCAAATTCCACATGCTCTTGTTTGGTAAACATAGCCACGTGCTTTTTTGACAGTTATCATCCGCCATCTTTAATCCAGAGAGCACCGTGCTGCCCTCTTTATCGCAGTAGATGTAAATTCGTCACCTGTCATACGCAGTGCTGCTATCTTTAGCTAGATACCTTTGAAATGTGGTGGTGGATAATTTAAAAAGAAAAATTCTACAGCAGTCCTCTCTCGACGCTAATTGCATAAGATGGCGGCTATACATGACTCCTTAAGGGTGCTTACGCAAGATGGCTGCTATACACAGGTTCTTATGAGACGCCCTTGGGATGCTTGCGCAAGATGGTGGTTATGCAAGGCTCCTTATGAGACGCCCTAGTGATGCTTGCGCAAGATGGCGGTTGCTCTTATGAGGCGGCTTAAGGGTCCTTGCACAAGATGACTAGAGACGCCCTAAGGATGCTTGCGCAAAATGGCGGACGCAAGATGGCGGCTATACACGACTCCTTATGAGACGCCTTAAGGGTGCTTGCGCAAGATGGCTGCGGCTCTTAGCTTAGAGGCTAACGTGTCATGCTAGTTCGATTCATTAAATTTGGGGCTTAAATGCAAAATGTTAAATATCTCGAAAACGGTGCATCGTAGAGCAAAACGGACAAAATTTTTCCGCCCAATACCTCGGTTCGCAGTACGAGGAACATGATAGCATAAGTCTAATGATGAGATCGACGGTTCGGTTCCTACTTAGGCCCTATGGCATTCACTCTGTTTTAGCTTGTATTGGAGCAAGTCTTCGTAACATGATCAGGTCTAGCTATGGTAGAGAGTATAACGTGCCGTGCAGGTTCGATTCATTAAATTTAGGGCTTAAATGCAAAATGTTAAATATCTCGAAAACGGATAAAATTTTTCTACATGATACTTAGGTTTGCAGTATCAGGAGCATAAGAAAAACATAGTCTAATGATGAGATCGACGGTTCGATCCCTACTTAGGCCCTTTGGCATTGGCAGCTATCTAATTCTACAAGATGGCGGCTATACATAGCTTCTTATGAGACAGCTTAAGAGCGCTTGCACAAGATGGCTGCTGCTCTTATGAGACGCCCTAGGGGTGCTTGCGCAAGGTAGCAGTGACAAGACGGTGACTATACACAGCTGCTTATGATACGGCCTAGAGGTGCTCACACAAGATGGTGGCTGCTCTGATGAAGAAAGTTAGCTTTGCATCGTGCAGGTATCTTTACAGAGCACTAAACCTCATACCTTTGAAATGTGGTGGCAGGTAATTTGAAAAAATTCGACGTGCTTTTTCATAAGCTGTTAAGGCCTCCTCTTATGTCAAGGCATAGCTCTATCGAACGAGTTTAAACCTGCATCGGGATAGCTAGAGTAAGCGCGTGCTGCAGTGATGACGTCATTATGCATGTTTAGACTTGCAAATCACAGAAGAAACGTAACAAGGCTGGAATCGAAAACTGCACTCTATGCTGTTAACTTTATCATGTGATCGAAACATTGATTGAAGTATTTAGAACACGCAATAAGTAGAACCAAACACTGTACTCGATACAACATGTGTTTAGAAAATGTCAGGGGATATCTTTGTTCTAAGAAGATTAGTTTACCGCACATTCCTTGGCTAAAGGGCTAATGGGCTAAAGGGCTAATGGGCTAAAGGGCTAAAGGGCTAATGGGCTAAAGGGCTAAAGGTGCAACAACCTCATCGATCGCTATCACCAAGAACGCTTGTACTTTGTTAAGTGTAGAAAATTAATCTTTATTGGTAAATGGTTTTATGTTCTGAACAAGGAATGGAACCTAGGGGTTACGTCTTACCTAATAAAATCCCCGAGGTGCGATGAGTCACGTTTTTCGAACTAGTGTTTGGAACACTGAACTTTTCAAGATGGCAAGAGTGAGGTTAGCAATGTTCTGTTGTTGGATTTTAAATTCCGCGCTACAACATGCATAAGGTGGTAGCCCTTGAGGTTTACCGCCGTAAAGATGGCAAGAGTGAGGTTAGCAATGTTCCGTTGTTGGATTTTAAATTCCGTGCTATAACATGCATAAGGTGGCAGCCTTAAGGTTTACCGCCGTCAAGATGGCAGCAGTGAGGTTAGCGACGCTCTATTGTCCTTCAAAGTGAGGTTAGGGTTCGTCAAGAAGACAGCTGTCAAAAAAGCACGTGGCTATGTTTACCAAACAAGAGCACGTGGCTGTGACGTCACGGTCACGTAGTATGCTGCCTCAGCATGCAAAGTTCAATGTCTACACCTACGTAGTTAACACTCTGCTATGTTCAGAATATTTTTATACATCACTATTCTTTGTGCTTTAAGTTCACTCACATAGGCTATGCTAAGATAGCAGCACAAACACATGCGAACTTTGTACATTCTAATGGAATAAGTTTAGTACTGTGTGCGTCATGGATACATGATGCGTGCACGCATTTAATCTTGACTATACGTAATGCTGCTGCTTTGTTTACAAGATTTTTTTACATTGCTATTCTTTATGCTTTAAGTTCGTGCACGCACAAGCGATACTCGTACGTTCTAGCAGGAGAAGTTTAGTACGATATTCGATACATACATTATCGATAGGTGATGTGTACACGCTTTAGAACATAGCTCATCTTTATGCTTTAAGTTCATGCACATGGGTTAGGGATACACAAAAGCGATTGCTACATGCTCTAGCGGAAGAAGTCTAGTACGATAGTCGATGCATGTAAAATCGATAGCTTATGCTAAGATAGCAGCGCACTTACACGATTTTAGCACAATCTAGTAGGAAAAGTTTAGTATGATAGTCGTTTCGTGCAAAATCATTAGGTAATGTGAAAACGCTTTGAAACAAGGCTATTCTTTGTACTTTAAGTTCATGCGTACAGGTTATGCTAAGATAGCAGCACAATCTAGCGCAAGAAGTTTGGTACGAGACATGCAAAATCGATAGTTGATGTGTACACGCTTTAAAACATGGTTATTCTTCGTACTTTAAGTTCATGCGTATAGGTTAGGCTAAGATAGCAGCACAGTCTAGCGTAAGAAGTTTAGTACGAGAGTCGATGCATGCAAAATCGATAGGTGATGTGTACACACTTTGAAACATGGCTATTCTTTGTACTTTCAGTTCATGCATCTTAGTTATGCTAAGATAGCAGCACAATCTAGCGGAAGAAGTTTAGTACGATATTTGTTGCATGCAAATCGATAGGTGATGTGTACACACTTTGAAACATGGCTATTCTTTTTACTTTAAGGTCATGCGTATAGGTTATGCTAGGATAGCAGCACAATCTAGCGGGAGGAGATTAGTACGAGAGTCAATGCATGCAAAATCCATAGGTAATGTGTACATGCTTTGAAACATGGCTATTCTTTGTACTTTTAAGTTCATGTATATAAGTTATGCTAAGATGCCAGCACAATCTAGCGGAAGAAGTTTAGTACGAGAGTCAATGCATGCAAAATCGATAGGTAATGTGTACACGCTTTGAAACATGGCTATTCTTTGTACCTTAAGGCCATGCGTATAGGTTATGCTAAGATACCAGCACAATCTAGCGGAAGAAGTTTAGTACAATATTTGTTGCATGCAAAATCGATAGGTAATGTGTACATGCTTTGAGACATAGCTATTCTTTGTACTTTAAGTTCATGCGTCTTAGTTATGCTAAGATAGCAGCACAATCTACCTGCAGAAGTTTAGTACGAGAGTCGATACATGCAAATTCGATAGTTGATGTGTACACGCTTTAAAACATGACTAATCATTGTACTTTAAGTTCATTGGTATAGGTTATGCTAAGATAGCAGCACAATCTAGCGGAATAAATTTAGTACGAGATTTGATGCATGCAAAATCAATAAGTAATGTGTACACGCTTTGAAACATGGCTATTCTTTGTACTTTAAGTTCATGTGTATAAGTTATGCTAAGATAGCAGCACGACCTAGCGGAAGAAGTTTAGTACAATATTTGTTGCATGCAAAATCGATAGGTGATGTGTACATGCTTTGAGACATAGCTATTCTTTGTACTTTAAGTTCATGCGTCTTAGTTATGCTAAGATAGCAGCACAATCTACCTGCAGAAGTTTAGTACGAGAGTCGATACATGCAAATTCGATAGTTGATGTGTACACGCTTTGAAACATGACTAATCATTGTACTTTAAGTTCATTGGTATAGGTTATGCTAAGATAGCAGCACAATCTAGCGGAATAAATTTAGTACGAGATTTGGTGCATGCAAAATCAATAAGTAATGTGTACACGCTTTGAAACATGGCTATTCTTTGTACTTTAAGTTCATGTGTATACGTTATGCTAAGATAGTAGCACGACCTAGCGGAAGAAGTTTAGTACAATATTTGTTGCATGCAAAATCGATAGGTGATGTGTACACACTTTGAAACATGGCTATTCTTTGTACTTTAAGGTCATGCGTATTGGTTATGCTAAGATAGCAGCACGATCTAGCGGAAGGAGTTTAGTACGAGAGTCAATGCATGCAAAATCGATAGGTAATGTGTACACGCTTTGAAACATGGCTATTCTTTGTACCTTAAGGTCATGCGTATAGGTTATGCTAAGATACCAGCACAATCTAGCGGAAGAAGTTCAGTATGAGATTCGATGAATGTAAAATCAATAACTAATGTGTACACGCTTTGAAACATGGCTAATCTTTGTACTTTAAGTTCATGTGCATAAGTTATGCTAAGATACCAGCACAATCTAGCGGAAGAAGTTCAGTACAATATTTGTTGCATGCAAAGTCGATAGGTAATGTGTACACGCTTTGAAACATGGCTATTCTTTGTACCTTAAGGTCATGCGTATAGGTTACGCTAAGATAGCAGCACAATCTAGCGGAAGAAGTTTAGTACGAGAGTCGATGCTTGCAAAATCGATAGGTAATGTGTACACGTTTTGAGACATAGCTATTCTTTGTTCTTTAAGTTCATGCGTCTTAGTTATGCTGAGATAGCAGCACAATCTACCTGCAGAAGTTTAGTACGAGAGTTGATACATGCAAATTCGATAGTAGATGTGTACACGCTTTGAAACATGACTATTCATTGCACTTTAAGTTCATGGGTATAGGTTATGCTAAGATAGCAGCACAATCTAGCGGAAGAAATTTAGTACGATATATGACGCATGCAAAATCAATAAGTAATGTGTACCCGCTTTGAAACATGGCTATTATTTGTACTTTAAGTTCATGTGTATAAGTTATGCTAAGATAGCAGCACAACCTAGCGGAAGAAGTTTAGTACGATATTTGTTGCATGCAAAGTCGATAGGTAATGTGTACACGCTTTGAAACATGGCTATTCTTTGTACCTTAAGGTCACGCGTATAGGTTATGCTAAGATAGCAGCACAATCTAGCGGAAGAAGTTTAGTACGAGAGTCGATGCATGCAAATTCGATAGGTGATGTGTACACGCTTTGAAAACATGGCTATTCATTGTACTTTAATTTTATGGGTATAGGTTATAATAAGATAGCAGCACGATCTAGCGGATGAAGTTTAGTACGATGGTCGATGCATGTAAAATCGATAGGTGATGTGTACACGCTTTGAAACATGGCAATTCATACTGCTGCTCTGTTCCCAAGACTTTTAAGAATAGCTAATCCTAATACTGCTCTTAACGACGTCGAGCTAAGGATTGATTACGTGACCGTGACGTCACAGCCACGTGCTCTTGTTTGGTAAACATAGCCACGTGCTTTTTTGACAGCTGTCTTCTTGACGAACCCTAACCTCACTTTGAAGGACAATAGAGCGTCGCTAACCTCACTGCTGCCATCTTGACGGCGGTAAACCTTAAGGCTGCCACCTTATGCATGTTATAGCACGGAATTTAAAATCCAACAACGGAACATTGCTAACCTCACTCTTGCCATCTTTACGGCGGTAAACCTCAAGGGCTACCACCTTATGCATGTTGTAGCGCGGAATTTAAAATCCAACAACAGAACATTGCTAACCTCACTCTTGCCATCTTGAAAAGTTCAGTGTTCCAAACACTAGTTCGAAAAACGTGACTCATCGCACCTCGGGGATTTTATTAGGTAAGACGTAACCCCTAGGTTCCATTCCTTGTTCAGAACATAAAACCATTTACCAATAAAGATTAATTTTCTACACTTAACAAAGTACAAGCGTTCTTGGTGATAGCGATCGATGAGGTTGTTGCACCTTTAGCCCTTTAGCCCATTAGCCCTTTAGCCCTTTAGCCCATTAGCCCTTTAGCCCATTAGCCCTTTAGCCCATTAGCCCTTTAGCCAAGGAATGTGCGGTAAACTAATCTTCTTAGAACAAAGATATCCCCTGACATTTTCTAAACACATGTTGTATCGAGTACAGTGTTTGGTTCTACTTATTGCGTGTTCTAAATACTTCAATCAATGTTTCGATCACATGATAAAGTTAACAGCATAGAGTGCAGTTTTCGATTCCAGCCTTGTTACGTTTCTTCTGTGATTTGCAAGTCTAAACATGCATAATGACGTCATCACTGCAGCACGCGCTTACTCTAGCTATCCCGATGCAGGTTTAAACTCGTTCGATAGAGCTATGCCTTGACATAAGAGGAGGCCTTAACAGCTTATGAAAAAGCACGTCGAATTTTTTCAAATTACCTGCCACCACATTTCAAAGGTATGAGGTTTAGTGCTCTGTAAAGATACCTGCACGATGCAAAGCTAACTTTCTTCATCAGAGCAGCCACCATCTTGTGTGAGCACCTCTAGGCCGTATCATAAGCAGCTGTGTATAGTCACCGTCTTGTCACTGCTACCTTGCGCAAGCACCCCTAGGGCGTCTCATAAGAGCAGCAGCCATCTTGTGCAAGCGCTCTTAAGCTGTCTCATAAGAAGCTATGTATAGCCGCCATCTTGTAGAATTAGATAGCTGCCAATGCCAAAGGGCCTAAGTAGGGATCGAACCGTCGATCTCATCATTAGACTATGTTTTTCTTATGCTCCTGATACTGCAAACCTAAGTATCATGTAGAAAAATTTTATCCGTTTTCGAGATATTTAACATTTTGCATTTAAGCCCTAAATTTAATGAATCGAACCTGCACGGCACGTTATACTCTCTACCATAGCTAGACCTGATCATGTTACGAAGACTTGCTTCAATACAAGCTAAAACAGAGTGAATGCCATAGGGCCTAAGTAGGAACCGAACCGTCGATCTCATCATTAGACTTATGCTATCATGTTCCTCGTACTGCGAACCGAGGTATTGGGCGGAAAAATTTTGTCCGTTTTGCTCTACGATGCACCGTTTTCGAGATATTTAACATTTTGCATTTAAGCCCCAAATTTAATGAATCGAACTAGCATGACACGTTAGCCTCTAAGCTAAGAGCCGCAGCCATCTTGCGCAAGCACCCTTAAGGCGTCTCATAAGGAGTCGTGTATAGCGGCCATCTTGCGTCCGCCATTTTGCGCAAGCATCCTTAGGGCGTCTCTAGTCATCTTGTGCAAGGACCCTTAAGCCGCCTCATAAGAGCAACCGCCATCTTGCGCAAGCATCACTAGGGCGTCTCATAAGGAGCCTTGCATAACCACCATCTTGCGCAAGCATCCCAAGGGCGTCTCATAAGAACCTGTGTATAGCAGCCATCTTGCGTAAGCACCCTTAAGGAGTCATGTATAGCCGCCATCTTATGCAATTAGCGTCGAGAGAGGACTGCTGTAGAATTTTTCTTTTTAAATTATCCACCACCACATTTCAAAGGTATCTAGCTAAAGATAGCAGCACTGCGTATGACAGGTGACGAATTTACATCTACTACGATAAAGAGGGCAGCACGGTGCTCTCTGGATTAAAGATGGCGGATGATAACTGTCAAAAAAGCACGTGGCTATGTTTACCAAACAAGAGCATGTGGAATTTGCCGCCACCACATTTCAAACTAAAGAGGGCAGCACTATGCTCTGTTGATTAAAGATGGCGGATGGTAGCTGTCAAAAAAGCACGTGAGTTTGTTTCCAAACAAGAGCACGTGGAATTTTTCAATTTGCCGCCTCCACATTTCAAAGGTATCTAGCTAAAGATGGCAGCACGGTTCTCTCTTGATTAAAGATGGTGGATGATAGCTAACAGAACTTTTCAAATTGCCCGCTACTACATGCTTAAGGTAGTAGCCATAAAGAGGGCAGCACGGTGTTCTGTAGATTAAAGATGGCGGGTGATAGGTGATGAAATTGCCCGCATGATAGCAGCACGGTGCTCTGTTGATTAAAGATGGCGGATGACAGCTGTCAAAAAAGCACATGGCTTTGTTTCCAAACAAGAGCACGTGGAATTTGCCGCCACCACATTTCAACTAAAGATGGCAGCACGGTGCTCTCTCGATTAAAGATGGTGGATGATAGCTAACAGAACTTTTCAAATTGCCCGCTACTACATGCTTAAGGTAGTAGCCATAAAGAGGGCAGCACGGTGTTCTGTAGATTAAAGATGGCGGGTGATAGGTGATGAAATTGCCCGCATGATAGCAGCACGGTGCTCTGTTGATTAAAGATGGCGGATGACAGCTGTCAAAAAAGCACATGGCTTTGTTTCCAAACAAGAGCACGTGGAATTTACCGCTACCACATTTCAAACTAAAGAGGGCAGCACTGTGCTCAAAGATGGCAGATGACAGCTGTCAAAAAAGCACGTGAGTTTGTTTTCAAACAAGAGCACGTGGAATTTTTCAATTTGCCGCCACCACATAGAGGGTAGCACTGTTCTCTCTGGATTAAAGATGGCTGCTTGTCGAAAAGCATTTTTCAAATTATCCGCCACCACATTTCAAAGGTAAGTAGCTAAAGAGGGCAGCACTGTGCTCTATAGATTAAAGATGGCGGATGACAGCTATCAAAAAAGCACGTGGCTGTCAAAAAGCACGTGGATTTGTTTATCTCGAGCTAGTGAGGTTAAGTTGGTAGCACTAAGGTTTAGGCCCGTCAAGATGGCAGCACTGCCGATGACAGGTGACGAAAGAGGGCAGCACGGTGCTCAAAGATGGCGGATGACAGCTGTCAAAAAAGCACGTGGCTGTCAAAAAGCACGTGGCTTTGTTTATCTCGCGCTAGTTAGGTTAAGTTGGTACTACTGAGGTTTAGGCCCGTCAAGATGGCAGTACTGAGGTTAGCGATGCGTTGTTGTCTGTCAAAAAGCACGTAGCTTTGTTTACAAATCTGTCAAAAAGCACGTGGCTGTCAACAAACACGTGGCTTTGTTTACCTCATGCTAGTTAGGTTAAGTTGGCACTACTGAGGTTTAGGCCTGTCAAGATGGTAGTACTGAGGTTTGCGATGCGTTGTTGTCGATGACAGCTGTCAAAAAGCACGTGGCTTTGTTTACAAATCTGTCAAAAAGCACGTCGCTGTCAAAAAGCACGTGGCTTTGTTTACCTCGCGCTAGTTAGGTTAAGTTGGCACTACTGAGGTTTAGGCCCGTCAAGATGGCAGTACTGAGGTTTGCGATGCGTTGTTGTCTGTCAAAAAGCACGTGGCTTTGTTTACAAATTCAAATTTCGCGCTAGTTAGGTTAAGTTGGCAGTACTGTCGCGCTAGTTAGGTTAAGTTGGCAGTACTGGAAGAGGCCACTGGCTGAGGTGGAGGCGGCCACTGGGAGCCGGAGGTGGCGGTGGCGCCAGAACTGTCCAATTATACTACTCTCCAGGATGGCAAGTGATAGAATTTTGTAAGTCACGGGTAGCAAAGATATTCCTCTGTAGTTGTTGATGTTCTTCATGCTGCCTTTTTTGTGTAATGGATGGATCAAAGCTATTTTCCAATCTTCGAGTAGGGTCTCCTTGTTCCAAATTTCTTCTATTTGCTTTTGCAAGATATCAAGTGATTCCTCTGGGGCATATTTCCATAGTTCTGCTACTACTGAGTCTTTATCCGGCGCTTTGTTATTTTTGAGAAGAGCAATGTGGCGCTTGATTTCATCTCTGTCGGATGGTCAGGAATCTGGGTACCTGAGTAAGGGTTCCTTGGTCTCAATGGCGGTTTGCGGTTTAGAGCAATTAAGTAAATTCTTGAAGTAATCTGCCAGAATGCTGCAATTTTCTTCATTTGACGTCGCCAGTGTGCCGTCCTTTCGCTCAAAGCATAGAGATGGTGGTTTATAGCCAGTGAGTTTGCTTTTGAAGGCTCTGTAGTACTCTCTGCTTTCATTCTTCCTAAAGTTTTGTTCTATCTTTTCAATGAGAGATTTTTCGTATTTACGTTTCTCAGTTCTGAACACCCTAGCTGTTTGGGCACGTTGGGGTTTGTATTATCCGCACACTTTATCTTGGTGCATTTGTGTACGGGGTTGAGGAGTAAGGAGGGAGCTGTCCTGGTATCGATAGTGCTGCCTGGTGCTGCCATCTGAATGAAAATGAAATCTGAATTGAATCGAGAATATGATCGATCGATATGAAATTTCTAAACCGTTATCATCTTAAGCCAACAACTATGTCACATACACATTATATAACATTATAAAACATTTCCCGATGCGAATCTTGTTCCTAGCATGAATTCTATACTTTGGCTTTGTTGTGTAAACAACAACAGTACTAGTACGTAATGTGTACGCCAGATGTCGCACAACGATGCTTAAGCGACTCATAGTTTGTGTTTCAAAGGTTGCCAGTACGAATCTCGAAGATCGCCGAGATCGACCGATTCAGCACTAGGGTGTAAATGCACCAAGATAAAGTGTGCGGATAATAGGTTTCCCAATCATTTTCTTATTTCGTAGAGTAGTACTGTTTCCAGGCATTGAGTCTTTCTTGGAGGACTGATTCGCAAGTACTATTCCACCAGGCATGCTTTTTGCTTCTCTTGATTTCTGCAACGTCTTTGGCGGCCTCAACAAGGAGACTTTTGGCGTTGTTAAAGTCACAGTCATTTGGTCTAGCCTTCTCCTGGAACTCCTCGACCCTTTGCCGAAGTTTATCATTGTCGAAGCGTGTGATCTGTTTGGTTGTCTTCCTTGTGTTTGCGGGAATTGGTTTGAATTTGATAAGAGACATATAATGATCTGAGGCCACATCGATGCCTTTCTTTACCTTGAAATTCATAATCTCAGGGCTGTTTTTCCTGGAGATCGCAACATGATCAATTTGGAACTCTCCGAGAGCTTGGACGGGAGAACGCCAAGTCATTTGCTTTCTGGGTAGATGGCGAAAGTGGGTCGACATGACCTGCAGGTTGTGATTTCCGCAAATGAACACCAGTCTTTTGCCGTTGGGATTGGTTCTTTTGTGAGCAGGGTAATTTCCTATAACTTTCTTGTACTTCTGTTCACGACCTAGTTGGACATTGAAGTCACCCAAAAGAAGCTTGACATGGTGTTTGGGGATTTTGTTTAATTTTTCATCCAGTAGGTCCCAGAAATTATCAACTTCGTCTGGATCAGACTTGTTCTTATCGTTTGTAGGAGCATGTGCGTTAACTAGGGCGTAGGTTTTCTTCGCGCATTTAATTGTGAGTGTAGACAATCTGTCATTCACAGGTTCGAAATTTGCAACCGATTTAAGGATCTTGGTTCTAACAGCAAACGCGGTTCCAAGCACACAGCTCCATTGAGGATTCCTCTTTGCGCTTTGCTCTTGAAAAATCGGTAGCCTTCTGATTCAAAAATCTCTTCATCTGGGTACCTTGTTTCCTGTAGGGCCATTATGGATATCTGATTTTCGTGAAGAGCTTTGGTGAGGGTTTTCAGCTTGCCAGTTTGTGTAAGTGAATTTATGTTGAAAGTTGCTAGAAAGGTTTTAGAGTTTTTGACTCTTCGGGGTACACCGAGACGCTCCGACTCGTCTCTTGCATGATGTCGTGTCTCCCCAAGAATCCCAACGAGACTCGTGCGCCGTGGCGTTCACGACGAGGGATTTATCCGAAGATTTACCCCCTGGGGTATGTTTCTTGAAATGTGCCATCATGCTTTTTGACTTGACTTTGCTTTGGACGGGTACCCATCCTTTTACAACTAGGGTTGTTAGCCCTAGAGGTTGCCTCAAGACGTTTTCTGGCTTCTGGTCATTTGCCAGTTTTCGCCGTAACCCTAGCAAGGGACCAAATTTTTTATCACGGTGTTATTTTATTTCCCTACTACCCTCTGACTCTGCTGGCGGCAGAGCCAGTGAGCTTCTCCAATTCCAATGGAACGCGCCCGATGGAGGTAACCGGTAAATCCCCACACGGGTATTATTATTATTATTATTATTATTATTATTATTATTATTATTATTATTATTATTATTATTATTAATCTGTTTAGCCTCCAAGGTTGGTTTTTCCTCGGACTCAGCGAGGGATCCCACCTCTACCGCCTCAAGGGCAGTGTCCTGGTACGTGAGACTTCGGGTCGTGGATACAACCTAGCCCAGGCGGCCTCACCTGCTATGCTGAACAGGGGCCTTGTGGCGGGATAAGAAGATTGGGAGGGTTAGATAAGGAAGAGGAAGGAAGCGGCCGTGGCCTTAAGTTAGGTACCATCCCGGCATTTGCCTGGAGGAGAAGTGGGAAACCACCGAAAACCACTTCCAGGATGGCTGAAGTGGGAATCCAACCCCCTTCTACTCAGTTGACCTCTCGAGGCTGAGTGGACCCCGTTTCAGCCCTCGTACCACTTTCCAAATTTCGTGGCAGAGCCGGGAATCGAACCCGGGCCTCCGGGAGTGGCAGCTAATCACACTAACCACTACATCACAGAGGCGGACATTGTTGACATTATTATTATTATTATTATTATTATTATTATTATTATTATTATTATTATTATTATTATTATTATTATTATTATGCTCGCCTCTGTAGCGTAACGGTTAGTGCTATTAACTGCCGTCCTCGGAGGCCTGGGTTCGATTCGTGGTACTGCGAGAAATTTAAGAATGGAAGGAATGTTGTCATGTGGTTGAAATGGTACATGCAGCTCACCTCCACCTGCACTTTCTCGAGGTGAGGTCACGAGATTATTATTATTATTATTATTATTATTATTATTATTATTATTATTATTATTATTATTATTATTAAGGGGTTAACTTGAATGACATGATGAAAAAGAGAATGCTCATTTAGCCAAAGTGCCCGTTCAGAACGGAATCTAGTAGCTTGCGCCGTTATCAATCACCATTATTCAATTTTGGTAGTTAACTATGTCACATTCTGTGAAAGTTTTTCTAAATCTATATGTACATCGCCAGTGGCCATTACAACTCTATCTTTTGTCCTCTCTTTTCTTTACTGAAAAAGAATTGGATTTCAGTCTCTCAAACATTATATGTAATCATGTTGATTGCATCTTGTCTACGGCACTTTCAATAAGGTAATTATTTCCGGGAAACTAGAGATGACATGCACTGGGAAAACCCAGTCGACCCACTTAAGTGGCAAACAAGTGTACGAAATACTCAACGTCTCGTGGTCCATTCCAGAAGACAATCCAAGGTTAGCTGACGCGTTTGGTCCATTATTCCATCAACTCTCATCTGGACTGACGTCATGCCATTATCTTATATTGTGGGTGCATTGGAAAGCCCAGGAGCCTAATTTAAGCCTCTTTCAGGGGGTGTATTATGAAGATTGATAGGCAGAAAACGTGCAGACATGATCATCGTAGTTTTAGATTTGTTTAAGTCCCAGGAAGGATTTGAAGCCAAGTAAAGTGCCTGGTGGTGGAGGTGGCGACAATTGTTTTAAGGGGAAGTAGAACTAAACATACTGTATTTGGATTTAATTCAAACATTTGTTTCTCTGGAATTTACTGCACTTTAACTTTTAATGTATTGAGCTTCAGCCATAGCATTTTATGTTTTTGAATAACCGAAGGATGTTAACAGAGAGGCCAGTCATTACATTGAATTTCTCACAATTTTGTACGGTTGGAGTACATGGTATAGTGATCAGTACCAATGAAAATTCACAGCCTTTTCCCAGTCATTCGACCGGATCAGGAATGGGATGAATAAAGCCCCCATCTAGCGACGAGGATAGGAATTGTGCCGGCTGCCGAAGCCTGTCGCACTTCTCTGGGGAAATGATTAATGAATGACAGATGAAATGAAATGATATTAGAGAGTGTTGGTGGAATGAAGAATATGACAGGGAAAATAGGAGTATCCGGAGAAAAACCTGTCACGCCTCTGCTTTGTCCAGCACAATTCTCACATGGAATGACCGGGATTTGAACCACGAAACCCCGCGGTGAGAGGCTGGTGCGCTGCCACCTGAGCCAAGGGGGCTCTACCAATGCCCGTACCCATTATATTTTAGGATTCCTACATTAATTTGTTATGACCGGCTTCTTTACTGAACGATCAGCGTAGTGGGGTTTGGTTTAGAGGGTCTCAGGTTCAATTCCCAATCGGGCCAGGTAATTCAGACGCTTCTTGTTATTTCCTACAGTATGGCTCGAGGATTTCATTTGTACGCTATACACTACACTACCAACCGCCACAATAACATGCAAAAGTAGGGTTGGATTCATGATGGGCAACTGACAGGATAAAGGGCCAAATTCACATGTAATACCAACCCCACGAAACTGGGGAAGAGCCAGAAAGAAAAAGAAAAGAAAGATATTACATGGCGCATATTCCTTTTACAAGATTAACCGGCACATTTTCATGGTTAGTGGCTGGATAGGAATGACAACATTGTAAGCTTGCCATCAATACCAACCAGTCGATAAACTTTCTTCAACTTACACCAGGTATTTCTGCGTTACTGGAGCCACCTAAGCTCAGTGTGATGTTGGCCCTTCTTGACGCCTAGCGATATTTGGAATGAAAATCTGAACCAAGGATCTCCTGTAGATGGGACCGGTAGAAAGGCACCCACGGTATCTCCTGCCTGTCGTAAGAGGCAACTAAAATGGGCCCCAGGGGCTCTTGACTTGGGAACATGGGTTGGCAACCACGGAACCGTTAGCTGAGTCCTGGCATTGCTTCCACTTATTTGTGTCAGGCTCCTCACTTTCAGCTATCCTATCCGACCTCACTTGATCAACTCTTGTTCTTTTCCGATCCCGACGGTACTAGGTTTTCGAGGCCTAGGGAGTCTTTTGTCAAGCCCTTAGTGGCCCTTACCTTTCTTTGGCCGATACCTTCATTTTTCCAAGCCGGCTGAGTGGCGCAGACCGTTGAGGTGCTGGCCTTCTGACCCCAACTTGGAAGATTCAATCCTGGCTCAGTCCGGTGGTACCGTATTTGAAGGTGTTCAAATACGTTAGCCTCGGGTCAGTAGATTTACTGGCACGTAAAAGAACTCGTGCAGGGTTACACTATATAATGCAATGTTAAAAACGATGTTATGTTCCTTAAATGTGATTTTAATTCTGAGGTTCCGGTCTTTGCTTGAATTGAGTTCTATATCAAAAGTTAATTTTACAAGTAATAAAATACTGTATAGCCTCAAATAGTGCGTATACCAGATCTTCTACTGTACATAGGCGAAATTGTAGGCCTAATTCTTCTAGACCAGTTCCTAAAGCTAAACAGTTAATTTGAGAGAATGGAAAGAAAGTGGGCTGCCAGAGGTCTTAAACTTTCCAACTATTATGCCAATTGCTGAAAACATGCCTCCTCTTCAAACATCGACTACCTCGGTTGGGATTGGATCCGCAATCTTAAGATTGTGAGTCGTACACTTTCTGAGGCAGCTTGGTTTACAACTTTCCTCCTTAAATAAATTCAATGGTTCTTATTTTGGTTTGATGGTTTTTATCGAGGAAAAATATGCCAATTTAGGGGTGGTACATAAAATTCAATCAGCAGTGGTTTTACAATTCCCCTTCGAAAACTAAAAAAAATTAAAAATTAACGTGTTTTTCTCAATAAGAACCAAAATAGTTAAAAATAAGAACCATTAAATGTATCCTTAAAAAACATTCAACAATTTTTATCAGATTACAAATATATTTAATATAGACTGTTATGCCTTTCAGCGTTCAGTCTGCAAGCCACTGTGAAGTTACTATTCGCCGCCACAATCCTCTTTCTTAAGTAGTTCTGTGGCCTCGTTTATTTCTATACCTCTTATCTCTAAATCGTTAGAAACGAAGTTGAACCACCGTCCTTTTGATATTTCTCTGTTTTCCTACCCTCCATAACAGAGTCCATTATTTTCCGAGGTAAATTATCCTCGGCCATTATCCTCACATGACCCCACCACCGAAGACGATTTATGGGTACTATCGAGTTCATTCCTAACTTATCCTTTATCTCCTCGTTTCGAGTACCCTCCTGCTATTGTTCTGACCTGTTTTTACCAGCAATCCTTCTCGACACTTTCATGTCTGCTACCTCTAACTTATGAATAATAAGGGTTCGATTCCCGGCCGTATCGAGGATTTTAATCGCTTCTGATTAATTCTTCTGGCTCGGGGACTGGATGTTTGTGTCCGTCCCAACACTCTCCTCTTCATATTCAGACAATATACCACACTACAAACCACCACAGAAACACGCAATAGTGATTACATCCCTCCATATAGGGTTGGCTTCAGGAAGGACATCCGGCCGTAAAACAGGGCCAAATCCACATGTGCGATGCAGTTCGCACCCGCCACCCCACAGGTGTGGGAAAAAGTGGTAGGAAAAGAAGAATAAGAAGATGTGTCTTCTATGCCATGGCAGCTTCGCGGTGTATGCAGTAGGCAGTCCTTCTAGCTGAAGACCCCGGGTAGATTGCTGAGCAACCCAATGATTTTTTAATTTAGTCATAGGTTTGGAATGGGGTTTACTCGACATTATGACCTCAACTGAGTAGCTGACTGATACGACTGTAGCCGAACCTGGTGTAGACAACTAAGTAATACAGCTGAGAAAGTAACACTGGCCAAGTGACAGGCAGTCCATAAAGGGTTGTACGAGCAACGGGTTTAGTTTTAGTCTGATTCAGTATTATACTACACTGACTGACAGAGCAAATGCAACACCAAGAAGGAGTGGTCAGAACTTTATGCCAATTGCAGGGTAGACTGACGTCACTGAGGTATGCTCATGATGTGAAATGCGCCGCTGTGCTGCGCACGTAGCGAACGATAAATGGGACACGGCGTTGGCGAATGGTCCACTTTGTACCGTGATTTCTCAGCCGACAGTCATTGTAGAACGTGTTGTCGTGTGCCACAGGACACGTGTATAGCTAAGAATGCCAGGCCGCCGTCAACGGAGGCATTTCCAGCAGACAGATGACTTTACGAGGGGTATGGTGATCGGGCTGAGAAGGGCAGGTTGGTCGCTTCGTCAAATCGCAGCCGATACCCATAGGGATGTGTCCATGGTGCAGCGCCTGTGGCGAAGATGGTTGGCGCAGGGACATGTGGCACGTGCGAGGGGTCCAGGCGCAGCCCGAGTGACGTCAGCACGCGAGGATCGGCGCATCCGCCGCCAAGCGGTGGCAGCCCCGCACGCCACGTCAACCGCCATTCTTCAGCATGTGCAAGACACCCTGGCTGTTCCAATATCGACCAGAACAATTTCCCGTCGATTGGTTGCAGGAGGCCTGCACTCCCGGCGTCCGCTCAGAAGACTACCATTGACTCCACAGCATAGACGTGCACCCCTGGCATGGTGCCGGGCTAGAGCGACTTGGATGAGGGAATGGCGGAACGTCGTGTTCTCCGATGAGTCACGCTTCTGTTCTGTCAGTGATAGTCACCGCAGACGAGTGTGGCGTCGGCGTGGAGAAAGGTCAAATCCGGCAGTAACTGTGGAGCGCCCTACCGCTAGACAACGCGGAATCATGGTTTGGGGCGCTATTGCGTATGATTCCACGTCACCTCTAGTGCGTATTCAAGGCACGTTAAATGCCCACCGCTACGTGCAGCATGTGCTCCCGTACCTTCAGGGGCTGCCCAATGCTCTGTTTCAGCAGGATAATGCCCGCCCACACACCGCTCGCATCTCCCAACAGGCTCTACGAGGTGTACAGATGCTTCCGTGGCCAGCGTACTCTCCGGATCTCTCACCAATCGAACACGTGTGGGATCTCATTGGACGCCGTTTGCAAACTCTGCCCCAGCCTCGTACGGACGACCAACTGTGGCAAATGGTTGACAGAGAATGGAGAACCATCCCTCAGGACACCATCCGCACTCTTATTGACTCTGTACCTCGACGTGTTTCTGCGTGCATCGCCGCTCGCGGTGGTCCTACATCCTACTGAGTCGATGCCGTGCGCATTGTGTAACCTGCATATCGGTTTGAAATAAACATCAATTATTCATCCGTGCCGTCTCTGTTTTTCCCCAACTTTCATCCCTTTCGAACCACTCCTTTTTGGTGTTGCATTTGCTCTGTCAGTCAGTGTATTTCTTCTTCTTCTTTAACTGTTTACTCTCCAAGGTTGGTTTTTCCCTCGGACTCAGCGAGGGATCCAACCTCTACCGCCTCAAGGACAGTGTCCTGGAGCTACAGACATTGGGCCGGGGGATACAACTGGGGAGGATGACCAGTACCTCGCCCAGGCGGCCTCACCTGCTATGCTGAACAGGGGCCTTGCGGGGAATGGGAATATTGTAAGGGATAGACAAGGAAGAGGGAAGGAAGCGGCCGTGGCTTTAAATTAGGTACCATCCCGGCATTTGCCTGGAGGGGAAGTGGGAAACCACGGAAAACCACTTCTAGCATGGCTGAGGTGGGAACAGAACCCACCTCTACTCAGTTGACCTCCCGAGGCTGAGTGGACCCCGTTCCAGCCCTCGTAGCACTCTTCAAATTTCGTGGCAGAGCTGGGAATCGAACCCGGGCCTCCGGGGGTGGCAGCTAATCACACTAACCACTGCACCACAGAGGCGGACATTATGCTATTTATTCTATTAATTAATAATTAATGTTCAAGGTTTTCGGGATCTCCGGTCAACCGGATCGTGTCAAGTCTCGTTTGGCCGGGATGCTATTGCACTAAGGCATGTCTTTTGCGTCCATATGTCAATTGAAAAAGTCAATCGTTGCAAAGCCAGCTGTTCCGTTGAAAATTCATACGAAAAGACATCCAGTTGCAAAATAAATACCAACCAGGATTTTATTATTGCCGCAGTAGCCGTGTAAGTTGCCTGAGACCAGTCCGAGTAATCTTGGATAAATTTAATGCAGCTGGGGAAGAAATGAGTCAAGTAACAACATTAAAAATCTTCACTGTTTTCGGCAGAGAATAATTGAATGACGTTTATTTTAACTCAAACCTGGGAAGTAAGAAATGAACAGAAATTACAAGATAAACATTCATAAAAATTAAGACGCTTTACACTTAAAACTTCGGCAATATATGGTTAAATGTCACTTTTGGTCTACTCTGTTCCATGGACATTAAAACAGGCCACCATCAAGTGATTGGCAGATTCTAAAACAATGGCTTTATAGAAAAATACATGGAGTCTCATGGTTTGAACATTTCCCTAATAAACAGGTGTTACACAGAACAAACTGCAAAAGAGAACTGCCGACCACCATCACGTGCAGAAAATGTGTATTCGGTATCTAGGGCATGGGGTACGTTATGAAAACTGTTCCATTTTACAACCAATTTTGAAGTGCGCAGAGGAGTAGCCATTAGGCGAATATTATGCCTTAAAATATTCAATAAAATGCATTGAAGATCTATATCGTGTTGCTAAAGATCGAAGTAAACGCCCCACCTTAATTAACGTCCGAGAGACTAGGCCGTCCTCAATATATATTTTTATAGCTTTCCACTTTCCTGTCTCATCGTCGCCAAAAGACCTGTTTCTGTCGGTGCATAGTGAAATAAATAGCAAAAGGAAGAATGTAAAAAGAGAGAAAGAAAGAAATAAAAGAGAAAACTGGGTGAGGCTTACAGAAGAAGGAGGAGAAGAAGTAGAAGAAGCCAATCATCACCCTCCCCATCATCGAACCTCTTCAGAAATGGTGTGGCTTCCTTTGAAACGGACCGACACTAGAGGAGTTACCAAATCGTTTGGTACAATGTTGTCACCTGTTACGGGACAATGAACACTTTATACCTCTTCTGGAAATGCCCTTTGGCATTGTCTTCCCACACATAGCAGAAAAATGTGTAGGCGCCTTTAAGAACACGTGGGTTACTCTTTCTAGGCACCTCTCGACCGTCGTAAAAGATGGTGGAAGTCACGAGTGAAGTACCGGCAGACCACGTGGTCTTTTCAGCCTGAGTGCACAGTGCTTTCCCCCTGACGTCACGTGAACCTCCGCGTTCCTTGAAGCGAAGAGTGGGTCAAACTACTTGTAAACTTTGCTTTGTTTGTAGAGTTCTCAACAGTACCGGAGTTCGCCTTCGTTAACCACATCAATACATGGCAATGACAGGAGTCAAATTTCTCTTGGTACGGTCACAGGTGAGCACTTGAGGGGCAGCATTTAAATAAAGAGTAGTTTAGAGAGTTAAAACATATGGTATGCCGATGATAATTGAGAGATGTGCCATCCAGAATCCTCAGCGGGGCAGGTGCATTTTCTGCTCCCTCATCCTATTAATAACGGTGAAGGTACTGCAGGATACAGTTTGTGACAATATGATGAGTATTTGTTTTAAGAGGAAGTACAAGTGGGCAACCGAACTCATTTAATACTAATCTGGAGAAATATGGAATAAGTCCGACACTTCGAAAAAAGAGGTCCCTGCGGAAAAAAGAAGGGGGAAGGGAAAGGAAGGAAAACTGAAAGACACTCTAGGCCATGCAAACTTAATACCAAGAGGGGTTGGATAGGAAAATCGAAAGAGCCTGCCACAACTAAGTGGAAACAATGGCAGACCCAGTTAGGGGACCCGTGGTCACTAAACTATGGTCCTAAGATGGAAACCCTCGCCTCTTACGGCAGGTAGGGGATACCATGGATGTATTCCATCGCCGCCACTCATAGGGGGTAAACAAAAATATGGATAATGATCTCAGTGGCCTTCCCGTTCCCAGGATGGTGGGTTTGATCCCAGTTGTGATGATTGCTTTGAGAGAGTCACAATTCTTAGTCTCGGTAATATTGGCTTCTAGATATTGAAGAAATCCTCTAGAACATAATTCCAACAACTGTATGCCCCAGTTTCATCAAAGTCTACTAAAAAATAAGCATCTAACAAAATTAATGTTAGTTAAAATGTGAAAGTAAGTGTTCTTTTATGAGTAATCGCTCTCTACGAGGAGGAAAACTCTGAGTATTCTTTCAGTTTCAAATTAGCCCCGACAGTTATTAGAAATGACACTATGCTGGAATGAATCAGGCTAACGAACAACAATGTCCCTTAATGTAAGTCTGATGTTACAGATTGCTTGAATATGGATGAAAAATAACCTTTATTTATTTCTATCACCACTGAGCAAGTGGCTGTGCGGTTTGGGTCACGTAGCTATCAGCTTGCATTCGGGAGATAGTGGGTTCGATTCCTACTGTCGGCAACTCTAAAGATTGTTTTCCGTGGTTTCTCACTTTCACACGAGACAAATGCTGGGGCTATACCTTAATTAAGTCTACTATCGCTTCCTTCCTACTCCTAGGCCTTTCCTATCCCATCGTCACCATAAGACCTATCAGTGTTGGTGCGACGCAAAGCAGACTGTAAAAAAAGAAAGAACGAAGTAATAAAAAATGTATTATCTTCACCCAGAGATTGCTCTTCAACATGCGTACATCTCATTGCTCCAAACACACGTGGAAAATGTACTATTTTACAGTATCAGGGAAATGAATATATCGCGATCGTAATGATTATATTACAGAAGGCAGATTATTATACATACTGTACATTTCGATAGGGTCTCCCACAATTATCTGGAAGGACCCAGTCGCATAGAATCGTAGGGTGATTAGAAATTGCCGGGCGAGTTGGTCGTGTTGTAAGGGGCACACAGTAGTGAGGTTGAATTCGAGAGATATTGCGTTCGAATCCCACAGTCGGCAGTCCTGAGTATGGTGTAACGTGGTTTCGCATTTTTACACTAGGCAAAAGAAAAGGAATTAGAAATTGATGCGATGGACATAGGAGAGAGAGAGTTTCCCATTTATGAAATAATCTAACCTATGTTCATATTTCAGGAAGCAGTTTTTCCACTTATGTTTTTGAACATAATTTTAGAAACTTTTCTTCCGACATATTTTCGGAACCATTCATTCTAGTAATCGCTTCTCACCTTCAGCCTCTAAACATTAAGACGTATATTTGGACGGTTAGGTTTCGTTTTAAACTAAGTACTGTAGTTTTTTTTTCTTTACGTCGCACTGACACAGATAGGTCTTATTGCGACGATGGGACAGGAAAGGGCTAGGAGTGGGAAGGAAGCGGCCGTGGCCTTAATTAAGGTACAGCCCCAGCATTTGCCTGGTGTGAAAATGGGAAACCACGGAAAACCATCTTCAGGGCTGCCGACAGTGGGGTTCGAACCTACTATCTCCCGAATACTGGATACTGGCCGCAGTGTACAGTATTCGGGAGATAATAATACTGTAGTTTAACAGCTCATTTTTGAAGGAAATTTTGGCCTGACAAAACATGATGAAATACTCCACATAGGGCCTATTAAACACCCTTAACACATGCTAAACAGTTAACCTGTGTTGGTAAAATTGACACTATGTCCCTTAAAATCTACAGAAATTGAAGGACTGAGCAAGTTGGCTATGCGGTTTGGGTCACGTATCTATTAGCTTGCATTCGGGAGATAGTGGGTTAGAACCAAACCATACTGTCGGCAGCTCTGAGTTTGGTGTACCTTTGTTTCCCATTTTCAGACCAGCCAAATCAACCAGACAATCATCACTGATCTGCATTTAGGGCCGCCACCCAGGTGACACTCTATCAATAGTTTACTTCATTTCCATCTTAAATGATTTCAATTAAATTGGAAATTTAAAGAACATCTTCATTGATAAATTATTCTAATCCTTAATTTCTCCCCCCGGTAAAGGAGTATTTGCCCCAATTTGTCCTCTTTAATTGCAAATTTGTATTCATACCGTATTATATTTCTTGCTTTTAAAAACTCCGTCCATGCTAATTCGTCTTCTGCTAATGTCATCCCATGCCATCTCTCGACCGATAGCTGGGAACATACCGCTTAGCCTAGAAGCTCGTCTCCTTACCCTCAAAGCCTTCCCAAACCGAAGATTACAACATTTTCGTAACACTACTCGTTTCTTGGAAATCACTCAGAAAAAATCGTGCTGATTTCTTTTCCAGTTCTCGAATCAAGAAGTCCTGATGAGGATCTCATACATTGGAATCGGAATCTAACCAATGCAATACGCCCTCTCCTTTATATCCTTACAACAAGCACTACTATACTCTCAAAACCGTATGAAGGGGTCTGTAATCTTTATTTAAAATGCCGTTTATGTTGAGTATGTAATTAACTAAATCAAAATCTTTCCTTGTATTAAAACCTAAATACTTACAGTGATTCCCCAATAAGGTACTTTCACCCCATCACCAGAGTAATTAAAACATATAAGCGCGTTTTTAATCTCTTTTGCCATCATACCATTATCTAATGTCCATCTCACGACATTGTCGAGATCTTTTTGCAGTCGTTCACAGTCCTGTAACTACTTATTACTCTATACAGCAGGGCCTCTCAGGGTGCATGCACCAGTGCATTGCGCTGTGCCAGGTGCAAAAGATGACTTCGCTTCGTTGACCAGTGTGCAAACCCCCACTCCTCGATTTGGAGCAATAGCGCTGTCTCTCTCTTTCCCTACGCCTGTCTCGCTCGCTCCACCTATCTTCCTTTTCCTCACATGCTCCGTAGCGCTCCAAATCCGAGCCGAGTTTAGCCGAACTTAAGCCGAGTAGCCCAGAGTGGGACCGATGCACTGTGCACAGGAACTCTGCTCCTCAGTTTGCACGCGTGAGATTTTGGGCGTTTGAGAGGTTCTGCTATACAGTAGAGCATCCTCCGCAAAAAGCTTTCTTTTTGTGATTCCAGTTCTTTATATAGATTAGAACACACAAAGGTCCAATAAAACTACCCGGAGGGACCTCCCTCTTAATTGTTAAGTGATCAGATAATGATTCACCTACTTTCCAGAAATGTCGCCACTCATTAACTACTCTTTTGTCTGGACCAACAGCCCTCATTTTCGTCAACAGTCTACAGCAAACTTGTTCTGATGCATACCAGAAGATACAATGCGCTGTGCACACTGTATCTAATCGAAGATTAGGGTAAGACTTTTGTCTAAGTATTGAGCCGCATCAGGCAGAAGGGTTCAGTATTCATTTTTTTAAACCCATGGCACAACAGCCCTAAGGGCCATGGCCTACCAAGCGCCCGCTGCTCAGCCCGAAGACCCGCAGATTATGAGATAGCATGTGGTCAGCACGACGAATCCCCTCGGCTGTTATTATTGGCTCTGTAGACCGGGGCCGCCATCTCACTGTCAGGTAGCTGCTCAATTGTAATCACGAAGGGTAAGTGGACCTCCAACCAGCCCTCAGATCCAGGTAAAAATCCCTGACCTGGCCGGGAATCGAAGCCGGGGTCTCCGGGTAAGAGGCAGACACTCTACCCCTACACCGCTGGGCCGGCATAGTATTCATACGGAGAACATTTGTGTGGGATTTTTATTGGAATATAATTGATTTCTAACAGGAAGAAGAAGAAGAGGGTTTACGTTGTGGCGCTAAGTCCCTTGGGATCGTTATATAAATCTAAAGACATCGGAAGGAGATAAGCGCGAATAATTATGTTATAAAGTGTTATCATTATTGACACCTGACGTTAAAGAGTGATGCACTTTCCATTCACAATAGATATTTATCGTCTGATATAATCGGAAGGTGGTTTGACGCAATGCACGTTACTCGGTAACTCGAGACAAACAAGTGTATGCTACATATCTTAGAATAATCTGCTTGGTAATATGTCATCCATTATGAAGTACAGAATTGGGATTATCTTCAGAAATATATCAACTCAAGGTCATTGCTAGAGACAGGCATAGTATGAAGATTTCTTCGTAGACGGGGGAGGTAATCCTTGCTTACTCGTCCCGGTTTTACACGGATGGCTTCGTTGTTTACTACAGTAACTAACTTGCCTACATTTTGCTGACCGGAGTTACATTTTGTTACTTCAAGCGGTAGGCTTTATCTGCTATTGGGTCCTCCCTCCGCAATTCTCCTCCTCAAGGTCCATCTGACTATTCCATGATCCGAGAGTGAGAGGATTCTGTTCAGTATTCACAGACCTATCCTTATCAGACGAAGATAAACAACTTTACGCAGGGCGCTGGATCTCAGTTTCTGACCTTGTATCAAGTTGTTAGTCTTCCTGTCTCAATGTGTTTGTGATCGCTTTATTTTCTTCTAAAGTTCCTTGATCTGATACGTGTATGTCCCTGGTATCTAATGTTTCTTCTACTCACCGGGCGAGTTGGCCGTGCGGTTAGGAGCGCGCAGCTGTGAGCTCGCATCCGGGAGATAGTGGGTTCGAACCCCACTGTCGGTAGCCCTGAAGATGATTTTTCCGTGGTTTCCCATTCTCACACCAGGCAAATGCTGGGGCTGTACCTTAATGAAGGCCACGGCCGCTTCCTTCGCATTCCTAGGCCTTTCCTATCCCATCGCCGCCATAAGACCTATCTGACCGGGCGAGTTGGCCGTGCGCGTAGAGGCGCGCGGCTGTGAGCTTGCATCCGGGAGATAGTAGGTTCGAATCCCACTATCGGCAGCCCTGAAAATGGTTTTCCGTGGTTTCCCATTTTCACACCAGGCAAATGCTGGGGCTGTACCTTAATTAAGGCCACGGCCGCTTCCTTCCAACTCCTTGTCCTTTCCTATCCCATCGTCGCCATAAGACCTATCTGTGTCGGTGCGACGTAAAGCCCCTAGCAAAAAAGACCTATCTGTGCGGTGCGATGTAAAGCCAATTCAAAAAAAAAGTATATGAAAGATAAAGATATACCGGGCGAGTTGGCCGTGTGGTTAAGGGCCCGCAGCTGCGAGCTTGCACCCGGGAGATAGTGGGTTCGAATTTCACCGTCGGCAACCCTGAAGATGGTTTTCCGTGGTTTCCCATTTTCACACCAGGCAAATGCTGGGGCTGTACCTTAATTAAGGCCACGGCCGCTTCTCTCCAACTCCTAGCCGTTTCCGACTCCATCGTCGCGATCAGACCTATCTGTGTCGGTGCGACGTAAAGCCACTTGCAAAAAAAAAAAAAAAAAAAAGATACATGTTTCTTACAATTGTAAATAAACTCGTCTGTATGTTTATCTTTCTGACGTACACATGTACCTTCCTTATAAGCACCACCTTGATTCACTTTAAATGGACTTGTTTGTATTTGTTTACTTACTACTGGTTGCTGTGTAAACCCGGTGACAGGTTAGCTTTTATAAATTCTTCAGTGTATAACACAGGAGGCTCATGTACGGTTTATTAGTAACAAATTGCACAGAAGCGGTGTATAACCTGGTGTAAACGTTACACATCGCTTATTAGTAAGATAGTAACAGTCTTGCCAGCTAGAGGGGATGAGTGGCAGCCGAGGAGACAGAAGACACTTCCGATAATAACAATAGTCAGTCAGTTATTGTTGATAAGTTTCAGGGGCCTAGGATGTAGTAAGGAATCATATTTTCCTTACCTCTGGCTAGAAGATGTAAAGACATTCGAAGCCTAGGCTTTCATCACCATCCCCCAACCCCCACCGGCCTCCCGTTATGATACATAGTTTTAGGCGTATCCGAGGTATGAGTGGCAGTATGAAGACGACACGCGACGCTTTTCGGCACGCCGCCGCGCTCAATGCTTGTTACTGTTAACAAATTCTTTGCAATTGGGAGTTATCCCACTGCCGATGCACACTCACAGTAGCATAACAACGAAGTAAAATCAAAACATATATTTCATAACAACAGCAACAAAAGTACAACAAACAATTCCATGAAAACAAAATACATATATTATCATTATAGACTGTTATGCCTTTCAGCGTTCAGTCTGCAAGCCTCTGTGAATTTACTAAACGTCGCCACAATCCTCGATTTGCAACTAGTGTTGTGGCCTCATTTAGTTCTATACCTCTTATCTTTAAATCGTTAGAAACCGAGTCTAACCATCGTCGTCTTGGTCTCCCTCTACTTCTCTTTCCCTCCATAGCAGAGTCCATTATTCTCCTAGGTAACTTATCCTCCTCCATTCACCTCACATGACCCCACCACCGAAGCCGGTTTATGCGTACAGCTTCATACTTCGAGTTCATTCCTAAATTAGCCTTTATATCCTCATTCCGAGTACCCTCCTGCCATTGTTCCCATCTGTTTGTACCAGCAATCATTCTTGCTACTTTCATGTCTGTTACTTCTAACTTATGAATAAGATATCCTGAGTCCATCCAGCTTTCGCTCCCGTAAAGCAAAGTTGGTCTGAAAACAGACCGATGTAAAGATAGTTTCGTCTGGGAGCTGACTTCCTTCTTACAGAATAGTGCTGATCGCAACTGCGAGCTCACTGCATTAGCTTTACGACACCTTGATTCAATCTCACTTACTATACTACCATCCTGGGAGAACACACAACCTAAATACTTGAAATTATCGACCTGTTCTAGCTTTGTGCCACCAATCTGACATTCAATTATGTTGAATTTCTTACTTACTGACATCAATTTAGTCTTCGAGGGGCTAATTTTCATACCATACTCATTGCACCTATTTTCAAGTTCCAAGATATTAGACTGCAGGCTTTCGGCACAGTCTGCCATTAAGACAAAGTCGTCAGCATAGGCCAAACTGCTTACTACATTTCCACCTAAGTGAATCCCTCCCTGCCATTTTATACCTTTCAGCAGATGATCCATGTAAACTACGAACAGCAAAGGTGAAAGATTACAGCCTTGTCTAACTCCTGTAAGTACCCTGAAGAAAGAACTCATTCTACCATCAATTCTCACTGAAGCCCAATTGTCAACATAAATGCCTTTGATTGATTTTAATAATCTACCTTTAATTCCATAATAACAAAATAATACAAGAAAAATTCGTATTTCGATAATTGGAGTATCGTTGAAAAGGGAATAATGAGTTACTGAAGGAGTAATAGACTGTTGTAAAGTGACATTTGAAACAAGCGAATGGTGCGTGTTTAAAATCATTTGGCGGGAGAATTTCAAATTATCGAAAATTCTTTCTTATTTTCAAAACCTAGACGAATCTCATGAAAGGGCATCAAGTTGATAGAAAACACCGCCTACGCTGATCACTGTAGGAAGTATAGGGCATGTCAAAGGCGAACGTCAGCACAGATAAAACGTGCACGGTTCGAGCGAACATGTTGCGCCTGAAATCGACATTAACATGTATCGTAAAGTTCAAGAGTAACCTGATGTTACGATTTGTGTGCCTTGTAATGATACGAAACGTTGTAAAGAGTACAGGGCACGTTTATAAGCTATGAGTTAGAGTGAGTGTTGACTACGCTCGAAGGTTTTGAGACAAGTGTTAAGACGGTATCTAAATAACCGAAACTCAAAATAAATCATTGCTATTTATTTCGTTAGATTACATACACACCTAAAACGCTTGCGGCACTATTCTGTACATCCTACCCCGAGTTGAATTTCCCTTTCCTCAAGTTTCCGAAGTTTACCTTTACATTTTCTTTCCTATTTCAATAAAAACTTAGGTAAAGTCGTACCCTCAACTCGAGGAGATGCAGCCCTTTTCATGAATCCCCCTTACCTCCGTCGTCCGGCTCCATGGCTATATGGTTAGCGTTCTGGCCTTTGGTCAGAGGAGTCCCGGGTTCGATTCCCGGTAGGGTAGGGAATTTTAACCATCATTGGTTAATTTCGCCGGCTCGACGGCTGGGTGTATGTGTCGTCTTCATCATCATTTCATCCTCATCACGACGCGCAGGTCACCTACGGGTGTCAAATCAAAAGACCTGCACCTGGCGAGCCGAACATGTCCTCGGACACTCCCGGCACTAAAAGCCATACGCCATTTTATTTTTACCTCCGTCAATGGAGGAGAGCTGACCAGCTCTTCTGAAAGTCTTAAATTTCTGTCGGTAGAGCGGCAAAAATGCTGTTTTGCATCTTATTCGTTGTAGCCACTTTTAGCGTCCACTCCTCAACAGCATAAGGACGTATAGAGCAAATCTTACCCTAAAAGTGACATCCAGATCTGCACATGTATGGATTTTCTTGAATGTCGTGAAAGCGCTACGGACACTATCTATATGGTATTTTGTTTCCATGTCTGATGTCCAGTCATCACAAAAGCCATGTTCCAAGGTACTCTGTATTTAAAATTCACTCTCGGCGAATCACGGAGTGATATAAGCAAAGGTACCTCGCTCTCGTATGGAAATCATGATGTTATATTTTGGGACCTAGATTGTAACTTTTGTTGAATACCATCTGAATTACCAGCTAGCAGTACTGTGTTTTCAAGCAAAGCAAAGGAAAGTCACCTCCGTACAGACCATGAAGGCCCTTGGAGGAGTGGAAGGTACATGTGGTAAGCTCTACGCCCGGCCGCTTTTGCCCGCAGGAATTAACCTGGTACTCATTTTTGGTGTAGGCTGAGTGAACCTCAGGGCCATATGCACCTCCGGAAGTGGAAATATCTTTTCTTAAATTTTACGTCTTCCTGACGGGGATTCGAACCCACGTCCTTCCGGGCGAACCGAGCATGCCTTTAACGCCTCGGCCAGGCAGCCCCCACTGTGTTTTCAGCGTAGCGAATGGTATTGAGCCATACCCCACCTATATATTCTTTATGTTTTCAAGTGCTTCCCGAATGTTACTTTAAGAGTGGTGACGGGACACAACATTGCCGGAGTCCTTTTCAGATACTTACTATGTTCTTTTACGTGTCAGAAAATCTAACAAGAGGCTGTCGCAATTGAGTGACTTCAAGTACCACCCGACTGAGCTGGGATCGAGCTCACCATCTTAGCCTCAGTAAGCCAGTTCTCTACCCTCTGAGCAACTCAGCCCAGTCACTAAGGTTATACCATATAATTTCTATTCAGTACACAAGTAATCGAGGATAATGAACAAACGTGCTCTTAGCCTGTTAAGTGCATTGATATCATCTGCCATGTACTTTGCAGAAAACCAATTAAAATACATAGACAGACTAAATATTAGAACAACATATATAATCGATGTAAATGTGTATATAAATTAATTACTTGTATTGTTCTAGATAATAAAAATACATTAACTACATCTGCTCATTTTTGTTCCTGCAAGTACAATTTTGAACCGTCCTTTGTCGGACACTCAACACATTGTTGAAGTAATGAAGTGGCGTTTGCATTAATCACATTCCATACAGAGGAAATATATTACATTTTAATAACAATTTCAATAGTTACGAAATTTGTAATCAAACAGGTTGATAACGTAGTCTGGGTCTTGATAGCGGGAGGTACATTGTACTGCCGTTTAAGGAAATCACACGTTTACCTGTATATCAAATAATATATTGTACATATCAAAATATGGTTTCTAGTGAGGTTGGCATGGAAGCAAAAATATGGACATTTTCCTTCGCAATCAAAAAACTGAGAAAATTAAGCCATCGGTGCAGGAAACGTAAACCGGAGAAGAAATATCAGCAAACATCCACTGCATATACAGCATACCAACCAAACCAAACCAAACCAAACTCAAAGGCAAAACAGCCCCGAAGGGCCATGTCTACCATTTCACTGTTAGGTAGCTCCTTAGTTGTAATCACGTAGGCTGAGTGGACCTCTAATCAGCCCTCAGATCCAGGTAAAAATCCCTGTCCTGGCCGGGAATCGAACCTGGGGTCTTCGGATAAGAGGCAGGCACTTTATATAATAAGAGTTTTGTCTGTGCATTATTCAGAATTTAGAGAAAGTATATTTCTGCATCGGCCGTTTCCATAGTAAGAAGCAAATGCAATTTTTAATTTTCCGTCATACCCCTGTTTAGAGCCTGCGTGGCTCAGACGGCAGCGCTTCGGCCTCTCACCGCTCGATACCGTGGTTCAAATCCCGGTCACTCCATTTGAGATTTGTGCTGGACAAAGCGGAGGCGGGACAGATTTTTCTCCGGGTACTCCGGTTTTCCCTCTCATCTTTCATTCCAGCAACACTCTCCATTCTCATTTAATAGCATCTATCAGTCATTAATAAATCACGTTGGGAGTGGCGACCCCATCGTACTGATAGCCTGTATCAGCTTCATTCATTCCATCCCTGACCCGGTCAATGACTGGAAAACAGGTTGTACGTTTTCATTTTCACCTCTCTGTATATCTGTCTGTATGTATTGAACCCATAATTCTTAAGTTCAAGGGTTCAGTATGTATGTACGCGCATCACGAGAAAGCGGCTCAACAGGGTGTAGGGTCTAATCAAAATCGGTGTGTAAAGTCGGGGAATAAAGCACTGCAATCTAGGCTGTAAACAATTGTATTTACACTGGTTGAAATTATAGCTTAGGACAAGATTTGAAGTTTAATTCCCAAATATCTATTGAACCCTTTAGGTCCATATTGAGGGATACCTACCTTCCTTACCTATCAGCAAAGTTCATGAGATCTGTCTCTTGGGTCGTTTCGGGTTCTTCGTCACTTGCTGAGGTAAAGGTAGGGTTCATTAATTCTAATCTATCTACTGGAATGAAAGGTCTATTTAAAAGATTCCTATTTATTCAGGAAAATTCTGAAGCCATCATGGTGTGTCAACAGTATCAGAGAAGTCAATTGTGTCCACTGGACACCACAATCACTTTTACATAAACGTCAGAACACTGGTGTGAGACTTTAACGTAACTGCCTGACGGGCATTCATACTAGAAACCATTGTCTCAATTATTAATCATTTAAGAAAGGAAAGTCTGGAAATCCTTAAATTCGGCTTCCATGTGAGACCACATGTACCATCATAGTGATTCGTTATGGTCCAGCTCTCGTAACACGAACTCTGGACTCTGAGTATAATTAAGGCCGTCCAATCGGTGTGTGCCACACAGTGGTTCTACGGCATGGACCCTTAATTGAATCGATGTGACCTGCGTCTATGTCATGGACCGACATCTAATCTTCTAAGTTACTTTAAAGTCATTGTGGATGATGACCGCAAGGAAAGGATGCTACAATGGCATATGGCCCTAATCTAAGTCACTGAGGTTGATGACCCCCTGACCATCCAAGTTTCTAGGCTGAAGGCTAAACACAATTAAGTTACATCGGTTGATGACCAAAGTTCCACTTTACTATCCCCAGCACATTCACTGCTCAATCAATCAAAGTTCAATAATTACAACAACAGCAATGCTCACAAACTTTGTGGCAGTAAAATCCATTTCCTTCGGATATGTCCCCTTAATCGTTACTTTACATGTTAACATTCCCCAGAAAACAAACTAAAATTTCCAGAATGCATCTCCAAGTTATTCGCTTGATTAAAGTTATTTCAAATGCGGTTTCACTGAATTTAATAATTAAATAAATTTAAATGATTTAACGAAATATTAACGAACAACAAATTTTATCTCCGCGGACTCTGGTTTCCTCACAAATTTCTACGCAGCTGTGATGTGAGTTCAATATTGCGATGTTTATCTGGCTGGAAAACAATTTTACATAATTCATGTCCAGCTATATATATCCTGTCTCGTGATATCATGCTTAAAAATCTAATCTAGTCCTAACCGTTATTAACACTTGGATATCCTAATAATCTACGTACAAACCAAACAACTCGCCATATAATTACGATGTCATATCTCGTCATACCATTATGAATTTTGCACACCCCTCACAGACAAACCGATAATCACGACCATCGCTCTATATTTTGGACAACCCTGAAATTGGGTTACTCTGTTCCTTATACTCAAAGTTCGTGATTTCAAATGTTCATTACGTCCCCAATTACAGTATTTCACAATACTTAGATCATTACCGGCTATGAATTTCAACTAAATCCAGCATTTTAACGTTTTCCCTGGCCGAGAATTACAATCTCAATTCCACACGGGTCCCGTTATATCCCCGCTGTCAGCTGAGGCCTCTCATCCCCCCAAGCTCGCTTGGCAGTTACAGGAAACACCTGGTTTATTCACAGTTGACTGGCTTCTCAAAATGCTCCCTTTAAACTCTGCCGACATAATTAAACAAATACGATATTCTAACCAACAAAATGCACAGATTATGCTTCAAGATGCCCACACTAATTATACGCGTCGCCAATTGATACCGCTATGGATTTCTATGAATTTCTTTCCATTCCAAACATTATAAAATATTCCTCGGGCTATCATGTCCCGGCTTCAATGACAGGACTCTAACCTGATTCGCACATCTCATCTCAACTCATATAAAACATTCCTCGGGCTTCCGGGTCCCGGCTTCAATGACAGGTCCAACCTGATTCACAAATCTAACCTCTGTTTCCCAGCTCCACAATTATCATCGACAAAGAACTGGAATAAAATCCTCACTAGAAATCCCGACATCTAATATCGCACAATCATGAATCACTTCGCATAAATGATATCGTATTTAATAACTTGATTTTTACGAGAAATGACTGAAACATTCTACTAGATCTTTTTCTTGTCAGTCAGACACAGTTTAAAATGGGCATTAAATAAAAACGTTTCTCTCCGTGACCAAATTCATCACCCTAGGTTCTCACCCGACAGCGCGCTTCCGCTCAATTGAAAATGAGTGACCATGGATTATTATTATTAACGTCAAATTGCAGACAGAAGAATTTTACGTCGAATGAACATCTTAATTTGACATCACAAAATATAGGCAGTACTCTCACACGGATGACGATCTATTGGACGTGATATCACTTCCGAACCCTATTCAATAACTTTTTACAACATTATACGGCACTCGCAAGACTTCAACATTTTATCCAAGTGGAAAATAAAACAAATGACTCTTTTAGTCGTACTCTCACATTTACAAAACTTAGTAGGGGTGACCACTGCGTCGTATATCCCCATTCAAATACAAGAAATCACGAGACAAGATATAAGAGGTAGTAAGATGGAAAGTCACCTACCTCATGTCGTCACGCCAGTGTTCGTCATAGGGCTCACCTGTGACCCTGGCATTTTATTTAGCCATTTTTACATTCATGGCTTCCCAGTTCATTATTAATTTTCTTCAGGTTTCCTGGAATAAAGCATTAAAAAAAAGAAAATACCCTTCACTTGTTTGCTTGAACGCACACGATGGACAATAATTATTTCCGCACACGAATTACTTAATCACATTAGAATTTATTCAGTACTTTGACCGTCCTATCTGGTACAATTATTTCACTCAAGAAAACTATCTCCTCATGGAGTCAAGACTTAGCCGCAATGGCTAGAATCTGCAGTTGAACTCAGTCTACTTTCGTTGGTTTGATTTCGCAGAGCAGCTCAACAATTTTTCGTCCGCTTTGTATCACAAATGCCGGAGAAGGAGACTTCGTCATGGCGTCCCTTCATATTTATAGCAGTTACCCCCTCTCCTCGGATCTCTCCCTTTGCCGCCAAGAAAATTTCTATAAATTTTCTGACTTACCTAAACTGTAATTTCAAGAGTTTTGAAAGTGACTACATGCTTGCTACATTTCTGGCGGTAGTGTTCACGGACATTTAAAAATTTTACGGGTTCGATTTGTGAGATGATTGACCCCCTTTGATAGGCACTATATTTTTTTGACTTGGCGTGGTCACGCCATGTACACGCGCTTTGAAATAGTTCATAAAAATGACTTGAGATTCTTCCGCCGTCGACACGTGTGGTTGACGTCACGTACCCCAGAGCGTGGGACCGAAGGTAATCACCCCCTCGTCACGTGTCAAATCCATGCTATCAAGAATCCAACTTTTAGTTTAATTGTTACATTATGCATAATGTTCTTAGGGCACAAAGGTCATGCGTTCACTATGTTATTAGTGGTCCTATGTACTACTTAACAAAAGTGATAGAAAATACTATTTTCGATCATTTATGTCTAATACAGTTTTACAGTAACGGCTATGATAACAGATATTCGTGAATTTAGACCAAAATGTAATGAAAAAATATATAAAATCATTGAATTAGGCACTACAGTCTAGGCTATATATAAGTTTATTCACACTGGGTGAAATGGTAGTTTAGGGGAAGGCCTAAAATTTAATTCTCAAATATCTAGGTTATTGGTGGCCTATCGATAAATGCTACATAACAAAAGTCATAGATAATACAATTTCCGATTGTGTTGTACGGTTTTACTACACTGGCTATGATAACAGATTAGTAATTTAGAATTTTGTTGCTTATTCCATGTCAACGCTGAGTACCGCTAACACGGAAATTGTCGTTGCTCCTCGAAACATTGTTGAGGGGCGAAATACTGATCCGCAACACACGTGGCACTTACCGTATAACGAAAATTCGTTGACATTAATGCAGTACTGACCCTTAGATGTCAGAACCTTTCAGCTCAGAGTTCTAAGCTGAAATATCATCACATAGAGGTTTATCTAGGCGCAGGTGGTGGCGGCGGTGGTGATTATTGTTTTAAGATGAAGTACAACTGGGCAAGGGTGCAACACTTCGAAAAAAGAAGGTAACGGCCAAAGAAAGAGAAGGGCTACGAAAGGCGTGAAAATGAAAGACTCCCGAGGATTCGCAATCCTAATACGTCGGGGTCGGAAAAGGACAAGGGTTGACCAAGTGAGGTCGGACAAGATAGATGGAAGTGAGGAGCCTGGCAAAAGAAAGTGGAAGCAATGCCAGGACTCAGCTCTGAGCCACGCGGTCACCAACCCACGCTTCCAAGTTCAGAGCCCATGAGACCCTTTTTGGTTGCCTCTTACGACAGGCAGGGGATACCGTGGGTGATATTCTGTCTCCCCCACCCACACGAGAATATCTAGGCGCAAAGACGAAATATTGTTCAGTCGTAATAAACGACGATGGTAGTAGATTTTGTCGTGATTGTCTTAATATGAAAATCGCGTGGTCATCAGGCCTTATCGGCAAGGAAAGGTGTAAAGACTATCCAAATGAAAAAAAATCGTGAAGGAACATAGAAGGAGTGGTGTGTAATATAAAAAAATATTATGTGCATAATAGGACAACAATTTGGACTTTGCTCCACAAAACTAATTAATGTACAACTCCAGGATGTCTTGTGTGTAAATGGGTAACCATGGAAATCCATCTTCACTAGTGCCAATGGCGGGGCATAAACCCACCAAATCCTGAAGGCAACACGGACAGCACCATGCAGTCAGCTCGCTTGGTAAGAATCCAAACCACAGGGATGTGACATTCCATGTCGAAAATCCCACACGCAGAATTCTAATATATTATCAAATTATTTCTCACTTCATTTAGGGTTACTATTTTCAAAAGTGAATAACAAGAGATCATTAAACACGTCCTTTATTGTAACAATAATTCACTGTAATCGCTCTTCATTTGATCATCGTTTACCTTTTGAGAAAATATTTCTCACTCGTTCAAACCTCTTGAAGAAACTCATTTTTTAGATTTGATGCTGTTATAGAACTGAGAAAAAATGACATCGGTATACTTCCAATAGGTAATTAGCAAATTCTTCACAAATTCTGTTGATAACCTTTTTTTTTTTTTTTGCTATTTTGTTTTACGTCGCACCGACACAGATATGTCTTATGGCGACGATGGGAGAGGAAAGGTCTAGGAATTGGAAAGAAGCGGCCGTGGCCTTAATTAACGCACAGCCCCGCATTTGTCTGGTGTGAAAATGGGAAACCACCGAAAACCATCCTCAGGGCTGTCGACAGTGGGGCTCGAACCCACTATCTCCCGATTACTCGATACTGGCCGCACTTCAGCGACTGCAGCTATCGAGCTCGGTCTAGCCTATTTCTCTCCGACGGTATAAACAATGGACATTTAATTGTATAGGCCTAAATTTTCTTTACAAGGCTGCATTATGGGTCAGGATTGCAAAGAAAAGTTATAATTTTTTCAAGAATTAAGAGCTTTCGTCTTTAGAATATCTACCCATGAAATTACACTTACTATCTTAAACCGTCTTTTCTAACACGTGTGTTTTTTCTGTTTTCTAATCCCAGCTGTTCAATGCAAACCTTTTAAGATGAGTTATTTTGGTCAAACAATGTGTTGACACCTGCAATAATATCTCTCTTCTTCAAACCTGCAGTTTTCTACAGATTCCCATTCTGGTTCTTTACAAATAATTAACCAACTGACCACTGTTATTACATAATACTGCCTCATCCATTTTCTGATATTATCACTACAAACAATATAAAATTATTCATATGTTTCGGTTTCAAGCACTCCACGACAGATGACACGTTAATACGGAAACCAGAGTAATTTCCTGTTTTCTTAATGTTTATGTGGGGCTGGAAAAGAACATTTAAAACCGGGTGATATGGCAACCCGAATTTTATTTTCCCGTTTGGAAGATGGCAATGAATAAGGAAGATGTTGTGTTCCGACTTCTTAGACTGACGGTACCACTTAACCTCAAATACCATCTGGGAAGCCTGACGTCCGGGATTGTTGCCTACGCCCGACTGGTCTCTGTAAAAGGCAAATGAATGACTGAAAGAGTTCCACGTTCTCTGTGTTCACAGGAACCGTCACAACATTGTCTAGCCGAATTTCTCAGAAATAAAATGTTGCATTGGAAGTACGAGTTCCCTGAATGCAGATTTGGATTTGTTATGGTTTAAGTGGTACTGCCACTATTTGCATAATTATTCCAACCATTTATTTGGTTCTTCATGAAATCGTGATGTATACTTATCTCTAGGCGAGGGGTGGCCAACCTGCAATGCACAGTATGCCACTTTCTATGTTCAGTGTTTCAATTGCACCGGCCGGCCTCGCGGTGTAGGGGTAACGTGCCTGCTTCTCAACCAGTGGCCCCGGGTTCGATTCCCGGCCAGGTCAGGGATTTTGACCTGGATCTTAGGGCTGGTTCAAGGTCCACTCAGCCTACGTCATTACAATCGAGGAGCTATCTGACGGTGAATGGCGGCATCGGACTAGGAAACCAATAATAACAGCAGACCACACGACACCTCATCTGCAGACCTTTGGGCTGGGCAGTGGCCGCTTGGTAGGCATGGTCATGGGAGTTTTGGTTTTGAATTCGCCATTCCACCTTGTCGCAACCTCTCCACTCCTATTCCAGTCGAAACTACTTGAAATTACTAACCACTACACCATAGTCTAATAATTTCTGCATGATTAAAACTGAATAATTTGTGAGAAGAAACAATAATGTTATGCCTGAATCAAAACCAATACTAATCGACGATTCTTACATATTTAATTAAAATATATTTGCCTCGTAAAAATTAACAAATTCCGCCTCTGGGGTGTAGTGGTTAGTGTGATTAGATGCCACCCCCGAGGGGGCGGGGTTCGATTCCCGGCTCTGACATGAAATTTGACAAGTGGTACGAGGGCTGGAACGGAATGCACTCAACCTCGGGAAGTCAACTGAGTATAGGGGAGTTCGATTACCACCTCAGCCATCTTCGAAGTGGTTTTCCGTGGTATAACACTTCTCCTCCAGGCAAATACCGCGATGGTATCTTACTTAAGGCCACGGCCGCTTCCCTCCCTCTCCCTTGTCTATCCCTTTCAATCTTCATATCCCACCACAAAACCCCTGTTCAGCATAGCAGGTGAGGCCACCTGAACGAGGTACTGATACTCCTCCCCAGTTTCATCCCCGACCCAAAGTGTTACGCTCCAGGACACTGCCCTTGAGGCGGTGGAGGTGGGATCCCTCGCTAAGTCCGAGGGAAAAACCAACCCTGGAGGGTAAACGGATTAAGAAAGAAAGAAAACTAAATAAAAAATAAAATAAAATAAAATAAAATAAAATAAAATAAAATAAAATAAAATAAAATAAAATAAATAAAAATTAAAAATGTTACATCACATAACGCATTCCACATTGATAGCACTAGCATTCTATAAAAGAAGGTAATTCTTATTGAGGCTTAGGGTTCCTTTTTTTTTCCTTTGCTACTTGATTTACGTCGCACCGACACCGATAGGGCTTATGGCGAAGATGGGACGATGGGACAGGAAAGGCCTAGGGAATGGGAAGGAAGCGGCCGTGGCCTTAATTAAAGTACAGCCCCAGCATTTGCCTGGCGTGAAAATGGGAGACCACGGAAAACCATCTTCAGGGCTGCCGATAGTGGGGTTCGAACCCACTATCTCCCGGGTGCAAGCTCACAGCTGTGCGCCCCTAACCGCACGGCCAACTCGCCCGGTTTTCTTTCCCCGCCAGTTCTTCAGTGTTGGGGTTTGTATTGAACCCTTTGGTCCATATTGAGGGATACCTACCTTCCTTACCTATCAGCAAAGTTCATGAGATCTGTCTCTTGGGTCGTATCGGGTTCTTCGTCACTTGCTGAGGTAAAGGTAGGGTTCAGTAATTCTAATCTATCTACTGGAATGAAGGGTCTATTTAAAAGATTCCTATTTATTCACGAAAATTCTGAAACATTCTATGTCAACGGTATCATGGAAGTCAATTGTGTCCACTGGACACCACAATCATTTTATATAAACGTCAGAACACTGGTGTGAGACTTTAACGTAACTGCCTGACGGGCATTCTTACTAGAAACCACTGTCTCAATTATTAATCATTTAAGAAAGGAAAGTCTGGAAATCCTTAAATTCGGCTTCCATGTGAGACCACATGTACCATCATAGTGATTCGTTATGGTCCAGCCCTCGTAACACGAACTCTGGACTCTGGGTATAATTAAGGCCGTCCAATTGGTGTGTGCCACACAGTGGTTCTACGGCATGGACCCTTAATTGAATCGATGTGACCTGCGTCTATGTCATGGACCGACATCTAATCTTCTAAGTTACTTTAAAGTCATTGTGGATGATGACCGCAAGGAAATGATGCTACAATGGCATATGGCCCTAATCTAAGTCACTGAGGTTGATGACCCCCTGACCATCCAAGTTTCTAGGCTGAAGGCTAAACACAATTAAGTTACATCGGTTGATGACCAAAGTTTCCACTTTACTATCCCCAGCACATTCACTGCTCAATCAATCAAAGTTCAATAATTACAACAATAGCAATGCTCACAAACTTTGTGGCAGTAAAATCCATTTCATTCGGATATGTCACTTAATCGTTACTTTATTTTTTAATATTCCCCAGAAAACAAACTAAAATTTCCAGAATGCATCTCCAAGTTATTCGCTTGATTAAAGTTATTTCAAAATGCGGTTTCACTGAATTTAATAATTAAATAAATTTAAATGATTTGACGAAATGTTAACGAACAACAAATTTTATCTCCGCGGACTCTGGTTTCTTCACAAATTCCTACGCAGCTGTGATGTGAATTCAATCTAGTGATATTTATCTGGCTGGAAAAGAATTGTTACATAATTCATGTCCAGTTATATATCTTGTCTCATGATTTCACACTTTAAAATCTAATCTAGTCCTAACCATCATTAACACTTGGATATCCTATGAATCTACGTACAAACCAAACAACTCGCCATATAATTACGATGTCATCTCTCGTCATACCATTTATGAATTTTGCACACCCCTCACAGACAAACCGATCATCACAACCATCGCTCTATATTTTGGACAACCCTGAATTTGGTTACTCTGTTCCTTATACTCAAAGTTCGTGATTTCAAATGTTCATTACGTCCCCAATTAAACAAATTTTACAGTATTTCACAATACTCAGATCATTACCGGCTATGAATTTCAACTAAATCCAGCATTTTAACGTTTTCCCTGGCCGAGAATACAGTACAATCTCAATTCCACGCCTGTCCCATTATCACAGCTGAGGCCTCTCACCCCCCCCCCCCCAAGTTCGCTTGGCAGTTACATGAAACACCCGGTTCGTTCTACCTGACTGACTTCTCAAAATGCTCCCTTTAAACTCTGCCGACATAATTAAACAAATACGATATTCTAACCAACAAAATGCACAGATTATGCTTCAAGATGCCCACACTAATTATACGCGTCGCCAATTGATACCGCTATGGATTTCTATGAATTTCTTTCCATTCTCAACATTATAAAATATTCCTCGGGCTTCCGTGTCCCGGCTTCAATGACAGGACTTTAACCTGATTCACAAATCTCATATCAACAAAACTAACCTCTGTTTCCCAGCTCCACAATTATCATCGACAAAGAACTGGAATAAAATCCTCACTAGAAATCTCGACGTCTAATATGGTACAATGCATTACTCATGAATAACTTCGCATAAATGAGATCGTATTTAATAACTTGATTTTTACGAACAAAATGACTGAAACATTCTACTAGATCTTTTTATTGTCAGTCAGACACAGTTTAAAGTGGGCATAGAAAAACGTTTCTCTCCGTGATCAAATTCATCACCCTAGGTTCTCACCCGACAGCGCGCTTCCACTCGATTGAAAATGAGTAACCATGGATTATTATTATTAACGTCAAATTGCAGACAAACTTTTTTTACGTCGAATGAACATCATTATTTGGCATCACAACATATAGGCAGTACACTTCACACGGATGACGATCTACATTGGACGTGATATCACTTCGGAACCCTATTCAATAACCTTTACAACATTATACGGCACTCGCAAGACTTCAAAAATTTATCCAAGTGGAAAATAAAACAAATGACTCTTTCAGTCGTATTCTCACATTTACAAAACTTAGTAGGGATGCCCACTGCGTCGTATATCCCCATTCAAATACACTTTTAGAGATCACGAGACAAGATATAAGAGGTAGTAAGATGGAAAGTCACCTACCTCATGTCGTCACGCCAGTGTTCGTCATAGGGCTCACCTGCGACCCTGGCATTTTATTTAGCCATTTTTACATTCATGGCTTTACAAACCATTTTTTTAAATATCTTCAGGTTTCCTGGAATAAAGCATTAAAAAAAGAAAATACCCTTCACTTGTTTGCTGAGCACACACGATGGACTATAATTATTTCCGCACACGAATTCTTAATCACATTAGAATTTATTCAGTACTTTGACCGTCCTATCTGGTACAATTATTTCACTCAAGAAAATTATCTCCTCATGGAGACAAGACCTAGCCGCAATGGCTAGAATCTGCAGTTGAACTCAGTCTACTTTCGTTGTTTGATTTCGCAGAGCACCTCAACAATTTTTCGTCCGCTTTGTATCACAAATGCCGGAGAAGGAGATTTCGTCATGGCGTCCCTTCATATTTATAGCAGTTACCCCCTCTCTTCGGATCTCTCCCTTTGCCGCCAAGAAAATTTCTATACATTTTCTGACTTACCTAAACTGTAATTTCAAGAGTTTTGAAAGTGACTACATGCTTGCTACATTTCTGGCGGTAGTGTTCATGGACATTTAAAATTTTTACGGGCTCGATTTGCGAGATGATTGACCTCCTTTGATAGGCACTATATTTTTTTGACTTGGCTTGGGTCGCCATGTACACGCGCTTTGAAATAGTTCACAAAAATGACTTGAGATTCTTCCGCCGTTGACACGTTTGGCTGACGTCACGTACCCCAGAGCGTGGGACCGAAGGTAATCACCTCCTCGTCACGTTTCAAATCCATGTTATCAAGAATCCAACTTTTAAGTGATTGTCGATTTATGCATAATGTTCTTAGGGCACAAAGGTCATGGGTTCAGTATATGATGTTGCCGGAAGCAGCAGGCCTTTAAGATGCTGGTCCGTGAATGTTGATCGATACTTGTTTTCCATAACGCTCATAGTAGAAATAGTTTTCTAACATAATGTATAGTATGTTGTCCGAAACTAACAACACGTTTCGTGATGAAAAATGCAGTGATATATAAAAATATTTAACTTAAAATGACGTTCTAGTAGTAAACTATAATAGTGGCGGCACATACGAAACACAGTATGTTTGGATAAGTAAGGTTTTAAAATATTTCTTCCGATATAAGAATGAAATAACGTCTGTCTCTCTTTCGAAACGATATCACGTCGTTGGCGGAATTTAATGAGATTTAGCACAAATCTTCTCTGAGGGATCCGTTACATGACTATCTTTTAGTTCAAAGCATAGACCTGAAATTATATTATTTGTGGAACTATTTGCGACAAATTGTGTAATGGCTTACTCCCAGACTAAGTACAATGCTTTCCCGATCATTGCAAAGACACGTTTATTTTTAAGAAGGGGATAGGCAACATATTGATAGTCTTGCTTGCTTGTTGTTTTAAGGGGCCTAACATCGCAGGTCATCGGCCCTATTGATAATCTGTGGCTTGCCGAGTATGAGGAAAGTACTTCAGCTTGTGTAGATGTTTCCTACGCTAAAAATTTTCCTTAACAAGTTATCTTCCCTAAGTGACCTCAGGTTTCCAACAGGGCAACTTCAAGAGCGCTAAAAGCACCAAAGCTACTCAAGTCTGAGAGAAACGAAATTACGACTTCCGTTACATTTTCTTAGTTTTTCATTTTATAATGCAATAGGAAATTAAAATTCGAATCTATGTAGTAGTACATAAAACTTGGTATATAATGAGATAAGCCAAAATCTGTATATTTTCGGTAATGCTTTAAATCGTTATTATTTTTAATTCTACAGGTATGTGCTCGGTGTAATTATTTTCCAAAAAATTACCCAATTTCTAATTGCAAGCAAGCGGTTGCCGGACTATCGGTCGAAACTACTTTTACATCGGCTTATTTTCAGAGCAACTTTGCTGCACGAGTGTGAAAGCTGAGTGGACTCAAGATATCTTATTCATGAGTTAGAAATGAGGAGATGAAAGTAGCGGCAGTGATTGATGGTACAGAGGGAAAGGATTGTAGGAGGGTACTCGGAATGAGGAGATAAAGGCCAAGTTCGGAATAACTCGATGGATGAAGCTGTACCTATCAAGGGACTTCGGAGATGTTGACATGTGAGACGAATAAGGGAAGATTGGTTACCTTGGAGAGTAATACTGTAGATGAAAAGGGAGACCAAAGTGATGATGGTTTTAATGATTTAACCTAAGAAGTGTTTTGTATGAAGATAAGTACTGACTCGACAGCACTGTATAATATTTACGAATTTGTTTAAAACAACGCGTAGTAATTTAACATGATATGGCGCCTCTTTATTTCTCGTTCAATCACACTGAAACTACTGAACTAATTGAGATTTTTTTTTTTTTTACGTTTTGCTTTTACGTCGCATCGACACAGATAGGTCTTATGGCGACGATAGTATATGGAAGAGCTGGGAGTGGGAAGGAAGCTACCGTGGCCTTAATTAGGTGGTAGCCTACATCTGCAGCATTTGCCTGGTGTGAAAATGGGAAACCAAGGAAAACCATCTCCAGGGCTGCCGACAGTGGGGTTCGAACACATTATCTCCCGGACGCAAGTTCACAGCTGCGCGCCCCTAACCGGACGGCCAACTCACCCGGTCAGAAATTTGGTATTAATATACCTGAGATATACATTTCAAATACAAAGCCTATTTCAATTTTTCAATATATAACCGTTTCTAAATGGCGATGATTAATATGCAGGTGTTTACTGACTTGGGCATATTTTGTCAGCTATAAACTAAACTAGTGGGTGAATGGTTAGGAAAATCGCGAAATAAAGTCTGGAGTGTATACTTAAAATTAAGCTTTCTACAGAAACGCCTTATTTATTTTCTTTCCTTCTCCAAAAAAAAAAAAGCATTTTATGTATCAGAGCACACGTTCGAGAGCACCCACCAGCGGAGAACTGTCCGGCAATGTATTTGGCTGGTTCTTGAAAAATTCTGTTAATTCAGGCTGGACACCAGAGTGTGCGAATGTTGCTAATTAAAAATTACACGTCAACGAAGGGTACAAAGGGAACTGAGGGACATCGCCAACTGTCGACCAGTCAACAACGGGTACATTCTGCTAGCCTGTGGGGCTTAAAATGTTGGACAGGTTGTTACTTGACGAAAAGAACGTAGGACAATAATTATCAGTCCCGTTTTCTTACTGTGTGTGAAGTTTCGTCTGATTGATAAACTGTTTTCATGTGTTGTCTGTATTGGAGCTGATATATTTTCTTATTTGGGACAAAGTTTGGGAAGCAAGCGACCGTGACCTACAGCGTGAAAATGGGAAATGATAGTCGAGTGGTATATTCACTTGCTTCTGACAAGAAGCGGCTACGTTTCGAATCCACAACAATGCATGTGGGGGACCGTAATTGACGTGGTGGCCCAGTGTCTATGGTTACAATGTCAATAGTCACGTAAAACTACTTGCATTCTTGCTAGCTTTCCATTGAGTATATATCATCCCAGGCGCAGCTTAAGTAGGAATCTACAGGAAATTACACCTCCGTTCAGCTATATTATCCGAGGCCGCGAATGGAACCTAGGCCAAGCGGGTGACAAACTAATGTAAAAAATCCTAGACTCCGGGATATGGTATGCGTGTAGGCCCCTACATAAGTATGTCGCCTGAAAATCTCTTATCTAGGAGATTACTGATTACTGTTTTCTTTATATTAAGGACAAGGGATGGTGTAGTCACATATTCTGATTTTTTTAATAATAATAATAATAATAATAATAATAATAATAATAATAATAATAATAATAATAATAATGGCGGAGGTAGACAGTCGTCTGTAGATTTGGTGCATCGTATCTCCCTTTGTGGAAGGGAACTGTACTTCATTTGTGGCTTTCTGGGAGTGCTTGTGATGATGGGGCATGTATTGAGTGTATGTTGATGTTATATGGTGGATCTGGAATCATTTAGTGTTCGTTTTTGGTACAAATGTTTCGTGTATTTTGTGCCCTGAGTGTCAGCCATCTTGTTTTGCCGACAGTCCATAGAAAACACAACTTAGTGAGAAACTCGAGACATTCGGTTTATATGTACATTATCTTTGCCCTAAATGTCAGCCATCTTCTTTTATTTGCCATCCCTACCATGGAAACCATGAAGAAGACAGGCACTCTACATGCACTCACCAGCGTTGCACAGGTTATAGAATTTATACTTCTCGGTGCCATTATAATGGATGTAATGATTTTATAATGCTTTCAACCGCATTCATATGGTTAATGTTCTGTCAAATTTATTGTAGTGGATCATTAACAAGACCAAAATTTCCATTGTAGTGAAGGTTTTATCGAGCAATTTTTTTCCGTACATTATTATTATTCAGCTCCAACATGTAACCTAGAAGAGGTGCTCCTGTTAAGCCAAGCAACCTGGTGGAAGGTTGCGTAATCAATCCCAGCGGGAAACCAGGTTGGCGAGCTGATCTGTTTTGGGGGAAATGCAAAGATAGTCGACAGCTACAACGTCGGAAGAGGAAAATAATTCCCGACGGTGAAGAAGGTGGAAGAACTATCTTTGATGCAACTTAAATCCATTAGCGTCTGTAATGGTATCTAGAGGCTAATGGTCAGCTTTTGTTAGCTCAGTGAGTTCGGCTGGAAATACCATGTTCCAAAGGCCTCAAAACCTCTGGTCCTATCTGGTCCTGGCAGTCACCAGGTCAAACCAATCAATTGCAAACAAGCATGAACTGTGTAAGCAAACATAACTCTACCTCAGGTGGTTTACAATCCACCCGTCAACAGACGGCAACTAGACTTTCGGATTCTGGGGAGTCCAGGCAAACACAGTTGAGCGCGTCGGAGATCTCCGGTCACCTTCCATACAAACAGAAAACATTCATTGGGATTCTTAACATCAATACCACAATTCAGACAGGATATTTACAAAATCTTCCACAAGAAACTGACAGACAAAAATTTCTCATTCTCGCTCTTCAAGAAACTAGGATGACTGACAACGAAACTATGGACTATATTTATTCCTTGCGTAAATATAGATCGTAATGAGAAATTATGGATCTACATTTGATAACGGTCAAAAGAGAATTAAATCAAATATTGACAACATAAAAAGGAGTCATATCCCTTGATGCTGTTTCAGTAAGAGAAGCATGTTAACCTAGGGTAGGCGTATATACAAAGAATGGCGAAAAACACGTTAAAAGATAAACGGAAGACAGAAGAAAGGGAAACCCTTGACTATGATGGATTGATGATGTAGAAGACAATCTGAGTATGCTGAAAGTTAAGAGATGGAGGAAAAAGTACTAGACCGAGGAGAATGTGCATCGATCATGAAGGAAGCTAAGGCCACATTTACAAGGCCGCAAAGTTACAAGACGAAGACGAAGAATTTTAATTTAAGTAAATTCTCAGCATTTTTATGGAAACTCCTTGGTCTGCCGTTGAAATACGCCACCAATGAGGATCGAATTACTCTTTTCTTTGGTGGGGGGGGGGGCATGAGTCTCTCTTCCGTGCTACCACCCTCAGTGCGAAAGATGAAGGTGCTTACGTTAGTTGCAACACGAGATTCACTTTCCGCTTAGCCCAGAGTGCTTTAAAATTGTTCTCTGCTCAAGATATGTCATACTTCAAACTTTGCATCGATCGCTATGCTCACGCAAGGCCTTATCTGTAGAGCCGATCCACTTGACCCACATCCTCTTCCTTGACACCCTTCTGAATTCACCACGTAAAGCCAGAATAGAACACAGTAGAGAACCTGAAATAAAATGAAGGTGGTACTTCTTGTTGTCTTAAGGCGAAAAACAATGAATAACATGAAAAGTGTGTAAAATCTCTTCATAGACCTCTTAGACCGGACGGTAAAATATGTTCTGGAAAAGAATGAAAATTATTAAAACTATTTAACACATTTTTTACACAAGTTGACAAGGTCATAACTGTCAAATTTTCTCTATTTGTTTGGCTTTATAATAAGTAAGTTTTATCTACAATTATACAAAATTTTAACAGTTAAATGGTACTTCATTCATAAATCAACTCGTATTCTTTTAAAGCCTCCAGTAGACTCTACGTTTTAACATTTAAATAAATTGTGGGTACTCTATTTTACCTCAGGAAAATTTATGAAACCTTGCATTCCTTATGAAAAATTCACATCAAAATTTCACAACCAATTGCTGCAGCTTCTTGGCGACTATTGCAGCATTAACTAGTTGAAATAGGGAGAACGAATCTTATACTAACGTGTGGTACAGATTTGAACTGCCTGGCGGGAAATATGAAGCAAGAAAGAAATACTTTCCTGACCTGCACATATGTATCGCTTCACAGATGATTTCGCAGTCCTGGCAGGAAACGAAGAAGACCTTAAAGATACCTTAGCAGAAATATTCACCTTCAACACTTATAACACGAAGATCAATAAAACAACTTCTCAGTAGCCGGCGGTACGTATCACCTCACTGTACTTTAAATAATCAACAACTGGAAAGTGTAAAAGAGCTCACTTATCCCGGCAATAAAATAACAATTGTTTAGAGAAATAGAAGAGAAATGCTGTCAGTCACGTGTGTGTGGAGTGTACTGCTGTATGGAAATGAAGCTCGGAACCTTGGATTTGCTGATAAAAGACGGACTGATGCTTTCGAAATGTACTGCTACAGGAGGATACTGAAAATTCCATGGGTGGATAAAATTGCAAATAAAGAAACGCTGAAAAGGATTGAAGAGAAGTCATGCCTGTTGAATAAACTAACTCATAGAAGAGGCAATTGGATCGGAAATATCTTGAGGTACGGAAGTATTTCGCACAAGACACTGCAGGACAGTCTGAAAGGAAGGAATAGCAGAAGATATGTTGTCATAATTACTTTGAACTGAAGAGAATAAGCCACTACAAACTAATGTCTGGATTGAACACGTCAGGAGGAGGAAATAGCTTTCCATGTCTAAAAGTTTACACTGGAAGCCTGAGAGACACTGAGCTCTGACACGAATTTAATTGTTTGAGGATTAGGAAAATCCTCATGAAGAAAATTAGAGTTCATTGAATTAATATATTGCGCCTGGCTCCTTGGTTGATCGATCAGAGTAGTGGGCAATGTTGGGAGGATCCCGGATTGGATTCCCGGCCGAACAGGGGAATTTAACTACGTCTGACTCATTTTTCTAGCTCTCGGACTGAATAGTTATGTTTGCCTTAATGCACACTTTTTTATTTACACACAACACATCACAGTACACCAGAAAACACGCAATAGATCAATGCATCCTTGCATACAACGTTGGTATCAGGAAGCGCATCTGACTACAAATTCGACATAGATCACTTCCACAACCCCGTCAAGAAGTGGGAAAAGTATCAGAAGAGGAGGAAGAAAAAGACGAACCTGACCTGCTAATAAGCCAGCCCCTTGGTCTCTCACCCGGAAGGCCCAGGTTCTATTTTTACCTATATCTGAGGGTTTGTTTGAGATCCACTCAGCCTGCGTGATTATAATTGAGGAGCCATCTGACCGTGAGATGCGACCCCAGTATAGAAAACCAAGAATAACGCCGAGAGGATTCGTCGCACTGACCATGCGTCACCTCGTAGTCTGCAGATCTTCGGGTTGAGCAGCAGTCGCTAAACAGGCCAAGGCCCATCAGCGTTATAGCGTCATGGAAGTGGGGGTTACCCTGCTAGGATGGTTCTTTTTAAAGAACTGTCGCTTAAACATATATTAATGACATTGAGATCTGTAGTTTTGATCAAGTGGCATTCAAACCTACAATTCCTGTGTAAAAAATCAATCACCAGTCAGTATGTGAAGAAATGCCGGTAAATTCATAAAGGACTTCCCGTGCTTACAGGACTGAAAAGTATTCTCCCCATCCACAGACATTATTCAATTAAAACGTTCGCCATTCTCATCACACAATAATTTTCCATTTACTTTATTCCGTAATTCAGCGGGATATTGCCGCTTACTCCATGTGTGGGCTGTAACTATAACTATAGCATATATTGTCGCTGATCGGCTATACCGGTAAGTTTGGGGTTGTTTGTGTCATTTCTATAAACAAAACTATGTTTTTCCTGTACATTACATTTTGAAAATTAAAATTTAATTTGACTAAAATGTCTTCCATGCCCTATAAAGAACTTAGAGATCTTTCTCCACGGATTCACCATTTACGCGCACCCTGGTATTTGTATTAGCCTATTAAAATTGTGAACTATCAGATGTGGTGGTGGTGGTGGTGGTCGCGTCTTGGGTAGCGCAACGGAATTATTATCGGTGGCAGGTAAGGCGATTTTTCCAGCCGCCAAGTTAGCAGTGTCACCATATCTTCAAATGGACTCAGAGAGAATGTATGTATGCATGCATCACTGAAAGCGGCAGGGCATGCTTTTAAGAACCCGATGTCAAGTTTCCGACTGTGTTTACTTATACGTTGGGCTAATTGGAAGTGGAATTATGAATATTTATTCATCAATCTTCACAACCCGTTTAAAGGATGGGTACTTCAGATAGAATGGAATATAAAACCCAATACTACGATATTGTCAATGATCACCTACATGTTGGACCCAAGCACTGCTTGGGGTCAAGGTGAAGTGTATATTTATAAGAAAATGAGAGAGTCTTCTTGTTATTATTTCCTTTTCTGGACTTTTGCCCAGTGGCGTATCCTGGAATCTCCACTGAGGCATGCAACTAGTAACCATTGCAGTTAACACAATGTATTAAGTAAATTTCAATTCTACTCACCCTAATTACATGTAGGTGAACTCGAGCCACACAGTTTTACTGTAAGTTTCTGGATTGAACGTGCGTACACAATTCTTGTTTTCTGTTTTTAAATTTACTAGCGTCCGCCTCTGTGGTATAGTGGTTAGTGTGATTAGCTGCCACTCCGGGAGGCCCGTGGCTCTGCCACGAAATTTGAAAAGTGGTACGAGGGCTGGAACGGGGTCCACTCAGCCTCGGGAGGTCAACTGAGTAGAGGTGGGTTCGATTCCCACCTTAGCCATCCTCGAAGTGGTTTCCGTGGTTTCCCACTACTCCTCCAGGAAAATGCCGGGATGGTACCTAACTTCAGGCCACGCCCGCTTCCTTCCCTCTTCCTTGTCTATCCCTTCCAATCTTCCCATCCCCCGCAAGGCCCCTGGGTGAGGTACTGGTCATCCTCCCCAGTTGTATCCCCCGACCCAGAGTCTGAAGCTCCAGTACACTGCCCTTGAGGCGGTAGAGGAGGGATCCCTCGCTGAGGGAAAAGCCAACCCTGGACGGTAAGCAGATTAAGAAGAAGAAGAAGAAATTTAAGAAATTTACGAGGGAAGGTAGAGGTCTCCCGGCTTTAACTATTTGAATCTTTTCATCAAACGAACGGCCAGTAAATGGCTTTTCGAACTGATTTACAATTATATCTGTTTTAGACTCATCCATCGTTAATACCACATGTGCGAAAAATATAATAAAACACCGAAAACACAATGAATTAACTCACTAGTTAACCACAACTCAAGCACTGGAGGTAAGTCACCCCAGTGGCATTGGTCAGTTTCGTCACGTTGGGTTCTCGCTGGGAGATAATCTGTGGGTCCCGTTCGCTGTAAAGATGCCGACTTTCTCCAAGTTGCTAACAGATGTCAGAGGGTAGCGCGGGTATGGGGTGACAAATTCTGACCAAGTTTCAATTGCAGCGACATCGTTCGGAGGGTTTCAGAACTACGTCTGCCACCGAATGCAATTTTAAGGTTGAATGCCTTACATCCTTAACTCCTCCATTCGCTGTCTCTTTCTTCCTAGAGTGGTGTAGACGGCGAGACTACACCAGCACCACACGTAGTCAAGCAACGGAACCAGTACAGTTGCGCGGACCTTTTGAACTTCTGAGAGATGAAATCGTTAATATTTGACTTGAAACAACCTAAAATCGTACATCAGACAGTTCTTTGTGTTATCATAACGCATGCAACGAATGCCTTGCATTCAAGGAGAATACGCCCCTGCAGTTTTGCCAGTCTCTTAGAGTCGGCAGTTCGTGTGGATTTAGCCTTGATTTGAGGCTGTTTTCTTTTCCCGACGCCAAACCTAAGGGGAGGGATGTATTCATTATTGCGAATGTCTGTGATGGTTGGTAGTGTGCCGTGCTCTGTAGTGTTATGTATAGATGAAGAGACGTGAATGTTAACTACATTTGAACCTAACTTAATAAATATATTATTTTAATGATGATTATACAATTGTTTGCAAATTTATAGTGTTAATGCTCATTAAACTCCATTGAAAAAGTGCATACAAATTTCTGGACTGTATCATGTTAGGTCCATGGTGGCATCTTTTATCAGAACAGAGTTAAATGTATTAGAGATCCTGCAGAGTGGTGGGTGGATTTGAGAAAGTCCCTGATACTGTGTTTCTTAAACATAGCTCTTTGAAGTGGTGACCCATCCCAATTTATGAAACATGTAATGTATTTGTGTAGATGTTCTGTAATTGTGGTATATCTGTGCCCTTTTTGTAAGTCAGATTAAATTATGTTAAAATTAAAGTAATTGCGTCTGCAGGAGACGATTGTAAATACTTTCATTGAGGAACTCAAAACTATAAAGTAAAATGTTCGCTTACGAGAAGAGTATCCACGCTGATCTCAACAAATAATACGGGCAGGTACAAATACTCAAAGTAATAAATTCAAAAATCCATTGATAAATCCTCGAAATCGGGAAACGTATTGCTTCTATAGGCTGCCATTCTGTGGAACAGAGCACTTCGAAACCTAAAATAACTAAATTGTTTAGAAATCACCATTTCTCATAATGCTACGATAAAGCTTACTTGCAATAAAGTTGCATGGTTATTTCGTTCGTTTGATGAAGAATTGTGGATCTAGAATTTCTGCATGATACCACATAATCATAATTGAAGTCTATGATTCTGTAATTGTAATTCTTCTGCTTTATGCGTCCAGAAAATCGACCAGAACTTGCAAAGACAACTAGAATTGTATCTCTTGCTCCAGTCAACAAGGAATGGCTTTTTATTTCGTTCAGTTGGTACTCGGGTCTGTAGTAAGGTTTGCTATTTGCTTTACGTCGCACCGACACAGATAGGTCTTATGGCGACGATGGGACAGAAACGGCCTAGGAATGGGAAGGAAGCGGCCGTGGCCTTTGCATTTGCCTGGTGTGAAAATAGGAAACCACGGAAAACGATTTTCAGGGCTGCCGATAGTGGGGTTCGAACCCACTATCTCCCGGATGCGAGCTCACAGCTGCGCGCTCCTAACCGCACGGCCAGCTCGCTCGGTCTCTGTAGTAAGGCATGGTTGGGTTTTATGTGGAATATTTATGGCGTACATGCCAGAAAGTGATTGTAGATTGATCCTGCCTTTATAGTAGGTCCTATTATCGTTCCTATTGAATTAATGTTGATGGCTATCGTCTCACTGCACCTTGTGCTAACTATTCCCGAGGTTTCACGGCGTTCCACTTAAACGGGACCTTTATCCCTCAACGTATTTACATTAGAGGCCTTTATTTTATTATGATTAATACTTCTTTAAGTTTCACCATTCGCGCAAGAATACCCAAAAGCGCAAGTGTTTCATATATTTCGTGGTATCACCGAAAGTGACAGTCGTTTCTAGGTCTACCGGACCTGGTTCTAACGGAACTTGACACTCATCTTAATGTCCTCTTCCCACACCATGTTGCTCAGGCCTTCTGGCTTGTTTACCAATTTGTTAGCATGTGTACACACCTTGTAAATGATGACGTCTCTACCACTGTGTGGAGGGAAAGACCAAGACTGAAATTCATTTCCACGTAACTCCTTCCTGGCCTTGTGAGCGTTGAGGTACTTGCTATCAATGGCAGACGGAGATGGATAATTTAACATGAAGTATATGTTATAAATTGAATCTAGCAAAGAAGGCAGCTAAGGATAACATGATGGCAAGCATAATTGGCAGTCATACAAATTTTAGTGAAAAATGGAAGGGTATGTATAGGTATTTTAAGGCAGAAACAGGTTCCAAGAAGGACATTCCAGGAATAATTAATGAACAAGGGGAGTGTGTATGTGAGGATCTTCAAAAGGCAGAAGTATTCAGTCAGCAGTACGTAAAGATTGTTGGTTACAAGGATAATGTCGAGATAGAGGAGGAGACTAAGGCCAAAGAAGTAATCAAATTTACATATGATAACAATGACATTTACAATAAGATACAAAAGTTGAAAAATAGAAAAGCGGCTGGAATTGATCAGATTTCTGGGGATATACTAAAGACAATGGGTTGGGATATAGTACCATATCTGATTTGATTATTGTTTGGTCGAAGGAGCTATACCAGATGAATGGAGAGTTGCTATAGTAGCCCCTGTGTATAAAGGAAAGGGTGATAGACATAAAGCTGAAAATTACAGGCCAGTAAGTTTGACATGCATTGTATGTAAGCTTTGGGAAGGCATTCTTTCTGATTACATTAGACATGTTTGTGAAATTAATAACTGGTTTGATAGAAGGCAATTCGGTTTTAGGAAAGGTTATTCCACTGAAGTTCAACTTGTAGGATTCCAGCAAGATATAGCAGATATCTTGGATTCTGGAGGTCAAATGGACTGTATCGCGATTGACCTGTCTAAAGCATTTGATAGGGTAGATCATGGGAAACTACTGGCAAAAATGAGTGCAATTGGACTAGACAAAAGAGTGACTGAACGGGTTGCTATATTTCTAGAAAATAGATCTCAGAGAGTTAGAGTAGGTGAAGCTTTGTCTGACCCTGTAATAGTTGAGAGGGGAATTCCTCAGGGCAGTATTATTGGACCTTTATGTTTTCTTATATATATAAATGATATGAGTAAAGGAGTGGAATCGGAGGTAAGGCTTTTTGCGGATGATGTTATTCTCTATAGAGTGATAAATAAGTTACAAGATTGTGAGCAAGTGTAACGTGACCTCGAAAATGTTGTGAGATGGACAGCAGGCAATGGTATGCTGATAAACGGGCGTAAAAGTCAGGTTGTGAGTTTCACAAATAGGAGAAGTCCTCTCAGTTTTAATTACTGCGTTGATGGGGGTGAATGTTCCTTTTGGGGATCATTGTAAGTATCTAGGTGTTAATATAAGGAAAGATCTTCACTGGGGTAATCACATAAATGGGATTGTAAATAAAGGGTACCGATCTCTGCACATGGTTATGAGGGTGTTTAGGGGTTGTAGTAAGGATGTAAAGGAGAGTGCATATAAGTCTCTGGTAAGACCCTAACTAAAGTATGGTTCCAGTGTATGGGACCCTCACCAGGATTACCTGATTCAAGAACTGGAAAAAATCCAAAGACAAGCAGCCCGATTTGTTCTGAGTGATTTTCGACAAAAGAGTAGCGTTACAAAAATGTTGCAATGTTTGGGTTGGGAAGAATTGAGAGAAAGAAGAAGAGCTGCTCGACTAAGTTGTATGTTCCGAGCTGTCAGCGGAGAGATGGCGTGGAATGACATTAGTAGACGAATAAGTTTGAATGGCGTTTATAAAAGTAGGAAAGATCACAATATGAAGATAAAGTTGGAATTCAAGAGGACAAACTGGGGCAAATATTCATTTATAGGAAGGGGAGTTAGGGATTGGAATAACTTACCAAGGGAGATGTTCAATAAATTTCCAATTTCTTTGAAATCATTTCGGAAAAGGCTAGGAAAGCAACAGACAGGGAATCTGCCACCTGGGCGACTGCCCTAAATGCAGATCAGTATTGATTTATTGATTGATTGATTGATTGATTGATTGTTTGATTGATTGATTGATTGATTGATTGATTGATTGATTGATTGATTGATTGATTGTCTCTTTCTTTCTAATCTGACAGATTAGGGCCGTAAGTAATATTCCCATGAGGTATAATTAATACACGAGTTGACGAGCCATAAAATAACTACATGTTGTGCCATATATATATATTGAAAGATTATAATTACTCTAGTAGATCCCCCAAATGGGGATCAAAGTACCCAAAAAAGCAACAGGAAAAGCAAAAGGAGAAAGGTTGTGAAACCAAATTCCTATTATTTAACACTTACGAACACATTGTACTTGAAATAGACCTACAGCCTTTTAGGCCCTGTGGAGTAATATAGTACACGCCGAAGATATGCTAAGTACAGAACTAAAGTGGCCGCTCTGTTGTTGGGCCAGCAGTAGTGCCAGACCAGTAGGCCAGATCCCTACCAACAGGACCTACACGACCGAAGGCACTGTAGCTCAATCGGTAAAGCATCGGATGTGAAATTGGAAGGTCGTTTGTTCCCTCTGGTGTCTGGTTAGCAATAAGAGAAGGCGTGCACAAAATCTTTCAAAACTGTTTAAAAATATGCTAAAATTGCTACCTTATTATGCTGGGAATGTAGTCCCAGAAGGATTTGGTTGAATTCAATACCTAGGTGTACTTCAAACATTAAATTGCTAACACATGCGCCTCAGGTGCCAGCCCCCTTTTTCATGCATTGCTAGTTTTCACCTTCGCTGAATTCTTTAGGTCTATTTAGTCAAACAGTAGACGTTATCACATTTAGGAGTATTGAAGAAGGCTGTGAAGCATCATTTCCGGTGGGTGAAGCATGGCAATTACCGCGGAAAGTTGGTTTTGATTTGAGAGGTACAGTGCGAGGTTGCGTGTTGTAAAATTAAATTGTCATATCCTAGACTTCCTTTTCCCATGACAAATGTACCCTTTTCTCATGAACTGATAAAGATATCAATCCGAAACTTGATAGATAGGCAGGCTAAACACTGCCACACACTTTCCTGCAAGGGAATTACAAATTATGTAATCTTATGGACTTAAGAATTTCACATATGTGCATGTTTTGTGAACTTCTCAAAATGAAAAGTGAATTTATTTTTTGGAAATCGAAATGGGCATGAAAAAGATGCCTTCGGGCATTATATAAAGAGACCTTAGAAATCATTAAAAAATGTTACGTGGTCCATGACCTCATCTCACCACTGCTCAGCAAAATGGGCATTAGTATGACCAAAATTCAAATTTGATAAAAGTATTTTCAATAAAATTTTATCTAAATTAACATTGATGTTTATAGCTAAAACAGTGTATTTTAAATCAATGTGCAATTTTTCATAATTCTAACTCAAATAGTGTCCGAGTAACAAAGATTTTATAAAATCAGTGCACGTCTCCCCTTCATTTCTTCGGCATGTACCATATCGTCGGCACCATGTTGAACTAACGAAAGAGCAAATATGCATTTTTAATTTTTGACATTTTCAATGGAATTGTGAGCCATGTAACATCTACACGTTTTTGAAATTATTAAATGGATAAATGGTGACTAAAATAAGTATAAATAACAAGATTGGGCGCCACCTGCAAAACATTTACAGGAATAATTAACTTTGTATAGCAACGAGCAACTCCCTCTCCCAAGGTGACGGTCATCAGGCTGATGAAGCTCCAGACTTACTTTACAACCTTACCTATTGCTATTTATACCCGAAATTAACTTTAGGTAGCATGGCAGGTTTCTCCTCACTCCACGTATAAAAGATTTACCACAAGTTTCACTACATCAATTTACTCCCAAAAACAAAATAAAACAAAACAGAAACCAACAATTATCATCACGTGATGAGCCTAATATAAACATATCTACAAACTATATACCACACTGAACATAATTCTGAAGGCCAAGCTTCAAATTGATTATTCTACGGATATGAAGACTGTTCCTTCCTAACCTTAAATACATTAGCACAATGGCATCATCACCGTGGAATCTTATCACATGTCATAACTGTACAAAAAACAAACCCAGCCACCTCACTATACTCTCGTTACTCAGTCATACACATCCACAATATAAAATGTCTGCTGCAGGATTAATAAATAGACAAGCATGTCGTATTATTCAAAGAATGAGCAAGTAATAAACACTTCAGCTCCGTTTCCGTCAAGTCGTAATTAGTTCTGAGCACAACATATTACCTCTAAATTACACATGTAAAAGACTGCCCACAATGTGGCGAGGAATCCATAGTCTTACTCACGAAAGAACACCATGTAGCATCTTCCACCGACCGCTCACCGGGAATGTGAATGAACGAGTAATGTACTCGTCATAACTCGGTAATTGTGCAGTAATGCACCCGTAAAGAACTCGTACTTCGCAGTGGCAATCGTCTTCAACAGCAACCTCAGTATCAGTGATCAGTAACCGCAAACTCGTGCACATTCAAAATAAACTCGTAGCACACACCCACAATATGTTTCGTCCATCACCCCATAACAAGCAAGCTGAGAAACTCCTTGGACGCGCACAAATATATAGGCTCGCTCCATGTGGCTTAGTGTCGACTAAAATCCACAGAAAACAACACTACCACTGCCACATCTTCAAGCGTCTCTTGGTAAATGCAATCCCGTTCTAAATCGGAGCTTTCAGATTGGTTACTAAGTTGCCGATCCGCAAATGGCGAACTTGCACGTTTGTCAACATTGATGAATTATCATCTTCAGGATCCACTTCCCGGTCTAAGCCCGGGATTCGAAACCACATGTTGTAACAATTCCAACTGACTTCAACCGTCTTTCTCGATATAGCCACTGTTTTCCGTGTTGCACAATTCTCGAGCAACCTACAGAGCCATGCCCTGTGCAGACTCTTATATAAAATTAAAGTTACACAGATACAAAATTCCCTACTACAAATTATTCTTATAATATTGTTTTTACATTATAAATGAACAAAATTACATGGTTTTCGTGACTTCAATATTACAAATTATTTTACGAAATTTTCCTAACCTAAAAATTTGGGGGTCGTACATTTGTACGGTTAGAGCCACGTATTTCATGGGAAATTGTTGAGTCCGTAACTGTTAACTACAATGGCTCTTGTACTAGAGCAAATATGAAAATCGGCCATGGTAAAGTCGCGAACATGTCATATTCGTAATATTGTGTTGCTATTTTAATTCTACTGTTTACTTTGAATAGGAACAAAGCAACGGATAGGCCACATTCGCGTATTTGCCATATTTGTTATGCTTATAGTGTTACGAGAAAGTTGCAAACTTTGGGCTGGGAAGAGTTGAATGTAAGGAGAAGAGAAACCTATTCAGAAGAATGTGCTGTAAATTTTACCTAAATTGAGATTAATTGCTCTAAGAAGCACCCTCAAATGTTATATTATTAAATATATAATATGTACATTTTAGGTTAGTAGCGAAGTAGTTTAAATTTTTCGACATTTAGTTTTAATAATAGTAAATACTGTACATTCATTTAATAATTTTAAAACTATTTTTATAATAATTTAAATTTTGGGTAATTACATTTTAATTTTACTTTAAATTATATTAATTTTAATTTTAAATAATTATAATGCTCAATATATTATGTTTATGTAGGTACATAATTATATGTTGGCAATAATGTCAGGACTCAGTTTAGGATGCGGCTTTTTCGGGTGTTGTTTGCCAGTTAGCCCACTCAAGATTCTTCAAGCTTTCCTGCTTGACTTTACGGAGTTCATTTTTTGAGTGTAGCTTCCCATTTCTCTCGTCTGTTCTTATTTAAAGAGTGGAGTAGCTGTGAGCCCAACTGTTTGATTTCCAGAACTTGGTATTCTTGGTATAAAGCCTTGCTATCTTCATTCCATCCAGGTACATATTCCTTTCTGTAACCCCTAGGAATGTTGGGCTTAGCAGCTTTGATAACTAGTTTAACAAATTCGTCGTAGTTATTTGCTGTCGGATGAAGATTCCCCGCAGCTAGACTGGTGTCAAGGTCTTTTGTGAATCCATCCCAGTTGGCTCGTTGAAACTTCCATCTGGGTAAGGGCATTGAGTTTACAAATGGAATTTTCAAACCGATTTCCGCCATAACAGGTCGGTGTTGACTGTTTGGAAGTTGGACAGGAAATTGCGAGTGGTGTTGAGTGGTTGGTCTAGTTGATCTTTAGACACGAGTGGCAAGTCTGGGTTGTACTCCTTGCTCCAGAGTACGGAGTGGAAGGTTCCCTTGACTTTTACATCAAAAACCAAATGCATATTGTTAGTTTCTGCCCATAGAAATAGAGACTCACCATTCACATCCACGGTGTCATACCGGCAGTTTGTGTGATGGCTGTTGAAGTCTCCAGTGCACACACAGGGGTGATCAAAAGCCGGCAGTGCTGTAGGAGTCCAATTAACACACGGAGGCTTGTACAGATTGACAATTTTTTAGTAATTTGTCTGAACTGATATAGTATACTGTAAATGTAGCCATCTTCAGTGCAGCTAATTACTTGCACTCAATTTAAACTTGACTTCACATAAGCGGCTATTCCATATTGTGGATGGTGGATAGCTTCGACCAGTTTATAACCGCGTATTCGTCCTCTACGCTGGAGATCCTGATTATTTTTGGTATGGGTTTCTTGAATTTTAACATCATCAATCTTAAGGTCATGTAGTTGTTTTTGCAAATACTCGCATTTGGCAGAACTTATACCTTCAATATTAAGTTGCCTAATACGGACTGAGTTTTTCGCACCTCTAGTTTGATGGTTCTGAAAAGAACCGTTACTTGTTATGTTTCTGGCCATATTGTATTAACGTTGTTACTTTTAGCGCCACCCGGGGGTCACGTGTACAGTAATTTGAGGTAATAACTACGGACGAGAGTAACGTTCATCAAGGACGGGCAAGAATCATACCAGAATAGTAAAATGTAACCTTTCAAAACTCAAGCGCAGTGCCCCGAGAAACGAAGCACTATCCAAGCCCTTTTCCAGAGTGGAAGTAGAAAATGCAATTAAACAATTGAAAATCGACAAGGCTTCTGATACCGACAAAATCCATAATGAATTTATTAAGAACATGAGCCCGCATTGTAAATACTGGCTCACTTCTTTCTTTACTTACAAACCCCAAGAGAACAGATTGCCCAAACAATTCAAACTGTCAAAAGTTATAGCCATTCTCAAATCTGGCAAACCTGAGGACAGCACCGAAAGTGATCGACCAACAGCACTGCTCAGTTGCATATTCAAGCTTCTTGAATGAATCTTCCTAACCTGAATAGCTTCGTTCATTGAAGCTGTTACTCCTCCTGAACAAGCTGGATTCAGACATGGACGCAGCTGCCCCGATCAAGTTCTTGCTCTAACTACACATATCGAAGCTGGCTTTCAATGACAACTAAAATCAACAGTTGTTTTCATCGACTTGACAGGTGCATATGACATTCTTTGGCGACAGGGACTGACCTACAAACTATTGCAAGTTGTACCAAATCGAGAAATCGCGGATCTAATATCTAGCATGTTTAGTGAAAGACAATTCCAAGTGTTTCTAGGCAACACTAAAAGCCACAAATGAAAACTAAATAACGGTCTACCACAGGGATCTGTTTTAGTACAATTGCTATTCAATTTGTATATTCATGATCTACCAACCACAACATCAACTAAGTTCAAATATGCTGATGAAATCGCACTGGCAGCACAGAGTAATAACTTTGAAGGCGGTGAACAAATTATATTACGGAGGATCTCAAGGAGATGTCAACTTTCTTTAAGACCTGGAGATTGATCCCCAGCACAACAAACGATGAAGTCTCTTGTTGCCATCTAGCGAATCGTGCTGCAAACTAAAGACCAAGAGTTCTGCTCAACGGACGAAAGCTGAGGTACAATCCTTTAAAAAAATATATTGGAGTCACTTTAGATGGAACCCTGAGCTACAAAGAGCACATCACTAAACGCTTTCTCATAAAGTCGCCGCAAGAAACAACATACTGCATAAGCTCTGTGGTACCTCCTGGGGAGCCTCTGCTGATTGTCTACGTTTAAGTGGCATCAGCCTTGTCTACTCGGCTACTGAGTACTGTGTTCCTGTCTGGTTGGAAAGTGTACATGTAAAGAAGGTAGGCACAACATTGAACGATACAATGCTTTGCATTTCTGGTACCTCAAATCAACTCCCTGTCACTGGTTACCTGTGCTGAGTCACATCCCTCCACCTCACTTAAGGCGGAAGCAAGCTCTATTAAGGGAAGCTAATGCCTCTTTGCCACTACACCAAGAATTCTGCCATCCGTTACAACAGCGACTGCAATCAAGAAGACCAGCAAGTGTCACTACAGGGCAACTCATTGCGGATGGATTTGACCTAAATGAAAGATGGAAGCATCAGTGGTTAACAAAAACTTGGGACCAAGTGCCCACCATCTTGATCCTACAATGAAGCCAAACGGTTTTGACCTACTGAGGAACCTCTGGTCTCGTATCAACAGGTTAAGGACTGGGCATGGTTGTTGCAATTATTTCAGGTACAAGTGGAGTTGGATCAGTTCACCAATGTGTGATTGTAACCTGGGAGAACAGACGATAGAGCACCTGGTCCAACGCTGTCCTCTTCATTCGTACCCTGGCACTCCTGATGATTTGTTCGCTCGCACACCCGATTTATCTGAATATCTGAGAAGGATGGACTTTAAAGATTGATTTTGCCTTGAATATTTATAGTATAAAATCACCGTACGATTATATAATAAATGATATATTTTGGTATAAAAGCAGGCTTCATAGCCTGTACATAAATAAATAAATAAATAAATAAATAAATAAATAAATAAATAAATAAATAAATGAATGATCAATTGTGTGGTATGGTTCTAGCTGCCAGTGGAGAGTTGGAGTGGAATGACATAAGTAGACGAATAAGCTTGAGTGGAGGTTTTTAAAGTAGGAAAGATCATAGTATGAAGATAAAGTTGAAATTCAAGAGGAAAAATTGAGGTAAATATTCATTTATAGAACGAGGAGTAAGAGATTGGAATAAATTATAAATGGAAAAGTTCGATAAATTTCCAAGTTCTTTGAAAATGTTTAGAAAAAGCTAGGTAAACAACTGATAGGAAATCTGCCAACTGGGTGACAGCCCTAATGCAGACCATTGATCATTGACTGATCTGAAAACTTATCAACATGACACATTCGAAACTTAGTGATAATGATGATAGTTGACCAGCTGGCGATCTTCAATGGAAAATAGAGGACGAGAAGTGTAATAAAACTTATAGGAAATTGAACCAGCTGATGAGTCTTGGTTTGGAAATATCTACGTTGAACTTTCAGTCGCTCGTTTATCGGAAATAAGTAATGCATACTGAAAAAGCAAACTCATGATTTTTCCTTGTTAGAATAGAATATTTGAACATTTGTTTCTACTCCCATTAAGCAAATTATGTTGAAGATCTTTTTAAAGATATGGAAGTATGACTATATTCTGAATGTGTCTTGAAATATCCATTCCAATACATTAGTAATCAGAACAATACGATAGTAAAGTTATTGATTCCCTACTTGTTACTTTATGTGACTGTGCTATAATTAAACAATGTAGCAAAGTTTAGAGAGAGGACTGCATTTTTTTATTTCGTACCACTAACAGAGATTTTTCTCCATTTACAGGTTGCTTAGTCACTATACATTAATTATTAAAAATAACGAATGACAGAAATAACTTAATATCTACAAATAAAACTATACAACATTATTAATAGTAGCAAACAGAATGTAAAACACATTAATACTTCTTCAAGTTCGAAGTGGACTTATGACCTAAAATACTTCATATCTAAAAATGAGTAAAAGAAAAGCAGAAATACAGAAACATAAAATAAATTAAGAATTATAACTACAAAAGAAATAACTCTAATCTTAAACTGACACCAGTTAAAGCAACTGACATATAAAAAGAAAATCATGGAAAGTAAGGCATGAAATATGTATGTTTGAAAGATTTATAAAATGCCACTAGAAAATTAAAACCTCCAAAAGTAAAATTATATAGCTAAACTAGCAACGGTCCCACACCGCCGAAAGGAAACCTCTTTAAAGGAAAAGGGAAGATGGATTAGAACGGGACAAGGATATATTTGGATTTTCCTCCATCTAAATTAATTGTAATGAGAATGGTGTTTGTTACTTCAAGGGGCAAAACTACAGGGATTTCAGAGACTGTAAAGAAAATCAACAAAGTTATACAATTCTATGCGCGAAAATAATTTGTTTATGCTACCTGTTCCACTTCGCACCATCATATAATGGTCTTCAGTAATGCGGAGAGAGAGAAGGGTTAAAAGTAAATGATTGAATGAATGAAAATAAATAAATAAATAAATAAATAAATAAATAAATAAATAAATAAATAAATAAATAAATAAATAAATAAATAAATAAAAAATAAATAAATAAATAAATCCTTTCTATGGGGAGTAAGGGAATAAGTACAGTGAGTGAACAGTGATACTTGTTTTCAAGAATTGTGTTTACAGTAATTGATTTACTATTATGATACATGTAGAGTAAAAGAGGGAGAATAGCATAGATAAACGTGACATATTTAGAAATGTAATAATAATAATAATAATAATAATAATAATAATAATAATAATAATAATAATAATAGTAATAATAATAATAATAATAATTATTATGATAAGCATCTTAGGAATGGAGGGAAAAAGGAAACGAATAGTGTTCAAATCAAGAGAACTTTTAATATATCCCAAGGTATCACTGGACAGGCGGAAGGAATATTTTGAAAATTTTCTTAACGCAAAAGGGTATCTTCCTTGTGATGTCGCAAACAACGAGCTTATGGGAGGAGGACAATGATGAAATGGTGAATTTACCCTTGATCAATCAATCAATACTGATCTGCATTTAGGGCAGTCGCCCAGGTGGCAGATTCCCTATCTGTTGCTTTCCTAATCTTTTCCGAAATGATTTCAAAGAAATTGGAAATTTATTGAACATCTCCCTTGGTAAGTTATTCCAATCCCTAACTCCCCTTCCTATAAATGAATGAATATTTGCCCCAGTTTGTCCTCTTGAATTCCAACTTTATCTTCATATTGTGATCTTTCCTACTTTTATAGACGCCATTCAAACCTATTCGTCTACTAATGTCATTCCACGCCATCTCTCCGCTGACAGCTCGGAACATACCACTTAGTAGAGCAGCTCTTCTTCTTTCTCTCAATTCTTCCCAACCCAAACATTGCAACATTTTTGTAACGCTACTCTTTTGTCGGAAATCACCCAGAACAAATCGAGCTGCTTTTCTTTGGATTTTTTCCAGTTCTTGAATCAGGTAATCCTGGTGAGGGTCCCATACACTGGAACCATACTTTAGTTGGGGTCTTGCCAGAGACTTATATGCACTCTCCTTTACATCCTTACTACAACCCCTAAACACCCTCATAACCATGTGCAGAGATCGGTACCCTTTATTTACAATCCCATTTATGTGATTACCCCAGTGAAGATCTTTCCTTATATTAACACCTAGATACTTACAATGATCCCCAAAAGGAACTTTCACCCCATCAACGCAGTAATTAAAACTGAGAGGACTTTTCCTATTTGTGAAACTCACAACCTGACTTTTAGCCCCGTTTATCAACATACCATTGCCTGCTGTCCATCTCACAACATTTTCGAGGTCACGTTGCAGTTGCTCACAATCTTGTAACTTATTTATCACTCTATAGAGAATAACATCATCCGCAAAAAGCCTTACCTCCGATTCTACTCCTTTACTCATATCATTTATATATATAAGAAAATATAAAGGTCCGAAAAGACTGCCCTGAGGAAGTCCCCTCTCAACTATTACAGGGTCATACAAAGCTTCACCTACTCTAACTCTCTGAGATCTATTTTCTAGAAATATAGCAACCCATTCAGTCACTCTTTTGTCTAGTCCAATTGCACTCATTTTTGCCAGTAGTCTCCCATGATCCACCCTATCAAATGCTTTAGACAGGTCAATCGCGATACAGTCCATTTGACCTCCAGAATCCAGGATATCTGCTATATCTTGCTGGAATCCTACAAGTTGAGCTTCAGTGGAATAACCTTTCCTAAAACCGAATTGCCTTCTATCGAACCAGTTATTAATTTCACAAACATGTCTAATATAATCAGAAAGAATGCCTTCCCAAAGCTTACATACAATGCATGTCAAACTTACTGGCCTGTAATTTTCAGCTTTATGTCTATCACCCTTTCCTTTATACACAGGGGCTACTATAGCAACTCTCCATTCATCTGGTATAGCTCCTTCGACCAAACAATAATCAAATAAGTGTTTCAGATATGGTACTATATCCCAACCCATTGTCTTTAGTATATCCCCAGAAATCTTATCAATTCCAGCCGCTTTTCTAGTTTTCAACTTTTGTATCTTATTGTAAATGTCATTGTTATCATATGTAAATTTTATTACTTCTTTGGCCTTAGTCTCTTCCTCTATCTCGACATTATCCTTGTAACCAACAATCTTTACATGCTGCTGACTGAATACTTCTGCCTTTTGAAGATCCTCACATACACACTCCCCTTGTTCATTAATTATTCCTGGAATGTCCTTCTTGGAACCTGTTTCTGCCTTAAAATACCTATACATACCCTTCCATTTTTCACTAAAATTGGTATGACTGCCAATTATGCTTGCCATCATGTTATCCTTAGCTGCCTTCTTATCTAGATTCAATTTTCTAGTAAGTTCCTTCAATTTCTCCTTACTTCCACAGCCATTTCTAACTGTATTTCTTTCCAGTCTGCACCTCCTTCTTAGTCTCTTTATTTCTCTATTATAATAAGGTGGGTCTTTACCATTCCTTACCACCCTTAAAGGTACAAACCTGTTTTCGCATTCCTCAACAATTTCTTTAAACCCATCCCAGAGTCTGTTCACATTTTTATTTACCGTTTTCCACCGATCATAGTTACTTTTTAGAAACTGCCTCATACCTGCTTTATCAGCCATATGGTATTGCCTAACAGTCCTACTTTTAAGACCTTCCTTTCTATCACATTTATTTTTAACTACCACAAAAACAGCTTCATGATCACTAATACCATCTATTACTTCAGTTTCCCTATAGAGCTCATCTGGTTTTATCAGCACCATATCCAGGATATTTTTCCCTCAGGTTGGTTCCATCACTTTCTGAATCAGCTGTCCTTCCCATATTAACTTATTTGCCATTTGTTGGTCATGCTTCCTGTCGTTCGCATTTCCTTCCCAGTTGACATCTGGCAAATTCAGATCTCCCGCTACAATCGAATTTCTTTCCATGTCGTTTCCCACATAGCTGACTATCCTATCAAATAATTCCGAATCCGCATCAGTGCTACCCTTTCCCGATCTGTACACTCCAAATATACCAAGTTGCCTATTATCTTTAGAAATGAGCCTTACACCTAGAATTTCATGTGTCTCATCTTTAACTTTTTCGTAGCTTACAAATTCTTCTTTCACCAGAATGAAAACTCCCCCTCCCACCTTTCCTATCCTATCTCTACGATACACACTCCAGTGCCGTGAGAAAATTTCTGCATCCATTATATCATTTCTCAGCCATGATTCAACTCCTATTACAATATCTGGTAAATATCTGTCTGTCTGTTAGGTCATCAGCCCATAGGCTCTTTGGATCCTCAAATAGCACCAACAAAGGTTATGCGGTTATAAGGAAACCCCCAAAACCAATGGCAGCACCAAAATGAGGCGTACTAGGCAAGATGAGGAGTGAGGTAGTTTGCCATTGCTTTCCTCACTGGGTCAGAAAGTACTATTGCAGCACGACTGACCCTATGAGCAGCACCTTTCATAACACTCAGATGCACTAGTCGTGTTCCGAATGTCATTACTCAGCACTACCCATACCCCAGCAACTTCCATATTGTCATAGCCATGGATGTTGACTGGGACTTCGGTGGAAGCTACACTTTACTCTGGCCTGTGCCAAGAGATGGATACAAAAGTACTGCATCCATCAAGAAATGACAGCAGGCAGCTGGTAAATATATATCTATTAAATTACTTAATTCTATTCCTTTCTTTACAATACTTCTACAGTTCAACACTAACAATTTTATGTCATCCCTACTTGACTTCCAGTTCCCTGTTCCCTTATCACCGCTCCCTAGGCCATCCCGTTTCCCTGAATGTACCTCCCTATTACCCTTCCAAACAAATTTCCTAACTTATACGTACCACTGCGGTTTAAATGAAGGCCATCCGAGCGCAGATCCGTATCTCCTACCCAGTAGTATAGTAGTAGTAGTAATGTAGTGGAAAGGATGGTAAATATAGTCCCTTGTGATAAAGTAGCAGGAATGGATGAAATTAGACCTGAAATGGTGAAGTATAGTGGGAATGCAGGGATAAAATAGCTTCATAGAGTAATAAGATTAGTATGGAGTGTTAGTAAGGTACCTTCAGATTGGACAAAAGTAGTAATTACACCTATATATAAGCAAGGGAACAGGAAGGATTACAACAAATATCGAGGTATCTCATTAATCAGTAGGTCTATAGGATACCAGGCAAAGAGTTCACTGGCATCTTGGAAGGGAGGGTGCGATCAGTGGTTGAGAGGAAGTTGGATGAAAATCAGTGTTGTTTCAGACCACAGAGGGGCTGTCAGGATCAGATTTTCAGCATGCGGCAGGTATTTGAAAAATGCTACCAGAGGAATAGACAGTTATGTTTTGTAGATCTAGAGAAAGTATATGGCAGAGTACGGAGGGAAAATATGTCCACCGTACTGGGGGTCTATGGGATTAAGGGTAGATTATTGAAATCAATCAAAGGTATTTATGTTGACAATTGTACTGTAGTGAGAATTGACAGTAAAATGAGTTCTAGTTCAAGGTAATTACAGGGGTTAGACAAGGCTGTAACCTTTCACCTTTATTGTTCATAGTTTACAGAGATGATCTGCTGAAAGGTGTTAAGTGGCAGGGAGGGATTCACTTAAGTGAAAATGTAGTAAGCTGTCTCCCTAATGCTGATGACCTAGTATTAATGGCAGATTGTGTCGAAAGGTTGCAGTCTAATATCTTGGAACTTTAAAATATGTGCAATTAGTATGGTATGAAAATTAGGCCATCAAAGACTTAATTGATGTCAGTAGGTAAGAAATTCAACAGAATTGAATGTCAGATTGGTAATACAAAGGTGGAATAGGTAGATAATTTCAAGTGTTTAGGATGTGGTTTCCCCCAGGATGGTAGTATAGTAAGTAAGATTGAATCAAGGTACAGTACAGCTAATGTAGTGAGCTCGCAATTGCGATCTACAGTATTCTGTAGGAAGGAAGTCAGCTCCCGGACGAAACTTTAAATCTGTTTCCAGACCAAACTTGCTTTATGCTAGTTGCTTTACGTCGCACCGACACAGATAGCTCTTATGGCGACGATAGTTTGGAAAAGGCCTAGGAATGGGAAGGAAGCGGCCGTGGCCTTAATTAAGGTACAGCCCCAGCATTTGCCTGGTGTGAAAATGGGAAGCCACGGAAAACCATCTTCAGGGGTGCCGACAGTGGGGCTCGAACCCACTATCTCCCGATTACTGGATACTGGCTGCACTTAAGCGACTGCAGCTATCGAGCTCGGCAATTTGCTTTATGGGAGTGAAAGTTGGGTGGACTCAGGATATCTTATTCATAAGTTAGAAGTAACGGACATGAAAGTAGCGAGAATGATTGCTGTTGCAAACAGGTGGGAACAATGGCACGAGGGTAATCGGAATGAGGAAATAAAGGATAAGTTAGGAATGAACTCAATGGATGAAGCTGTACGCATGTGGTGGGGTCATGTGAGGTGAATGGAGGAGGATAGGTTACCCAGGAAGATAATGGAATCTGTTTTGGAGGGTAAGAGGGGTAGAAGGAGACCAAGACGACGATGGTTAGACTCAGTTTCTAACGACTTAAAGATAAGAGATATAGAATTAAACGAGGCCACAGAACTAGTTACAAATAGAGGATTGTGGGGACAATGAGTAAATTCACAGGCTTGCAGACTGAACGCTGAAAGGCTAACAGTCATTGATGAAGATGTATGTATATATGTATGTATAGTAATGTTATTTTGCTTTACGTTCAGCTGACTACTATTACGGTTTTCGTAGATGCCGAGGTGCCGGAATTTAATCCCGCAGGAGTTTTTACGTGCCAGTAAATCTACCAACACAAGGCTGATATATTTGAGCACCTTCAAATACCACCGGACTGAGCCAGAATTGAACCTGCCAGGTTGGGGTCAGAAGGGCAGCGCCTCAACCGTCTGAGCCACTCATCCCGGTTATTTAGAAATTTAGGAACAGAAAGCAGTATGTTCGCGTTGTTTAGCACTAAATCCTTGGTAGCTAACTGAAAATGTGTGAGCATTGTAAAGAAACGAGCATGTCAAACTTTTTTTTAATATATAGATGAACTAAAGCTACTCCATGACAATTCTAATGTCGACCACTAAAAATTTAAGCCTAGGGAAACAGAAGTTTATTTACCAGAAGAAACCGCTGAAAGTGGCAGATTTATAGTATTATATTGGTACGGTTTTCTCTTCTGAACAGCAGCAAATGTTACATTCGTTACTTTAATATGGTGTCTACAATAGGTACTCAATAGTCTCTAAAAAGCTGAAAGCCTATTTCAAAAAGCCGGCCCCGCGGTGTGGGGGTAGCGTGCCTGCCTCTTACCCGGAGGCTCCGGGTTCGATTCCCGTCCAGGTCAGGGATTTTTACCTGCATCTGAGGGCTGGTTCGAGGTCCACTCATCTTGTGTGATTACAATTGAGGAGCTGTTTGACGGTGAGATAGAGACCACGGTCTAGAAAGCCAAGAAAACGTCCGAGAGGATCCGTCGTGCTGACCACGCGATACCTCGTAATCTGTAGGCCTTCGGGCTAAGCAGCGGTCGTTTGGTAGGCCATGGCCCTTCGGGTTTTTGTTTGTTTCTATTTCAAAACACCATTAGATATAGCCTATAGACTATCGTAGGCCAAAAATAATACCTGAAAGTTGTGTATTAACATAAGAACATTTGAAAAATACGGAGATGAAGGAATCTTGAGAAGTCTGTGTTCTTCGCACAAGTAACACTCAGCAAATAATCTATTTTGAACAATTCAACGATCACTTCTTGCACGGGCTTTATACAACACTGGAAATAATCAATCTTAACTGCCGACGTAAGGATTGCTTAAAACTGTATGCAGCTAGAGAAATCCCCAAACGGGTATAAAGCAGTTAAAGGGTTAGTCTCTGAACGGGAGTATGGGGGTGATTCACATATACTGTAGCTCCTTCTGATGACAGCTAAATATGGAGTATAGCCTAGATCACTGCGCCCAATAAAGCCATGCCCTAAAAGACGAGACTCCGTGGTCAGTCAGCCGAGCGATCCAGCTCGTTTCCACGTTGACCGTGTACAATTTCAGTCACTGGGTCGCCTGTCCAAGTGTCTGACAGCGTATACTTACATACATAGACGTGTTTTGTTTCAATGTAAAGCCACAGATCGTGTTTCCACCGTCTTCAAGGCTGGATAGATCAAACAGCTTGAGTTAAGATGACCTTCTGGGAACAGCAACAGGCCTATTGCGCTGTTTGCTGCCTTACCCTTCTACCTTCCTGAAAAACAAAAAACAAAAAACATATGTTTGCAAACAACATGCAAAGCCTTCTCCTTGTGGAAGAATATGAACCGCAGAGTGAAATTGTCTATTAATACTCAATTTCTAGAATAGAATCTTTCTTTCTTAATCTGTTTATTGTCCAGGGTTGACTTTTCCCTCGGACTTAGTGAGGGATCCCACCTGTACCGCCTCAAGGGCAGTTTCCTGGAGCTTCAGACATCGGATCGGGGGATACAACTGGGGAGAATGATCAGTACCTCGCCCAGGCGGCCTCACCTGCTATACTGAACAGGGGCCTTGGTGGGGGATGGGAAGATTGGAAGGGATAGACAAGGCAGAGGGAAGGAAGCGGCCGTGGCCTTAAGTTAGGTACCATCCCGGCATTTGCCTGGAGGAGAAGTGGGAAACCACGGAAAACCACTTTCAGGATGGCTGAGGTGGGAATCGAACCCACCCCTACTCAGTTGACCTCCCGAGGCTGAGTGGACCCCGTTCCAGCCCTCGTCCGACTTTTCAAATTTCGTGGCGGAGCCGGGAATCGAACCAGGGCCTCCGGGGGTGGCAGCTAATCACAATAACCACTACACCACAGAGGCGGTAGAATAGAATCTGCGAAGAATAATTATAATTATAATTATAATTATAATTATAATTATAATTATAATTATAATTATAATTATAATGTTTTAGCGGCGCACCTGATTAAGCACTGGCAGGCCTCCTTTATTGATGTCTACGTCGGTTAAAGTGCTTAAATGTGGGGGACATCTGCGAGCAGATTCATTAGCTCTTCCAAGTACACCCTTCAGAGAAAATGACGGCTCTCCAGCAGCTTTCCACTGAAATGAAATGACATATGGCTTTTTGTGCCGGGAGTGTCCAAGGACAAGTTCGGCTCACCAGATGCAGATCTTTTGATTTGACTCCTGTAGGCGACCTGCGCGTCGTGATGAGGATGAAATGATGATGAAGACGACACATACATCCAGCCCCCATGCCAGCGAAATTAACCAATCATGGTTAAAATTCCCGACCCTGCCGGGAATCGAACCCGGGACCCCTGTGACCAAGGCCAGCACGCCAACCATTTAGCCATGGAGCCGGACAGCCTTCCACTGTATCTCTGTAATAATAATTTTAATAATAATAATAATAATAATAATAATAATAATAATAATAATAATAATAATAATAATAATAATAATAATAATAATACACTCACAAAGAATGAGGGAAATTTGGGCTCTAAAGAAGGCCAAGTTCAGTGTCAAATGCAACAAGACTTAACGTGGTCCTTGATGGCCCCAGCGAATTATATAATAATAATAATAATAATAATAATAATAATAATAATAATAATAATAATAATAATAATAATAATAATAATAATAATAATATATGTATTTAAGGCATTCCTCCTCCTTTTTATTCTTCCTCTTCTTCTTCGTCTTATTCTTCAACTGTTTTTTCGATATCCTGGTGGGGTTACGGGTGCAAAATGTGCCACATTTGTGGCCTTGACCTTGTTTCACGGACGGCTGCCCTTCCTGTCGCCAACAATATGTTGAGGGTTGTGTTCTCTAAAGTGGGTTATGTGATTGGTAGTGTGGTGTGTTTTGTTTATATGAAGAGGAGTTTGTAGGGATAAATACAAACGTACAGTCCATGAGCCAGAGGAATTTTATCGAACTGGCCAGGAATCGAATCCGTGAGTGATGGTGGTGGTGAATATTACTTTAAGAGGAAATTCAGATGGGCAATCATTCTCTCTTAACACTAATCAGACCGAGCTCGATAGCTGCAGTCGCTTAAGTGCGGCTTGTATCCAGTAATCGGGAGATAGTGGGTTCGAACCCCACTGTCGGCAGCCCTGGAGATGGTTTTCCGTTTTTTCCCATTTTCACACCAGGCAAATGCTGGGGCTGTACCTTAATTAAGGCCACGACCGCTTCCTTCCCATTCCTAGGCCTTTCCCACCCCATCGTCGCCATAAGACATACCTGTGTCGGTGCAAGTAAAACAACTAGCAAAAAAACAAAAAAAAAACAAAAAAAAAACACTAATCAGAAGGAAATATCGAAGAGGTCCGACCCTGTAAAGGACGAGGTATCAGTAAATGAAAAGTCGCAAAGGAACAGAAAATGGAGGTCTCCACAGGCCTCGTAAACATGATACAGTCGGGGTCTGAAAAAAGCAAGAATTGATTAAGGGACGTCAGGTATTAAAGACAAAAGTGATAAGCCGTATACAAGTAAGGGGAAGCAATGTCCTACTCAGCTATGGAACCTGTCGTCGCCAACTGGGAGCTCCTATGATACCCTTTTAGTTGCCTCTTACGACAGGAAGAGGATACGGCGAATGAATTCCATCACCCTCACCCACAATAGGAGCGAATTCGTGACCCTCTGAACCGAAGTTGATTACACTGACCATTCAACCACGGAGCTGAATGTTTTAAGGTAGGCTACGCCTATTACATAATGATATCATGTATACTGAACGTTCACTTTATTAGGACCACCTGGAGCGTGACAGTTCGTGACCAATGGCGCGGTAGCACAGACCTGCACGTTCGGGGCAGATGTGTGATGATCGTTTTCATGAGACCCGTTGGCTACTCAAGAATTCGGTCTTTGCTGAGCTGAGCTAGTGAGCAGACGTGCGTGGTAACGGTCCGGAAGTGCAGGAAAAGCAGTATAGGAGTGTGATAGGGCGATGGCACTACCGGGTCAAGTGGATCAAGACGGAGTGTAAATTAGAATTTAATAAAGAACTAGGACTGACAGAACTGCTGATAGCGGCAGCTATAGTGGCTACTCTATTAGTCATCGGAGGCGTCGAGATGAACCCAGGCCCAATGACATGGGAGGACATGGAGAAAATCAAGGAAGTTGTCCGCGATGCTTCTCAGGCTGACCAGACCAAAGAAATGTTAGAAGCACAGTTCCAACAAATCAACGATATGAAGGACAGAATAACCAAAGATTTAACAGAAATAAAGGCGAAGATAAGAGAAGACAAGGAAGAAAGAGCTGTAATAATACTCAAGAATTCGGTCCTGCGTCTGTGTCTGGGCAGGCCTATTTAGGACCACCTCTTTTGTGCACACCAGACGATAACACTCGACAGTGATTGGTAAACGTGGCGGCGACTTGCGTGATTTGACAACGGGCAGACAATTGTGGCCCAGAGGTGAGCTGCCAATATCTCGACAGTAGCCGCTCTTGTTGGCTGTTCCCGTACCACAGTATCAATGTTGTACTAAGAGAGAGGGATCGTGAACAGACATCGAGTAGAAGACCAAACTACTGCCGGCCACGAATGATTGATCAGCGACGAAAGTGTTTGGTGTCACGATTTATATTACAGATAAATCGGAACATTTGACTCACCAGTACGAGAGTAGGGGCAGGTGGGTCCGGTTTCCATAATGACCATGCGATGTACTCCGCATCGACTCGGATTCGGGAGGCGTAGACCAACAAGGGTACCTCGGTTGACCCTACGTCATCGCAAACAACGCCTAGCGTGAGCCCAAGAAAGATGCCAGTGGAACTTAGACACAAAGAAGAGAGTTGTCTGGAGTTACGAGTCCCGTTCCCTGTTCCACCGTGATGACGGTCGAGTCTATATCTGGCGTAAACAACATGACGCAACCTTCCCCGCAACTATGGGCGTCCAATCACCCGGTGGTAGCGGTGTCATGGTCTGGAGAGCATTATCCTGGCATGCTCTAGAGGCACTGGTCATTTTAACACATAGGCCTACTTGGAGTGGTGAAGACTACAGGAGCGAGTTACTTGACAATCTGGACTCGAATCTCCAGGCAGTCTTTCCCGACAATAACGTCACATTCCAAATAAGACAATGCACTGTGTCACCGGATTTGCAGTCGCTACAGGCAAGCTACAGGAACATGACAATGAATTCTTCACTCTGCTATAGCATCCAGATTCCCCGGACTGTATACCCATGGAACATATCCAGGAAATGCAGGAACGTGCCATGAAGCTGCTCTTACCAAACCAAACCAAACCAAACCCCCTGGCACTACAGCCCTTGAAGGGCCTTGGTCTACCAAGCGACCGCTGCTCAGCCCGAAGGGCTGCAGATTACGAGGTGTGGTGTGGTCAGCACGACTAATCCTCTCGGCCGTTATTCTTGGCTTTCTAGACCGGAGCCGCTATCTCACCGTCAGATAGCTCCTCAATTCTAATCACGTAGGCTGAGTGGACCTCGAACCAGCACTCAGGTCCAGGTAAAAATCCCTGACCTGGCCGGGAATCGAACCCGGGGTCTCCGGGTAAGAGGCAGGCACGCTGCCCCTACACCACGGGGCCGGCGAGCTGCTCTTATGCCTTCAAAAAATATACGCTAACTACAAGAGATGCTGCTGTAGGCATGGCTTCGATTGAGCATTGATGACGTACATCAGCTTATGGAAACAGTTCCCCGACGTTTGCAAGTCGTAATCGCTAGCAAAGGGGAACCAACCCGTTAACAGGTAGGTGCTATTAATAAAGTCGCATTGGGACTTTGGGACATCGCTAGGTGGCACTGGTCAACACAACTATATCTGTTCCTGCTGACCGATTTCCTTAAGTACGACTGCTAGCTCTTTTCATGGACAGTTCTTCGATAGCCATAAGCCTAATTGAACTCCTCTCTGTACCCTTAAATTAGAGAAAGATCTGACACTCGAAACTGGGTGGGGGTGGGGGGTCGTATCATCAATTAGGTGTTTCAATCAAGAAGTCACCCCACTTCGTCGTTGAGTGTACTTTCCCCAAACTAGCGACTCCGATTGTGGTTGAAGTAGCCTATGTCGCTTTTGAGAATGTTAAAAAATAAGGGTTGACGTCTTTGTGTACGTTATATCACCAGTCCTGAGGCTTATTGGATCCTTAAATATCACCACTGAAGGTTATGCAATCACTCTATGAGGAAAGCGCAAAAACGGTCCTGGAATAAGGCATGTTAGGCAAGACGTGGAGTGAGGAAAACGACACTGTTTCGTCACTGAGCCAGAAAGTACTATTGCAGCACGACTGATTTTATGAATAACACCTTTCTCAAAATCCAGATACACTAGTCGTCTTCCGAATCCCATTTCTTATCACCACCTAGTGCACACTTCAGCAGCTTCTACACTGCCACAACCATAAATGAGACTGAGACTTCAGTAGAGCTTCTAGCCTTCGTCTAGAGATAGATCAAAAATGTTGCGTTCTTCAGGAAATAAGAAAAGCGTTAAAGACGTATAAATTAATATTAGGTCGTATTTACCAGGGTCGTCCGCTTCTGTGGTGTAGTGGTTAGCGTGATTAGCTGCCACCCCCGGAGGCCCGGGTTCGATTCCCGGCTCTGCCACGAAATTTGAAAAGTGGTACGAGGGCTGGAACGGGGTCCACTCAGCCTCGGGAGGTCAACTGAGTAGAGGTGGGTTCGATTCCCACATCAGCCATCCTGGAAGTGGTTTTCCGTGGTTTCCCACTTCTCCTCCAGGCGAATGCCGGGATGGTACCTAACTTAAGGCCACGGCCGCTTCCTTCCCTCTTCCTTGCCTATCCCTTCCAATCTCCCCATCCCTCCACAAGGCCCCTGTTCAGCATAGCAGGTGAGGCCGCCTGGGCGAGGTACTGGTCATACTCCCCAGTTGTATCCTCCGACCAAGAGTATGAAGCTCCAGGACACTGCCCTTGAGGCGGTAGAGGTGAGATCCCTCGCTAAGTCCGAGGGAAAAACCGAACCTGGAGGGTAAACAGATGATGATGATGATGATTTACCAGGGTCACACATGGGACATTGCTAGGCGGCACTGGTCAGCACGAATATACCTGTTCCTGCTGACCGATTTCCTTAAGTACGACTGCTAGGGTCCGCCTCTGTGGTGTAGTGGTTAGCGTGATTAGCTGCCACCCCCGGAGGTCCGGGTTCGATTCCCGGCTCTGCCACGAAAATTTGAAAAGTGGTACGAGGGCTGGAACGGGATCCACTCAGCCTCGGAAGGTCAACTGAGTAGAGGTGGGTTCGATTCCCACCTCAGCCATCCTCGAAGTGGTTTTCCGTGGTTTCCCACTTCTCCTCCAGGTGAATGCCGGGATGGCACCTAACTTAAGGCCACGGCCGCTTCCTTCTCTCTTCCTTGCCTATCCCTTCCAATCTCCCCATCCCTCCACAAGGCCCCTGTTCAGCATAGCAGGTGAGGCCGCCTGGGCGAGGTACTGGTCATTCTCCCCAGTTGTATCCCCCGACCAAGAGTCTGAAGCTCCAGGACACTGCCCTTGAGGCGGTATGAGGTGGGATCCCTCGCTGAGTCTGAGGGAAAAACCGAACCTGGAGGGTAAACAGATGATGATGATGATGATGATGATGATGATGACGACTGCTAGGTATTTTTAAGGACAGTTCTTCGGTAGGCATAAGCCTAGCTGAACTCCTGTGTGTAACCTTAAATTAGAGGAAGATCTGAGACTCGAAACGGGGGGGGGGGGGGTGTATCATCAATTAAGTGTTTTTCAATCAAGAAGTCAGCACACTCCGTGGTTTGAATGGTCAGCGTTATGCTTCAGACATCATCTCGAAGTCATCTTCAAATGATTATAAACTAAAATAAATCAGTTTCACTGTGAAAAAACTGTTATTTCGAACAGAAATTCAGAAATATCGCTGTCCCTCCAATCCCGTCAGACTCCAATATAAAATGATTGAGTCACCTTTTCTCAAAAAGGTCGTGGAGGTTGGTTTTTTAATCAGTAGATGGACAAGCGACACATAATCTCATACTTACAGTTTACGCTCATTGAGAATGTAGAGAATGGTCAGTCAGCCGAATAATGGATCTAGTTTCAACCTGATGCCACACAGCACTTTTTATAATGCCTTGCGTCTATCGAAGGTGTCAAACAGTTTATGGAGATGCATTTCGTTTCACTTCGATTAAACTGATCGTATTTCAGTTTATATCAAGGCTGTATACAGCAAACAACGCCATCTTTAGAACTATGGAAAGAAGGGCGACATTCCAATGAAATACGATACTCTTTGGTGGATACTGAACATATTATACGAACTTAATCTCAAAATAAATTAAAAACTATAATACAGTATAACCGTTATACGGTCCGACTCCATGGCTAAATGGATAGTGTGGTGGCCTTTGGTCACAGGAGTCCCGGGTTCGATTCCCAGCAGGGTCAGGAATTTTAGCCATAATTGGTTAATTTCGCTGGCATGGGGACTGGATGTATGTGTCGTCTTCATCATCATTTCATCCTCATCACGACGCGCAGGTCGCCTACGGGAGTAAAATCAAAAGATCTGCATCTGGTGAGCCGAACTTGTCCTCGGACACTCCCGGCACTAAAAGCCATGCGCCATTTCATTTTGTTTACCGTTATATGTTAGAACAAATACGGATTACTGATAGATTATAATCCTTTTGTATATAACTGCAAATACTGCTAGGTTCTAAAAGTTCCCGGAATGGTACCACAACATATACGTACTTATACACTCAAAGAATATTATTTCTGTCAAAAATCATGACGTTGTTGTTAAGTTCCGTGATCATAGCGATTGTTGTTGTTGCATTATAGCTGCGTGTTCTTCTTTGTGCATGTTTGTTCGTCGCATTTAATAGTGATGGCTGCAGAACAACGCTCAAATATCAAGTTTTGTGTTTTGTTACACAAATCTCCTGTAGAGACATTAAGATTGCTTAAAAAAGGTTATGGCGAAGAAGCAATTAAAAAGACTCAGATTTACTTGTGCCACAGACGTTTTTATGATTTTCGCGCTAGTGTCAAAGATGACCTACGCAGTGGCCGTCCATCAAATGCAACAAATGAAGAAAACGTTCAGCGTGTGCGTAATGCTATGAGGAACGACGGACGGAAAAGTGTAGGACAGATAGCAGCCGAGGAGAGAATGTCAGTAGGAAGTATCTACGAAATTCTTCACAAACATCTAAACATGTATCACGTTTCTCGGAAGTTGGTTCCAAAAATATTGTTGCCTGAACACAAAGAAACACGAACGACTCTTGCTGGTGATCTGATCACTATGTCTGATGAAGATGATGAGTTCTTGAACAGAATTATTGCTGGTGATGAAACTTGGTGTCATTTGTACGACCCCGAGCCTAAACGACAGTCACGTGAGTGAAAATCGAAATAATCTCCTCAGAAACGAAGCTTTGCTAGGGATACTTGCATAGGCAAAGTTATGTTGGAAGGTTTTTTTGACTCTCAGGGTCTCGTCCAATATGAGTTTATTCTAAATGATCTTATGTAACGGAAGAACTGTAAGTAGACATCCTCATCACCTCAGAGACGCAGTAAGGAGGAAACGTCCTGAAAAATGGGAGCAAAACTACTGGTTCCTTTTGCATGACAATTCACCTGCACATTGAGCAGTTATCGTAAAATATTTCTTTGCCAGACACAGCATAACTGCTTTAGAGCACTCACCATACAGCCATGATCTCTCACCACTTGATTACTTTCCGTTTCTACGCCTTCTTCCCATCCCACCACAAGGCCCCTGTTCAGCACAGTAGGTAAGGCCGCCTGGGTGAGGTACTGGTCCTGCTCCCCAGTTTTATTACCGACCCAAATTCTCACGTTCCAGAACACTGACCTTGAGGCTTTAGAAGAAGGATCCCTCGCGGGGTCCAAGGGAGAAACCATCCCTGGACGGTAAACAGATTAAGAAATATTATTATTATAATTTTATTATTATTATTATTATTATTATTATTATTATTATTATTATTATTATTATTATTATTATTAATAGTTCCGTTTTGGCCTGCTATGGACAATGCGGTTCTTATCTCTAGCAGCTTTCTTCTTAGACCAGTACTCCTTCATTCTTGGAATGTGAATGTCCTTCCGCTCCTGAGCACATTTCACACCTCCTCCCGGACGCAGTTTTTGTTTTTTTTGTTTTTTTTTTTTGTTAGTGACTGGAGAGAGTTTGATGTTCTGATCAACGTTCAGCACCTATTCCTGTCACAGATTTCACTGGTAGAAGTGTCCAATTGTTGAACGACTTTTCTGACAAGTCTTGCCCACTTGGCAATAGTCGCTTTCCCTCTAGAGATGGTGTGGAAGATTCTGGAGGTAAGCCTCTGATTGTCCATTCTCACGACATGACTATAGAAGTTCAATCTCTTCTTCCTCATAGATGTTGTAATGCTCTATAATTGTTGGTACAGTTCATTGCTGTGCCTGCCTTCTTCTTTAATAGGGCCCATGATTTTTCTCAGGATATTACTTTCCTTCAGCTCCAGTTTTCTGCGTTGCCTTGTTCTTACCATGTTTAGGCATTCTGAGGCATATAGTACAGACGGTCACACTAAAGTACTGTAATGCCTGATTTTGAGGTTAAGGGAGAGGGATTTGGATTTGTACATACTCTTACATAGGTGGTAGGCGCTTTCCAGTTTGATGCATCTGCTGCTCATGGCTTGATCTTCATTCCTGTTTAGGGTTATTCATTCTCCTAGATATTTGAAGGAGTTAGTCCTTTGTACTGTTTTGTCCCCCATTGGGATTGATTTGGGTGATTATTATTATTATTATTATTATTATTATTATTATTATTATTATTATTATTATTATTATTGTTATTATTATTATTATTATTATTATTACCGAGCTCGATAGCTGCAGTCGCTTAAGTGCGGCCAGTATCCAGTATTCGGGAGATAGTAGGTTCGAACCCCACTGTCGGCAGCCCTGAAAATGGTTTTCCGTGGTTTCCCATTTTCACACCAGGCAAATGCTGGGGCTGAACCTTAATTAAGGCCACGGCCGCTTCCTTCCCACTCCTAGCCCTTCCCTGTCCCATCGTCGCCATAAGACCTATCTGTGTCGGTGCGACGTAAAGCAACTAGCAAAAAAATATTATTATTATTATTATTATTATTATTATTATTATTATTATTATTATTATTTGTTGTTGTTGTTTAAACATCCTCTTCTTTACTTTAGACTTTGGTAGACACTGGGGTGGGGGAACTTGGTACCGCAAGAATTCTTTAACGTGGCTAAAGCTAACGACATGGAGTTGGCGGATTTTAATATCCTACAACGCACCAAACGCACCAAACTCAGCCGTGATCAAACCTGCTATACTGAGAGTAGGAGAACGACTGCCTGAGCCACTGAAGTGAGCATTTTTAGAGAATGTTACCACATCGTGGTCATAATTGTTACTAATAAGGCATTTTGACGTAGAATGCCTTCTTAGTTGGGCCAACCACCGTCTCAAAAAAAATGAAATTTCAAAAATCGAAATGATTTCTAGACAACAGGTGCGACAATAGTATTCAGTATCTCATTTTAAAGAGGAAGCACATTGTACCTAGCAACTAAAGTCTGAACTCAGTATGACATCACTGGGTGATGCAATAGCACCACCATCTTGAAATACTAAAATCGCCATTCTACGCGGCTAACAATTAGTGTAGCCCTGGTCTCTGGTATGGTAACACATCACGTGAAATATTTTAGTGATTTCTACACGTGTACGGAAAAACACATCAAATAAAGAACGTCTGAGAGAATTGTGGTGAGAAGGAATGAGATAAATTTCTTTCTTTCGCAAAATGTCGCGGCATGGGAACAATAAATGGCTTTAGAATGATCGAAAACGCATTCGAGAGGGTATAGTTGTTTTTCAGAATTCCAAAATATCCAAACTCCCAATACTGAGCGTCAAATGACTTATCGGGAGCGTCTCAGAGTGAAGGTGGCCGAACGTCGTGAGGTGAATTCTTCTCTACTGGAGCCCCAGCTGAATACATCTGCTTACCCAATCGTGGAAATTGATTAGGAACTCTTCGATGTGGTATCAACCCTGGTGATGATGAAGAGGCTCTGGTGTGCCCATTGAAACTCCCACGATTCTACGTGGTACAACTATTGGCTTAAATTTCGCCCGTACTATTGACGTCGACCTCTTTCCATACATATGTTACTTAAGCCCATCAATCACAGACCTTCGGTACATCGACTTTGTGTGGCAGATGTGTAGACTCGATACGAATTCCGAAGTAAAACACCAACAGTGAATTTCTGAAATCCATGAAAATTCACAGCCTGTTTCCAGTCATTCGACCGGGCCAGGAATGGAATGAAGTTTCCGTCTAGTGACGAGGATAGGAATTGTGCCGCCTGCCGAAGACTGCCGCACTCTTCTGGGGCATTGATGAATGACTGACATATGTAGTGAAATGATACTGGAGCTTGTTGCTGGAATGAAAGGTGACAGGGAAAAACCGGAGTACCACGATAAAAAAAACCTCCTCGTTTTCCAGCACAAGTTACACATGGAGTGACCTGGATTTGAACCCCGTAACCCAGAAGTGAAAGGCCGGCGCACTGCCGCCTGAGCCATGGGGACTACATCTTCTGAAGTCTATACTGTACTGACCAGATATTTTAGTTCGACGAAAGCTATCACACGCACGTATTCTGCGTCAAAATTTGGAGTTGTGACTACGACACAGTCTTCCTCGATTTCTGTTTTTAACTATAAGCTGAAAAATAGGACAATATCTTTAATATTTGAGATACTTGACGACATTTTCGTGTTATGTTCGATGAAAAGAGCCAGGCTGTACGGTTGAAGAAGTAGTCAAGTCAATCACTTAAAATTTCGTTATCAATGTATATATATCTTGCAGCATTTCTTTTATGTCCAAGAGATATTGGAACATTATTATTATTATTATTATTATTATTATTATTATTATTGAGTTAAAGTGGCAGGAAGGGATTCAGTTAGGTGGAAATGTAGTAAGCAGTCTGGCCTATGCTGACGACCTGGTCTCAATGGCAGATTGTGCCGAAAACTTGCAGTCTAATATCTTGGAACTTGAAAACAGGTGCAATGAGTATGGTATGAAAATTAGCCCTTCGAAGACTAAATTGACGTCAGATGGCAAGGAATCGATGGTGACATCCACAAGATTGTCATTTAGGCTGCTAGAACAAACCAGCAACTGACATGGTATTCGTGTTGCTGGTGTGAAAGGAATGTGACAAGGGATGCTTTTCAGGCTACGAAAGACTACTGTAAAGTAAATCTCTTTACATATCTTATCGGATTATGATAATGCAAGGCAAGATGAACTACTGGCACTTATGTCGTCAACTGTCTGATTAATTCTGGGTAGATATGCTCGCGATGAATTGAGGCTAAAGGTCAGTCTTTATGAAAGAGTTGAAAGCTGCCTGAACTACCTTCATCTTCACCTGCTTCACCTGCTGCGGGCAGATAGTGATTTGGAATGTGCTGTTGCAGGATCTCACATAAGAAGGAAATGACTAAAGTCAGCACGTGTCCCTTTTGATACCATGTGGATGTATTGGAAAAATGAAATGCCCCTCAGTAAAGCCAGATCATATCAGCTACGGATTTTTGAAGTCGGCAACAGAGGGTCAATTTAGGCGCAGGGCTTGTTAAGTATCCAGATAAGACGGTGTCTGATTGTGTTATTACTAAAGCCTAAATAGGCAAGGTAGAGTAAAGAGAGGCAATCAAGAATGAAGAAAACGGCAATCGATCAGAAAAACAGTAGGCCTAGCATACAGATCTCAGAATTCCAGGTTACAAAAGGGCTTTCTTTACCTGTGGTTAACCCCGCGAGCCGCTCCTGCAAGGAAGGGTAAATTAGAATGACAAAGCATAAGTATGTTAATCGTCAGAGAGTCATTACGCTTCCAAATTATTATTACTGATATTACTAATATTACTACCACTACTACTATAATAATAGGCCCTAATAAAATAATAATTATTATTATTAATTATTATTATTATTGATATTATTATTATTATTATTATTATTATTATTATTATAACGTAATTGGTGTGAAGTCCCACTAATTACTACGGCTTTCAGAGACTCCAAGCACCAGAAGTTTGTCCCACAGGAGTTCTTTTAAGTACTTGTAAATCTACATACACGAAGTTGAAGTATTTGATCACCTTCAAATATCTATGGATGGAACCAGGATCGAATTGGTTCTTTCAGTATACAAATCTCTGTGAATGATCTACGGGTCTCTATATATCATCAACGTAAACTATAGTATATATTACTTTGCAAACCTGAAATCATTTGAAGCTGAGCATATCCATGTACATGTAGGTCTCCTCCTTGTCTATTATTCTCCTACTTAATCTATCCTCCTCTATTCGTCTCTTGTGACTGCACCATTAAAGCTGGCTAATGGGCACAGCTTCATACGTACATCGAGTTCATTTATTTTATATCTTCATGGCGAATACTGTCCTGCTACTGTTTCCTACCAGCAATCATTCTCTTTACTTCGATGTATGTTACTGTATATCCAGCCTATGAATAACTATCTTGAGTCCACTTAACTTTTAACCATGTGAAGTGTCTTGAAAGCAGAACGATGCCAGGATTATTTCGTCTCCGAACTCATTTGCAGATGATGGAGCACTGGTAACTGAAAATGAAAGTGAAAAGATATGAAAGGAGCACTAAATCACATGAACGAATTGCTAAAAGAGTGGTGCGGTATGAGAATAAAAAAAGAGACCAATACAAGGGATAATTACCAAATTGCCAATGTGCTAATGGATGGAGAAAAACTAGATCAAGTAAATGAATTCAAATATCTAGGAAGTCTGATAACATCTGACGGAAAATGTACGAGAGGAATAAACGCCCGGATTGCACAGGCGGAGGGAGCATTCACAAAAATGAAGTCTCTACTAACATCTAAGACTATCTGTATGAAGGTACGAAACACATCGTGAAACGTTTCGTATTTAGTATTGTAAGATATGGCTCAAAAACAAGGACCTTGCGAAAAGAAGAAGTGATGAAACTCAAGGCCTTTGAGATGTGGTACTGGCGTCGACTATGGACTGGTAGAGAAGTTTCTCAAAAGAGCAAATGAGACATGTACCTTGGTTGAAACCTTGAAGAAAAGAGAAATAGCGTCATTTGCCACTTGTTTCGTCATTCTGACTGGTGAACCACCCTGTTTGAAGGAAAAATGGAAGATAAAAGGACCAAAGGAATCAATTTACAGACAGCATTAAAGGCAAGCACACCTATTGCCACTTCAAGCTGCATGCCAAAGAACGGAAACGCTTGGAAGACGTGCATGTTACCCACCAATCTTAGGGTTGAGGAAGATAAGAAGAGAAGAACTACTTCCTTCTTACAAAATAATGTTGGATCCTACATTAGTTCTGATACACCGCGATCCCGAATCACGTGTTATACTATAATAGTGAGGGAATACACGCCATAAGAATTTGAAATGATCCAGTTGTTATAGTTGCTTAAAATAAATTGAATAAATAAATAAATAAATAAATAAATAAATAAATAAATAAATAAATAAATACATAAATAAATAAATAAATAAATAAGAATATCTACAATGCGTAGTGAAATGACTAAGTTATTCAAACGTGTCTGGGAGAAAGAATTACCTCTCACAATCGTGAATCATGACAGCTTCGTGACATTTTCTTTATTTTCTCATTTTAAGAGAGAAATATGATTTATTAAACCATCAACTTTCAGTATGTATAGGCTACCAACAATAGACAAAGTGCACAACAGGCAAATGAAAAATCTGAAGCTACAAAGCTGAGAACTAACATGCATTATGTGTAGGCTGAACCCTGATAAGGTACAATACTAATCTACTTCATTGTAAATATGTTTAAAAATATTTAAAGTAACCTTAATTGAAGTGTTGTAGCGTAGAAGTATGATAAATTAGTATTGTAAGAGAGAATTGAAATATTTTGAAGTAACTTCAAATGGCTGTGAATTTCTCAGAAAATCAATCAATCAATCAATCAATCAATCAATCAATCAATCAATCAATCAATCAATCAATCAATCAATCAATCAATCAATCAATCAATCAAGCAAGCAAGCAAGCAAGCAAGCAAGCAATCAATCAATCACCACTGATCTGTATATATAATAGTCACCCAGATGGCAGATTCCCTATCTGTTGTTTACCTAGCTTTTTCTTAAATAATTGCAAAGAATTTGGAAATTAAATGAACATGTTCCTTGGTTAATTATTCCAATCTCCAACTCTTCTTCCTATAAACGAATATTTGCCCCAATTTGTCCTCTTGAATTCCAACTTTGTCTTCCTATTGTGATCTTTCCTGCTTTTATAATCACTACTCAAATGTATTCGTCTACCAATGACATTCCACGCCAATCTCCATTGAGAGCTCGGAACATACCGCTTGATCGAGTAGCTCGTTTCTTTTCTCCCAAGTCTTCCCAACCCAAACTTTGCAACATTTTCGTAACGCTACTTTTTTGTCGGAAGACACTCAGAACAAATCGAGCTGCTTTTCTTCGGATTTTTTCCATTTCTTGAATCAAGTAATCCTGTCAGAGGGCCCCATACACTGGAACCATACTCTAGTTGGGGTCTTACCAGAGACATCCTTACTACAACCCTTCAATACCCTCATAAACATGTGCGGAGAACTGTACCCTTTATTTTCAATCCCAATTATGTGATTACCCTAATGAAGATCTTTCCTTTTATTAACACTTAAGTACTTACAGTGATCTCCATAAGGAACTTTCACGCTATCAACGCAGTAATTGAACCTGAGAGGACTTTTCTTATTAGTAAAACTCACAACCTGATTTTTAACCCCGTTTATCATCATACCATTGCCTGCTGTCCATCTCACAACATTGTTGGCGTCTTTTTGCAGTTATGAACAATCTTGTAATATATGGGGAGTTTCTGTTCAAAAGGCACTATTTCCACCGAAAGAAAATGGCAGAAAACGTAGAGTATAAGGTACATGGAACGTACCATAATCGGGTATAGTACAAATTTTAAGGAATTACATTTTTTTTGGTCTAGATTCTCATGGCATACGATAGCATGCAACTACTGCAATGCGTATGGAAGAAATACTCATTTTTGTTTTGTAGTGGAAATAGCACCTTTTGTACAGACACTCGTCATTTATTACTCTGTACAGTATAACATCGTCCACGAAAGGCCTTATCTCTGATTCCAGTTCTTTACTTATATAATTTATATACAGTATCCCCAATGACTGGAAATTTAACATCAATTTGTCCATCATCATCATCATCATCATCATCACCATCATCATCAACATCATCTACTAAAGCTAATGCCTTGTCGCTGTAGCCACATCTGACGATCTTCTGCTAGCCTTTTTAATGTACGTGTCCAAAGAACTTTATTTTCCTCTTCTTTATCGTATTTAATGCCGGCCCCGAGGTGTAGGGGTAGAGTGCCTGCATCTTACTCGGAGGCCCCAGGTTCCATTCCAGGGCAGGTCAGGGATTTCTATCTGCATCTTAGGGCTCGTTCGAGGTCCACTCAGCCTACGTGATAACAATTGAGGAGCTGTCTGACTGTGAGATGGCGGCCCCGGTCTAGAAAGCCAAGAATAACGGCCGAGATGATTCGCGTGCTGACCACTCGACACCTCATAAACTGCAGGCCTTCGTGCTTGGTAGGCCATGGCCCTTCGGAACTGCTTCGTCATGGGTTTTGGTTTGGTTTTATCGTATTTAATATAAACATCGATCCGCCTTTACGATCTTTAAAACAAGGTCATTTATTTTTATCCATCGAAATGATTTTTAATTCTTCCCTAAAACCACATTTCTGCAGATTCAAGTTTTGTTTCTTCCTTTTTCCCTAATGTACAGGTTTCGCATCCATACGGTAGCACACTCCAGACAAAGTTCTTGAGGAATTGTTTTCTAGTCTCCAAACTGAGATGGTTGTTTAGCAATAAGTTTTTCTTATGTCGGAGGGTTTGTTTTGCTAACCACTACTCTTTTCTTGATTTCCAAACGGGGCCTGTTATCAGAGGTAATTACACTACTCAAATAGGAGAATTCTGTGACTTGTTCTATCGGTGTGTGATTTAATTTAAAGTTTTTCTACCTGCAGGCTTTTTTTGTCTACTACCATATTTTGTAAATGTTTTCTTTCTTCTGTGCGAATACCTAGGACTACGCGGAATATACATATGTTGAGCTTTCCTTTCTGCTCAATAGTTCTTTATTTTCATCGATTGGTGTGATTTCTGTTCCTCCGACCAAGTACGTCGGGTTTGTTTCTTTTCGTCTTCCACAAATTCCCTTGTATGAACAATTTTCCTGATTATATTCTTATACTGCAGATTGGGTGATCCTAGCTCAATGAGGTCTTTTCTTTATGTTTATTTTTAGTTTAAATATTTCTAAGTTTTTGCTGAATTCTTAGCATCTTACTCATATCTTTTTGAGAATTAGCTAAGATAACAAAATCATCTGCAGAGCGGATACTGTGCACCTGAATACCATTAAAATTCACCCCTTGAGCATGCCCTTTCATTTCTCTAACTGTTTGTCTATGTATATATTAAAGAGATAAGGACCGGGCGAGTTGGCCGTGCGGTTAGGGGCGCGCAGCTGTGAGCTCGCATCCGGAAGATAGTGGGTTTGAACCCCCCAGTCAGCAGCCCTCAAGATGGTTTTCCGTAGTTTCCCATTTCACACCAGCAAATGGTAGGGCTGTACCTTAATTAAGGCTATGGCCACTTCCTTCCCATTCCTAGGCCTTTTCTGCCCCATCGTCGCCATAAGACCTATCTGTGTCGGTGCGACGTAAAGCAAATAGCAAAAAAAGAAAAAAAGAGAGATAAGGTGACAGGGGGAAGCCTTGTTCTACTCGTCTTCTAATTTTTGTTTCTATTCTAGTAGCATTAATAATAAGTTCCGTGGTTTGAGCTTTATGTAGATTCAGAGTAAGGCGCCTCTCTCTCCAGTCAAGTCCCATGTTCCCCATTACAGCGGTTTGAAATTCTAAGATTTGGAGTCACTCAGTGTTGTACGCTTGCTTGCTTGCTTGCTTGTCTGCATTTTTTTAAAAGTATTTAAAAAATATATATATTTTAGTTCGAACATCCCCTCGTGTATGAGGAGATTGAAGACCTTCCCTTCTTTAGACACATGTAGTATTTACTAATCTAGTTCAAACATTGCAAGTAACAACTGCAGTACGTGCGAACACAAAAGAGCTTAAGATTCTCTGTGTAAATTACTGAGAACCTCCATCAAGCTGAAGTGTTATTAGTGAAGTACACAGCATGTAAACAGGAGGGAGGCAAGCAAGAGGAAATGCAATCTAATTATAACAATACACCAGGCATCCTGAGAGACTTCCACCGGCAGAGACGAGCGACAGGAAATGAAATTCGCATCTTGTTATTGAGTGTCGAAACAAAGTTCAGGATACAGGCTACCTGCTATCATTTCTGCAGCCGGAGCGCAATATTCTCATCAATGTGAACACTTCTTTTGTTTGGTTATAAGGACTACTGCTGATAACTGAGGAACACAGAATTAAACAAGAAGAAAAATACTATGAATTAACTTCGATCAAAATTACTACAAAGTGTTGTAAATATATATACGCGTAGTTAAGTAATCAGTTCATTAATTTCAGATTTCCACTTCCAAAAAAGCAAATCACGTGCATTACAGTAGTTGAATACTATCGAATGCCATGAACAATCCAAAGCAGAAAGATGTAATTCCTTAGAATTACTCCCGTCACAGACGAGGTTTTGTACAATTGCGGAAGTAATGCTATCTATCGGATATGGATGGCAGCAGAAGAGAAAGAGAGAGAGAGAGAGCATAAATAAGTAGGTGGAAGCAGTACAATGATCATCTGAGGTCACATAATATTCATACAGTTGTGCCAAACACGATCATGTGACTTTTATTTTACGTTTCTTACAGTTTGGTGAAAATAGCACCTTTTGAACAGACACAACTCAGTTTGTTTCATTATTATTATTATGTAAGTAAAACTACCAACGTTGTAGGTTTCTGTAAATGATTGACAGCTATTATTATTTCAAAGATTTCCCCAGAAGGAAACCATAAATTAATTCCATTGATTGCAAATCTAAAAAGATTCATGCTCCTTAAGCATTTTCAATCGTGAAATTACCAGCGTTTCGCTCAGTGTGGCAGTGGGCTCATCAGTTGGAATGCTACACCTTTCCAAGACGCTGGCTCTAGTGCGCCGTTGAGACACTACTGCAAGTCTCTTATGTAGGACAATACAGTGACGGTGCACTAGGGAAAGCATGTGCCTCCACTTGTATTAATGCCTGCCTTTGGCTTTTATGCCATTTATTATTATTATTATTATTATTATTATTATTATTATTATTATTATTATTATTATTATTATTATTATTATTATTACGTGAATAAGGAAAATATACACCATACCCTACATTGCAGCAATTGTAAGAAGCCGGAGATTAGGTTGGCTAGACCACTTCTTTAATTTCAGTGATGAAAAACTCTTATAAAAATTCTGGTGGAAAAACCGTAAGATGGTAAGACACCACAGGTACGACCTTGAGTCATATGGATCCAGCAAATGGAATCTGATCTAGAAACTAGTTGATAGCATACAAGAAGAGGCAAGTAATAGGCCTGCACAGTAGAATTCATTGGAGACATAATTATTATGAATGAGGCCGAGGACCTATTACGGTTCACAAGACGACATGATGAATATGATGATGCGTATCATTCTAATTATTAACACTAGTAGTATAATTAGTAATTCATACTATTAGGCCTAGTTAATTTATCATCTATCGCCGAATAAAGGTAGCCAATATGAACGTGTAAAATATGAATTGTGTCTGTGTAGGCGTATTGTAATAAAATGCTGATGGTTGTATTCTGGTGTCCTCCAGATTAGGTTGCAAGTAAAAGTTCTTTAACTCATTGTCATTATTAGAAGCCTTGGTTCTAACCTCAGAGAAGTAATGTGGTTGCAAAAATATAGTGACTACATAAATGCAGAGAGAGATACAGTACTGATAAACTTGTCGAAAATGTAGAACTATGAAATTCTTTTCCATTCAAAACGATTGTTGAGTACTCATATTTTTCGATAACTGTTGAACAGTAACAAGTTGCAACGGCGTCTGCAAACAGGAACGCATCCAAGTTTCGATAAATTTCTCTTGGGAGTGAGAAAGTATGACAAAGCAATCACAGAGTCGTCGTTGACTGATAAGGTTTTGTACAATTGGGGAATTAATGCTATCTATTGGATATGGATGGCAGTAAAAATGAAATGGCGTATGGCTTTTAGTGCCAGGGGGCGTCCGAGGACTTCGCCTCACCAGGTCTTTTCATTTGACGCCCGTAGGTAACTTACGCGTCGTGATAAGGATGAAATGATGATGAAAACGACACATACACCCAGTCCCCGTGCCAGGGGAATTAACCAATTATAGTTAAAATTCCCGACCCCGTCGGGAATCGAACCCGGGTCCCCTGTGACCAAAGGCCAGCACACTAACCATTTAGCCATGGAGCTGGACGTGGATGGCAGTGGAAGAGAGAGAGAGAGAGAGAGAGAGAGAGAGAGAGAGAGAGAGAGAGAGAGAGAGAGAGCGGGAGAGAGCATCAAGAAGTAGGTAGAAGAAGTACGATGATCACCTGAAGTTACATAATAGTCATTACAAGTTGAAAAACCCCTCTAAAGGAGAGGATTCAACAAAAGCAGAACATTTACCTTCAAATATTAATAAAGAGATAATAAACAAAATAGAACACAATAAGAGTATTTCAAACTATCAACCAGACTTTTCGTCTTCAAAATTCTAGACAGATTTCAGATTCGTGAAATACTGCAGTGACTATGATTAGCACCCTTCTCAGTAGGCAGCACATCAAGATCATATTTTTTAAGCCTAGTATTATCATAACCAATACTCTGCGATCTGTTAAAGATTCACTTGGCTTTGCCTGTGCTAGAAAATGTACTTTTCCTTGTTTCTGTGGATCCGCACCTGTCCATCAGAGAGGTATGAAAACAAATACACGTTTTCAAGAACATTGTAGGCATTCACGACTTTGCCAAGAAGGGAATATGGCCAAAAATGAGTACCAGGTTAATTCCTGGGGGCAAAGGCGGCCGGGCGTAGAGCTAACCACACTACCTCATCACGTGCTGAGGTTAACAATGGTGAAAGTCTTTACCTTCCATTCCTCCAAGGGCCTTCATGGCCTGTACGGAGGTGACTTTGCTTTGCTTTTGCCTATATAGCAGTATGGCTCATATGGCAGTATGAACTTCCCACGTCTAATGATGGATTGAAGAAATACTGGGAATTATTAATGCTAGATACAATAAAATAAAATTATTTCAAAATTTCTCTGGAAAGTATATTCTCATATTCTTCTAGCGTCTTAGCCATCTTGGTTCTCCCTGTGGGTGCGGTTGGTAGAATCCATCCACAGTATTCTCTGTCTGTCATAAAAGGTGGTTAAAAGTAACCTCGAAGCCCTTAGCGAAGTCCGAGCATTGATTTCACTTACTTTTGCCAGGCTCCTCACGTTAATCTATTGTGTAGGACCTCCCTTGGTCACCTCTTGTTATTTTACGACTCCGACGGTATTAGGCATTGAACCCATGACCTTTGAGTCATAAGGAACCAAAGTCCTAAAATCATTACACGAGGTCCCAAATGAATTACAAGTCATAAGCTCTAGCTACATTTTTTATCTCTGACCAGAGGCGGCACGTGGAGGAACAGGTGGTGGTTCTCATTCCCACGCTAAAGAAATTACGTTACCCGCACGTGTAGAAGGTGCAAGGATATGTCGAACTATTTTTCTAATAAAAAGTACATTTTAAGAAGAGTTGGCGTCCAAACTGCTGTAGTAAACGTTAGGAAATTGTAAGTGAAACAATATGGCCATTAATGGTAAAGATTTTAGACCACTAAATAGAAGGATGCGCCTGTTCGTTCGAACTCTGTTACATCGACCAAATATTGTGCTTATCTTCTGAGGTAATTTAACAATTTAGTTGGTTAAGAGAAATCCTTAAATGCTTATGCTACTAAACTAAACAACTATGCGTTACACCGTGATCTGCCATCAGTACATTTTATAGGGTAGAAAAAGTGTCTGTAAAAGGTTTGGCGGTAAATGCAAACGGCATGAGAGTGTGAGTAAATGGTATAAAGGAACGGTGCGCCATTTACAATTCCGCATTGTATCCAGTGAATTCTAGGCGACTCCGTGCATTTCAGACAATAAATTTGCAAACTTGCGTTTGGAAGACTAAGTCCCAAAAGGGAAGATAGGATTTGGCCGAAGGTGGCTGTAGCATCATCTCCAAGTGGAGATAGGTTTAAAAGGTACGAAATTGCAAACATTCTATGAACTACGATTTAAGTTGTTGTGTTGTAGGGTTGAGGTCGGCAGTTGCCGAAAGTTGCGAAACGTAAATCAGTCAATCAAAGTATTGTTGCGATTAAGGTAATCGACGTTATTCCAAATGTGGAATCATCATGTACATTCAGGGACAGGCAACAGACGGTCATTCTAATGCTGCGATCCTGCAATTGAAGCTGTAAATATAGTTGTTGTATTCTAAAGTATTGCGTGTGAGGGTCGGTGGTTCGACAAACGTATTCGGTCCGCGCAAAGAAGAAACGCGTGAAGGGCATTCATATTTTTTGGTCATTATTTTCAGGTGAATGAAAATAAAAACAGGAATGAAAAATATGTTTTGTAAAGCCACTATCTGTCGAGATTGCTAAATAAAGAATGAGAGGCTGGTGATCCGGTAATGATGGGAGACGACGTACGACTACAGGTATGTGAATTACCACATTTATAAAGTGTTTTTATTTATTTAATGATGCCACCATTTTGGTGTGTGTATTTGTGACGCATTTTGGTCACCGTTTTATTTCGTGAAAATGTCTGAGGAATATGACAAAAGGTCATTTGTTTTATGTTTCTTAGATAATAGGAAAGTCGCAAAACTAGCGTGTGAAGTGTTGTATTTGATGGTTGAGAAACGAATATAATGTCTAACGCAAAGTATCATTTCCGTAAGTTTATTTTCTATATTTGTGGTTTTCCAAAGTTAAGACATTAATTTATTAATTTATTAATTTATAATCGAAACATGGGATTGCTATTCCAAAGTCTGTTGAAATTAGGGTAGAACTGATGAGAGGAAAATAGCGATAAATATATGTAAGTCAAGTTGTGAGTTTCGGTTTGAAAATATTAGTTCAGATGTGCGAGGAGAGATGGTTAATTTTCACAGAGTGTTTTATGTAACAGCATTGTGGGTCACCCAATAGAGATACTCCATATTATTGCCGTGTAGAGAATTTGTGACAGCGAGAGTCTTGCGAAATGGGACGAAATGAAGGATTGTCGATCAGGTTGTTGAAATCCTGGAGTGTTGATGCCTAGTTGTTCAGTGTAGGAAACACGAGCATTTATTTGTGTAATTTATTGAGATGGGAATAGGATCAGTCCATATTTAGGATTCGACGTGAAACCGTAAGACCATGATGGATAAGAATATTTGAGTGACGTCTTAAATTAAATCTCTTCGCATCATCTACGTGGATCAAGAATTATATTTCGTGTGAATTGCCAGCGAGGGGAGGTTTTTTTTTTCTTCTTTTGACGCAAGTTAAAGTACCATGGGTTTTACTTAGAGATAACAAGGAGAGAGGTCGTGTTTCTGTTACTCCAGCCAGCTGTTAGGTAGTCGAGCGAGCCCGCTGCTAGAAAGAAACTAAATGTAACGGAGATTTGTCATTTATTGTAAAATGTTTGGAATTAGATTTCATTATTTAGAAGAGACTCGTTTTAGTAGACACTTGAATTCATTTTTGAAGCGACGGAAATGAGACGATGGTACGATTTATTGGAAGTAATCATTTTTAAGGATGTCAAAATTTGAGAATCGGTAGTGATGTTGCCTGATATTATTTGAGGGCTGTACAAAGTTTTATTTGAATGTCACCAAGCGATGTGACATGGACTGTTTATTTTGCTTAGTGTGTAAATTTGTGCAGATTGTAGGATATACTGTTAGGATTATCCAAGCTAGTTTCTTAATAATTGTTAGTGTTATAATGTAAGCTTTTTGAGTGACGTCATGAAATAAATAAATAGCACCAGTAATTACGACAATGAATCTCATTTTCAGCGGCGAGGAAGAAAAATATGAGCATAAAACAATAGTTTAATTAAATCATTAGGGATTACAAAGAAACCATTAGTCCGGGGTAGATAAAATTTGTTGTTAGTTAGGATTGTGAGAATACTTAATGTATTAATTTATTTAATTCAGTGAAATCGTACTTGAGAATTAGCTTAAAACCAAGTGACTAACCTAAAAATCTTAGTTTATTTTGCTGGGAAATCTCAACTTATTAACGTAACGATTAAGGGGACATGTACGATAGCAAAGGAACTTTACTGCCACAAGTGTTGTGAGCGTTTGTTGTTGTTGTTATCATTTTTATTTTTATTTGTTGAACACAGATGAGCTGGGGATTTATTAAAGTGGAAACTTCGGTCAACAACTACTGTAACTTAATAGTGTTCAGCCTTCAGTTTAGAAATTTGGATGGTCATGGAGTTATCAACCCCAGTGACTTAGATTAGGGCAATTTGCCATTATTTTCCTTGCAGTCATAATCCACAATGACTTTGACGTAAATCACAAGCTTAAATGTCTGTCCATGACATAGTCGTAGGTCACATCGATTCAATTAGGGGTCCATGCTGTACAACTACAGTGTGGCACATACCGATTTTACTGCCTTAATTATACCAAGACTCCAGAGGTCATGCTACGGGGGCTGGATCATCACGAATCATTATGATAGTACCTGCAGTCTCACATGGAAGCCGATCTTAGGAATCTACAGACTTTCTTTATATCACTTTGAACTTAAGATAGTGGTTTTTAGTATGGATGCCCCTCAGGCAGTTGAGTTAAGGTTTCCAAAGCCATTATCTCTCATAATCGTGATTATTGTTATTTTTTAAGTGGACAAGACTTGAGATCATTGTTTAGGGTTGATATAATGTCATGAGTTTCTTCGACATCATCGTAATCATAAATACATATCAATTTTTGACTCGACTCCTCCTATTTGATAGATAGTTTAAATTCCTGAAACCCGCCTCTTACGTAAGCAAGTGACGAAGAACTCGTAAACGACCCAAGAGTAAGGTCTCATGCCGATTTGCTAATAGGTAAGGAAGGTAGGTATCCTACGAAGGACCTTAGAGGGTTCAGTAAGTGAGGCCTAGGAATCTTTTGTTTTCTCGCCCTTGGTGGCCCTGTCCTTTTCTTCAAACTGTCATACCCTCTCCATTTTCCCCCTGATTAGTGTTAATAGAGGATGGTTGCCTTGTTGTACTTCCTCTTGAAACAACAAAATCCACCACCAGTATCAGCCATTTCGGATGTTGTCTATCATCATGACAATTTCACACTTGGTGACATCCAGGAACAGTTCTGAATAAGGCATTTGTCACGTCACTCGGGTTCTTCAACCTGGAAAACCATCGGCACTCTCAACACCTGTGGATCGGGGAGGTAGAATACACCAACGATATACCCTGTCTGTTGTAAGATGCTATTAAAACGAGTAATCTCCATGAGTTGTCCATTGTAGACCTTCCGGACCTCTTCCATTTTTCCTCTGATTAATATTAAGAGAGGATAGCTCTCCAGTTGTACGTATCTTTAAAACAATAACCACTACCACATAATCTTTCATTTTCACGCGCGTCTCGGCTTATCGTCTTTTTCCACCCTCATTCTTCACAGGGGCCGGAATTGCTCCATGTTTCCCCTGACAGTGCTGAGAGGGGATAGTTGCCTATTTACACTACCTCTCAAGAGCAATAATCACCACCACCAGAGGCGTCCTCGACCTCTCTTTCCGAATATTTTTCCCTTGAATGACCATCTGGTGATGGTGGTGATCTTTGCTTTATGAGGAAGTACAACTTGGCAACCATCCTCAAATGATTATCTGGAGTATTCGATACTTTCGTTTAAGTGCCATGAAATGCCTAAATTAGTCTGGCTTGCGTTTTTAATGTTTTCTTTTTTGACGTCCCAATAAGTACTTTTGAAGGTTTTCGGCGTATTTACTGGTATTAAATATGTTTTCTTTATTCCTTCGGTTTAATACTTCTATGTTGTGGGTGGGGGAGGTATCTACATCCACGGTATCCCCTACTAGTCGAGAGGCAACTCAAAGAGAAACTGTAAAGGCTTTCATATTCAGAGAATTGGCTGGCAACACGGGGCCCTTAGCTGAATCTAAGCTTGCTTCCACGCACCTGCACCAGGCTCCTCGTTTTCATCTTCCCCGTACGGCCTCCCTCCGTGAACTCTCGTTCTTTTCCTACTCCGACTGTAATAGAGTTGCGAGGTCCAGGAAATTTTATATTTTCACGCCCTTCATGGTCCCTCCCTTTCATTTGCCGCAATCTTTGTTCTTCGAAGGGTCAGATCTCTTCCGTTTTTTCCTCTTGGAATTAAGAGAGTATGGTTCCAAAGTTTTACAATAATCACTATCACCATATTCTACAGTCTAACTGTATGTACTTTCTCGCCAGATTGAACGGATGAAAGCGTGATCGCGTTGCATCTTTAGATCACGAAGTTAGATGCTAAAATAATAGACGTGACACTTTAACAGGCCATGAATTTCTTATGCAATGACGATATCTCATTAGATGTTAATCTGAAACGGTACACAGGTAATGAGCTGCCCCACATTCTGCACAGAGAACGGATCTTCTTTCCAGAGAAAACAATAATTGCAAAAGCAAGGTGATGTATATCTAACCTCATTTCCTTGAGAAGTCGTGCCTTATAAGAGTTGGATGTAACCTTCATACCATTTTAAAGCTGTCACAGCGCTCTCACGGACTGATGAGCAATGTATACTGTCGCATGAAGAAGAGGAAGAGAACCCTTTACTGGCCACATCATACTGCTGGGTAATTACGTGGATGGAAGCTAATAATTTAAAAATATAAAAATGTTAGGCATATAGCTTTTAGAGCCGGGGGTGTCCGAGGATATGTTCGGCTCGCCAGGTGCAGGTCTTTTGATTTGACGCCCACAGGTGACCTTCTCGTCGTGATGAAGATGAAATGATGATGAAGACGACACTTACCCCAGCTTCCGTGCCAGCGGAATTAACCGATGATGGTTAAAATTCCCGACCCTTTCCGGGAATCGAAACCTAGACCCCTGTGACCAAAGGCCAGCATGCTAACCATTTAGCCATGGAGCCGGACACAGTATCTAAGGACTAGGGAACAGAAAACCACAGAAGAAATACAAATTTGAAATAAATATACAGTAGAAACCCATTTCTTCGGATATCCGGGAATTGTGGAGTGATTGTGTTTATTCATTTTTAAAAATAATCGTTTTAAATATCAGGCGAATGTTGTTTTAAATTTAAGTAAATATAGTTGGCAAAATAACAATTCTTTAATTTTAGGAAATGAAATGGTGCATGGCTTTTAGTGCCGGGAGTGTCCGAGGACATTTAATTTTATGATGATTATTCTTAAATATTCAGAATTGAATGTCAGTTATAACTAACATAAATTAGTTTACAGTTTAAATTCTCGGCTAGTCAATGGGAAATCTCTTGATGTAAGACATTCGTTTTAAGAGTACTACGTTGTTATGCTTTTCTGTGGGATATCCCGATTTTACAATAAAACAAAAGAATACATTATTTTGGGAGAAACCCTTTCGATATTGCAAATTTACTTTACTTGTATATTTATTTCCTAAAATTTTGGGAGTCGGAGTTCACCAAAATGGTTCCCTCAAATTTAAATAAATGTATGATATGGCAATATACCCTTCCCTCAGGGCGTCTACATGAAGCTGTGTTCTAGCACATCCGCTTCGGGTCTTACCTACCCCGCACTGAAAGGAAGTAAAATGGCAGGAATTGCACCAAATTTCACCTTAAATTAAACCTCCACAATGACTTGGAATAAAAAATAAACTAGGTGTACTACACTGCAGAAGCCGGCACAATTCCCATCCTCGCCGCTAGATGGGGGCTTCATTCATTCCATTCCTGATCCGGTCGAATGACTGGAAACAGGCTGTGGATTTTCACTACCCTGCAGTGCAAAACTTAAGGACGAGATAGATAAGGCAACATAACCTATCAACGACTCGATGGAAATGAATGAAAGTACGGTAACATGTTGCCAGAGGTCTCTCACAAGCTCATAGAAATCTGGCATGAGGTCAACGCGACTATTGCGCCAAATGAGTCTGGCGCCACGAAACGAGGCAACTGAAGGAACGGGGCAAGACTGTATGAGTCAATCAGCGAGCTGTTATGGTGCACTGTGGTAGTGTTATTCATTACAACATGGCCCGGAGACAACATTTGGGTGATCTCACACGGGGAAGAATCGTCGGGTAACTGGAAGAAGGATGAAGTGTGACGAGTGTAGCCCAGGAATTTCGTATTGCTCACAGCATTGTTTCACGTGCATGGAGAGCATTCCGAACCACAGGACTGCTGCCCGAAGGAGAGGAAGGGGTCGACCATACTACAGCAGCAGATGACCGCTACATTGTGCAATAGGCAAGAAGAGACTCACGTCAAACAGCGCCTGTAATTGCAACCGCATTTAACAGGACTGCAAGGCACCCAATCTCATGCTTGACAGTAGCACGGTGACTGCATGCGGGTGCTCTGTTTGCCTGACGACCATTACGTTGTGCTCCGTTGACACCCGCACATCGACGGCACCGTTTCCGATGGTGCCAAGAGCACGTCTGGACCGACGAGGAGTTGGGTCGCGTGATCTTCTCAGATGAGAACAGATTCAGTTTGAGTAGTGATTCTGGACGTACCCTCATCTGGCGAGAGGTTGGAAAACGTAATGCACCCAGGAACATTGTCGAACATTACTATTTTGGTAGTCCAAGTGTTATAGTGTGGGGAGGCATAATGTTGCATGGGCGTATCGACCTCCAAATCTTTGAACGTGGTACGCTCACCGGTCAACGTCATTATGGCAGTGTACTCCTTTCCCATGTGCGTCTTTTCAAGGGCGCATTCGGCCCTGACATCAATTTTATGGATGACAATGCACAACCGCATCTATCAGCGCAGGTGGAGGAGCTCTTGGAACGTGAGAATGTTCGGCGAATGGACTGGCCTGCCGTTCCTCCGACTTAAATCCTATCGAGGACGTATGGGACATGTTGGGATGACGTATTGCAGCACGTTCACATGCACCGACGACTATCCAGCAGTTGCTAACCGTGCTGGTGGAGAAATGGAACGCCCTACCACAAGAACTCCTTGCCAATCTTGAGGCCAGCAAGGTAACACGTTGCAGAGCATGCATCGCTGTCCGTGGTGATCACACACTCTTTTAAGAACCATGTCTCTTCTTTTGTGATGTCCAGGGGACCATCATGTGTCGCAGTGACTTACGTGTAATTTATTGTGTCATTTCTGTTCGTCTGATCGCATATTCCTTTCAGTTGCCTACGGTACCATACTGTAGCAGTTCTTCCTATGCATGGTTCAACTTTAATCGAACTATGTTACTTAGCAGTAACACCAACATGCGAAAGTTACTTTTGTCCTTAAGGTTTGCACAGCAGTGTATATAATGGCATTATCGATGAAGATCTATTTCATCAAATACTTACAACAAATACACAAACAATAGATAGACAAAATACCGACCGTTTCTCCCCTAACACATGAACATATAAACACAAATCTAAATCTGAAATAAATGTAAAAGGAAAAACATGGCTCCTCTTCTTTCACGATTCAAGGTGATCGTGATTTATTACGATTTGCGGTAATCGACAGACAACGACGAACAAGTTCCACGACATAAATTTGGATCAATAAACAAGTCTCCTGATCGTACCACCGAAAGACGGCATTCCTTTTCTCATAGGCTATCTTCCCATCACACACTGACCTTAACACGTCTTTAGGTATAGTGTTCACTTTGTAAAACACAAGTCTTATTCTCCTCAGAACTCATATAGACCGTGAGAACAGTTCAACAACACTCAAGATATCAACTATAGATAGTAGATAATGCATCATAGATGATGGACCCTCGTTGACAGACGATAGGCGATTGACAGTACATACGGGCACACTAAACAGTAGAAAATCTAACTCAGACCACGTTGAACACACCCTCATAGCATCCGTGATTAGCCTGTTCGAGTCCAGTTGGTCGAAAAACTTTTCACCATCGATAAGTTGGCCCTTAGAATAGAAGAGGTGGTGGTAGACAATTTGTAATCACTAGATCGCGTGCCAAAAGCCTGGCTTCAATTCCAAACCTCTCCGGAGTGTTCATTTGGAGTGAGGGCATATGACACGGTTGATAGTGATTCGTCAGTCAGATGGAGACGTTAAGCTTTGAGCGGATCCCTTGGTGGTATTCGACAAGAGTAAGCTAGGCGAAGCCACCGGGTTTTACTCTCTTTCTTCCTGCTATCATATTTCTCGTAATTCACTTCATTTCACTAACTCTTCTGATGAGGTTGACGTCAGAAAGGGCATCGGGTCGATAATTTTGCTACGAAGATTCATCTCACTTCATACCCGACCCCGTAGAGGAACGGGACGAAGGTTGGACATAAATTCGATAGTAATTATGAATACGGTGAGGTGTGATCTGTCTTTTCTGTCGCCACTCATCTCCGCTAGATGGCACTGATATTAGAGAAAGTATGAAGTTCAGTTTTGTGAAAAAGCTAACCCGTCAACAACAAGTTCAACAGTTAGCATAGACAAAATATACATGGGCCTAGATAGACTGAGATGTTCCAGGATAATGAAGAAAATAAATGAAATGGAAACGTCGTGGAAGAGCTTATTACAATGATAAGCTTGATTAAAAACAATATATGCTAACGGATCTGGGCTACCGCTTGTGGGTGAGGGTTGTAATAACAATTTCGTGTGGCTATTTTTAGCCTGGTGCAGATTCCCTCCGACGAGAGCGGGTGGCACCTGCCGTGTATAGGATACTGCGTGTTATTGTAGTGGATGATATTGTTGAATGTGGTGTATGGGTTGCAGAGATGTTGGAGACAGTACAAATACCCAGTCCCTGGGTCCAGGGAATTAACCATTTAAGGTTAAAATCTCCGACCCGGCTGGGAATCGAACCCGGGGTCCTTTGAACCGAACAGCACTACGCTGACCATTCAGCCAAGGGGCTGGACGGTAGGGGTGGTAGAATGCATCCAAGGTACTTGCTGCCTATCGTAAGAGGCAACAAAAGGGAGGCTGTAAGGGCTCTTAAGTGTGGGTGGACGGCTATGGGGACGCTAGTCCGGCCCCACGGTGAAGGGGGCAATGCGTCCGCCTGTCACCCGGCGGCCTCGGGTTCGATTCCCGGCTGGGTCAGGGGCTTTTAATTATAAATGATTAATATCCCTGGCTTGCGGACTGGGTGTTTGTGCCGTCATTAACGTTCCTTTCCTCACATTCAATACATGGTGCAAGTAGGGGCAAAAGATCTCTATAGGTCGACGCGCCAAACAAATAGCATCAAAAAAACGGGGACGCTAGCTGAGTGTGACATTGTTTTCATTTACTTGTTCGAGGCTTCTCAGTTTCGTGCTTCCTATTCGATTTTTCTTGATCAACTCTCGTTCTATTCTGACCCCGACGGTATGGTTTGCGAGGCCTAAGGTGTCTTTCATTTCAGGCCCTTCGCGGCTATTTCCTATTTTTGCCAATATCTTCATTCTTCTTCAAAGTGTCGGACTACTACTCATTAATGTTAAGAGATGATGGTTGCCCGATTGGACTTCCTCTTAAAACAATAATCACCAATACTGGACATGGAAGGGAATGCGGTGATGGATACAGATTAACGGATGAATAATAATAGAAAAGAGTTGTATTCGGGAGATGGTGGGTTCGATCCGCAGTGACCGCGGTTTTGGAATTGGCTTTCAGTAATTTCCCATTTTCGCACCAGACAAATGCTGGTGCTGTACCTGAATGGCCACTACCTTCCAAATCCTGTCTCTTTTATCGCCATAAACCCTCTGTTTCTTTCTTTCTTTATCGTTCCCTCGATTGTGAGTATCGTGATCTCCGAGGAGGCTACTGGTCAGTTGTCTCCATCTCTTGTGGTCCTCGACCAGACGTAATGCACCAAACAGATTCATCCCAGTTATATTCGTGATATTGTTCGACCAACGATTTGGAACTCGTCCATGATCGCTCCTGCTAGGAACATTTCCAAGAATGATGATGTTATCATTCCAGCCTCGCATAGTGTGTCCAAAAGATAGTAAGTAAAACTCCTTGTTTACATGTTGATGATAAGGCGATTCTTGAGTTGAGATGGTTTATAATGGAACCATTCGTGCGAAATGTTGTCCAAGGTCTTCGTGATATTCTTCGCCAGTACCACATTTCAAAGGAATCGATTTTAGTCAGGCGTGTAGCACGTAGTGTCCATGTATGGCTCCATAGAGGAAAACTGAAAATATCACACTGGTCACTACCATCATTTTCTGTGACTGTGAGATAGAGCCATCCTTCCGTAAATGAAACATATGCGTCATTACATTTTTAGCCATAGCTATTCTACTTTTAATTCAAGGAGCATAGCTAAATGAACTGAAAATGACTGAACTAATGGCTAAATGGTTAGCATGCTGGCCTTTGGGGCCCGGGTTCGATTCCCGGCTGGGTCGGGGATTTTAACCTTAATTGGTTTTGTGTGACCTATTCAGCATTAGAAATCACCCTAGGTAGGGCCCTCGTCTTCACATATATACAGGTCGTCTAACAGGCCATCTACGATGAAATGATCCGCACCAGGCCTCTCCGGAGAATGAAAGATTTTAATAACAAGTGAGACAACCCCAACAGAAAACATTGATTAATTGATAGTCCAGGATTGCTGACTTGGCATATGGTTGACAACCCAACCCGTTAAAAGACTCGTTTCGAAATCCAAGGAAAAAAATAATTAGCCGGAAGAATTATGAGAACGAAGTATCTGAGCACCTTCAAATACCATCGGGCTGAGCCGGGATCGAAATCACAAACCTAGGCTCAGAAAGCAACCACACTACCATTTCTACAAGTCAGAAGTTAACCAGGTATTCACTGTCATTAAATCGAAATTCAGAGCGTATCTCAAGAAGACTTGCTTTTATTCTCGACCTCTTGACGAGGATTCGAACCTGCTTTCTTCCGAGTGAACCAAGCACGCCTTTAGCGTCCCGATAAGGCAGCACCATCACATTAATTGGGAATTCATTATTTGGACTCAAGATCAAATTATACCTGAAAGCGACAGATTCACTTTTTAGTCAAATTTGGGTGTACATCAGATGCCCCCGGTGGTCAATTTCCGCACGGCAGCATTTTCTTTTCCATTTCATAGACTCGAAGGAGCAGTTTGCTGTGAACGAGTGTGGTTAAAATGCTGTTTGAATTCATCGTACCAGAAACTTAGTACTCGCCAAACTGTTTTAAATAATTCTACATGTAATTTGATACTCGTCAAAGTGTTTAAAATGAATGTACTGTAACTTGGTACTCATCAAAGTGTATCAAATAGTTATAATAAAATATCTTAATTGTGATAATTAATGCATTTGAGCAAATGTAGGGAATAAATCACGGAGTATTTTTAGAAACTAGCTTTTAAACGCACTGCTTGCGTTTCTTGTATTTTCGATTGACTCTAGAAGAATTCTCCTTAACGTTCAATCTAATTATTATATGTACTCGTTTGTGTTTGGATGACAACGTCTGCTAAATCGTAAGCATGGATGTTCATCGTTAAAATTAAGAGAGAAAGCTGTATGAAACGCCTCATAACATTCCGTTTGTGTTTCTTTTGCTAGGGGTTTAACGTCTCATTAACACATCGAAGGATTTCAGTGACGCAGTATGGCAAAGGGTTAAGGTTGGGAAAGTAGTGGCCGTGGCCGTGGCCTTCAGTAAGGTGTAGCTCCAGCATTTGCTTGGTGTGGAAATGGAAAACAACGGAAAACAGGGCTGCCAACAGTGGTATTCGAGCCTGCCATATCCCGAATGCAAGCTTATAGCACGGCCAGCTCGCTTCGATCAAATGCATTTTCAAGGGGTTAATGTTACCAATTATTGTACAGCTAAGTGGTCAGAGCGCAACCAATGTGTTTACAGATATACACATCCCAGTACTCACTATACACGAAATTTTACGGAAGCGTTGGATTGTGTAGAATTCCAGTTCCTTAAAGAAATGAGAATTCAGGAAAGAAGAGGAATGAGCCTGATATCAAATACGGGATCATTAAAGCCCCTGCCAGTCACAAGGCGAAGCTCAGGCTAACATATTCAATGACATTGAAAGTAATTTGGGGTTGGAACACTTCTATGCCAGTTTCAGAAATGTTTTTCTTTGGTAATATTCTCTTAATATCTTCTTTTAAAGTATCTTCAAAGATTTAAAAATGTTCTCTTTTCTCCTCCTAATTAAATCTTGAAGAAAGTTCAGAAGAAAAAGACAAGAAACTATCCAGCGTTTCCGTTCTTTGGGCTGTAACCGAGTGTAATTACATTTCGAGGAATGGAAGTTCTGGAAGCAGGCGGAGTTTCTTAATACGGTGCGGTGGATGTGATGTAATGCGGGAGTACTGAGGCCACTTGCCACAGTCTCGTCCACTAATGAGCTTAGTCATAGATGACAAACAGAAGTATCCTTAAGAGCACAACTAATAACTATTTGACATATAGAAATTGCAGTCTGTGTCCTAGACAGGCCATTATGGTTTTTGGGCATGACATATTGGGACCTTTCCCACCGTCACCCATGACTCATGGGACCATGTGACAACAAACCAACCCTTTCGGGTCACGAACACATGGGACCATGCTCCACGGAAGTCGATAGTCAAGGGATCTTTTTGGTCTGTGCCGATTTCTCCTCATTGGGATTGTATACTTAATCCACTCACATGAAAAGTTATCGACCATTCGACTCAGCTAGATCAAAGCTACTCTCCCGTTCCTGAGGTCTGAACCCGGACTCCTCAGGGCCGAAGAACGTTCGCGGCAAATAGAGGCTATCAAACATAAACTACCTTAAAGGCCTACAATGAACGGAAGAGGATTTTTGGATGCTCGTTTTTCGGCAAAGAATAAGCACAAATAAGTTTTCCAAATTTACTAAGGCGCTCGTTGAAATCTACACATACACTATGACATCCTTGGTAAACTAATATAAATTGACAAGTTGAATACAAATACTTAGCAACGGTAAATCCGTGCTACCATCCATCAGCTAAACTTCATCCACATTCCATAAGAATATTTATGTGGATAACCACAGTTCCTAAGGATATTTCAAATGCAAGAAGACTTCCATCCGAACTAACAAGCTGATGGATACCTGGTTTGACAGAAAAATATACATCCCCGAGGGATGACCAATCTCGTTGACATACTACGTTCATACCATCGGTTTTGTCTGTCTATCTCCCGTTGGATATCAAAACTGTTGAGTGTTACACAAACAAAATATAACACAGATTACCTATTTACAGTTACAATTCGAACCATTTTCCTCCAAATATCAGTATTCCCTGGGACCGAATCCCATATCATGAAGTTAAAATTTACTTACACTAATTCAACTACCCCGGAGTGGTCATTTTATCTTATATCTACCGCCACCAAATATCTATACGTGAATAAAAAGTATACTGGAGAAATAAACATATGTTTACGTAAACCATGGAAAAGACAATAATATTGCGCGTCTCCACCAATTGGAAGACAAATGAAATAAAAATCACACGAACACAGGCTCGACAACGACAACGAACCCGTCACTTCCAACAACTACCAGTGAAATTTCACGAAGTCTACACTCGCCCAGAACAGTACATAACATAAAACAAGATCACACTCTGAAAAAGGAACACACATTATACAACAACACGAAGTATAAATGGCTGTATTTCATCTCGTAGCGCCCGCTACCTGAGCAAGCTATCGGTCTCTTCTGTGCTGTATTGAGGTTCGAACCTGAGACTCTGGTCGTCTCCATCAGGGACACTGAAATAAAAACCCTAATTAACCTAATCATGTCATTGACAGTCGTAAAAATATTCTACATTGCTTTCGGGTCATGGCTCACGGACTGGGTGTGGTGGTTACATCAATATTCTGTCCCTCTTCTCACAGAAAACTGCAACGTTTTAAAATAAACATTCTCTGGCGAGTCAAGTTCTCTAAGCTGCTTCTCGCTCTGACCTGCCTCCTCGGGCAATAACTTACTGCTTGTCAAAGCTCCCTTCCACAACACGGGCGAAAGGACATTTAGCACGCACAATAGCGGCAGTCACGGGGTCGATAAAACCATACAATTGAGCTAATGCAGGGTACACCTGCTCGAATTAACTCATACTATCATTATGCTCCAACAATACACTTCTCAAATTAAGCAGCCATATTATCGCAAAATTCCCTAATTTTGCCAGGAGTCTGGAGTTCAACCACACATTTCTTCCCGTAGCCTTCATCGTACATTCGTCAGCCTTTACCAAAGAGCAATGTCTCCTAATCTCTCCCCTTAGAGGCGAGATTGTGTACCTGTCAGATACTACCCTATTGTTCGAGATCTATCGGTATCAAATCACCGATCAAAATACTTTAAGAAATTAATAATAGTAATAATAATAATAATAATAATAATAATAATAATAATAATAATAATAATAATAATCCACTAATCTGTTGCTTAAAATGTATCGGTATAAAACACTGATCAAGTTACATTAAGAAAATAATAATAATAATAATAATAATAATAATAATAATAATAATAATATTCAGACATGATCAAACTCAACTAGAAAAATCTCTACTTTATTAGCCTAGCTAATGTGTAGGGTGGGCCAGGTTTGAACCTCCGCACGTATTTTCTCGAACGTCTTCAGTTACAGCCAAACTTATACACTAGCATGCAAAAACAAACTACTGTCTCTACTTTTATGAATTGAGTGCTGTCACTATCCCACATTAACTTCTGTATAGGCACATGTTAATGATACTGACACCTACTAATCCCTGCTCGTATTATGCAGTCACGCAGATGAAATTATGGCATTAACCTGGCCAAATTTCTATTCATTTTTCCCCCCCTCAAATCTTTCTCAGCACTCATGACAAAATATATAACATAGCATGCGCATGCAGCTTCTAAAAGGGGTCCCAAACTCTATACATCCTTCCTGGTTCACTTCCTTCCCATATCTACTTACAAAAAACAAATTAAACAAGGGTCATCCGACCACTCCAGGTAATTAACCTATCAATTACCTCATCATTAACCCTATCCTTACAGTAACTCTATTTACAAGGGGAAATACTAACATTGGAAGAAAATAGCTCAATACTCAACAGTTTATGATGTTTTTCTGGCCCCCGCCCGAAGTTTTCAGGGGCCTGCCATCGGTGCTCACTCCATGTCGCTGGCTCGTGCAGTCCTTGGTTCTAGGAGTGTGATGACTTTGCTGGAGTAATCCATCTTCCTGGTAAACAAATCACTGCAATTATATTTACACAATCTTGCACACTTGTTGATCACTCGACACCATCCAACTTCCCCTCTATCGTTCTAGACCGATGCTAGTTACGTGATGCTAATTATTATGGATATCTCAGCTAGTCTATTTCGTTAAATCAGGCGAGCTGTAAATTCACGGTCTCCTCCTTCCCAAGTCTATCGCCTCCTACGTCCGTGACTTATATCAACCGTCCTTTTCTTACTTTCTTGTCTCGATTAAATCAGATCCTGTACTTACCATTCCCCTTTACTTGGTGTTATAATCTGTTCCGGAAATCCTGCTCTCAATGTTACATGGATTTAAACTGATAGTATTTCTTCACACGATCTGATTTTCTTTTGAAACAAAGTTTACCAAATCCCAAAGTTAGACTCCTCGAAAAATGAGCCCCCTTACTGCTATAGTCATCAACCTCGCGATGAGCGTTCTCCGTCTAGAGTTCGTTCCCCCACGACGTACTCACCCTTTCGCAGTCACTACCTACGACATACTGACAAATATTCAGAGTTTACTTCGCGATCGGATGTCGCACAAATACCTTTGTCATATAGTTACATTTCCTACTATCACTGCACACTGGAAAACACTTTTAAAACTTCACTCCCGTTTATTTGTGTCAGTTATTCAGACAAAGAAGAGGTAGACCTTGCTCGCGGACCGCACGTAGTTCCACCTTCTGAAGCTCGTTTTCGACTACTCCCCCCTCGAGAAACTGCAACCACTTATAGCCAAACCGGGAATAGGGGTGGCCAGCGTGTCCTTCCCCCACTCTGATTCTGGCCTTTCCTGGATAAACCAGCCTGTCGAAATTAGCAATACGCTAGACTGTGTGACTTGGTTATGCACAAGTACGCTATGATATGCGGAGTTGAATATGTTCGGCGGATCTGCCGTAATTAATTAATAACATCGGAGGGGAAGTGGTGAATCCCCAAAAGCATCTGGTTTCAGCCATCGCGTCCGTACGCTATGGGTATTATATAAGTTGTCTACCAACGCCTTTCGCTTGGAGAGTATTTTCTACCAGAACTCCTGACTTTATAATTCCACCAAAATTCAGCACACTACTCTAACGGGTGCAGTATTGTTAATTAAGCCTTATTTATGCCGAAAATGCATTAAAATTTGCCCGATTGCTTTGGCATCGCTGTACGCTGGCATATGTTTTCCAATATGGAGTCGCTAAATAGTGTTCTTCTCCTGCTTCTTCTATGACGTGTGCCTAGTTCGGGGATTCTTTAAGCCACCCAGTGGGCGGGTGAAGGCGCCTCTCTGGCGGGCTTCGTATTGCGCAACCTGACGGTACCCCCAGCATCCACACAAAGAAAGCTTGCTGCCAGCTTCTTTACCAAGCATATCACTTGAAATAAATACTAATTGTGCCGGTACGGTCACAATATGTCCTGACTCTCAGTGGGAGGAGTATAACAATACATTCACGGTGTTCCCTACCTGTCCGACTCGTTGCCTGAATGGTCAGCGTACTGGCCTTCGGTTAAGAGGGTCCCGGGTTCGATTCACGGCCGGGTCGGGGATTTTAACCTTAATTGGTTAATTCCAATGGCTTGGGGGCTGGGTGTTTGTGCTGTCTCCAACATCCCTGCAACTCACACACCACTATCCTCCACCACAAAAACACGCAGTTACCTACAAATGGCTAATTGTTTTACGTCGCACCGACACAGATAGGTCTTATGGCGACGATGGGACAGGAAAGGGCTAGGAGTGGGAAGGAAGCGGCCGTGGCCTTAATTAAGGTGCAGCCCCAGCATTTGCCTGGTGTGAAAATGGGAAACCACGGTACAAATGGCAGATGCCGCCCACCCTCATCGCAGGGTCTGCCTTACAAGGGCTGCACTCGGATAGAAATAGCCACACGAAATTATTATATTCCCTACCTGTCGTAAGTGATGACTTGACCAGGGGCAGCGTGGATAGCGACCACGGTTACCCTAGCTCGGTCTGGCATTACTTCCACTTATTTGTGTCTGATTCCTCACTTTTATCTTTCCTGTCCAACCTCCGTTGGTCAACTCTTGTTTTCTTCCGACCTCGATGGTATTAGGTTTGCGACGCCTACGGAGATTTACATTTTAACGCCCTTTGTGGCCTTTCCAAATCTCTTCCCGATACCTTCATTCTTCGAAGTGTCGAACCTCTTCCACTTCCATTTCTGATCAGTTTTAATAGAGGATCGTTGCCCAGTTGTACTTCTTCTTAAAACAGTAATTGTCAGTGCCAGGATTTTTATGACCTAAAAATGTTTAATAACGATCTATAAAACGACGGCAGAAATCCAGTAAAATGTTCTATAAACTTACAAAAATGACAAATTTTAAATGAAATGTTACACTCAATTTACTAATCGAGTTGGTGTAGCCTATATTTATGTTATAGACTTTATAAAAAGCTTTTGGGCTTTTGTCGTGTACAGAAAATAAGGTGAAATTCTTTACGTTTCGCAGAGAAATTTGCCCCGCATCTTAAGAAAATCTCGATTGTTCATGAGTTTCTCCCATTGGAGGTGTCTCTCCTGGATGGGGACATTTCCATGACGTAAGTGGGGAGCAAAGTTTCTTTAGTCCCCAGATTTACAAAGCATCCTGGAGATTCTCAAGTCTCCATATTCATTCTCACTTAAAGTTGCGATAATATCAAATACCACACGCTTAAATTCCATAAAATGATCAGATAATGACGTATGATTTTTAGAAAATGACCTAAAAATACAAAATGGCACAAATTGACATAAAAAATGGGAACTATGATCAGGATTTCTGTACAAGTTAGCAATGTCTGTTGTGAACCAATTACAAGATGCCATGTCATCAAAATCCTAGCCCTGGTAATCACCATCACCACTACCATTAGAAAGAGTTGGCTAAAAGAGGAAATTACCAGAAAGTGTGGTTGGTGACCACGAAGCTCCTAGCTGTGTTTGACACTGCTTCCAACTACTGGTCAGGATTATTAACAACTAGATAAAATGAATATAGATTTCTTCTTGTTGTTGCCATTGATGCTTTCACGGCCCGTACTTATAGACATGATATAGGCTTTTGGGCTTATGCCGTGTCAAGAAAATAAGGGGAAATTCGTTACGTTTCGAAGAGAACTTTGCTCTGCGTCTTCAGAAGAAAATCTCGACTGTCCACGAGAAAGGCTTCTCAAACAATGAGGTTTGAATTTAGGCGTTATAATAGAAGTGGAAGTGGTACGTTAACTCGTCACCAGATGGCACCCCGGATGCGGTACAGCGCTAGTGTTCGAAGCGGAAGTTGACGGAACTATCAGAATCAGTCTGAGAGGGTCACATAACAGGTGTACGCACATATGAAAGTATGACATTGACACAAATATGGAATGAAACATCCGGCGATGGGGAACGTACGGATTTGGAAAATACTGAAACGAAATACCAATAGTGAAGGGGCAGGGACCTATATAAATCCTTAATGGCTCGCAACCACGTATTACTTAATTGATAGTCAGTTCTTCTTGTTGTTAATAAAGATAACAGTGACAATATCACAGCTAAGGAGTAAATCAGTGTATATTCTTACCCTAATTATCCACACTAGTCACCACATTACTCTTTCCAAAGGAGCCTCCCTTGGTCAACTCCCGTTCTCTTCCACTCCGACGGTGATAGGTTTGCGAGACCTAGAAGTCTTTAGTAATCATGCCTTTCGTGGATTACCGGTAGTATGGCGGAATATAGGTGCCAAGACTCACTCGGCATTTTCCTAACAAATTAAACTCTGCATTCGGTCACCAAGTTAATATTTCCGGTTTCACTGTTATACGGTAGACTAAAACACGTCAGAATAGACACCGTAACTGAGGCCATGCGATTATTATTATTATTATTATTATTATTATTATTATTATTATTATTATTATTATTATTATTATGATACGACGAGTTTTGGAAACCCCGAAAAGGGATAAGGGGAGTTTGCAAAAATATAAATTTAAGAGCAGGGCCTAGTATTTTATTTTCTGGAAAGCGCAGTAATTAATACAGTAATTTCAGGAAAGCTAATGTAATTTTACCAAATTTAAAGCAGACCCTACACGGTCAGTAATACTGTCAGTACCGAAAAATATTGACAGTAATACTGATCGCGTGTGGACTGGAATGATGGAATGAAGGCCAGTACTGAAGCAGATCCGGATTTCCTGATCTGCGAGCGTCAGTACTGTAGAGTGGTGGGGATACTGACAGTTATACTGACCGTGTGAGTGCGCTTGTCATTATTTCTGTCAGTATCAACGGAGCAGCGGTGGACGACAAATGCGTTTCTCACCAAGGCCAAGTAGAGGTGCTTGTGGAACCGTTAAGTAGGCCTATTGCAAAAGTTTATCGAGCTATATGAAACGCTGCCAGAATAAACGTACTTAACACAATACTTTACATGTTTCCACAACTGCTGTACTGATGGAAACTGGTGACATTATAGCAGAAAACTTTAAATCTTCAAAATTTATACCAGTTGTAAGATACCTCACTGTCACCGCTAATCACTCTGCCACCGATAAACAGCACCGCATGTTTGTATTTTGCCTTATTACAAAAGGCTCTACCATTCGTAGTAATTTCGAAAAAGTACCCTCACGCATTCGGAGATAGTTCTGATAATCTTCTGCTTCGGTATATTGTGTTTCCCTCAACACTTCATATGAGAATACTTTTCTCTTTTCCTAAGCCAATCTTTAACCCATCGTTTACGTTTAAAACTGCGTTTCGTGCAGTACTAATATGATAGCTACAAAATGCCCGTCTTTTACGATCCATTTTGATGGAATACCGCAATTGCATGTTATAAATCTCATTCCGTAGTGACGGTTATTGACTTTATTTGTAAAGTGAGAATGCCGCAATGGTAAGCTAGTGCACTGGTACTGACCAAAATATTGACAGTAATAATGATCGTGTAAGGTCGCTACAATATTGATGCGTACTGTCAGTATTATTGACTCAGTATTACTGATCAGTATTACTGACCGTGTAGGGTCTGCTTTAATGTCATTAATATCTCATTAAACGCGTAAGTCTTCAGTTTCCTCGACATTCTCGCTAGGATCTTCGTCATTTTCCTCATCTGGCTCCGTATAGGTGTTTTCTTGTTATACTCTCCTTTTATAGTGAGGTCCACTAATCTCAAAAATGTTTCCCAAGGAGTTTGTGTCTTCTTCCACTTTGACGTGATCTTTGTTTAGCAAACGAATAGGTTGTCGCCTAACGAGGAACAAGGAAGTAAACTTTCATGGCTATTGTTGAAAAATAATGGCTTTTCTGAAAGTTCTTTATTCACCCGATGATCACATAACAAACAAACCTTTCATATCGTCCCTTAAGAAACAACACCGCGTACCTGACAATGCTCTTCCTGTCCATTATGTTCCTTAAGACTGGTCACGCCTCCAGCCACATATTTATATGTAGTCCATGAGAACAATTTTCTTTGAGTTCATTTTCCTATGCGCGTGTGTAAAGGAAAATGAACCTTCATGTACCATACTGTAGGAATGTATGTTTGCATGACATAACCCCCACCTAGAATATTTTTCTTCACACAAACGCATAGGAAAATAAACTCAACGAAAATTGTTCTGAAGGACTGCATATCCACGTGTGGCCCGGAAGCTTGACCATACTTAAGGAAAATATTGGACAGCAACAGCATAGTCAGATAGGGGATATTACTTGTTAAGGGACGATATGAGTATTTACAGTTAAGAAACAAAGTAAGACTCCTCTGATGATAAGGTTAGTTTTGGAAACAAAGCATTTTTGGAACACTCACTTTTCCTAAGCACTTAAATGAGGAATGTCAGAAGATGCAGGGTAGCGAACTAAACAGCGTAATACTTTCGCTCATTTTTATCCTTTTTGGATAAGGATAGTTTCGGAACACAGTTCCTCATACTGTATATAAATGTAGATAGTTAATCCACATTTCTGAAAATCTCATGTCGCACACTCTACTAAACACTGTCTAATAACTCTTTCCCTTCTATTTTCAAAGAAAGACGATTTGGAGTATAAGTATTCCATTCTTTTCCCGATGAATACGGGAATAGGTTAGTGGAGATGTGTGTAATACTTTAGTTTACCGCTTAGAGCATTAGTTCCTCTGATCTGACCAGCTGAAAGAAAGTGGAACATGTGAAGCAGCAAAGTAATGTGATATATTTCCATCGAGTTAGATTTCCGTTGACCGAGCTCGATAGCTGCAGTCGCTTAAGTGCGGCCAGTATTCAGTATTCGGGAGGTAGTGGGTTCGAACCCCACTGTCGGCAGCCCTGAAGATGGTTTTCCGTGGTTTTCCCATTTTCACACCCGGCAAATGCTGGGCCTGTACCTTAATTAAGGCCACGACTGCTTCCTTCCCACTCCTAGCTCTTTCCTGCCCCATCGTCGCCATAAAACCTATCTGTGTCGGTGCGACGTAGTAAAGCAAATAGTAAAAAAAATAAAAATAAAAAAAAAATCCGTTGACGAACAAAGTTCTCGTAAGTTCTTCGAAGTGATCTTTATCAATTTAACCATATATAAACCGTCTAAACACGAACCAAATTGGGGTCAATGACCTAAATGTTAGGCCCCTTAAAACAATCATCATCGTCATCATGAAACAAACTGGTTATATTCTCCTAAAATAATAATAATAATAATAATAATAATAATAAAAGAAAAAGAAGAATGCACCGGTAAAACATGCCACTAAGAGCATTGTCTACTAAGACGACTGATGGTCGTCTATATGACCTGTAGTAATTTAATCGATTCATTGACGAAGTCTTTAGCATCCATCGTCAAGTAGCACCGATAATCCATAACACCAGTGGCAGCTCGTGCTGAATTATGTTGGTAGTTCTGTTCTGTGACGCCCAGTTCATTGTAATAGACAAATCAAAATTCGTATTGTGTACGGGAATTGCCAACTAAGGTCGTGTGCATACGTCCTCCAACTCCGCAGAAACGCCCTAGCCTACTCCATGTTCTATCAGCCTTGAAATTCCCGAAAATGTACAGAAAATAAACAGGTAAACACACATCTCAATGTAAACATAATCTTAATTTGCAATGTCCCGATTTCGAGAGACGTCGACATAAATAACGGATTTGTACAAAACACACTTAAAAAGTTACAAATAAAAGCCTATCCGTTTATCGAAAAAATGTTGATCTACGTAGTTTCGACACAGTCATATTCACAGAGGTTCCGAGACCTGCATACATCATTGGGAACCGGCTTTCTTAATAGAGGAGGAACATCATTTGATGGTATTCACCTTCTTATTTTCATTTGCATTACTATCTAATTCCGAATTCACTACGATTACGGAGAAACATATTCATGATTACTTGGAGAATTCAGTTGCTGATGCAATCCATTTTACGGCTTGTCTCATCTTGCCAGCTATATTACGAACAGTGAAGGACTGTGTATAAAAGCTTTTGTCGAAAGAGGAAGTGACAACGATTCCAAGAATCGGGACGTCTCAGGCATAGAGTTAGTCAAATATATGTTTAAAAAAGAGCGATGGTAATAATTTGTCTACATGGCCCTATAAACCCGCCAAGGCTTTTAGGCCTAAAAACTCGCTCATTCACTCCGTACGGGAGAGAATGTTTTGGCAGATGGATAGAATTATGTCTATAGTCCCGGCAATTTACACAAAAGGTAGAGATACACTGACTGACAGTGACAATGCAACACCAAGGAGGAGTGGTTCGAAAGGGATGAAAGTTGGGGAAAAAACAGAGACGGCACGGATGAATAATTGATGTTTATTTCAAACCGATATGCAGGTTACACAATGCGCACGGCATCGACTCAGTAGGATGTAGGACCACCGCGAGCGGCGATGCACGCAGAAACACGTCGAGGTACAGAGTCAATAAGAGTGCGGATGGTGTCCTGAGGGATCGTTCTCCATTCTCTGTCAACCATTTGCCACAGTTGGTCGTCCGTACGAGGCTGGGGCAGAGTTTGCAAACGGCGTCCAATGAGATCCCACACGTGTTCGATTGGTGAGAGATCCGGAGAGTACGCTGGCCACGGAAGCATCTGTACACCTCGTAGAGCCTGTTGGGAGATGCGAGCAGTGTATGGGCGGGCATTATCCTGCTGAAACAGAGCATTGGGCAGCCCCTGAAGGTACGGGAGTGCCACGGGCCGCAGCACATGCTGCACGTAGCGGTGGGCATTTAACGTGCCTTGAATACGCACTAGAGGTGACGTGGAATCATACGCAATAGCGCCCCAAACCATGATGCCGCGTTGTCTAGCGGTAGGGCGCTCCACAGTTACTGCCGGATTTGACCTTTCTCCACGCCGACGCCACACTCGTCTGCGGTGACTATCACTGACAGAACAGAAGCGTGATTCATCGGAGAACACGACGTTCCGCCATTCCCTCATCCAAGTCGCTCTAGCCCGGCACCATGCCAGGCGTGCACGTCTATGCTGTGGAGTCAATGGTAGTCTTCTGAGCGGACGCCGGGAGTGCAGGCCTCCTTCAACCAATCGACGGGAAATTGTTCTGGTCGATATTGGAACAGCCAGGGTGTCTTGCACATGCTGAAGAATGGCGGTTGACGTGGCGTGCGGGGCTGCCACCGCTTGGCGGCGGATGCGCCGATCCTCGCGTGCTGACGTCACTCCGGCTGCGCCTGGACCCCTCGCACGTGCCACATGTCCCTGCGCCAACCATCTTCGCCACAGGCGCTGCACCGTGGACACATCCCTATGGGTATCGGCTGCGATTTGACGAAGCGACCAACCTGCCCTTCTCAGCCCGATCACCATACCCCTCGTAAAGTCGTCTGTCTCATGGAAATGCCTCCGTTGACGGCGGCCTGGCATTCTTAGCTATACACGTGTCCTGTGGCACACGACAACACGTTCTACAATGACTGTCGGCTGAGAAATCACGGTACGAAGTGGGCCATTCGCCAAAGCCGTGTCCCATTTATCGTTCGCTACGTGCGCAGCACAGCGGCGCATTTCACATCATGAGCATACCTCAGTGACATCAGTCTACCCTGCAATTGGCATAAAGTTCTGACCACTCCTTCTTGGTGTTGCATTTGCTCTGTCAGTCAGTGTATATACGTACCCCTAATCTGAAAGTACGTTGTTTGAAGAATGAACATGAACAGTAAATAGATTTTGTGTCATTTAATCGCGACTGAACATTGTCCTTTTTATCACGCATATCTCCTGTATTTAAGCTTTTTTGGGATTTCTTTCTACTGGACAGTAGCATCACAGGTATACTGTTGTCTCTGAGAATGTTGATATGTAAGAATTTTAAACCATAAGATATCAATATCCACACAGTTTTAAAAATTCTCTATTTACATTGATGAGTACAGTGGAGCGAGCCTTTTGCCCAACAGCTGAGATTTCAACATGCTCTGCTCGCTGCAGTGATTTTCTCACAGACGGTGGCGCTGGTGCTACCTCAAGTGTATTTTACTATATTGTCTCAGCGACACAGCTCGAATAGACCAGTCGTGCTGCAAGGCGTGCAGTTCATACAGAACCTTATGGGCGACTCTTAGCCACCAATCGGAAAAGGCTGTAGTTATGTGTGCTCTCCTAATGTTCTGTTGTTCACAGATCTAAACAAGGTTGTCAGATCACCAGTATCTGGATGGGTATCCATCTTTGGCTCGATAACAACACTGAATATAAAGGTTGGGATCGCTAATCGCTGTGTATCTTTCATTCTGGTGGTTCTGCAGCTTTACAGATCGTATTATGAAGCCGCGCTTGCATAACATTTCGCAACACGTCGACGACTTTCGAAACGGAAATCACGGTTGCACATAAGATTTTTTAATTTCACAAGACACATTTTGCAATGCCGATTCTGATTTCGCTGAAACTAACCTGGACTACCGGTACATTCTGCCATCTCGGACCTCAGAATCAACCGACTCCGAGACATCCACCTCTTGCGACTGACATCAATCACACTGGATTCAACATCATCGATTCCTGGAGGGGAGAACGGATGAAAAATGCTCCAACTACATGCCAGGCAATGCCATGAATCAGTAAGACAGTTCCAGGGTTTGATCAATCTCGCAAGGTATGGTCAATGCTCAACCGCCTCAGGACAGTACACGGGAGATGTGGGAATTCACTTTTTAAATGGCGAATGCTGTCCTCACCAGTGTGCGACTGTGGTGCACCGCGACAAACTGTTGAACACATTAGGGAGGACTGCAACATCAGAGCATATGGAGGGCCATATGAAGACTTCTTGTTAGCAACCCCAAAATGTATTGAGTAGATACAAGGTCTAGATGTTTGTTTGTAGTTTACTTCATTGATTATGGTTGTTCATTTGTAATAATGTATTTGTGTGTCATACGCTAAACAAATACCATCTATTCAAAATGTGTATAAGAATGTGCAATCTACGCATCTTCATAAGTTCACACTTGTCTCAGTTCCAGGCTTCACAGTTTTTGGATAGTTAATATCGTAGACCTATATCTATTTGTAAATTAAATCTCTTTCCGTTTCTTATACATTTTCAGTTTTCGTGGTTATATCAACATCGAAACTGGCTATATATATATTGAAGAAGATGTAATATTCCTTACTTTATTCGATCTATAAGAAATAATTCGATTCGCTAATGCCTCAAAATTTGAAGTCTATAACGCACGAAGCTTCTGCTAGAAGCTCGCGCCTTGGAACGTCGAGATTAATGGGCTTTGACCTAGACGTTGTACCCTCAGCTATGAGGCCAGGATCGATTCCTGACCAGACCGGCACCGCCTGGCTCACACTCAGCATGCGTCATTCTGCTGCACTTGAGGCACGAACTCGTTTAAAACATCAACTCAAAACTTTAATTACTTACTCCATTTGATGACCTAATTGTATTTGCGTGCTGTTAGTTCTTATCTAGGCACGGACCGGCGCTCGTCAGCGCAGCCTCGTTTAGCGGATTAGGTGGAATTTTACTCCCTCTTGTTACACTTACACTTAACATACAGTAGGTAGGGGAACAGAAGATCTGGGATCGTCACTTGAATTTCTTGGATTTATTCAACAGTGTGATTACATGACGTATATCTCTGTGGGGTAGTGGTTAGTGTGATTAGCTGCCACCCCGGGAGGCCCAGGGTTCGATTCCCGGCTATGCCATGAAATTTTAAAAGTGGTACGAGGGTTGGAACGGGGTCCACTCAGCCTCGGGAGGTCAACTGAGTAGAGGGGGGTTCGATTCCTATCTCAGCCAACCTCAAAGTGGTTTTCCGTGGTTTCCCGCTTCTCCTCCAGGCAAATGCCGGGATGGTACCTAACTTAAGGCCACGGCCGCTTCCTTCTCTCATCCTTGTGTATCCCTTCAAATCTTCCCGACACCCACAAGGCCCCTGTTCAGCATAGCAGTTGAGGCAGCCTGGGCGAGGTACTGGTCATCCTCCCCAGTTGTATCCCCCGACCCAATGTCTCACACTCCAGGACATTGCCCTTGAGGCGGTAGAGGTGGGATTCTCGCTGAGTCCGAGGGGAAATCCAACCCTGGAGGGTAAGCAGATTAAGAAAGAAAGAAAGAAAGAAAGAAAGAGAAAGAAAGAAAGAAAGAAAGAAAGAAAGAAAATAAATTATAAGCGTGTACCCTGCATATGAGAGATGGGAGTAGTCACAAAAGAACAATTATGCTAAAGAATTAATGGGGTAAAATCGGTCGAGGCATTCACGAAACGACCTGGAAATTCATCAAACGAAACAATATCGGTTTCCTTCGACAGAGGTGGCTAAATTTTCGTAGTATTTCTGAAGCTAGTCTGTTTAATTCAATATATCGAGAATTTACAACCAGAACACACACATTAAGTCAAAAATGTTACTTCTGAAAATTGCCAACATTTGTTCTCAGAATAATAATATTTATCTTTAAAATAATGCAACTCAGTTTGCTAGAGTATCTAGAATAGCTCTGTGGGTCAATGTGAATATTTAAAACATCTAAAAAACTGAATGTGTTTTGTATGTAAACCCACAATTGTAGGAATTGTTTATTAATAATAATAATAATAAATACATCTAAATTAGGAATGAATTCGCTGGATGAAATGAAATTTCGTATGGCTTTTAGTGCCGGGATATCCCAGGACGGATTCGGCTCGCCAGGTGCAATTCTTTCTATTTGACACCTGTAGGCGACCTGCGCGTCGTGATGAGGATGAAACGATGATGAATACAACACATACACCCAGCTCCCGGGCCGTTGGAATTAACCAATTAAGGTTAAAATCCCCGACCCAGCCGGGAATCAAACCCGAGACCCTCTGAACCGAAGGCCAGCACGCTGACCGTTCAGCCAACGAGTCGGACATTCGCTGGATGAAACTGTGCGATTGGACTGGCTACGGTAGTGGGGCAATGTGAAGCTAATGGAGGAGGATAGGTTAGCCAGGACAATGATGGATTCGATCGTTGTGGGTAAGAGAAGTAGGGAGAGACTTTGTAATGTGGTCACAATTCCGGTAGCCCAGCGTGTTCCCAAAACCGCAAAAGTAGTTGGTGGGACGGAAAAAATAGTAACACATTATTTCTGTTCAGATGTTCGTCTCAAACAAAAAGTTTTTTAAAAATGTCTGATGAGTTATAGGAAATTTGAATGCAGATTAAGTTTTACTTTTGTTCACCTGTATATTGGTTACGGCTTCACAGGAAAATGACTTGCAGAATTCGTCGAAACTCGGGACTTGAGTTTACTGATAACTGAGTTTTGCACTAGGGTATGTATTATGTGACTAAAATACAGTGGCGTAGCAATATTACGGTAGCCAAGACAGGAAATGTCAAATGTCTTCATTATTATCAGTTCTAACGATAAACTGTACATAACACAAGTTGTAAAAATGTAATCTCCGGACAATTATGTTCCATGCATTTTTACCGCATACATTTTTTCACAAATGGCCAATTGTCTTCACAAATAGTATTTCCATATAATAGCTGGAAATATGAAATTTATTAGCAAATACATTTTCCCATTTTTACGTCCCCTACATTGCAGTGGTGTCTCAACGGTGTGCTACAGCCGCCAGTATACTGTTGGAAAGGTGTGGCAATCCAACTGATGAGCCCACTGCCACGGTGGGACAAAACCTGGTAATTTCACGATCGAAAGGGCCTTAATAGCTTAATTATATTATTATTATTATTATTATTATTATTATTATTATTATTATTATTACGGAGTAGAATAGAGAACTCCCATCCCTTAGTTCCGGACCGCCTGAAACTAGTACTCTTTTATTGCAATTCATTAAAGTTTGATACATGAATTACGTTTTCCTCTTATAATTACTTGACTGTTACTATGAAAATCCGCAGCCTGTTTCCAGTCATTCGACCGGGTAAGGAATGGAATGAAGTTGTAAAAATGTAATCTCTGAGGACAGGAAATGTGCTGGCTGCCGAAGCCTGTCGCACTCTTCTTGGGCAATGATAAATGACTGACAGATGAAATGAAATGATAATGGAGAGTGTTGCTGGAATGAAAGATGACAGGGAAAACCGGAGTACCCGGAGAAAAACCTGCCCTGCCTCCGCTTTGTCCAGCACAAATCTCACATGGAGTGACCGGAATTTGAACCACGGTATCCAGCGGTGAGAGGCCGGCGCGCTGCCGCCTGAGCTACGGAGGCTTTTTGACTGTTACTATACTTGGTATTTATTTTTTCCTAGACATTAACACTGCTATTTTGTCTAGGATATTGAATGCTTTTCAGTCACACGTCTTTGGAATATCCTACCATTAACAACATGCGTTAATTAACCGCTGAAATATGAATAGAAGATAATGACACGACAACAGAACACTTTATATATTACTATATTTGGTATTACAGTATATTTAACCTACTAGTTACTATATTCATTATTCTGGGACATGCAGTCCTCTTATCTATCTTATCTTTACCCTTCATTATTCTCGTTCGGCTCCATGGATAAATGGTTAGCGTGCTGGTCTTTGGTCACAGGGGTCCCGGATTCGATTCCCGGCAGTGTCGGGAATTCTAACCATCTTTGGTTAATTTCTCTGGCATGGGGGCTGGGTGTATGTGTTGTCTTCATCATAATTTCATCCTCATCACGACGCGCAGGTCGCCTATGGGTGTCAAATCAAAAGACCTGCACCTGGCGAGCCGAACCTGTCCTGGGATCTCCTGGCACTAAAAGCCTTACGTCATTTCATTTCATTTCATCATTCTCGTTTGTTTATTTCAATTTTTTAATTTCATTTTTCCATATACTTTTAAAAATACAATTTTTGCTATTCTTCCCCATTTAATCCACTCTTTATTTAATAGTTTAGCAATTGTATATAAATCTCTCTCTCTCTTTATCTTCTTCTTTCTTCTTTTTCCACCGCTTTCCCCACACTTGTGGGGTCGCGGATGTATGTAATGTAATGTAATGTAATGTAATGTAATGTAATGTAATGTAATGTGTATTTGGCACAGTTTTACGGCCGGATGCCCTTCCTGACGCCAACCCTATATGGAGGGATGTAATCACTATTGCGTGTTTCTCTGATGTCTGGTAGTGTAGTGTGTTGTCTGAATATGAGGAAGAGAGTGTTGGGACAAACACAAACACCCAGTCCCCAGACCAGAAGATTTAATCAGAGGCGATTAAAATCCCGGACCCGGCCGGGAATCGAACCCGGGACCCTCTGAACCGAAGGTCTCAAGGCTACCTTTTTTGCTGGTGGCTTTACGTCGCACCAACGCAGTTAGGTCTTATGGCGACGATGGGATAGGAAAGGCCTAGGTATTGGAAGGAAGCAGCCGTGGCCTTAACTAAGGTACAGCCCCAGTATTTGCCTGGTGTAAAAATTGGAAACCACGGAAATCATCTTCAGGGCCACCGACAGTAGGATTCGAACCCACTATCTCCCGGATGCAAGCTCACAGCTGCGTGCCCCTAACCGCACGGCCAACTCACCCGGTATGCTGTTCATTCAGCCAATGAGTCGGACTCTCTCTCTCTTGATACTTTTGTTTTATATTCACTCCCTAGACATTTTTCTCTCAGTGCTTCGGTTATCCTAGAAACTCGTAATAAATGCGCTTCTTCCATTTCTTCTCCACAATTATTATTATGTACAGTATTTTATGTCGTACCGACACAGACTGATCTTATGGCGAAGATGAAATGAAATAGGGCAGGGCTAGAATTGGGAAAGACGTGACTTTGGCCTTGATCCAGGCACGGCTTCAGCATTTTCTGGTGTGAAAGTAGGAATCCACGGAAATACATTTTCACGGCTGTAAACACCGGGGTTCAAACCCACCATTATTGACAAGTCCAACGGTGAGCGTTGCTGACAGCGACGGATAGTTCAGCTAGTTATATGATAAACTTTCCCTAATAAGCATTATAAATGATCATCCAGACAAGTAGAAATAAAAAAAACAGTAGTCTTAACTGGCCTTTAATATTGACATTCAATGGCAATGATTGTGAAAGCGATCGATCTAGCTATTAACATCCAAGCATGACGCAATAATAAATATTCACTGCCCGTGCTGCACGCTCCATAAAGTATGCTAATCATTATGCAGTCCCACCCACTTCTTTAGCTTCCACGAATTCACTGAGGCATCAGCAGAAAAGAGGAATTGTTAGTTCCAGGAAAGAGACTTGTTTGGCCCGCGGAATCTTCTCGGGGACACGCCTTTTCGCATGAGCACAATAATGAGACTTATCTGTCTCGTAAACGGACTCCCTGTTCCACTTATCAGTAATATTCCTCCTGCCCCATTTAGAATTACGCACGCCGCAGCTGCTAGGAAGAGTGATCGCGAATGTAGAGCGTCAGGTCAGAGACCTTGTGACTTCCCGTAGCGTCGGATCTCATCCTTCCAGGGATAGTAGACGAAATTCATTTTGTAGGAATAAAGTAACGTACCGCACGATCAGTTTGTGAGGGCGTTTAGAATATTGATGAACGAATTGCTATAAATTTTCTTTTCTTTCGGTGTAGTGGTTTAATGTGGTACTAACGTAGATAGGTTTCCTTCGACGCTAGGATGGTATATAATAAGAATAAGAATAAGAATGGGCACCGAGCAAGTGGCCGCGTGGTTTGGGTCACGTAGTTGCAGCTTCCATTCGGGAGATGCCCCACTATCGGCAGCCCTGAATATGGTTTTCCATGGTTTAACTGAAGATCTGAAGATGGTTTCCGTGGTTTCCCAATTTCACACCAGGAAAATGTTGGGGCTGTACTTTAGTTAAGGCCACGGACGCTTCTTTCATACTCCTACCCCTTTCCTATCCCATCGTCGCCATAAGACCTATCTGTGTCAGTGGGACGTAAAGCAATTTTAAAAAAGAAGAAAATAGTAAGCCGGGCTGAGTACCTCAGGCGATATCGTCAAACTTGTCAGGTTCGATCTTCGCTCAGTCCGGTAGTATTTAAAGGTGCTCAAGTACGTCAGCCTCGTGTCGATAGATTTGCTGGCATGTAATAGAACTCCAAAAGGACAAAATTCCGGCATATCAGCGTCTCCAAAAACCATAACACTATAGTTAGTGGGACGTAAAACCAATATCATTAATTAATAATAATGCCATTGCTTTTAAGTCCCACTAACTGCTGCTACGGTTTTCATAGACATATAGGTGGAGGAATTTTGACCCACAGGAGTTCCTTTACATACCAGTAAATCAACTAAAAGGGGGCTGGTGTATGTGAGCACCTTCAAACCACCGGACTGAGCCAGGATCGAACCCGTGAACTTGAGCAATTATTTCAAGGGACGTCAAGGCTGTCAGAAGGCCGTAGAGTCAACGTATAATGATGGGTGTGAGGTTGGACATTCCCCGTTCAGACCCCGAAATTGGTCTTAAATTCATGGTAGAGACAGGGATCTAACGCGGGCTAACCGGAAGATCTACTGCTATTGTTTACAATCTCTCGAATATTTATGACCACTGTCTGTATTTAATTATCAACGCTTGTTGCAAGTATTTATATCACTCGAGCATAGATATAAGTATATTTCTTAGAATACAGTAAGTCAGCTTAAGTCCAAACAAATATCGTGTCGAATACTCGTATGTTCCTGCTCAAGTACAACATCAATCATTTTGCCCACGGTAGAACTACATTAAAGTATGAAGGCTCTCACGGCCGGTGTCAATATAATAAAACTCTTCCGGGCTATTATGCCGTGGTCCACTCCTCTCGCTTCTCCCAGACGTTTCGACTACTGCTGCGGTAGTCATCTTCTGTGGCGTCGTGTCGATACGCTCTCCTGTATCCCGCTGTCAATTTGAATCGCACTGCAGTCGCCAGCGGGATACAGGAGAGCGTATCGATACGACGCAACAGAAGATGACTACCGCAGCAGTAGTCGAAACGTCTGGGAGAAGCGAGAGGAGTGGACCACGGCATAATAGCCCGGAAGTTTTTTATTATATGGTAGTACTACAATCAGGGCTCTTTTTCTATCAGAAAAGGTACCGGTAAACACCATGTAGGTGTTATTACAGCAACTTCCACACTTCTAACATGAACTCACCAAGCTCGATAGCTGCAGTCGCTTAAGTGCGGTCAGTGTCCAGTAATCGAGAGATAGTGGGTTCGAGTCCCACTGTCGGTAGCCTTGAAGATGGTTTTCCGTGGTTTCCCATTTTCACACCAGGCAAATGCCGGGACTGTACCATAATTAAGGCCACGGCCGCTTCCTTCCAACTCCTGGGCCTTTCCTATCCCATCGTCGCCATAAGACCTATCTGTGTCAGTGCGACGTAAAGCAAAAAAAAAAAAAAAAAAACATGAACTCCGGTCAGCGTCACCATCCACTCCTTTTTCTCGCATAAGTTCAGTTTTTTGTTTTTTTTGTTTTTGTGAAAGATCCAACGGTCTGGCCAGCCATTATCAGAATATGTTTCCTTTTGCTCCCGTAGTTTCATGATCCTCTTCACCACGTGTATTTTCGGCTCTAGTTTCATGTTTTAAAGGGTAACAAGTAGATTTGTTTGTTTGGTTTGTTGTTTTACATACAGTGGTATATGGAAACATTCATCATCATCATCATCATCATCATCATCATCTGTTTACCCTCCAGGGTCGGCTTTTCCCTCGGACACAGCGAGGGGTCCCACCTCTACCGCCGCAAGGGCAGTGTCCTGGAGCTTCAGACTCTTGGTCGGGGATACAAATGGGGAGAATGACCAGTACCTCGCCCAGGCGGCCTCACCTGCTATGCTGAACAGGGGCCTTGTGGAGGGATGGGAAGATTGGATGGGACAGGCAAGGAGGAGGGAAGGAAGCGGCCGTGGCCTTATGTTAGAAGTGGGAAACCACGGAAAACCACTTCCAGGATGGCTGAGGTGGGAATCGAACTCACCTCTACTCAGTTGACCTCCCGAGGCTGAGTGTACCCCGCTCCAGCCCTCATACCACTTTTCAAATTTCGTGGCAGAGCCGGGAATCGAACCCGGGCCTCCGGGGGTGGCACCTAATCACGCTAACCACTACACCACAGAGGCGGACTGGAAACATTCAAATATTAAAAATATTATGTATATCTTCGTCACCTACGGTATGCATACAGGGTATATCTAAATTATACCGACATAAAGTCAGGGATGCTATTCGTGTTACATAAAGAACCATGGCACGAACGGATTGGCGCAGAAACATTTTCTTTTCGAGAAAATGAGGTAACTGTTACTTCCGGTCGCGCGATTCAAATTGACGAACTCGCCGCATTTGGTGTGCCAGAACGCAAACCGCTGCTCGCTGCTGTGCTTCAGGTAAGGAAGGGAAACTGGGGTGTATGATGGGCAGAGAGAGATAAAGCTATATACAGTATATCTGCGTGTTGTTCTTACAATATCTTATTAGCACAAAGGAGGAAACTGCCTGATTCCTGTTCAGAAGGCATGCGACCATCGATGTTGTGATGTTCTAATTGATCAACCTTCAAGTTTCATTACAATCGTTGTCTCCGATATACCACGCTCCATTTAATACAGCAGCAACACACGGCTATTTGTTTTAAGTATGTAAATATTATGACTAGTGCTCGGAAGTCGAAGAAAAATCCTTTTCTTCTCGAATGCCCGAAGAAGTGTTAGTGGTTGGTGGTTAGTTGTTAGTGTCATTAGCTGTTACCCCCCGGAGGCCTGAGTTCGATTCCCGGCTCTACCACGAAATTTGAAAAGTGGTACGAGGGCTGGAACGGGGTCCACTCAGCCTCGGGAGGTCAATTGAGTAGAGATGGGTTCGATTCCCACCTCAGCCATCCTGGAAGTGGTTTCCCACTTCTCCTCCAGGCAAATGCCGGAATTGTACCTAACTTAAGGCAACGGCCGCTTCCTTCCCTCTTCCTTGTCTATCACTTCCAATCTTCCCATTCCCCCGCAAGCCCCCTGTGAGGCCGCCAGGGCGAGGTACTGATCATCCTCCCCAGTTGTATCCCCGCCTCAGAGTCTGAAGCTCCAGGACACTGCCCTTGAGTCGCTAGAGGTGGGATCCCTCGCTGAGACCAAGGGAAACCCGACTCTGGAGGGTAAATACAGTAGATAAAGAAGAAGAACAAGAAGTGTCCGAAGACGAGGCCGAACACAATATATGTTCATTCTGGGTTATTGAAGGCCAGAAAATGATGGGTTTTATTTGTCCTTTTTTGCCTTTTGCGGCGTTTATAGCTTATTAGTTCTTGTTTAAATGTTTTTAAGTCTTAACGTTTTTTTAACTTCTTCTTTCGACTACATTTTATTGCCCATTCTCAGTTCGAATCATCATTAGTTCATCTATCACCTTTTAAACATCTTTTATCTAGTAAATAAATATATTACCGGGCGAGTTGGCCGTGCGGTTAGGGGCGCGTGGCTGTGAGCTTGCATCTAGAAGATAGTGGGTTCGAACCCCACTGTCGGCAGCCCTGAAGAAGGTGTTCCGTGGTTTCCCATTTTCACGCCAGGCAAATGCTGGGGCTGTATCTTAATTAAAGCCACGACCGCTTCTTTCCCATTCCTAGGCCTTTCCTACCCCATCGTCGCCATAAGACCAATCTGTGACGGTGCGACGTAAAGCAAATAGCAAAAAATAAAAAGTAAATATATTTGAACTACATCTGAAAAGAGAGAATATGAAATGAAAAATCCACAGTTCTAGCCCTTCAGGCAAGCAACTCAATATTGAAAACATCCTAGGGATATGAGCTACGAATTCTAGGTACATACAATATAATAAAGTGTGAGAATATATCTTTATTTATTCCTAAAATTTACAATCCTTTTCTTAATGATCGTTATCCGGTCGATTAGATTAGCAGTTTGTCTTTTTTTGCCACTACGAACGCTAATGTGAGTCAATGCACTGTTTCACTTAAGCACCACTACGAGCGCTAATGTGAGTCAATGCACTGTTTCACTTAAGAACCACTACGAGCGCTAATGTGAGTCAATGCCGAGTTTCACTTAACCCTTTATAACTACATTCGGTGTGGACATTTTTCAAAGAACGCCTGAGGGTATTGAACCGAGGAACACATTGCAGAAAGAATTATGTAAATAATTTAATTTGGCTAGGGTTTGAATAAAGAAACGAGTAACGAAACAAGGGCTTTTAGGCTGCTTTTCTGGAACTGCATTTATGCCAATGTGATGCTAACGACGACGGCAGGTACACTGCGTGCCAGGGGAAATAACCAATTATTGTTAAAATTACCGACCTTGCCGAGAATCGAACCCGGGACTCCTGCGACCAAACACCAGCACGCTAACCAATTAGCTATGGAGCCGGAAAATGTGCTGTTTGAAAACAGACGATCCTTTACACCTAAGAACCTAGAGATGATTATTGTGATATACTGCAAATCCAACTGAGGTAAGGTTTCCGAATTCCAATTTCCGTAACCCTACTGTAGTTAAACCAAATATGATTTCAGTTATACTAATTTCAATTTCTTTCTCCAGGAGGCCATCGCGGGTTCGCTGAATTCATTCTAGGTGGAAAAATATTTCATTCTAAATTGTGCAAGTACGTTTTTTAATAAATGCGGAATTCGTTTATATAAATTATGTTAATCTAAAGCCAGGCTCTATGGCTAAATGGTTAGCGTGCTGGCCTTTGCCACGGGGGTCCCGGTTTCGATTCCCGGCAGGGTCGGGAATTTTAACCATAATTGGTTAATTTCGCTGGCACGGGGGCTGGGTGTATGTGTCGTCTTCATCATCATTTCATCCTCATCACGACGCGCAGGTCGCCTACGGAAGTCAAATCATAAGACCTGCATCTGGCGAGCCGAACTCGTCCTCGAACACTCCCAGCACTAAAAGCCATACGCCATTTCATTTCATTTCATGTTAATCTAAACATGTGTATTGTCTGAAAGAGGAAGTATTTCACTCATATATTTCACACCAGAATTTTGCATTTTTAAACATTATATTCCTTCATGTCCGCCTCTGTGGTGTAGTGGTTAGCGTGATTAGCTGCCACCCCCGCAAGTCCGGGTTCGATTCCCGGCTCTGCCACGAAAATTTGAAAAGTGGTACGAGGGCTGGAACGGGGTCCACTCAGCCTCGGGAGGTCAACTGAGTAGAGGTGGGTTCGATTCCCACCTCAGCCATCCTCGAAGTGGTTTTCCGTGGTTTCCCACTTCTCCTCCAGGCGAATGCCGGGGTGGTACCTAACTTCAGGCCACGGCCGCTTCCTTCCCTCTTCCTTGTCTATCCCTTCCAATCTTCCCATCCCCCCCACAAGGCCCCTGTTCAGCATAGCAGGTGAGGCCGCCTGGGCGAGGTACTGGTCATTCTCCCCAGTTGTATCCCCCGACCAAGAGTCTGAAGCTCCAGGACACTGCCCTTGAGGCGGTAGAGGTGGGATCCCTCGCTGAGTCCTAGGGAAAAGCCGAACCTGGAGGGTAAACAGATGATGATGATGATATTCCTTCATTAAGTGTGTAATTAAAACTAAAATTATGAGTGATTTTTGGATCGCTTTTTGATGCTTTTTTGCCAGTGTTTAGGCCCTTTTTTAATGTTAGGTCTTTTTATAGATCATTTTTAGGCAATAAAAAAGGTCCTCAACTACCGAGCCCTAATTATGATTATTACCATTACATATTTAAGAAACGGGAGTAAGGGATGACGTACATACACCATTAAGTTTATAATTCCTTAATTGATGATCCAACCAAGTTGCATTTCAATCGGTCTGGTCCAGTCTGTAGAAATGGTGCTGTTGTATTTTTGAGCAGCAACACATGAGTCATCGACTCGATAAGTTTTATTTGAACTTCCACTCCGCTGTTCTAAGAAAAAAATATATCGTGGCGTAATCCTCGGCTATAATTGCGCAGATGAAGACCAATGAGCCTTGAGAAAACATAAAGGCGGACACTTTTGAGAAATTGAATTTCTATCCACCATGAGTAGTTTATTGTGTATTTACCGCCTCGAAACTCTTCTTGTTTACAGACTTTGAGTCATTAGCTGCCTGTATGCTGTCAAGAGTGACTCCACACTTTCTCTGTCCGCCACAACTATAGAACAATGAACACTACTGTTGTAACAAGAAGTACTCGCGTCGCGAACACATTACATCAGTCACAAACCCGTAGTGCTAATAAAAGCTTAAAAAATGGATGTTAATTAATCAAATATCTCCTAAATATGTATAATAAGTTACCATGGGGATCTGTAAGGAGTGAGTGCCAGTAAGGTATAATTTTGGCCCCAAGGAGTTTGAGAGCCCTGTTCATGCCTATGGTAAATTAAGTTACGGGAAATAAGACAAAGTGATAATAATTGCAGGATACTTACAATGAACATGACAAAATATGTTTTGAATTTCTATGAGAAATGTAATCTTCAGTGAACAGACTCAGTTTGCGGACAATATTAAATATTACAACATGGCGAGAACAAAGGTGAATTACTTAATGTGAGTATTCATCACCACTGTCTCCAATGGGATTCAGCTACGTAATCGCTCGCAGGTTAGGGCAGACTTATCACACTATCGCAACGTAGCGCTCGACATTATCCACTTTGCTTGTGCTTTTCACCAGCAACGCAGCGGAGCAACACTTTCATATTAATGTACGTAGTCTGGCTTGATATGTTTTGTTATATACCCCAAGTAGAATGTGTTGGCTCAGTGCGCCCATAGAAACAATTGGCGACAAAGTATCCCACTCTGGAGTAGGCCTAAATATAGTTACAACTTTGAGCATCGGAACGAAGCATATAGGGCCGATGACCTTTGATGTTAGGCCCCTTAAAACAACAAACAAACAACGAAGCATATAAGATATATAGATCTCGTTATTTGTCCTTCCTATAACGGATGTTTCACAGTAATTACTCCTACATCATGTGAATCATGGGACCTGTTTCGTTTTTCGGTACCTGTTAGGGCCGATAATAATAATAATTTCGTGTGGCTATTTCTAGCCGAGTGCAGCCCTTGTAAGGCAGACCCTCCAATGAGGGTGGGCGGCATCTGCCATGTGTATGTAACTGCGTGTTATTGTGGTGGAGGATAGTGTAATGTGTGGTGTGTGAGTTGCAGGGATGTTGGGGACAGCACAAACATCCAGACCCCGGGCCATTGGAATTAACCAATGAAAGTTAAAATCCCCGACCCGGCCGGGAATCGAACCCGGGACCCTCTGAACCGAAGGCCAGTACGTTGACCATTCAGTCAACGAGTCGGACTGTTAGGGCCGATAACAAGCCTTATGAGCTCTCATCCTTAAAAAAAAAAAAAAAACGAGACCTCTATTTATGGAGATATATATGGGTTAGGGCAGCCATTCCCAAACTGTGGTCCACGGAGGAAGTGGGGGAAGGGGAGTTGGATAGGGAGGGGCCGCGACGACAATCCAAGGGGTCCGCAATAATAATGTAAGTTGTGTTAAATATTTAGAGCGAAATTTTAGTGTACACATACAATTCATTATTCTAACTTTTGGAACTGTCTTCACTGTCGTGTAACTTAGATACAATTCTTGGCCAATAAATGGTACAAGTTGGCAGCATCTTGTGAAGATCTTGTATCACAATTCCACGTCTCTGATGGGCTTTTGGGTCCATGACATCGCCTATATCCTACCATTTCTAGAAAGAAAATACTGCGTTTAAAGCCTTTCATGTCAATATACCTGTGTGAGTGTACATTTTCTGCTCTCACACAAACGAAGTACAAAAATTGAAGTGATATAGAGGTTGATCTTCGGTTCGGGTGACTGCGCTTGTAAAACGCTTGGCCTTTGGAAAACAGCACCAACAACCATACCAAGTGAATTTTCTCAGGTAAGTTTCGAGGTCCAGACTTATGTAATTGAAGTACGCCGCCGAACAACGCTGTATGGCACATTTTCGATGAAATTGAGTTTTTAATGGAACATCGAAGTATGGCATGGCTTGCACATGGAAAAGTCACTGGAAAGTCAAATATCCATCTCTAGGTGGCAGTAATGGTCTAATATCTGAAGCACTTCAGTGCAATAATGCTGTATAGCAAACAAGATGGCGGCCGCTGTAGTACACATACAGCGTTGTTCGACTCACCTTAAGTTATATGGAGGCGTCTTTCCAGCCATCTCTTTGCAACCTCGGCTTTTGTATGGCATTCCGGAGTCCCTTAACTTTTTCCGTTTTCAAGATTCCTTGGCCTATTAAGTCGTTTTATAGTGCTTGGTGAAACATGTCTAATGAGAACACTTCCATTTAAAATGCGCAGGGGCGATCTTGACCAAGTCTGGATCACGAATCCTCAGGTGGTGCGGCCCTGCTCTGGGGTCCGACTTGGATGGTCTCGGTTACCTCTGCGCCAACCCCACTCCTCTCTTTCCCATAAGTATGTACGACACATACATCTATCAAGCAATTTCAATTCCACGATATTAAATTTAATACTCGCGACCTAAGAGCTACTCGTTTAGCTGTGGCCCGCCCACCTCATTCGTAGGTGGGAATGAAAGAACTTCTTGATGATGATGATGATGGATCCTCAGGGTCGGTAGATGCAGAGTGGGTCTCAGCCCATAAGTGGCCACGGCTGGTCCGTGGTCAAACCGGAGGGGTGGCCATTGGCTCTACCGTGGCTCTACGCCTCTGCATTCCGGAGAGGGGACAGGGCTGGACCTCACGGCTGGCCCCAACCGTCCGGTGTCCTGAGAATGGTTTTCCGTGGGTTTCCATTCTCCTGCACTAAGGCGAATGCCGGGAGAGTTCCTAGTATAGGCCATGGCCGGCAACCCCCTCATCTTCTCCGAGCATCTCCTTCACCGTAACAAATCTCCTGGCCTGACAGACGGCGTCACCGTCTAAGAGGCCCGCCTCCCCCTTCAGGGGAGGAATGAAAACATTTTAGTAGTAGTAGTAGGATCCTCAGCACTCCTTCGCACATGTAATACGAACTGGTCCTTACCTGCCAACTGATTTACCACTTTGTGACATTGGAAAAAGCAGTGTGCATTGAAGTATGTTAAAACTGTTATATTAGTTTTGAAGTGATATGCTTGTAAAATTTGGTTTTGATTAAGGAGTGTGTTATCGCACAAGGAATTACGGTACGTACATGCAACATAAACTTAAATTGTTACATCTATTGTGTTATTTTTGAGCCTTTTCTTAGTTTTTCATGTTTATAAGATTAGAAATCCATGTCTTATTAGTAAGTCCAATAATAACATACAACATTGTTCCGCTAAGTAGCATACATCATTATTCGACTGATATTCCACCTAAAACTACGTGGGTTTTGAAACGTTCGGTTATAGACAGCTGATTAAGAGTTGAATATGTATTGTGATGATATAACGTGCCTGTTTCCTTGATATACGGACTAAATTATTATTTATTGTTATTATTTTACGTTTCTTGCCTCAACTGTAAAGAATGGAAAGTGTGCCATACAGCGTTGTTCGGCGGCGTATTTCAATTATTAGCCAAGTGTCACTGAGCCCAATTGGCTCATATCATTGTCTTTAAAAATATTAGAAATTAAAAAAATGGCATATGAGGGAATAGCCGCAGTTACATTATAGGCCGGATGTGTGGCGCCATTTCGCTTGCCCAGGTTTAAAGATAGTTCCACGTGTCAAGGTCATCTTGTGATGAAATGGAAAGCATTGGAATATTCCATGAGGTGTGATGACAAAAGTCACCAGATTTAAGTTGGCAACATTTTCAGGCAGCGAATCGCAGCAGAGCAGGTTTTGGAATGATGGGGGTAAATTAAAGATGGGTGCCGCATAAATGACTTCTAAAAATATTTAAATCCACCAGGGGATAAGGTGAAAACAAGATTAAGCCATTTTGAGAACAATAATTAAAGACGGCGTATTTGCAACAATTTATTGGAATAAATAATCGCAGGCATATGTGACGGGATGTTACATCATTGTTAATGGGGTTCCCCGAGCTCCATATCCAGAATCCGGCGTGCATGGAGAGGACGCGAGCCGCTAAGAACAGACACTCTGCTACGGAAATTTGAACGTGTTGGACGTACGTGTATGTGGTTCACGAGAACCCTAATCTAGAGCATTTCCTATCAAATAACTAGCTGTCGAAGATACTACGGGTCCAATAGACTTTGCATTTAACTCAATAATGACCGAAATTTTTGTAAATTCAAGGAGGTGAATTTTTACAACATTAACTGAAAATTAGGATCGGAGCGAGATCAAACAAGGACGCATCGCAGTGCCACGTGTAAATTCGCGGAAAGCAGAGACAAAGTGTATATTACAATTGTGAATAAGTGTATGTGCTAGAATAATTTAACTATATCTGTGTTTTTTTATATGTATTTTAGTGTAGTAAGAAGTGATGAGCGTGTGATTTCATGAAAGCAACGAGAGTGAAGACCATGGTTGTGGAGAATGGTATGGGTTCAGGTTTTGAGGCCGTTAGCATGATGGCTTAAGTACATCATGGGGCCGACCTGAAACCATGAGGCCGTGGAGCTGAGTATGGAGCGTCGCCGAGTCGATAAGTACCCTGATTCATTATCTAGCATGTGCATGATTAGCTGTTAACTGTAAATAAGTTAATGCATGATTATTCGTTTATTTTCCTTTTTAAGTACTGTAGCAAGGATAGTTAGGTTTTTTTTTTTTAGGTTTTATTTTATGCTGATGCCTAGGGGGGTGTACATATTGTGATATTAGCGTGTGGTAAAATATGGTCTTCGCGAGTGTGGAAATAATGTGTGTAAATAATGATTTTCCATTACGGGTGTGAAACATGGTTTTTTTTTTCTCAGTGCGTGATCTTCTAGCAAATATTAGCGTGTGCGTGTGTGAATATTTAATGACGTAGGAGGCATCAGTAAGGATTAGTTAGAGGGAATAGATAGATTAACCTGGCATGTCGCATGAAAAGTTCGTCAAGAAAATTTTCACTGACCCAAGATTCGAACCCGGACTTGCTGGCACATTACAGTGGGATTTTGGAAAATATATGTCATCAGTAAGTAACGTGCACCGTTAATCAATGAGAAAATTGTGTGCTGAAGGGAATAATTGTCATCCTAAAATGTTTCCGAGAAGTAGTTAGCTAGTGTTGAAATAGGGACCTCTAAGACACAAAATGCCGACCGCAAGAGTCGAACCAATGATTGTGTAGCGCCATATATATATGTAAATACCGGCATAATGATATACGTGTTCCTGATAATGGAGTGAGAAATGTAGAATAATACGTGAAATATGAAATGAATAAAATATATTGAGAGTATTATATAATTAGTAACTGTTCGCACAGGCGCATGATATTGTGGAGGAACATATGGCTTCATTTAGAGTAGAGAGAGAGAGAATTTAAGTGGGTGCGAACATGTTAGAATGCCGTGTCAATGAAATGAGTCGGACGTGAGATAAGGCAGCAGACCAGGACGGCGCGTTGTGTATTAGAGAGGCTATGGCAGCTGTAGTAAGGTCTTATAAGTAACAAAATATCGCATTCATCCGTAAGAAAATTCTGTTTGTGGAACTCAGGACAGCACAGTTAGATTAAATAATGATAGCTAGACTTCGTGACAGATCATTGCGGCAAGTGTAATGATAGGTCACTGTAATGATGCCATGTTGAGGGTCGGAGTTCGATGCCCGGCCGAGCCAGTGTATAATGATTTTCCCTGTGACTATATGATTGAAATTATGTTGTGTTTGTTTATGTTATATGTTCTTCAATATGTGGGCAATGCAAATTTTGATTTTGCAGTTGCAATATTTCTTGTGATGTTGAATTCAGTTCACGGTGGTTGTTTATACTTGCGGCAATGAGGTTCATCCCATTGTCTGTAGAATCAGTGTAGGTTAAGATGTATTTAATATTATAGTATAGGGTTTCTTGCTACAGGGTAGGCATATGTTTTGTGTATGATAAAACAGCTAATTAAGCATATGAGATATATTTATCATTTTAATGAATCGGTAAATTAATTTAATTTATTTATGTCAGGGTTACTTTTCGATTTCGTGCGTGCGTTCCATATTATCAGCATTATATGAGGGGAAGATGGTACTGAGAAAGAATAAGTTAAATAGTTTCGGACTTAAATAATAATAGGGACTATTTTATATAAAATTTGTGATGAATAATTTTATGATATATAAAATTTTGGATTGAATTACCAAATCTAACAAACGTAATTGGATAAATTTATGATTTTCAAGGTAACAATTATACCGACATTGATAACTGCGAATTTGTAAATTATAATAAATTTTATGGATTTAATTAATTAAAAGATGAGTTGTGAATTACACGGCGGATGTTGCTTAATGAATTTACACAGCTTCATACATTTCATTTTGAAGAGTGTATTTAAATAAATAATTTGGTATTTAGTAAATGGTAACTACAAGGTTTATAATATGGTGAGGAAATAACTTAAAGGTATGGAGAGCAAATACGAATTTGTTATTCAAAGAATGAACGGAAGAAGTTTTGGTTGTATTAACATTTTAAAAGGTACTTTGACAAATTAACAAAGGTCATGATGATAGATTATTATAATATTTTATTATTGAAAATTTTGAAATATGGTGGTACCAAAATATGAGTGGAATGGAATTGGATTAAAATTTTGGAAGTACTGAAGTAGAGTTGATGAATAAGATGAAAGGGAAATGTAATAAAGATGAAGTAATGTGTTTAGAAGGATTTGAAATCTATGAGTCATGAGGTTGATATTTTATAGTCGAGGGTGATAGAGGTTGTGAACAATATTTGGTCCGAAGAGTTTATTGTTTGTATAGAAGTATATTTGCTTTGCCAAAGTTTAGCCTTTTCAATAAATTTTGCATTCGTAAATGTTCTCATTCGGATTTTTATTTAATTATTTATTTCTTCTCTTTTATCCTTCCCGCTTGATTAATTTAAGGTTAGTTTATAATATCTGAAGATATCTCTGAGGGTAGTACCCAGTCAGCGACCCTGGGATGTCTCGAGCCGGCGCCACATTTCAAAGGTAGGAAGGGTAGTACATGCAACATAAACTTAAATTGTTACATCTATTGTGTTATTTTTGAGCCTTTTCTTAGTTTTTCATGTTTATAAGATTAGAAATCCATGTCTTATTAGTAAGTCCAATAATAACATACAACATTGTTCCGCTAAGTAGCATACATCATTATTCGACTGATATTCCACCTAAAACTACGTGGGTTTTGAAACGTTCGGTTATAGACAGCTGATTAAGAGTTGAATATGTATTGTGATGATATAACGTGCCTGTTTCCTTGATATACGGACTAAATTATTATTTATTGTTATTATTTTACGTTTCTTGCCTCAACTGTAAAGAATGGAAAGTGTGCCATACAGCGTTGTTCGGCGGCGTATTTCAATTATTAGCCAAGTGTCACATTGTTTTATTATTTACTTATTTATTTATTTATTTATTTATTTATTTATTTATTTATTTATTTATTTATTTATTTATTTATTTATTTATTTATTGACACATGTCTGTAACAGAGCTGCACTACAATTACAACAGACATTACAAAATATAGTACAATAATATATAATGCAAAACAGAAAAGTTTGACGAAAAATTTACAACAGATTTTGAAAAATTATAATAAATAAATTTAGAAGAAAAATGACAAAAACAACAATAGGAAAATAAATATTAGTCGTAAATTGTACAAATACAATCAAACATGGTAAGGTTACCAAATTCTGGTTTTTTTTTTTTTTTTTTTTTCCCACTGAATTCAGCATTATGTTCTGTGGCTAGCGGGTCCTTGGATATGAATGCGATATGCTGAGGGGGCCTCAGACATAAGAAGTTTGGGGAACCCTGGCTTAGGGGTATATTGGGCCTACGACATAAATGAGTACCAATTTCACTTTACTAGTGCCTGGGTTTTTAACGGAGGACACCGTTACTTTCCATCCCTCCATAGGTCTTCAATGGTCTGAACTATGAGGCTTAGCATTGCTTCTATAACTAACTGATTACTGCGTAGCCTATTTGGCGTTAAGGTGATTGAATTTATCTCAGGGCAATGCGCCTCTCCGAAAATAGGAATTTTAATCCTAAATTTTTGGCTTCCTAACAGAGAATAGAATCCACGCCCTCCCGGGTGAACCGACCAATTACTTACAACTTCACCTAAGTAGCCCGTGTAATTAATGACTTCAAGTGATATTCATCTCTAGGGATCACTGAAGAAACATACAGGTGAAAGAAGATTGGGCACCAGTCAGGAAGTTCATTAAGCCTGTTTTTTCCCAGGCTGAGGATAGGACTATGTACAAAATATACTAAATACAAATTCCATTCCATATTTTATACCAGTTTGTAGCAATTGGGTAGGTATTCATAGTGATAATAAAAATAGTAACGATAGTTACTATTCAACATTCAGACTGCATGCGTGTCAATTTCGACGTTCCTTTTTGTTCTACCGGATGGTAGTGAAGTTAAATTCTAATAGATGGCCTATGGCTCAGTTTTAATTTATTCGGGTAAACACCAAATGTACCACCAGAGATCTTAAACATGCCGACTTCTTGAGTCATGAAGTGTCGAATTGACTTTCAAAAATCTGGCTACGCACGCCGGGATCCTGAAGCCGATGGTCTACCACGGATCCAAAAATAAAATGGCTTGCTAGTTATAGAATCACTATCTTAGAATACCTGCATAATTTATGCCATAAATTAATTTACAAACTAAACGACGAGTTAATATATAGGTAATTCAGTTCGTGTCCAGACGTCATATCATAATTGTATGGCCTCAGCTATGCCTTTGCTGGCGGGACCTACTGTTTACAGTACACTATGTCTTCTGCTATGGGCTAGATCAATTTTGTTACTTTCATTGATCTGTCTCTGTCCTATTCTTGGCTTTGACAATATGAAAGTGAATGAAGTATGAGCAATGCTGGTAATGCCATTCCTTATGCAGCCTGCCCTTGTTATGAATGGTGTGAAATTGTTGCTTATAGGGTCAGTTGATGTATGCATTTCAGTGGCTTGGCAGACTGATATGTAATAGCAGCTTCTGGCTCGGTGAGGAAAGCAACGGGAAACTACCTGACTCCTCATTTCCCTAGTACGCCTCTTCAGTGATGTCTATGACAGCTGATGGTGGAGCTGTTGAGGATACAACCAACCTGAACATACATGGCCTCAGCTAACGACTTGCAGATTTTCTGAAGAAGTGCCATCAACATTCCGATTGCGCTGCTGTCTAGCAACGAAAGCGTAACTCTACTGAATGGTTCCTGTGGATGAGTTAAATGTTGTCGGGTGAGAGTGTACCACCAGAGCTCTTTAACGTGGATATGGAGTGCTAAGATTTTTGACCCGCCTTCAAAAATCTACTGTCTCAGTGGGATCGAACCTGAGAACTACAAATGAACACTTAACGACTGAAATGGAAATGGCGTATGGCTTTTAGTGCCGGGATGTGTCCGAGGACTTCGGCTCGCCAGGTGCAGGTCTTTTGATTTGACACCCGTAGGCGCCACTTAACGGCTGATCCTGTTTTAGCAGGATAAGTACGGTCCCAAAGTAATTACTGACGTTCAATTTCAGTGAAAGGATCGTAGAAATATGCACTAGCGCACAGCCTTATCAGATTGACGTGAAAACTTGCATCAATAGCTCTCATAAATGTTGTTACAATGCATAATGTATGACGAGTTTAGGATGTCCATCAATGAGGTAATTTCAGACTTATGGGCAATAAAGTATCACAAAAGTAATTGGTCGGTGTTTTCGCCTTATGACACTGGTAACAATGCATATATCGCGTCATTAAATCCCGGTGTGAATGTTAGAGATGATCGTTGTACTATGGTGTCGAAATACATCACTGAATAATATTACTGTGCAACACATTTTATCGTACTTATATCATGCAATAAGAGATCCTTTTGAAGGCCGGAAATACGTTGATTGGACACTTCATGTTCAACGGTATCGGCACGGAAAAGATCTCTGGCAACATATTTGGTGTTTACCCAACAATATTAATTAGAACTGAGCAGCAGACGTTTACTGTACTATCTACAAGGCCTAGAGTAAAATGGAACATCAGAATTTACGAGCAAGCAGTAAGATTACGTCAAATTAAAATGCCTGCTTGCGTTAGCTGAGCCCACATTATTATTATTATTATTATTATTATTATTATTATTATTATTATTATTATTATTATTATTATTATTATTATTATTATTATTATTTAAAAACTTTAAGAACAGTTGTCTAGGTACAAATTATCGCATCCAAGAGCTTAACGACTTACGAGAGGTGACACTGTAATCCCTCCCTCCCCACATCTCATGCAGTTAACCAGTTCCGTTTTGCTAGTCGCTTTACGTCGCACCGACACAGATAGGTCTTATGGTGACGATGGGACAGGGAAGGGCTGGGAGTGGGAAGGAAGCGGCCGTGGCCTTAATTAAGGTACAGCCCCAGCATTTGCCTGGTGTGAAAATGGGAAACCACGGAAAACCATCTTCAGGGCTGCCGACAGTGGGGTTCGAACCTACTATCTCCCGAATACTGGATACTGGCCGCACTTAAGCGACTGCAGCTATCGAGCTCGGTAGTTCCGTTTTGTCTGCGATCAAGAAGAGGAGTGAGTGAACGGATTATCTTTTTATTTTTGCTGTTGATTTACGTCGCACCGGTTCAGAGAAGTTAGGGCGACGATGGGAAGGTACAGCTCCAGTATTTGCCTGGTGTGAAAGCGAGAAAACATCTTCAGGGCTGCCGATAGTGGGGTTCGAACACAGCATCTTCCACATGCAATGAACAGAAAATGTCACTCAATCTGATACAACTCATCTTCATCAAATTTCATACTGGAGAAGCGGTTCAGCCACCAGAAGCTTCCTAGAGACTTAAAATATGTGTTGGAGAAGCGCGTCTCTTTAGGACCCGTGTATTTGAAAGTGTTAAAACCTTCAGAATGAGAGAGGGAGAGTTGAGAAGAACGAGCCACGAACGTTAATCGCGCCAAACAACATAGGCGATCAATCAGAATATTGACAAACATTTTATTGGGTAAGCGATGAGAAAAGATCCGGTCCAAGCGGAAGAGGGGGCGAAATGTAGTTTTCTTCCTTCACGAAAATGTGAGGCCTCACACTGCCAAAGAATACATCCACAGTATTCCCTGCGTGCCGTAAAAGAAGAGTAAAACGGAGACACCAAGCGTTTCTTAGCTTGGGAGCGAGGTTTGGCAAGAACGTGGCCCCTTCTTGAGTCTGGCATGGTTTTCCTAGTCCCTTCACTTTCATCATTTGATTCATTTCTATTCCACCTCCTGAGGTCACCGACCCCGTTAGTATTAGGTTCGCGAGATCCCTGCAGTCCTTCATTTTCACACTCTTTGAATCCGATACCTTCATTCTTCGAAGTGTCAGATCTCTTCCGTTTTCCCTCGGATTAGTGTCAAGAGATGGTTGCGTAGTTGTAATTCCTCTTAAAAGAATAATCATCACCATCACCAATCCATTGGCACAATCAGAGTAAGCTCCTACCCCTTCCAGCTTGAAGGCCATTTATTACTCCAAATAATAATAATAATAATAATAATAATAATAATAATAATAATAATAATAATAATAATAATAATAATAATAATAATAATAATAATGAAGAGATATTGGGAAGAAAAGAAGAAGAAACATTGTGCAAAATAAGTTCAAACGCGCTCCACAGCTGGGCACAACGAATCAAAAAAAAAAAAAAATAATAATAATAATAACAATAGTTTAGCCTCAGCTACCGAGTTGCAGACCTTCTGAAGGTGCCATCTAGGTAGCCTGCCTGCTAATTTTGGCATTTCAATTGTATGCTACTGTCTGGTGACGAAAGTGGAAGTTTACTAGATGAATATTTAATTTTCACGACCACTTTGTATGGTACTTGAAATAAAGTTCCAACGTTATCAGGCAGGGTTTATTATATACTAGCTGATGTATCCGTGCTCCGCTACGGGATCTAAGAAAGACTGTCTCTGTAGTTTTCCTGACTACAGTTAGTTAACTTAGGCCATTACAAAAACGTCAGTAGGAATGTAGGTATTAAAAGCAATGTTATCATATAAAATACTCGCTCAAATGAACTACCGCACATTTTCTCACTTTTAACGAACAGTACTACGATGCCGATCTAACAGTCCAAAGTTCCAGTGCTGGTACGACCAGGCCGCAGACAGCCGTGAAGACCCCTCTGCCATTGTTCCGTTAAATATGCACACTGCTCATTCCAGTTAGTGCCTCAGAGTAGGAATTGAAAAGCTGCAATGCTATGATGAACCAGTGTGTTACGTACCAGTAGTATCAGAAAATGTATGAACCAGAGGAATGGCATACTTAAGAAGAAAGTTATCTAACTCCCCAGCTACTTCCCGCCAATATACAGGCAGGCTGTTATACTCGGTACGACCGGGCGAGTTGGCCGTGCGGTTAGGGGCGCGCAGCTGTGAGTTTGCATTCGGGAGGTAGTGGGTTCGAAAACCACTGTCGACAGCCCTGAAGATGGTTTTCTATGGCCTCCCTTTTTCACACCAGGCAAATGCTGGGGCTGTAACGTAATTAGCGCCAGGGCCGCTTCCTTTCCACTCCTAACCTTTTCCTATCCCATCGTCGCCATAATACCTATCTGTGTCGGTGCGACGTAAAGCAAATAAAAAAGAAATACTCGGTATACAGCAGTAATCCCATCTATCGGACATGACTGGCAACAGAAGACACAAACCACATCACAACAAACAATGGTCAATGTAATGTTATTGTTGTTCAATGTTTTGAGCTTTCTGTATTGTTGGCCTTCACATTTAGTTTTCTTTCTACTCTGTGATATTAGGGCGTCTTACGACATTATTTATAGCGTAGACTGTAGTTCCATATTCCCCGACTTTACATAACGATTTTCATTAAATTCTGTCAACCCATTTTCTCGTGACTTGGCGCTGATATGGACATAGCAACAAAAATCCAAATTCATGAATATCACTTTTATCATAGCCGGTACGGTAAACATGTACAAGACATAAATGATCAGAAATGTAATACTATATATTTTTAGTAATGCAGTATTTGTCAATAGGACCACTAATAACACAAATATTTGAGAATTAAATTTTAGGCCTTCCCCTAAACTACCATTTCACTCAGCGTGAATAAAATTATTTATGACCTAGATTGTAGCGACTTACTTCCCGACTTTTCATACCGATTTTCATTAAGATAAGACCACTAATAACATAAACATTTGAGAATTTAAGTTTAGGCCGTCCCCTAAACTACCATTTCTTTCAGCGTTAATAAGATTATTTATAGCCTAGATTGTAGCGACTTATTTTCCGACTTTACATACGAATTTTCATTAAATGCTCTTCAGCCGTTTTCTCGTGATGCGTGTACATACATACAGATAGACAGAAATTACGGAAAATTAAAAAGTGCATTTCCTTGCTACTATGGACACGACCGATACAGAAATACCATCCTTTTTAAATTCCGAGCAATGTACAGACAAAACTCTTTATATATAGGCCTATAGATAGTACACATCAATTATATCGTAAGTAAAAAGCAAAGTCATCTCCATACAGGTCATGAAGGCCCTTGGAGGAGTGGGAGGTAAAGACCTCCACCACTGTTAACCTCGGCACGTGATGGGATAGAGTGGTTAGCTTTACGCCCAGCCGCCTTTGCCCCCAGGAATTAACCTGATACTCATTTTAGGTGTAGGCTGAGTGAACCTCAGGAACCTCCGGAAGTGGAAATCTCGTTTCTTAAATTTTACGACTTCCTGAGAGGGATTCGAACCCACGTCCTTCCGGGCGAACCGCGCACTCCTTTACCGCCTCGGCCAAGTAGCCCCTGATATCGTAAGTGCACAACAAAAATTGCCAATGGGACACTAGCGAAATCGGAAATTTGTGGGTTAGAATTCCATTGGTTCGAAACAAAACCGGAGTTAATGAAGGGTTGTACGATAGGAAGAAAGGAGCCTGACCCAAGAAGGTGTAAAGAATGCCAGACATATCAGGGGTCTTTTGGTCGCCCCGCTATGCTTATAAGCGGTGAGCCGCTGGAGATGTACAGGATATCTATATACAGAATAAGATAAAAATAGTCACAATGTCTTATATTGTTAAATAAAAGAGACACTCCCTATGAGTCATACACGACTAACGGCTGGAGAATCGCTTACTTGCACTTTCAGTTAGTTTGCATCTTCCCACTCACGTCATTGTTATCGATGGGTTGTTGTTATCACCTTCCTAACTGTACGCCTTTCACAAGTTCATGCATGTTAACGGCAAGTCATGCTTCTTTTCATAACACACGTTGGAAAGTCAAACGAACGATCGTGTCGAGTCATTCTGCCAGCTCTTATTTTCACCTTAACCGTCCGCCTCCAGACTTTTTATTCTCTCTAGTGCTCTCATCAGACAGACAAGTTAAAATAGATGAAAGTGATATGCGAGTCATCGGGTGGAATGAAAGTGTTCGCTTCACGTTCATCTGAGCATTCATGAACTTTTCTCTTCTGGTAACCGTAACCAACTGATTGTTGTGAAATTCTCGCTTCCTAGTGCATCATAACTAAAAGATAATCACATGCATAATGTAAGGTTTTACACTGAAAGTCAGAATATACAGCACCTCACCTTATTGTATTAGACTCAACATTTTCTCTAAGAAAATGTGATTTCATTTTCAACAACGTTCTTCAGTTTATCCCAAGCCTGTTCACTCTTTATGGAGGGGTTCACTGCAGGCACCCAGGCCCATTTTAGGTTTTAACGGAAGGTGGATACAAATCTTATTTCCTTCCTAAAGCCACGTGATTTTTAGGTGCAAATTCCAAGCTGAGATACATCGGGACTCAAACCTCTGGCGTCGGGATAGAAACTTAATTGCTAAGCCTCTGAATATAACCATGCTCTTCTATCACAATCAATACTGTACAATGTGGAGTATTTCTGAACGTTACTGTAATAATTGTAGGGGTTCTATTCCCGACCAGGTCAGAAATTTTTACCTGGATCTGAGGGCTGGTTCGAGGCCCACTCAGCCTACGTGATCACAATTGAGGAGCTATCTGACGGTGAGATGACGGCTCCGGTCTAGAAAGCCAAGAACGACGGCCGAAAGGATTCGTCGTGCTGACCACACGACACCTCATAATATGCAGGCGTTCGGGTTGAGCAGCAGTCGCTTGGTAGGCCAATGGCCCTTCGGGGCTATTGTGCCATGGGGTTTGGTTTTTGGTTTTAGGCTCCTTCTGCGGATCAGTGAGTAAGTGTCGGTCTGCAGATCTCAACAGGCCTACTGTGGGTTCAAACTCAGCAGTGTTATACGGACTTTCGAAGGGCAAATAAGAGCCCGTTCGACACTTCATATTGTATGATGTAGGTATGCTTAAGATGTCCGGTGACACATTTCATATTTACTCAACAAAATCAATCAAAACTCTACAATAGGACACATAGAGAGCCCTGTTTCCTCTGCCATCTGGTACAGTAAAACAGAACGTCGAAATCGAAACGGGGCAGTCTAAATTGTGTCAAATCGAAATGGCTGCCCGTGGTAGCTGAGGTTATTTATAATAATAATAATAATAATAATAATAATAATAATAAGTATTATTATCCTGTACGTGGAGTATGTAGGTCACTGAGGCCCTTAGCCTACCAAGACGACTACTGCCCAACCAGATAGCGTAAAGAAATTTTAGTGCGCGCGGTTTGCTTGACGACACCCTGGAGGCAATATAGGCTTCCACGGCCGGTTTCGCTGCCCCTCGTTTCATACAGCTTCTCAGTTGTTCTCATGAGGCTGAGTGAACCACATTCCATTCCTCAGTCCAAATTAAATTTCCTGGACTAGCAAGGAATTTCGCGGTACCCGAATAAGAGGTAAAGAGGCAACTCCTACACTACGGGGCTTGAATTATTATTATTATTATTATTATTATTATTATTATTATTATTATTATTATTATTATTATTATTAAAGTTGTAAGCCTTTCAAACATGTTAGTTATACCATTTTGCCAGTCCACCTTTCATTTAAATAACTCCGTGTACTTCGTGCACAATATAAAGCTGCCGTGGATAACTTTTCAGTATACAGTGTAGTAAATCTCAGATGAAGTGGCGTATACTCAATAGTAGTGAATATAGTGTAGGTGTGTAGTTGAAATCTGTGGACCTTAGTAAAGCATATTTTGACAATTATATTATAACATATTCATGTTACAACCCCTAAGTTTAAGAAATGTAGCCACTGTCATATTTGACTGTCGTATGCGTATTTTATAAAGTGGCATATTATTTGATTAAATATTGTACGTGTTAGAATACATTTAAATATTATAGATGCATGAGATCGGATGGCATATTCATTGTGCATTATTTCGGAGTGAGCGCTTGGGTTATTCTATGACACAGATGGAAAATTTGTTTTTTGCAAGGAGAATTACAATGAACAGCGAGGGTTGCACTAGCTAGCTCTGCAATATTAGTGCATGGCCGAAAATACACGTATAAAAGGAGGAGGATGTAATCAAGAAGTGACTTACGATATTGGAGCAGTGAACGTGTGAGTTTGTGACGTTGCTCACACATTACTGTATATGTTTTTCCTTGTGAACAGTGTAGGGAAGTGTGAGACGGTGATGTCTAAAAGCCGTCAACGTGTGAATTGATATTGTTAGACTAGTTTATTGCTGCCAATTCTCATTTAGTGAAATGCAAAATTGTAACGATAGTGTTAACAACATTCAATATTTGCCATTAACTTTCAAGACTTTTAGCTCGTTTTAGGACAACAGTCTGGATGTTGTTGAGTGAGCTCAAATCGAGATAATGCCAGATGGATAAGTCGGCTCTCGTATGCGTCCTAGCGTACAGATGATAATAATAATAGTAAGAAGAAGATGTGGCACAAGTTGTCAACTATTACGCATCCTCCATGATTCAAAACTACCAGACAGCTCGAATCTCCGTAAGAAATGAGAAGTGTGGGAGAACAAATGTGCGCCTTTCAATGTCGACTTAAAAGACATCAATGTGTTTACAGTAAAACCGTGGTATTAGGGAGAAGTGTATAAATTGTATAATAATAATAATAATAATAATAATAATAATAATAATAATAATAATAATAATAATAATAATAATAATAATAATAATAATAATTGTTAAGAATGTCGTTCTGATCGTATTTTGCATATTCTTTAAAATATGTTGTTTTGAAATGTTTATTTGAATACATATATTTTTCCAAGTTTATTTCTCAATTATTCGTTGAGAAATACTTGTGGCATATTATTCCTCAATTCTATCGTATTAGGTAAGACCCAACAGAACACCAAATTCGCATTTCATGAACGCGGCCTGGTAAGAGATTTTTATTTGCTCTACCACTACAATTATTTAAATTTGAGGGATTCTCCAGTGAACTCTGACACCCATTTATCCGGATTCCCGGATTCTTCTTCTTCTTATTATTATTGAATGAATGAAAACCTACAACCTGTTTTCCAGTCATTGACCGGGTCAGGGATGCAATGAATGAAGGATATATAGGCTGTTAGTACGATGGGGTCGCCATTCCCAAAGTGATTTATTAATGAATGATAGATGCTATGAAATGAGAATGGAGAGTGTTGCTGGAATGAAAAATGACAGGGAAAACCGGAGTACCCGGAGAAAAACCTGTCCCGCCTCCGCATTGTCCAGCACAAATCTCACATAGAGTGACCGGGATTTGAACCACGGTATCCAGCGGTGAGAGGCCGACGCTCTGCCGTCTGAGCCACGGAGGCTCTTCTTCTTCTTATTATTATTATTAAATACTGTAGAACAAGTGATGTTTCAATTGAGTCCAGGCAGTGGGGCAAGTATCAGTAAGTAATATATTACAATTAATGCCCAAACTAGGAGCTATTAAAATATTAAAATCGAGATTTGACAAGATACTTTACACTAATTTCATGTTTTTGTAATAATTTTGCCTTGTTTAGTAAACCCAAACTCGTTTTTGCAAACTCTTCACTGTTTGTGCTCTAGGCCGATAAAACAAAGAAGAAATGCATGAGTGAATATTCTCTGTCCTTTAATTGTATTGGAGGAAGTCAAAAGGAATATCACCTTTTTTTTTTAGAAATATACAAATGTTAAAGTAAGAAAAATGCCACGAAAGAATTGTTTTCTATTAGTTCGTTATCTTGATGACAACGTGTTAAAATTGTATACGTGAGTAAAGTGTGCTAGGCACCACAAACAGCAGCATTCTAATTTTCTTTTAATACGATGCTCTACTTATTAATTGCAGAATCAACCGCATACGTGAGACATTTGCAAGAGCGTGATATGGATGGAAGAAGGGAAAATCAATGACACCAAAACCCATCAAAATCACTCATTTTGACCAACTGTAACTCGCGATCTATTAAATATCAAATATATTGACAATACCTTACTGAACATGCCTTAAAACTAAGTCAATACACTTATGAACGCTTAAAGGTCGCTTGGAATTCGAAAGGACAAATTGGGGCAAATATTCGTTTATAGGAAGGGGCGTTAGGATTGCAGTGATTTACCAAGGAGGATCCTCAATAAATTTCCAAGTTCTTTGCAATTATTTAAGGAAAAACTAGGTAATAAACAGATATGGAATCTGGTACATGGGCGACTGCCCTAACTGCAGATCAGTGGTGACTGATTGATAGAGAAACTGAAAATATAATGAAGGCGACCTCATGGCCAATTTGATGCATCTTTCATTACATGCCGCATGGTAGGATATGCTCCTTCTGTGGATCCGTGTTCGAGTGCCGGCCCCCAAATTTCAGGAAGTTATCTTCCCCATTCTCTTTTAAACCAAATATGTAAACCATGTTTACAATACGATAGCACTCACCCATACCATGAAATGTTGCTTGTTTACATCAAGTACTTTGTCGTGTAGCTCTACCTCCAGATAACGTAGCGCGCTAAATACAAGACCGCTCAGTTACTAATTTACTAATTCAGCCACTCCTTAGCGATAAAGCGAATTCTTTCCTTCTAACGTTCCGTAGATTTATACTTAGATTGTACTTTCCGCTTGTTCATTTTGGTTTATTTTACCATAGTGTATTTAGTAGTGCAGTGTTTACTGCAATCAAAAATGCTTCTCTAAAATTAATCTTGTCCTGTTGGTAATGCGAGATTCATGCGATAACTGTACTCGGTACACTGATATGCCTGTTGCTCACCCCACGCTGTCCTCTAACTTTGCGATGAACAAAGACTAGCTCAGCTTCACCCAAGTGAAAATTGCCTTCTTCTTCTTCTTCTTCTCCTTCTTCTTCTACCGCTTTTCCCACACCTGTGGGGTCGAGGGTGCGAACTGTGTCGCACATGTGGATTGACCCTGTTTTATGGCCGGATCCCTTCCTGACGCCAACCCTATATGTAGGGATGTAATCACTATTGCGTATTTTTGTGGTGGTTGGTAGTGTAGTGCGTTGTCTGAATATAGAGAGGAAAGTGTTGGGACGAACACAAACACCCAGTCCCCGGGCCAGAAGAATTTATCAAAAGCGATTAAAATCCGTGACCCGGCCGGGAATCGAACTCGGAACCCTCTGAATCGAAGGTCTCAACACTGACCATTTAGCCAATGAGTCGGATTAAGTGAAAATTGTATTTTGAACATAATTAAAATACTTCCTCGTACATATTTTTGGTAAACCTTGTATCGCAAGTTAACCTTGGAATAAAGTTAGCTAAGAAAAAATAAATGACAACAAACGTCTGAGTTGTACATTGGTTGAAATAATTTTGAGAATATAAAATTGTCTTGAATAGAACCCAGATTTGTATACCGTATATTAGGGGCCGATAACCTAGATGTCAAGGACCTTTATACAACAAGCAACATCGTCATCATCCACCTCCACCTCCTCATCATCATCATCATCATATATACAGTATTAGTTTAGTGTGCTGTTCACAGTATTTAGCAGGTACCAAGTCCGGCTCCATGGCTAAATGGTTAGCGTGCTGGCCTTTGGTCACAGGGGTCCCGGGTTCAATTCCTGGCAAGGTCGGGAATTTTAACCATAATTGGTTAATTTCGCTGGCACGGGAGCTGGGTGTATATGTGGTCTTCGTCATCATTTCATCCTCATCACGACGCGCAGGTCGCGTACGGGCGTCAAATCAAAAGACCTGCGTCTGGCGAGCCGAACTTGTCCCACGGACACTCCCGGCACTAAAAGAATATGCCATTTCATTTCAGCAGGTACAAAGTAGCTTGTAGCCTTCTCCGCAGGTATGTAGAAAGAGTTGCATCATTTATAGGGATGCTAAGAAGTGTTATTCCTAATGTTCACACAAATTTCATTCCAGAGCTGCCGTGCGAGTTAGAAGACATTTGCTACTCGAAATAGGATTCCATTCTAACTAATCTTATTGCATAAGAGTATGGGTTCTCGTCAACATTCTCCGCATGTGTTGCTATGCGCCTCAAGGTCTGAGAGTCTTGCCAAGTTTCCAGTTCTGTGTTCAAATCCGGGTCTTGTCATACATATGTATTGTTGGTACTCTTTGGCACTTACTGCTCTCCCCTGCCGTGGTGACGAGTAGGAGACACTTCCAGTAAGGCAGAAGTAAAACTATAATATTGAAAGTTCTCTAAATTTAACTTTTTAAAATGTAAGTCTTACATGCCATGAGTGTCCCATAGAACACATGTCATAATAGTAAACAGCGAGAGTGGTAATGAAAACCAATAGTATATGTACATGTATGTAAGTATGTATGTATGTATGTATGTATGTATGTATGTATGTATGTATGTATGTATGTATGTGTGTATGAACCGTATGCGGTAAAACAAATGGCACTGAGTATTATTCAATTGCGCTGGTACAGCATGGTATTAAAATGTGTATCATCAAGTACCACGTATAGTTCATAACGTTTCTGGAGATTATTGAACGTCTGTGTAGACAATCTGGCCCACTATTTCTGCATTCTGTGCAGTATCATCAAGAAAAGAAAGACCCAATATTCAAGCATCGAACACGGCGCACCAAATCGTTACCCGCACGCCGAGTATCAGCTTTGTATAACGACATCAGGCCTTTCAAACCCGGAGAAACGAGTTGTTTGTCGGCTGATGAATCCATCAGTGTGAAATGCTTTCATCTGAAAACCACGTCGTGAGCAACACCCAGCTGCAATGCCGTAATTGGATTCACTCATCCCTTTCTGTTAGACTCTGAGCAACTTGAATGCGGTATGCAAATCCACCCAGCTCTTTAAAAATCCGCCGAACAGACTTTTCGCGCAAACGCGCAAACCGAGTTTTAGCTATATTCGTCGTAGACTACGCTTTGGGGACTTTTGAAGAAATCGGCTATGGTTCTTGTTTGTGGTGACGGTTCTTGGGCGCCCTTCCATTGATATACCCCAATTTGAGGAAAAGACTCTCTAGACAATCTGGACTACCACAAGGACAAAGCTTAACCACATCATAAAAGATGGCAAAATTAAATCTGATGACTTAATATCAAACATCATCCGATAAATACCTCTAATCAGAGAGCAGTACATTCCGTATTACTGTAGGATATGAACGTGATTATAGATGTAACATTAAAATAGACGAAGATCCTCGCAAAGTGGCTACTACCGAAATAAAGATTCTGGACTTTTGTATGCCGAATTTGTTCTAGAAATGAATAAAATACCTACTTTTGTGCCACGTGCCACCATACTTCCACAACAGGTACTTTTTCTTTCAATATTGAACTCCTCAGGCTGACCGGTTTGATGCTTGATTCTGACTGTGGGATTGATTTTATAACCTTTCTTGCTGTCGTGTTTAAAGGTTATCTGTCGATTATTCTGGTACTGTTGTTCGTTGACACGTCGTAAACCTTTTCGTAAACGGTATAAAACTTTCCACGAAGCTCTTCTAGAATGAGTGATCTTATTTTACGATGGCGAGCGTTCTTCAATGTATCACCATAGGCGCTGTTTCCCAAGACGTGACCCAGTGTTTCGTTCTGTCTGTCACACCTGCAACATAGGTTGCCGGTTTGAGACCTACCGGGGATACTTCTAACTGAGGAGATATTAGTTGTCATTCTCATCGCCCCGCGCCATTCGCTACGTGTAAGATCTTGACGGTATATCACCCGGGTGTTGTCGGGAGTATATTCCTTAGGCAGCTCTACTCCCAGTCCTTTTTGAGGTAATTTGCACCACTTAACAAATTCTCTTTAACGAAGTTTACTGCGTATTTTACTTGTATCATGAAGAGGGGTTTTCTAATTTTAATATGGGATCAGAATTCAGGATGCTGAATGTATTCAATCAGTCTATAGTCTTCGCCGCGAAGTCCCGAGTTGTAACTACGAAATCATTAGCAGTCCTAATGAGTGTGTCGCAGGCATTTATTTTCTGCAGATCGACTTCCCATTCGGATTTACATAGTCCAATACCTTTATACTCCTTTCGTGTGTACAATACACAGTCTGTAAAATCTATCGGTAACATGAGTACTGTCCGACTCTGTGGTGTAGTGGTTAGTGTGATTAGCTGCCACCCCCGGGGGCCCGCGTTCGATTCCCGACTCTGCCACGAAATATGAAAAGTGGTACGAGGACTGGAACGGGGTCCACTCAGCCTCGGGAGGTCAACTGAGTATAGGTGGGTTCGATTCCAACCTCAGCCATCCTGGAAGTGGTTTTCCGTGGTTTCCCATCTCTCCTCCAGGCGAATGCCGGGATGGTACCTAACTTAAGGCCACGGCCGCTTCCTTCCCTCTTCCTTGTCCATCCCTTCCAATCTTCCCATGCCCCCGCAAGGCCCCAGTTTGGCATAGCAGGTGAGGCCGCCTGGGCGAGGTACTGGTCATTCTCTCCAGTTGTATCCACCGACCCAGAGCCTGAAGCTCCAGGACACTGCCCTTGAGGCGGTAGAGGTAGGATCCCTCGCTGAGTCCGAGAGAAAAACCAACCCTGGAGAGTAAACAGATCAAGAAAGAAAGAACATGACTATTTCTTTCAAAGCACTTTTGATAATTTTGTCCGATTATCTTAGAAAGCTCGTTGGGTATTGCACTTTTTTGGCAGTTTGAAATGGATAAATCAAAGAGGGACAAATTGCGGTATTAAAGAATGTACGTTTCTGATCAGATTTAAGCACTGGCGAGGATACCAAAGATTATGTTTTATTGTGAAGATTATTTTTGAGAAGATTTGAATTGAAAGGAATGGTATCTCTGAAAGACAAACCAAGATGTTTTACTTCTCCTTTTTAAGCATTGGATTACATGGATGTTTATACACGTTTCTTCGATCATGGGATCGTTCTCCTTCACTTTCCCCTTTTAAATTCATATTCTCTTGGACTTCTTAAGATGTACATATTGACCAATTTACTGAAACAGTTATATTGCCATCCGCGTGAATTCCAGTGCTGTCTCTTTATTCCGCCCTATAAGTAGAGTGTCGTCGGCGAAGCATATAACTGTGAGACGTAGTAAATGTGGTGAGTGTGATTTAGCGTGTTGCAAACATACGATTTCTTCCCAAAGTTGATCGAAAATGTTGTCTGTCGATGGGTTGTACAAAGCTGATGACAATGGCGAACTTTGCAAGACTCCTCTTCGTAGTGAGATCGGTTTGATTTTCCCTTTCAATGTCTCTACTTCAACGGTGCTATATGTTTGTAAGTTCATTGCAAAGTCGGCCAGTTTAGAAGGCATAGGTTCATCGGGTAGAATAATTCTGAGATACCATCCAGTTCTACTCCACCTGTTTCGCCGAGCCGAGTGGCGCAGACAGTTGAGGCGCTGGCCTTCAGAACATAACTTGGCAGGTTCGATCCTGGCTAAGTCCGATGATATTTGAAGGTGCTCAAATACGTGAGCCTCGTGTCGGTAGATTTATTGGCAGATAAAAGAACTCCTGCGGGACAAATTTTGGCGTCTCGGCGTTCCACAAAACTAAAAGTAGTTAGTGGGACGTAAAGCCAATAACATTAATTATTCGATCTGTTCCACTCATTTTAGTTGTACGGTATATTCACTGTTACGTATTCCCTTACTTTAAATTGGACATGTTTTATGTTTATCATACAGAACGCTTTGGTTGTAAGATAGATATTACCGGGCGAGTTGGCCGTGCGGTTAGGAGCGCGCGGCTGTGAGCTTGCATCCGGGAGATAGTGGGTTCGAATCCCACTGTCGGCAGCCCTGAAGATCGTTTTCCGTGGTTTCCCATTTTCACACCAGGCAAATGTTGGGGTTGTACCTTAATTAAGGCCACGGCCGCTTCCTTCCAACTCCTAGGCCTTTCCTATCCTATCGTCGCCATAAAACCTATCTGTGTCGGTGCGACGTAAAGCCACTAGCAAAAAAAAAAAAAGATATTGGGTGACCTCGTGATTGCATCTAACTTTAAGTTTCTCACGGGCCATTTTCGTCGCATGCTCTGTATTAAATGTTTTACTGAAAGCTTTTTTATTGGTTGATGAGATGTTTTCTCCTCCTGGTTTCATAATATTTAGTTGTTGGATGTTTCGGTCTTCAACAGCTTTCTAAATTTCTGTAATATGTCCTTTTTTCAATAAGACGAACCTCTGTTTCCACTCCATGAGTTGTTCTTTAAATTGTGAACTAGGTTGATCAGAGGCATCACTAACTGCTGTTGGAGCTAATGTTTCTTCATTAACATTTGAAATGTCTTGTCGTAAACCCTTAGTTTAGTGTCTGCCAGTCAGATTATTACGGCGAATGTTGTGAGTGCGAACAACTAACATGTATTTTTACCCCCTTTTCTCTTTGGAAATATCCACCGCAGTGTGAGAATATTGTATCTTTGGAACTCATATTCACATATAAATAAATAATTATTCATCAACCTTGTTAGAGATTATGCAGAATAAACATAACCATTATTTACATAACATACAAGTTATAATAAATATCGCAATAATTTCTAGACTTTTATAGGGAATTTCAAAATATCTGGGGATCCTTTCTCGACGACCGACGAAAACATGAAGATTATTGTACAGGTATTAGGTTACCCCAAGAAGTGGGAACAGCGGTAGATTATTATTATTATTATTATTATTATTATTATTATTATTATTATTATTATTATTATTATTATTATTATTATTATTATTATTATTATTGTACCGGGCGGTACACCTCCACGCCGCTAATTCAAACTTTGCGCCAGTTGAAAATCCTCTGCTGGAGGAAGTCCGAACTTTATCTAATGTATTAATTTTCAAGTTACCCAGAAGATGTCACTACTTGGAAATTTTGAAGTTTCTGAACTGGGTCGTTTTCGACGTATTTTTGTTTTGCTTGTAGTAAGAAGTGTGAACTTTCTCTTCTAGAGGACACTGCTGAAGAACTACAATAGTGCACCCTAGTGCAAGGTGAAAGAACTGTTTTTTGGAGAAATTTTTATTTCAAAAGTTTGTTTCTTGTTAAATTTCTTTCTGGTATTGTTTAAGTTGGCTGTATTTCCCTTTCTTTCCCCTTGTTTTGAATTTAGCCAATCCCGAATTTCTTTAATTATTTTACGACCAATAAGGTGTTTCTTCTTCGAATTGGATATGCTGCTTAACCCTAACCAATAAATGATTGTGGGCGGGTGTTTTCTTTCCTGAAACGCCTCGAACTTTCCGCGAGAGTATATAAACTGCTGATTTTAGGGTCTCTGCGCCACTTCTCTACCATCTTTCAGTGTGTAAAGTACATAGCAGGGGGCGGAAAGCGCCTCTTTCTTCGGACAGCAGTTCAACAACCAGGTAATGGCCGTATAATAACTTCTTTTCTTGCTAGCTCAGCAGTTTAACTCTCGGGGCGGGTCCGAAGCTTTTCCACCATGTAACTTTTCCCTAAAATGTAAAGACTCTTAGTATCTATTCTCTTTTAAGCTACATATTGGGATAGAGAGTGCTTAACCCTCTCGAGCTCCCACTCATATTGCTTTGAGGTGAACTTACTTTTTCACAACCTATTCTTCTTTAACGTAATGTAAATTTTTTTTAAGTCACCTCTTTAGTATGGGATTAGCCCTTGCATTTGTGGCCTAGAGCCAGATTAGGTTTTAAAACAAAATGTATTAGGAGTGCAGTTCGCCTCCTCTCACATTGGTATTTTAGAGGCCATGTAATTATCCTTTTCTCGCTTAATAGGCCTCAGTAGGTTGGGTATTTTACCCCTGTGTTTACGTCCTTAGAGGACAGCTTGAAGGTCGAGTTAGGTGTGGCCTTTTTGATAGGCTTAAAATTTTGAGAGCGGATCGCTCTTTTGAAATTTGTTTCTGCGTGTCTCTAGGAGGTCTTACTGTGTAATTTGGAGCAAGTACTCCTGGGCGTGATTTGGGGTTTTCTACCCCTTTGTTAAACCTTATGTACATGTAAGCTTGGGCTAACTGCTCAAGAATTGTGAGTTCGGGGCTCGAAGCCCAAAGCCTGTAAATACTGTTGTTGCTCTTTTGTTGCCTTGCTACTCTGTACCTTCCATGCTTGTTATTTCTTGATTTTGAAAAGAGAATATAACCTTGTTAAATTTTACATTAACTTTAATTTCGTAGTTTGAGACCCGTTCACCCCCGCACCTTCTTTCACCTCTAACTACCACAAAAAAACGGTAACAATTATTATTATTACTTTGTGGTAAACTTTGAAATAAATGAAAATACAATAAGTCCGCCTCTGTGGTGCAATGGTTAGTGTGATTAGCTGCCACCCCCAGATGCCCGGGTTCCATTCCCGGCTCTGCCACGAAATTTGAAAAGTGGTGCGAGGGTTGGAACGGGGTCCACTCAGACTCGGGAGGTCAACTGAGTGGAGGGGGTTCGATTCCCGCCTCAGCCATCCTGGAAGTGGTTTTCCGTGGTTTCCCACTTCTCCTCCAGGCAAATGCCGGGATGGTACTTAAGGCCACGACCGCTTCCTTCCCTCTTCCTCGTCTATCCCTTCCAAACTTCCCATCCCTCCACAGGGCCCCTGTTCAGCATAGCAGGTGAGGCCGCCTGGGCGAGGTACTGGTCATCCTCCCCAGTGTCTGAAGCTCCAGGACACTGCCCTTGAGGCGGTAGAGGTGGGATCCCTCGCTGAGTCCGAGGGAAAAACCGACCCTAGAGGGTAAACAGATGAAGAAGATGAAGAAAATACAAGAAATTAAGAGGCTTAGAGTGTCTTCCTTTCCCTCTGTTTAATAATAATAATGGCGTAGAATAATAGTGGTGCGGGTCTTTTCCCGTAGACGGCCTATTAGGCGACCTGCATGTCTGTGAAGATTACGGCACTACCAAGGATGATTTCTAATGCCGAATACGCCACACACATCCAGCCCCCGAGCCAATGGAATTTACCAATTTATGTTAAAATCCCCCACCCGACCGGGAATCAAGCCAGGGACCCTCTGAACCGAAGGCTAGTACGCTAACCATTCAGCCAACGAGTCGGACCTCTGTTTAGTGTTAAGATGAAGAAAATACAAGAAATTGCTGAGATGTGCCTGCTCGTAAAACAATATTCACCATCAATACTTAATGAATAAGGAATGGAATTTTTAAAAAATCTTATATTTCAACTATAATGCCTTTAGTTTTCTTTGATTACGTATCATTTTCAATCAGTTAGAATATTTTTCGCTCACATTTCCAGCTGTCATTAGAAATGATCCCTTAAAAATGTGTTATAAATACAAATTCAGTTCAAGAATTTTCAAAAGTCATTGAACATCCTTTTACAAACAAATAAACAGACGAGCACACATACATACATACATACCGAGCGATTTAGTTGCGTGGTAAGAGCTGCGTATCTGTGAGCTTGAGTTCGGAAGGTGATGGGTTCGAACCCCACCATCGGCACTCGGCAGGCCTGACGATAGTTTTGCGTATTTTCTCATTTTCATACCAGACAGATGTGGTGGTGGTGGTGATTATTTTTTAAAGGAAGTACAACGAGGCAACCATCCTCTATATAACACTCATCAGAGAGAAAAAATTGAAAAATGAAGGTATCGGCCAGAGAAAGACAAGGGCCACGAACGGCCTGAAAATGAAAGACTCCGTAGATCTCGAGTGCTCTAGTACCTTCGGAGTCGGAAAATAACAAGAGTTGACCAAGGGCGGTCGGATAGGATAGATGAAAGTGAGGAGCCTGGCACAAGTAAGTGGAAGCAATGCCAGGACTCAGCTAAGGGCCCCGTGGTCGTCAACCCACGCTCCCAAGTTTAGAGCCAATAGGGGCCCCATTTAGTCGCCTCTTGCGACAGGCGGGGGCACCGTTGGTGTTATTCTACAGCCCCGGCCCACAAGGGGAGATCTGGGAAAAGCGGTGGAAGTAGAATATGGCTTCAGCTACGTATGCAGGCATTTTTGATTTGAAGCCGTAATGCCGACATCGTACGACGTAGAGTGCCGTATGAACTTTGATTCGCTCTTCCAGAATCCCGCTATCTCCGTCAAGTTTGAACTCGTGATCTTGGGATCTAGAAACCAACCTTCTACTGATCCACAGAGGGCTCTTTCTCTCAGATAAAATTCGACGTTCTATTTTCCTCTGCCAGATAGCAGAGAAGTGGATCTTTGTTTGGCGATCAATGGCTGTGTTTTAATTTATTTTGTCGGGCAAACGCCAAGTGTGTCACCGGAGGTCTTTCACTTTCCGACGTCGTATGACATGAAGTGTTAAATGGAATTTTGGTTGCCTTTAAAAATCCAAAGTTCTTTATTTTCTTCTTAATCTGTTTACCCTCCAGGTTTTGGTTTTTCCCTCGGACTCAGCGAGGGATCCCACCTCTACCGCCTCAAGGGCAGTGTCCTGGAGCGTGAGATTTTGAGTCGGGGGATACAACTGGGGAGATTGACCAATAACTCGCCCAGGCGGCCTCACCTGCTATGCTGAACAGGGGCCTTGTCGGGGGATGGGTAGATTGAAAGGGACAGACAAGGAAGAGGGAAGGAAGCGGCTGTGGCCTTAAGTTAGGTACCATCCCGGCATTTGCCTGGAGGAGAATTGGGAAACCACGGGAAACCACTTGGAGGTTGACTGAGCAGGGAATCGAACACCCCCCCCCCCTTCTACTCAGTTGACCACCCGAGGCTGAGTGGACCCCGTTCCAGCCCTCGTACCACTTTTCAAATTTCGTGGCAGAGCCGGGAATCGGACCCGGGCCTCTGTGAGTGGCAGCTAATCACACTAACCACTACACCAGAGAGACGGAAAATCCAAAGTTTTGCCATGATGTACATGTATTCGTCTGGGTGTTAAACATAAATCCTTATAATTTACAACAGACTACAAACATATCTTTCAAGTCCATTGTTAAACATTTTTAGCGCAGAAGTGTGTTTCTTAAAGCCGGGCTGCGTGATTCAGACGGTTGAGGCGCTCGTCTTCTGACCTCACGTTGGCAGGTTCGATCCTGGCTCAGTCCGGTGGTAGATATACTGGCACGTAAAAGAACTCCTGTGGGAAAAACTTCCGGCACCTCGGCTTCTCCGAAAACCTTCAAAAGTAGTTAGTGGGACGTAAAACCAATAACGTTATTATTATAGTGCTTCATAAAGACAGTTAGCCACACGTTATACCATTTAACTATTTAATGGGGAATAATAGTTACTGCTCATCTTTCCGTAACGTCAGAGCAGAACATGCTTTTTTACGTCGCACCGACACAGATAGGTCTTATGGTGACGACGGGGTAAGCAAGAGCTGAAAGTAGAAAGGAAGCGAACGTGGCATTGGTTAAGATACAGTCCTGCATTTGCCTGGTGTGAAAATGGAAATCCATGGAAAATCATCTTCAAGGTTGCCGACAGTGGTGTACGAACCCACTTTCTTCCGTATGCAAGCTAAGAGCTGGAACACTATATAATAGACTTCGTGCGATAATTCCGATCAAACACCCAACATTTATGTGACATTGTAGTTTCACAGCCTGTGAACAAGGTATTCATTTAAACTGAGAACTTCAAGGGAGGGAGAAGGAATCTTGACATAACAGGAATGTCACGTGTGACCTGATCTCCGCTATCTGCGTAACGATGAGGTGAGATTGCACTCATCTTCATAAATGACCTGGATTACAACCACATGTCTAGCGTTCTAACAAAAACAAGTTAGAAACATAACAAATTGGAGCAATTATCCTTTCAGACCAGATTTGAATGTCTTACTATTATTCCTATATTCCTTCTTCTTCCTTCTCATTCTTCTCCATTTTGTTTCATTCTCCTCGTTTTTCCTTTGACCTGTATTATTCTCACTTTTATTTTCTTTCTCCTTCTTGTTCTAATTCTCATTCATCCCGTCCTCCACGCCTCCCCCCCAATCTTACTCTCATGTTTCTTCTTTTCCTCCTTCTTAGCTCAATCTTCTTAATTTTATTCTCACTTTTATTCTTCTCACCTTCTCCATTCTTACTCATTATCATTTTTCTTCTTTTCCTTATTCTTACTGCCGGGCTGAGTGACTCAGATGGTAGAGCACTGGTTGGTAGGTTATATCCCGGCTCAGTCCGGAGATATTTGGAGGTTTTCAAATGTGCCAGCTTTGTGGAAAACCAATACATTCTTATTAATCTTATATTCCTATTCCTATTCTTATTCTATGAAAAGAAATGGGAGGAAGTAAGAAAACAAGTTTAATTTTTATGGACTTGTTTATAGTATCAGATACGAATCACAGAAACTAAAACTTATAAGTAGGATAAATATTGATATATGAAAAGGTACAGAACTACTTGTCTGGTGTGATTAGTTAAGAGCTATCCTCAGAAATGAAGAATCGAATTCCTATATTGGTCGGAATTTAAAATGGCTAAATGCAAGATACTGCTTCTGGTAAAGTCCTACTCTTATTATTATTATTATTAGAATAAAAGTGAGAATAGGTAAAGGTAAAATGTAAACTCGTGTCCTCATCCTGAGGTGGTGCAGCTCTTTTCAGGCACACCCCCATTGGAGGTGAGCTGCATGTACCATTTCAACCACATACCAGCCCTCCTGTCATTCTTAAATTTCTGACAGTACCGGGAACCGAACCCGGGTCCCCGAGGACGGCGGCCAATAACGCTAACCGTTACGCTACGGAGGCGGACCTTTTATTCCATGGTTGGTTTTTCCCTCGGACTCCATCTCCACCGCCTCAAGGGCAGTGTCCTTGAGCGTGAGACATTGGGTCGGGGATACAACCCGGGAGAAGGACCAGTACCTCGCGCAGGCGGCCTCACCTGCTATGCTGAACAGGGGCCTCGTGGGGGGGGGATGGGAATATTGAAAGGGATAGGCAAGGAAGAGGGAAGGAAGCGGCCGTGGCCTTAAGTTAGGTACCATTCCGGCATTTGCCCGGAGGAGAAGTGGGAAACCACGGAAAACCACTTCGAGGATGGCTGAAGTGGGAATCGAAGCCAACTCTACTCAGTTGACCCCCCTAGGCTTAGTGGACCCCGTTACAGCCCTCGTACCACTTTTCAAATTTCAAATTTCGTGGCAGAGCCGGGGGGTGGCAGCTAAGCACACTAACCACTACAACACAGAGGCGGACCACTTTGTTTAACATCGAGCCAAATTCGAAGGTCCGTTTTATTTTACCAAATGGTCAACCTATTGTTGAGGTTTTAATTAATTTTGACGTACAATTAATATGTCTCTAGAAATATTTAGCACGCTGACACATATGATAGAGTGCCCTTGAAAATTCCGATTGTCTCTTCCGGGTTTAAACAGATGATCTTGGGATCCAGAGGTCAGCACTCTGCAACTGATATGCAGACCTCATTCCCTTCATACTGATCGAGTGAGCTACGCCGTACGGGTAATGGAGCAGTAACCTTAAATTCGAGAGGTCGAACCCCACTGTCGGCAGCCCTGAAGATGGATTTTCTTGGTTTCTCATTTTCACACCAGGCAAATGCCACGGCTACTTCTCTCCTACTCCTACCCCTTTCCTGTCCCATTGGCGCTATAAGACCGATCTCTGTCCGTGCAACGTAAAATAACATTTTTAAAAAAATCGAGAGATTAAGGGTTCGAAGCCAACCATTGTGAGCGCTGAAGTTGCAAATAAAATTTTACGTCATCCAGCTGTCATTGTGGTCTACCGAATTGTACACCAAATATATAAAATTATATGTATGAAATAATCCATTCAGACTGCTGTGCCAAAGGACCTTTGCACTATTTCTTATACAACACCTGCTCTGTTTATACTTGTTGTTGTGCTATGACGAACGCCTTAACTCATGTGATGTCTGCGTGATTCATACTTGAGATGTTAATTTCACTGTCACCATTAACTTGCACAAAATCACTGTGATTTTTTAGGAATATTATTCGTAACGAATATCTTCGTTCAAATTGATGTATTATTGACTAACTTTAGATTTAATATAGCCTAAACATACAGAGATGCCAAGAAAATATTTTTTCGTAGAAATTCTAGTCCAGTGCCTTTGCCGGTGAGGCTAAGAGTTTACAGTGCACTATGTCAATCTAGTAAAAGCTAGATCAAATTTGTTACCTTCATAGATCTGTCTCGGTCTAATCCTTGGCTTTGAAAATATGGAAGTGGCTGAGCTATTGAGTGATTGTAGTAATTCAGTCAGTTCATTTTATGAATGGTGTGAAAATGTCGCTCATAGGTTCGGTTGCTGCGTACATTTCAGTGGGCTTGGCAGACCGTCATAAATAGTAGCAACTTCTGGCTCGCCGAGGAAAGCAACGGGAAGCTCTCCTCATTTCCGTAGGACGCCTCTTCACTGGTGCCTATGCTATTATGACAGCTGATGGCGGAACTGCTCAGGATCAAACCAGCCTTGAGGTGGGATATTCAACGTGTACGAGTAATAGAAAAGTGAAAATTTAGTGATCGTTGCGATATTTCACATGAATGAAAACCTACAACCTGTTTTCCAGTCATTGACCGGGTTAGGGATGGAATGAATGAAACAGATATAGGCTATTAATACGATGGGGTCGCCACTCCCAAAGTGATTTATTAATGACTGACAGATGAAATGAAATGATAGTGGAGAGTGTTGCTGGAATGAAAGATGACAGGGAAAACCGGAGTACCAGGAGAAAAACCTGTCCCACCTCCGCTTTGTCCAGCACAAATCTCACATGGAACGACCGGGATTTGAACCACGGTATCCAGCGGTGAGAGGCCGACGCGCTGCCGTCTGAGCCACGGAGGCTCATTTCACATTAATAACATAATGTTAAATGTTTATTAGTCCTTCAAATACTATCAGTCTTAGGAGAAGCCGACGTGCCAGAATCTTGTCCTCAAGAGAGTCTCTTTAACCTAACCCCATGGCACTACAACCCTAAAGGGCCTTGGCCTACCAAGCGACTGCTGCTCAGCCCGAAGGCCTGATGGTTACGAGGTGTCGTGTGGTCAGCACGACGAATCCTTTCGGCCGTTATTCTTGGCTTTCTATACCGGGGCCGCTATATCACTGTCAGATAGCTCCTCAATTCTAATCACGGAGTGGACCTCGAACCAGCCGTCAGATCCAGGGAAAAATCCCTGATCTGGCCGGGAATCGAACCCGGGGCCTCCGGATAAGAGACAGGCACGGTACTCCTACATCACGGGGCCGACTCAGTAAATTTAGTCACCTTTAATTAATAATCCACTACACCGAGTTCCAATTCCACAGCCTTCACCTCAGAAGCCAAGTGCAGTACGCAAGAAAAGCAAAAGAGCTCGAAGCGAGACATCTCCGTACAGATCGTAATAGCCATTGGAGAAGTGGAAGGTAAAGGTTTCCACTAACCTTAACCTCGTCACTAACTGTTCATCAGTATACTCGGTCGTCTTTGCCACCAGAAATTAACCTTTGCTCATTTTTATTGTAGGCTGACTGAACCTAAGGGCCATAACCTTGGGTGATCCTAGTGCATGTTTATCACCCCGGCTCAGCACTAAGTGTTCTACGCAGCCGGCCGATATCTTTATACGGTTGGTAATTCAGTATTAGTATTGCTGTTGATATTACAAAATCTGTTTATATATAGTCATAAAGCAGGCACTAACAGACTAATTATGAACTACTATAACACAAGAACAAACAACAAAACTACTACCACCGGCATTTTTTGTTTTATGTACAGTTTTGGGAACATCTTTTGGATGGAATACTGTATGTATCTGTATTACCGAATGAATACCATCATTATTAGGGCTCTGTGGAATCCGTATGTCCCGGAAAGAAGAACTCCACGAATTTCTAATAATATGTGTTCCAGGAAGAGAACATATCGAAGATAATCTGCATGTGCACAGATTTAATTATTTACCTCATTCCCTGATGCCGTAGACGACGGTGATCACGCAGATTTGTCGTTATCTCGACTGAACGTGCTGAAAATTATTGAATAATATCGCAAAATGAAAAATCGAATTTAAAAAATAAAAAATTCCAAAGAATGACGAAACAATGAGAGTAAATACACATGTCTGTAATTTGGGAGCTACGATCATGATTTTCACACAATTCAATGTCTAGGATACATCAGTTTAAAGATGATATATCAAAATAAAATCCAGGCCCTAACATTTAGTTAACTCTCTCGACATCAATCTCAGTGACGTAGATATTTTGCCAGTGGGTGGGATTTAAATTAATGAGCTCAGCGGGACACGAATCACCGCAGCAAAACATCGACGTGGCGCCTTCATATAAGTGACAACAAGCAGAGAGATAAGAAAAGTTTGGGTCATAAATTTCAAAGCAGGATTACCTGTTATATTTGCGGAGATTACTTCAAGTCTCTGACGCAAGTACCTAGAAACAATCCATTTTCGAAGTAAAATCCTTTGTGCGAACATAAATCTAAGGTAAGTATGGAGATTAAATTTAAACCGACAAAACAACGGAGTAGTGTAACACGGAAAATATTTACTTGTTTTCTCTTTTGTATGACATAATGAAGTAGTTCACGATATCTCTGGGTGATACGAACGTGACATGTCATTTGTTTGTCTTCCATCTTTCGATATATTTCTCTGTAAGTTCTTGGTTCAAAATAGAAGCCGGAATTAGGCAGTGATTCATCATTTCTGTTGGTGAGACTGGGGAGGTTTGACCCGCTTTTAGCATTTTTTTTTTTTTTTGTCATCATGTAATGCATTTAAAATCAATCTCTGCAGACTGGAGGATAAGTAAACTATCAAGAGACATATAGTAATTTTAACAATACTTGTCTGCAGATAATTACAAGTGCAAATTAAATTTATGAACATGGTTAAAAGTGGGTCACACTTCCCCAGTTGAAGGAGGTTTGACCCACGCTGTGGGAGGTTTGACTCATACATACAAAATATTATATCAGTCGAGTTATTTTAATAATGTACTGCTATGGAAAGTACAGACAAAAATTAAGACACATTTAGGTACTTAATTTCTTTTCTAAAGAATTACAAACTGATATACATTGCTACTCTCAATGAAGTCAATCAACGAACATTTACGTTTACAAATTTAACTGGAAACCTGAAACGTGATACCAGCCTTTCAGTTCCTTCTTGAAGAAGAGGGCTTGGGAGTTTCTTTAAATTCTCAAATGGCACAAGGCCAACATTTTCAACAACAGGGTACACGAAAAAGTCTGATTCTGGTCGATAGCGGCGCAGAAATGTCACTTTACATTCTGAACCTTTGCTCTCTACCACTTTTCCAACATAGTGACATCGAGTAGATTTGGTGAAGAATCTAACCCAGGGCCATCCAGCTACTGCGCTCCGAGAGCGCGCCCGCGCTCGGGGAGCACTGGGCAGTCAGACTAGCGCTCCTTCCCCTACCACCACTACAGTGTGGCAGCGAGGAGACCTGAGACAGACGATGTTCGGACCGCGCTCACCAGATACGTACGTACAGTCGTGCGTCCGACGGCTTTTGTGGGTTTGTTGACATCATACTGATAGGGCTGTTTTGCCGTAAAAATATACCGCATCTACAAATCGAAAGGTACTCCGATGTATGGAATATGCAGGAAACGAAATCAAGTGCTAAGTAAAGAATACAGTAATGTGATTTATTCAAAACTGAAATTTGAACATATCTGAGAGGAAAATTCAACAACGTTTTACCGATATGATCAGATAGTACAGACAATGAGTGACTTTTGGTCAGTCGTTTTCACGAGCTTTTACTTTTGGAGCGTCCGACTCGTTGGCTGAACGGTCAGCGTACTGGTCTTCGGTTCAGAGGGTCCCGGGTTCGATTCCCGGCCGGGTCGGGGATTTTAACCTTAATTGGTTAACTCCAATGGCACGGGGGCTGGGTGTATGTGTTATCTTCATCATCATTTCATCCTCATCACGACGTGCAGGTCACCTACGGGTGTCAAATAGAAAGACCTGCACCTGGCGAGCCGAACCCTTCCTGGGATATCCCGGCACTAAAAGCCATACGACATTTCATTTACTTTTGGAGCAAACAATCATCTCCAAGTTGAGTAAGCCTACAATATTTCTGGACACAGCTATTCTTAAACAATTGCGCAAGTTTTTATCGCTTATCGTTGCACGATGTTTACTTTTGGTAAACTTAAGAACCGAAAAGGAACACTCACAAATGCATGTTGAGCCGAACATTAACAGAACTTTACATGCATGTTTAGATAAAAGGGGGTATTCTTCTTGCGGAAAGCCGCTGCAAAATTCTTCGAAACTTCGTGACATTAGAAAGCGGTCTTTAAGACGAACATTGCACTGCGAATTACCTGCAAATACTCATCAAAGTCGTCACCATATTTCACTGTTTCAAGCAATGGAAAATGTCCTGTGTTCCTTGCACGCAACCGGTTTTCCCACAAAATCAATTTTCTTTCGAACGCTTGATTTTTCCCCACCAAATCGGAGATAATGTGCTTTTCGCCCTGAAGCGAAGTGTTCAAAATATTCAGATGGACAGTAAAGTCACATAAAGGGGCCAAGTCCGCCACCCACTTAGGATCACGCAAAAGAACTTGGGCCACCCTTTCATGTCATAAAAGGTATCTATTGCATTCCGCAAGCAAAAAACTCGATGAAGCACTTCGCGTTGCTCAGCCATTTTACTTCTGCATGGTACGGGATATTCGGATACTCCGCTTCGATGTCATCCAAGAACTCTGAATTTTTTCTTTTGCTACTTGCTTTACGTCGCACCGACACAGATAGGTCTTATGGTGACGATGGAACAAGAAAGGCCCAGGAATGGGAAGGAAACGGCCGTGGCCTTAATTAAGGTATTTTTTTGCTAGTTGCTTTACGTCGCACCGACACAGATAGGTCTTATGGCAACGATGGGACAGGAAAGGGCTAGGAGTGGGAAGGAAGCGGCCGTGGCCTTAATTAAGGTACAGCCCAACATGTGACTGGTGTGAAAATGGGAAACCACGGAAAACCATCTTCAGCGCTGCCGATAGTGGGGTTCGAACCCATTGTCTCGCGATTGCGAGCTCACAGCTGCGCGCCCCTAACCGCACGGCCAACTCGGCCGGTACTCTTTCAATTGACGGTGCGTGAGTTCATGGGAGCGAAGAAAATTTACCATTCGCACAACTGTTCCCATTATGTCTTTAAGCTTGGCGACTTTTGCACAGATTGTCTCCTGGTGTATAAAGCACTGGATCGCCACCATTAGGGTACTACTGCTCTCAGCCATGTTTAATTTTATATAGCTGAGGAACCCCGTGCGTAGACCACGTAAAGCAGGAGCTCCATCCGTCGTTACACTCGTCAACCGCTCCCATTTTAATCCCATTGACTCAAAAACACCTTCCACTGCTTGGAAAATATCGAAAGCGGTAGTGGTGTCTTTGAGAGCTACCAAGTCTAGAAAATCCTCGGTGACCCGAAGATCGTCATCCACCCCTCGAATGAAAATAACGAGCTGAGCTTTGTCCGCAATGTCGGTTGATTAGTCGATGGCGATGGAAAAGGATACAAAATTTGCTGCCTTCTCCATTAATTGCTGTTCCATATCAACGGCCATATCGTCTATTCTGCGAGCCACAGTTTGAGGAGAAAGAGAGATTTTATCAAATTTCTCAACTAGCTCCATAGGACAAATACATGCCGCCGCATCCATTAGGCACTCCTTGATTACATTCACTTTCGTGAAGGGTTTCCCATCTTTGGCAATTCGCGGCGAACAATTGTAGCTTGTTCGTAAAATGGGTCCACCAACCTCACTCTTCTCAATCATCTGTCAGACAAAAATACGGCAAGTCACAATTTTAGTAGTGTTCAGATAATTCAATCATTTCTTCATTCCCGTTTGTAAACAAGCATTTAAAAATTATAACATTTACAGAACAGTGCTGCTTAAAATTTTCTTTCAATTCTTCCAACTTCGATTGGTGACTGGCGTCTGTCATATCACCGTAATCATCCCTGTGGTGGGCATTGTAGTGCCGTTCCAAATTGTGCTTTTTTAACACATTAAATCTCGGTGGCACACTAAAAATTTGGCATGCCCTTTATAAGCTGTACAGAAAAATGAAATTTCCCATTCTGCTTTAAAGGCTGCTGCTTCACCACTCCCTTTTTTGTACACTGACTGACAGAGCAAATGCAACACCAAGAAGGAGTGGTCAGAACTTTATGCCAATTGCAGGGTAGACTGACGTCACTGAGGTATGCTCATGATGTGAAATGCGCCGCTGTGCCGCGCACGTAGCGAACGATAAATGGGACACGGCGTTGGCGAATGACCCACTTCGTACCGTGATTTCTCAGCCGACAGTCATTGTAGAACGTGTTGTCGTGTGCCACAGGACACGTGTATAGCTAAGAATGTCAGGCCGCCGTCAACGGAGGCATTTCCAGCAGACAGACGACTTTACGAGGGGTATGGTGATCGGACTGAGAAGGGCAGGTTGGTCGCTTCGTCAAATCGCAGCCGATACCCATAGGGATGTGTCCACGGTGCAGCGCCTGTGGCGAAGATGGTTGGCGCAGGGACATGTGGCACGTGCGAGGGATCCAGGCGCAGCCCGAGTGACGTCAGCACGCGAGGATCGGCGCATCGCCGCCAAGCGGTGGCAGCCCCGCACGCCACGTCAACCGCCATTCTTCAGCATGTGCAAGACACCCTGGCTGTTCCAATATCGACCAGAACAATTTCCCGTCGATTGGTTGAAGGAGGCCTGCACTCCCGGCGTCCGCTCAGAAGACTACCATTGGCTCCACAGCATAGACGTGCACGCCTGGCAGGGTGACGGGCTAGAGCGACTTGGATGAGGGAATGGCGGAACGTCGTGTTCTCCGATGAGTCACGCTTCTGTTCTGTCAGTGATAGTCACCGCAGACGAGTGTGGCGTCGGCGTGGAGAAAGATCAAATCCGGCAGTAACTGTGGAGCGCCCTACCGCTAGACAACGCGGCATCATGGTTTGGGGCGCTATTGCGTATGATTCCACGTCACCTCTAGTGCGTATTCAAGGCACGTTAAATGCCCACCGCTACGTGCAGCATGTGCTGCGGCCGGTGGCACTCCCGTACCTTCAGGGGCTGCCCAATGCTCTGTTTCAGCAGGATAATGCCCGCCCACACACTGCTCGCATCTCCCAACAGGCTCTACGAGGTGTACAGATGCTTCCGTGGCCAGCGTACTCTCCGGATCTCTCACCAATCGAACACGTGTGGGATCTCATTGGACGCCGTTTGCAAACTCTGCCCCAGCCTCGTACGGACGACCAACTGTGGCAAATGGTTGACAGAGAATGGAGAACCATCCCTCAGGACACCATCCGCACTCTTATTGACTCTGTACCTCGACGTGTTTCTGCGTGCATCGCCGCTCGCGGTGGTCCTACATCCTACTAAGTCGATGCCGTGCGCATTGTGTAACCTGCATATCGGTTTGAAATAAACATCAATTATTCGTCCATGCCGTCTCTGTTTTTTCCCCAACTTTCATCCCTTTCGAACCACTCCTTCTTGGTGTTGCATTTGCTCTGTCAGTCAGTGTATAATGTGCAGTCATGACAACTGCGAAACTGATTTAGTTATTTAGTTACACGCTGTCAACAAAGCGCATTGGACTAGACCACGACTGATGGATCGACTGCTCTCTTCGGCGCGGCGGGCAGACCGCTCGCTCAGCCAGCCAAGCTTCTCCCACCACTACCTTCCCCAAAGCGCTCGGAGCACTGGCTTGGAGCGCGGCCAGAGCGCTAGCGCTCGGGGAGCGCTGTTTGGATGGCCCTGATCTAACCAAAACAAAATCCCCACTTTTAGCAGAGTTTAAACCCCAGTTTTCATTAAAAATTTCCTTATTAGATGAACCGTCACTTGAACCCTCTCACTGATCCTCATTACGAAATATTTTGCGGCAGAAAGCTTTTGGAGTTCGCCGAGGCTCAGCTTGTTTCCTCGTCTTAGACTGGTGTTGTTCATATTCCTGTTCAATGGCCACTTTAACTGGAGTGTCTGTTAGCACCCTACTTACTGCCCTTTTCCGCCCGTTTAGACTCTTTCTTGGTACCGCTTTAGGAAAGGGTCTGACGTTGGTTGTTCACTGCTTGTAGTTGCTGCATCCTCTGCACTCTGAACGCTTGGCCGATCACTCACATATGAACTCATGAAGTCTGTGGTAGAAAATATGATAGACTGGAAAGGCCATATCCCAGTGCACCTAAATCTACTCAATATATTTGCAGTAGTGAATGAAATGGGAAATGACGTTCCAACAAATTTTGGGATGTGGTAAATATTTACTGTCTCTCCTGGATGAGAGCTCATGAAGTCGTCCACAGCAACATTGTAGGCCGTTTTGAATGGCCCAAGTACAGTCCTGTCCAGCCGCTGTAGCTTATGAATGGTGGCAATGTCAGTAGGGTGATGCCATTGTCTTTAGCTATTTGTGGGGTTCGAGGAGTGATATATGATTCATGGTTACCTAAAATTACCAAAACTGGACGGTCCGTGAAACTTTTTGTGTGCTTGATAAAATGATCCCGATAATGTTCAAATGTTTCCTCGATCATCCAGCCACTCAAATTGGCAGCAACACATGAACCAACTGGTACACCATCCATCTTTCTATCGTTCACTCTCTGCCTGGAAAATACAAATAATGGTGGTACTGCAGTTCCAATGGCACTAATCGCACAACAGGGGGTAACTAATTTCCCCCTTTCATCATTGGTCATTTTTGAAACTTGCTTCTATCCTCTTGCTGCGATCACTTTCCCAGATTTCTTAACTGTTGTTGTCTTGTCTCGTCAAGAGTGAATATGGATTCAGGAGTAAATCCAAATTTCTCAAACAGAGACCTAAGATTTCCATAAAATTCAGCAAAAGTTGTCTGATTAAATGCTGTTGCTCTACCTAGGCTTGTTCCCTGTGAACTTCTTAATGAAAGTTGCTTATGGCGATGCATAAATCCTCTTTCCCAATCATAGTTAGCTTGTTTAGTCTGCTTCCAGTTATTTGGAATCCTTATACCTCTCGCTATCGCATACTCGTACTAAAATCTTCGGAAGGTGTTTGGAGTCAGTCCATAGTTTAATTTTGATGCAACAATCAGATAGTTCTCCAGATCTAACTCTTCCTCTTTGAGAATATCTTGCAGATATTGTGGTCTGCCTTGAAACTTGTTTCTTGTCCTACCAGTAGCAACATTCCTTCCTAATGTTTATCTGTCTATTGCATACATCAGTGCAGCTGCCCGAACACACATACCATCTTCTATGACACGTTTCACAGCCGCTTTAATGATTTCAGGTTCCTCGGATTACCCTTTGGCTTCCAAATGAAAGGACCGAGCTCGATAGTTGCAGTCGCTTAAGTGCGGCCAGTATCCAATAATCGGGAGATAGTGGGTTAGAGCCCCACTGTCGGCAGCCCTGAAGATGGTTTTCCGTGGTTTCCCATTTTCATACCAGGCAAATGCCGGGGCTGTACCTTAATTAAGGACACGGCCGCTTCCTTCCACTTCCTAGGCCTTACCTATCCCATCGTCGCCGAAAGACCTATCTGTGTAGGTGCGACGTAAAACAAATAGCAAAAAAATCAAAAAACGAATGAAAGGTATCCTATTAAGACATAAAATAATTACAATGTATATATTTACTTACTATTAATTATGTTGGTCAAACCTCCCTGGAGAGCGATTTTTAAAATATCAAGACATTAACCTATTATAATGCTGCGAAACCAACTCGCACAAGTATAAATATCAAACTTATAAGGTACATAATACAACAAAACAATCACTGTTTAGAAAAATATTTACAGTACTCACCAGGATTCTTACAAATCTGAACACGAAATAAAGAGCAGCAAGCTTCAAAACAAACAAGGAGTAATTACTTTCTCCTCTTTTCAATCATGGCCTCCTAGATCCTAAAACTTATATCTAGTGTCTGAATCAAAAAGAGTCCAGTAGATAGCAGTGCCAAATAGTGCGGGATTTTTAAATTATGAAAGTGGGTTAAACCTCTCTTATGGTCAAACCACCCCAGTCTCACCTATATCATCTACTGTAATGTATAATATGGCAGGGTGGGATTCAGTTGGGTGAAGCAGTTTTGCCTTCGTCTAAATTGTGAACTCTGTTCAAGATTTGGAATCCAGTATCTTGAAACTAGAATAAATACTGTATGTGTACGAGTGAGACATGAAATGAAGCTTTTCTAAGACAAAAGTGTCCGGCTCCGTGGCTAAATTGTTAGCGTGCTGGCCTTTGGTCACAGTGATCACAGGTTTGATTCCCGTCAGGGTCGGGAATTTTAACCTTAATTGGTTAATTTCGCTGGCACGGGGGCTGGGTGTATGTGTCGTCTTCATCATCATTTCATCTTCATCACGACGCGCAGGTCGCCTACGGGAGTCACTAAAAGCCATATGCCGTTATTAAGACAAAAGTAATGCCAATTATGAAGAAACCGTAAGAGATTAATTGCTAGATAGAATATATGAAATTTGAAAAGGTGAATCATTTCAGGTTTTTGGGATGAGCATTTTATCTAGAATGGAAGCACAGGAGGAGTAATTAAGTGGAGGAGCTAATAGCAATGAGTTCACAGGTGAAGTTATCCTTACTTTGGTCTGTCTTCAGTACGACTTTTCTGTACTTCAATTAAAGCTTTGTGGACTCAGGACATGATATCCATAAGCTGGAAGTAACAGACATGGAAGTAGCAAGACGTAGCAAATGGGAGAAATGACGAGAGGGTCATTCACAAAGTAATGACAGAGGTTAATTCTATAAACCTCTGCCAATAAACTAACCCTAGTACCTACAATGAACTAAGAACTCATACCAAGGGCGTAAACAGGCACGACTGAGATTTTCCCTGATACCGGTATGTGATTTCATTATAGAACATTACTTAGTTCCTTTTTCTCTTTCGTTTCTTTATGAGTGTCTACTAAAGGTGTGCTGTTATATATTGTACATGGTCTCGTAGAATGTATTTGAGTTGGGGTGTATCCGAACCCATCTGAGGGAAAATATTTGCTACCCAGATATAGTCCAAAAATTGGTAAGCAAATACAAGTTTTTAAGGTTTTTCTGTTTTTCAGAGCGTGATTGTCGTGTCTGGACATGAAAAATTGATTGAATCATTTAACTCTCATATTTGCTAAAGGAAAATCAAATAATTTTCAAAAATATCCTTTAATTTATAGGTATTCCTGAGTGAGCAAATACATATTTCGAACATACTATCATCACACAGAGCTCCACTGGATGGCAGCACAATTTGAACATTGAAACTGGTACGCAGACCCCCTAAATGGTAACAATTAAGGACTACAATCAGACTGCTGAGGTTATAAAATTAGTATTATCATTATTATCATTATTATTATCTTAATCACCACCACCACCACCGCAATAATAATAATAATAATAATAATAATAATAATAATAATAATAATAATAATAATAATAATAATAATAATAATCTTCACCAGCATCATCATCATCATCATCCTCACAAACATAATTATTGTTATATTGTTATATTGCTGTTGTAACTGTGTGTACCAGCATCACTGCATGTGGTGTGGATGTAATAATATTCCTTTGGTACCGAGATTTTGGCCACAACCATGATTGTCTGTGACTGGGGTTATCAGCTTGTTTTGGAGGATAAAACTTAGTTCTGTTCACACCGTGTAGTGATAAGCTCACGTGAAGTGATCCTGAATTCATGGATGTAATCTAATTTGTTGATTGCTTTCACGTTCCTAGAAGGTGGTATTTACGTAACTTATTGTGCAGTCAGAGATCCTGTTCGGGAATTACATTGGCATTAGCATGACGCCTAAATATATGAGTGGTGAAGGTCTATAAATAGAAAACACGTGTGTCATGGAAGACAATCAGCTACCATTAGTGTTGTGAACATGTGTGAGTAGCGTGCTTAGAATGGTAAACATAGCATGACCCAGGTTAAGAATTACATGACCAGCTCTAGGAGGGCTAGCCCTCTTGCTGAAAATTGTTTGGATTGTTCGATTCTTTTACTAGTGGAATAAAGTAGGTTGATTTTTTTAAATGTCCAGAGAGTCGTTTAAGGTTCATTAATAACTTAAATCAATTTTTAAGGCGTAAACTTCGATGTGGGTTATTTGTTAAAGTCCGTTGTCATTCTTTGTGGAAGCAGTATTTTTAGCTGTGTCGATTAGTGCAAATTTAAAAAATGCAGCTTTCTAAGTTATCCCAGTTTCTCTTATGGTTCTTATATAGAAAATGCTGAGTAATGGCCATCAGTGCACGGTGAGTGCCATTGAATGCTGTGAAAGGTGACGCCCGAGGAACTTAGAATACTCAGCATTTAGGCCATTCCGGGCATGTGTGCTGCCATTGGTCAGCGGCTTGTGACGTCATCGGGAAGAACACATCTGCGGTCTGTTATGTTCTGTTGCATTAAATGATGAATGCAAAGTGATATTTATCGTTTCTTTTGCGCTTTGAAATTGGAATGTTTTTCTTTTATGAGTTGGAACATATATTTAAATCATGATAATGTTTAATGAATAAGAGAAAAGTAGAAAATATTTATCGTAGGGCAAATTATAGTGCATAATGTATGTTCCAGCCTCGTAAGCCTTAGTTAGACATGATTTTTTTTAATAATCACATTACAGTGAATTAGTAGTTCTTAAAATTGTTTTAACATTTTTCTTCTAAATCAGACAAGACGGGTGTGGATTTCGCAAGGCTATCCTTCCACTATCTGCAGGCTACCACGACTTAGCAGGCTACGGCGCTCAGTTGCCTGTTTTTGACACGATATATTTTAAATATCCTTCAAAAGGTGAAGTTAGCGGCATTGTCATCGGCTAAAGCTTAATGTTTTATGTTAAGGCAGGAAATCTAATCTATGGTTGTTAAGGCACGTTGCTTGACGTCGCACCGACACAGATAGGTCTTATGGCGACGATGGGCTAGGAGTGGGAAGGAAGCTGCCGTGGCCTTAATTAAGGTACAGCCCCAGCATTTGCCTGGTGTGAAAATGGGAAACCACGGAAAACCAGGGCTGCCGACAGTGGGGTTTGAACCTACTATCTCCCGAATACTGGATACTGACCGCACTTAAGCGACTGCAGCTATCGAGCTCGGTTGGTTGTTAAGGAGATACAACCCAGAGTAGGTTCTTCTTTACTGCATTCTTCTTCATTGCTTCCTATTTGGCCTTTTTGTTCAAATGTCTGATAGGAATGAAAGTCTTTGTCCTTACATATAAGACAATGATTTTCCTATCGACTTTGGGAAATTTCGAGTGTATAGTCGATGTTAACATTTACATTACTTTGTAGCACCTTGAAATACAGTGTCCGTAGAAGGAAGCAAAAACTTCAAACTCCATTGTCGTAGCCAACCACTCAGGGGAAGAAGAAGTGAAGCCACCTTTAGAAATAATAGTGATCCAGTCTTGTTCAGAGGATAGTTTCGGATCAAGACGACATAGGCCTATATCAGTTTTTGTTCCCAATGAACTGTCAATGCTTTTACACTTGTATGCGACGTAACCTGTCAAGTATTTTAAAGCATCGTCAGGTACATCTTCGTTGGGAATCGTTAAACTGCTCAGGTCAGTATCAAGTAGCAAATTTTCATCACTTCCATCAAAACTCAAAACATCGGACCGGTTTTCAGTCACCTCGATGCAAAGTTCGCTGGAATTCTTCCGTTCCTTCGTCAGGTGGCAGGGGGTCAGAAAATGTAGGAAGTTGACTTCTGTCCTCAGCAACAGAGGCTCCACGAGATAGAGACATGTCGTTCGCGTTCTCAGTTAGTATTAAGAGGCGCATTCTGTTTTCACTTTGAAAGGAGTGGGATTGTTATAAAATATAACGGAACCCCGAAGTCCAGAAAAATAATTTTCTAGACAGTCTTGTTTCAGGCTGGAAGTAAAAATGTGGTTTGCCCCAATGCCTTTCCCATCTCTATAGAGTCCAATGAGGGAGTGCAACGGAAGACTGCTTCTTTTCCCTAGCTGCATACTCGAGCAAATGTCAAAAAATATTTTTAAAGTGTTTTCTTGACTTCGATGTTTGGGGCCATAACCACTTCTAAGGGGAGCTTTTTCGTCATTAGGGACCCTTGAGTTCAAAACATCGAATACATCATTTATCAATTCAATAATATTCCCCTCATTATGTTTGTGTAGAATATATTTAATTGCTTGGGCAGTGCGACGTGAAAACAGCTGTGCAGCCATTCTGACATTTTGACGAGGACGTCCAGTAACGTTCAGGTGAACCTCTGATATATGGTGTACGATTGAAAGGTAACTTGTCTGATGCATTAGATCTTCTATTAGTGTATGTGTCACAGTCAAAGTGATTTCATCATCATGAAAATTTTTTGCTCCAAGAGAGTATTTTTCTTCCGCAGAATAACTATTTTTTTCCTTAGCTCCGAAATTTCCTGGTCTTTCATTTATATATCTGGATGAGGAGCGGGTTCTGTGTTGGTTCACTGGTCTAGTTTCAGTTTCTTCGGAGATAAGGTTCTTATGCCGTTACGGTCCTTTTCCTAACTGATCGCGTGTCACTGCGGTGTTCTCGATCCGTCATAACCTAAACAGAAAAAAAAAAAGTACCGGTATTGTTGGTTTCTGAGCATATTACTGTTAATAACAATTTTAAATAAAAAAAACATAAAATAAAAGCCGAGATATAATAAATAATTTCGTGTGGCTATTTCTAGCCGGGTGCAGCCCTTGGAAGGCAGACCCTCCGATGAGGGTGGGCGGCATCTGCCATGTGTAGGTAACTGCGTGTTATTGTGGTGGAGGATAGTGTGATGTGTGGTGTGTGAGTTGCAGGGATGTTGGGGACAGCACAAACACCCAGTCCCGGAGCCACTGGAATTAACCAATGAAGGTTAAAATCCCCGACCCGGCCGGGAATCGAACCCGGGACCCTTTGAACCGAAGGCCAGTACGCTGACCATCCAGCCAACGAGTAGGACAAAGCCGAGATAAAGTTAATGTGACTTACTGCACTAGTCTCAGTTTTTATTTCCATGCCAATTCGGTATTTTTTCTGGGAAGGAACAGCTTCCGATTTCAGTATGTTCCGTACTGGGCGACCCAGTAGTTCAGTTTTTCAAGTTTCGTTCATAATCATCCAGAAGAAATTGTTCTGAACATATTCTTGCATTATTAATATTTATCTTGTCCATTCGCTTACACCGAGCTACTCGTCGCCATAAGACCTATCTGTGTCGGTGCGACGTAAAGCCCCTAGCAAAAAAAAAAAAAAAATACACCGAGCTACCCGTATTTTGGAGTGCCTCATTCTTTGGGAATCGATGGTAAACTATGTCCTGAGTTTTGTAACCAATATTATTACACAGAGGAACGGCACAGTTCTAGTTTTACTCATTTCACTTATATACTTAGAACACTAAAAAAAAAAAAAAAAAAAAAAAAACCGCCTGTTAAATGAGAAACGAAGTATTTATACCGGTAAGTTAGATTTGATTTTATAACTATTTATCACACACAAGCTCAACACAACCAAGACTTCAAAACGAGTGGCGAGTTCAAAGCTCACTGTATCTTCCCAGTGACGTTACGTTAGACTTGACTCGTTTGCCACCAAATGTGCGGGAAGCCGGAATACACCCCCCTGGGTGACGCCCATTGCTGCTTTCTGGCTGTGTAAGGAAAACAATGACAAACTATCTCACACTTAACGTAAGAGCTTAGACTTTCATGGCCAGCGTCACTGTAAATGTAGAATAAATTTCCATAATTTCAGGCAGTGGTCCAGTTGTTTGCTATGTTCTATCATTTTTCAGGAGACTATGTCCTGCGTTTTTAATGAGGCCCGCTGGCTCCAAAAGTGAGCTTATATTGACTAAGTTCCTTATAATACTGAATCTATTCTTTTTTATAAATCACATGGTCTATGTCAGTGCTCCTTTGGTAATTGATCATTAATGTATTTCAATGTTTTCGTTTCCTTTGTTTGATATGGTTTTGTTGTTGTTTTCTTAACAAGAAAAATCATAGACAGAATCCTAAGAACTGGATCTCTGGGGAAAATCTTTAGTTTGTTTTTACAATTTGCTTTACGTCGCACCGACACGGATAGGTCTTATGGCGAAGGTGGTATAGGAAAGCACTAGGAGTGGGAAGCGGCTGTGGCCTTAATTAATTTGCCTGGTGTGAAAATGGGAAACCACGGAAAATCATCTGCACGACTGCCAACAATGCGGTTCGAACCTACTATCTCCCGAATGCAAGCTCACAGCTGCACATCCCTAACCGCACAGCCAACTTGCTCGATGGTTTACTGATGTGTTTATCATTCTGATGCTTTTGGTATTTCGAGACATAGTATCGTTCCTGGAATTTATTTAAATTCTAGGACATTCATTTCATTCCCAAAACAATGCCATCTCCGTACAGGCCATGGAACTCCTTGGAGGAGTTGAAGGTAAACACATCCACAACTCGTAACCTCGTCACCAAGTGGGATGAAGTAGTTAGCTTTATGTCCGGGCGCTATTATCTCCAGGAATTAACGTGGTACTAATTTCTGGTGTAGGCTAAGTGAACCCCGGGATAATTTGCCTCTCCTGAAGTGGACGTCTCATTTCGACTTCTTGATGGGGAATTTTTCTGGCTAATCCCATCTCGCTTTTGCTGTCTTGCTGGGCACCTGATTATTTCCATCTAAGGCCGCAATAATTACATGTATTCAACAAATACCAAAGCACAAAATAGGTTACCAGACAAGTCTAATGAACAAAGACACAACAAAAATAGATTTACAACACGAACGTTTTTCAGATGATGAAATTGATTCAGAAAAACTTACAACTGAATCATATTCTGTTTTATATATTATTATTATTATTCTTTTTAGTGGTTTTTCTTCTAATTTCTTGGGGTCAGCCCTTTGTATGTATTTCGCCCAGTGTTATGGCCATATACTATGCCTGAGGGAGGGATGTGTTCACTATTGCATGTGTCTGAGTTTGTTAGTGTAGTGCGGTGTTGCTGTCGGTGTTACTGTGTGTAGATAAAGAGATGTGTATTAAGCTAGATGAATTAAATAGACTCAGCTAAAACTACCGACCCGGACAGGAATTGAACCTGGGACCTCTGAACCGAAGGCCAATACGATGATCATTCAGCCAAGGAGTCGATTGTTTTCTGTGGTCTACACTTTTTAAATATTTTCACCAACTGAGTATCTCTAATGAACAAATTGAGAAGCTACAGCACATGCTTTCTCCAACTAAATATTCTTCTGTTGATTTATTCGTGGTCAATCCTGTCGTCATCTCTGCTGTCATTCCCTTGTTTTCATTCCTGTATTACGTGGGCTTAGATGTCGATGATGTCGGCAAAAATCTTGCTCTAATGCAAAAGAACATAACTTACGGCAATAACTCACGTATATCCCTTGGCTTTGTGGGAGGTATGGCGATTGAACAGTTGTAGAATCTTTTAAATTACTTTTATATGCAAGACAATTCTTCAGGGTCGTAAATTAGGCCTTATCCTTTTTGAAGTTGAACTGGCATAAACATAAAAAAGGAGAACTAGAGAGTTCGCCCTTATATTCAGAGCCACATCACTCAAAACCTTTGCTTGATTTTTTTCAGTGATTATTACCAAAAGGGAATAAGTGCGATTTAATAAAGTTGGTTCGCATTATTGTTCTCCATAGCTCATACTTTAAAAAATATATTTACGGCCCATTTTGAGTTGGCCCTTTATCTTCACAGAACATCATATGATGATACCTAGGCGACTAGCCACCTCCTCTCCACTGAACATCATCTTGAACGAAAGGCTAATATCTGCCTCATCATGAATATTAACTCAGTCAAGTATAGTTTTCCCTCATTTGCCGGCAAGAGCTGTTTACTCTACAAACACCAATCTCCTACTCTCTTGTTAGCTTGTTTAACCGCCTTACCTCGCCCTCAATGAAGCTTGAGGCACTCTCAGACTGATGAGTGAAAATACAACTCATTTCACACTGTTGTCAATTTGTCACAAGAGGAGTCAAGTAACTGGAGTACTGTGTAAGAGAATGGTACAGTTTGTTGAATGAGCTCAGAAACCAATTTGGTGTTTCGGTCTTAAGACTAATTTGTCCTCCTTACAACAATTGGTAGTCAGCAGAGGAAATACTACTACTACTACTACTACTACTACTACTACTACTACTACTACTACTACTACTACTACTCCTAATAATAATAATAATAATAATAATAATAATAATAATAATAATAATAATAATAATAATAATAATAATAATTGTATCGGGAGGTACACCTCAACACCGCGCATTTAAAACTAGCGCCTAAATGAACTCCTCTATTGGCGAAACTGTGAATCTGAAACTACACCAACTTGGATCTTTAATCAGAAGATGTCACCACCTAAATATTGAGTAATTTTGTTATTGTGAAGTTTCCTGAACTGACTGAATTTCTACTAGTTTTGTTTGCTATCCATCAAGAAGTTTGGACATTCTTCCACAGATGACACTACTAAAAACTATGATCATGCACCCTGGTGCGAAATGTAAGAACTTATAATTCAAAGAAGTTTTGTATTCATAAGGTTTTTTTACTGATTGATGTTCATTTGTTTTTGGGTTGGCTATATTTCCTTTTCCTTTCCGCCAGTTTTGAATCTAGCCAATCCCTAATTTCTGTAATTAATTTTCTACCTATCACAGGCTTCTTGTTCGATCCTGAAGTGAAATTTGAATTTGACCAATTAAATTGAGAGGGTGTGGCTGGTTTATTCTTGAACGATCTCGAACCTTCCTTGAGGGTTTATAAACTGTGGTTTTCCACGTTTCTTGGCCAATTGATCGTCATCTTACTAAGTGATTGTGTCAAAGCAGGAGGCGGGCGGCCTCTTTCATCGGTCAGCAGTACAGTACATCTACAAGGTAATGGCCACATAACACCTTTTTTTCTTGCGTACTCCGCAGTTTAACCCGAGGGAAAGATCCGAATCGTTAACTATGTAAACGTCCTTTCTAAAATGTAACTTTCTGCCGGCTAATGTAAAAATTTCATAAATCCTTAACTGTAAATCGGGGATAGAGAGTGATGTACCCTCTCGAGCTCCCCTTCATCTTGGTTTGAGGTGACTACGTTTCATAACTGTTTTTCATTCTGTAATGTGGTAATGCAAATTTTATACGAGTCATCTCCAGTAGTTTTGGAATAGCCCCTGTTTCATCGGCCTAGTGCCCTTTTGGTTTTAAGTGTTCATATCTAGGAGTGCAAGTATTCGCCTCCATTCATTTTGTGTTCGGGCCATTTATTTAACCGTTATTCCTTTTCCATGAAGGCCCAGTAGGTTGGGTATTAAATACCCCAGTATAATCATTTTCCAATTGTAAGTTGTGCCTTGAGAGGCCAGAAATTGTAAGCTGATGTTGCCTTGAGTAGGCTTGGAAAACTGAGAGCCTGTTAGCTCTTTTTCAAAGTTTTTGTAAGATTAGTGAATGCCTCTTGAAGGCTAGATGTTAAGTGTAAGAGAGGACCATGAGTCCTAACTTCGCCACTACAAATAAAGGCAAATATAATAATAATAATAATTTTGGGAGCAAGTGCTCTTCGAATTAGGGGATTTCTGCCCTTGTTTAAATTTGTGCTCTTTTGTAAATATGAGCTAGTAGCTCAGGAAATGTAAAGCTAGGGGCTTAAAGCCCGAAGGGTTAAGATTCTGCATCTTGGATTTTTCCCTATCTTGTTTCATGATTGCTACGTGTACCTGTAATATTGTAATGAAAAAATTATATTTGGAGTTCTAAAAGTATAACCTTCAGTTTAAGTTTCAAATTCAATTCTTGACATTGTAGTTAGACCCATTCACCCCAGCACCTTCTTTCACCTCTGCGTTCCACAGATACCCCGGAACAATAATAATAATAATAATAATAATAATAATAATAATAATAATAATAATAATAATAATAATAATAATAATAATAATAATAATAATAATAATAATAATACAGTATATGGTGTATGTATGCAGTTGGGAGTGCTGGGATAAACACAAACACCCGGTCCTCGAGTCAGAGAAATTAACCAGGTGCGGTTAAAGTCCCCGACCCGGTCGGGAATCGAAACCGAGACCCTCCGAATTCAAGGCCTGGATGCTGACGATTCACCCAAGTAACCGGACACGTAAAACAAATAACATGTTCGATAATAATAATAATAATAATAATAATAATAATAATAGTAATAATAATAATAAATAAACATCATAAACAAACTGCATGGCACTACAGCCCCGACGGACCTTGGTCTACCAATCGACCGCTGCCCTACACATTATGGAGTGACACATGGCCACTGTGACAAATTCCCTTGGGCGTTATGCTTGGTTACCTACACCGGGGTCACCATCTCACTGTCAGATAGCTCCTCAATGTTAATCACGTAGGCTGAGTGGACCTCGAACCACCACTCAGATCCAAGTAAAAATCCTCGACCTGGCCGGGAATCGAACCCGGGGCCTCCGGGTGAGAGGCAGGCACACTACCCCTAGACCGCGAAGCCAGCAATAATAATAATAATAATAATAATAATAATAATAATAATAATAATAATAATAATAATAATAATAATAATAATATTATAAGATCATGTGTAATGGTGCTGCGTCATTTGTCGGCTTATACAGAAGAACTGTACTTCTTTTATGGCTTCCGAGGAATAATAGTGGTTCTACTTGTGGTGTTACAAATGAGTTAGTGTTATCTTGTGATTTTGTTGTTATATAACAGGGTTTTTGGTTAATATTTAAAATGAATTTCATGCCGTAAATGTCCGCCATATTGGTAAATACGACAATTATTCCATAGATAACACGATCTATAGGTCACTTCATATATCTAGTGAACATTTTTGATATAACTGCACTCATTTTGTTTCCTTTGTCATCAATTCCATAGAAACCACGAATAAGATATGCAATATTCCTTTTACTATCAGCGTTGCCAAGGCCACACTGCCGGCCACTATATTGTCAGCCATTTTTAAGCCTGGCAATGTGACGCATATGTAATGGACAGCATAATGCATTATTACCTGGTCAGCTCACGTGGGGGTTTAGTTCCGAACTGAGTACGAACTAAGCATAACCCTGCGTGAGACACTGGGATGGGGCCCTCAACCCCGACACGGCGCGTCCCAATGACTAATAGGGAAGTCTCCTGTAGATATACAGGACAAGTGTGAATAAGACGTAGTCAAATAAGCACTCGCGGATCAACTGAGGAAACTAGAACTGTGGTCAACGGCTTCGATGGCAGAAGAGGACATATGTCTCAATGGCTGAGAGGGCGGAAGAACCAAAAATAAAATCCACCTCGCGTCTGACTCGGATCGAGCGGTGAAGTGGTCAGCGTCTGTTTACCTAGTAGGTACGGCTGTATAGTTACGTTCCAGGAACTAGCAATCCCTGGTCCTAATTTCCCAGTGGAAACACTGGATCAATCTTTGATTACAAGCTATGATGATTCGTGAGAGTAAAATCAGCATTACCCCAGGTGGTAACCAATCCACCCGTCATGAGACGGCTACTGGGTATTCGGATTCTGGGGAACCCAGGCAATCACGAACACAGAGAAAGTCGGAGTTCTCTGCCAAACTAACATCCAAAACCTTCACATACATTGGCATGTTCAATGTAAATACCTTAATCCAACCTGGTAAATTGCACAATCTTGCAACAGAACTAGATCAACAGAAAATTCAGATACTTGCCCTGCAGGAAACGAGATTCACTGATGAGGACACAGCTGATTATGGAAACTACCGTATCTTCAAGAGTAAAACGGAGCGGAGAGTTGGTAAGGGAACTCCCTTACTAGGAATGGCCTTCATGGTACATAAAAGTATTGTAGACTCAATAAAAGAAGTTACTCCCATAAGTAACCGGCTCATGACAATGCGAATCCAATGTGCTAACAAGAAATATACAATAGTGAATGTACATGCACCCACTAACGCGGACAATAAAAAAGAACCGCAAAAAACTGATGCATTCTGGGCTAAACTTGAGAAAATCATGGCGAAGATTCCAAAAGAGGATACAAAAATTTTGCTGGGCGACTTCAACGCACAAATTGGTAAAGAAAAAGAACATCAGAAAACTGTTGGCAAATTCCCTGCTCACAAATTCACTAACAAAAACGGGTTGAGACTCGTTGAACTGTGTCAACAAAACAATCTTAAAGTCATGTCAACTTCTCTGAGAAAATCTCCACGGAAACAGAAGACCTGGAGGTCTCCCGTTCCAAGGATCGGTGAATTTCAAATCGATCACATTGCCATCTCTCATCCCATGCAGAGAGAGGTACACGATGTACAGGTACGCCGAGGAGCAAACGTCGATTCCGATCACTACCTAGTGAGAATAAAAGTAAAATTCACCCCGAAGAAAATTCATCATAAGAGGTCACAAATACCGAAGTTTGATACGACACAGATTGGAAATACTAATCTGCAAGAAGTGTGGGAAAGGGAACATGCAGGCACCTGGGAGAAATTCCGCAACAAAATCATCCAGAAAGCTCGAGAGCAAATTCCCCTGAAAAAGAATACTAAACACCCTTGGTGGAATTCTGAATGTGAACGTGCCTTGAAGGAACGAAAAGAAGCATTCCAGAAATACAACAGCAAGAAATCACCAGAAAACCAAACATATTTCAATGAAACTAGAAAACGAGTAGCCAAAATCATCAGGCAGGTCAAGAGAAAACACTTGAAACAACAACTGGACTCGATTGAAGACAACTTTCGTAACTACAATGTACGAGATTTATACAGGGAATTCGGAGGACAAGTCCGTGGGTATGCTCCTCAAAACCTGGCTTTCAAAAGATCAGATGGAAAACTTGCATTCAGTAATCAGGATAATTGTCAGGAATTAGCACTTTACTTCGCTGATCTCCTCAACTGTCCAGAGCCCCTCACAAGATTCCCTCAAGAACCCCCAAGGTACACTTTCCCAGAATCTCCACCACCGACAGAGGAAGAAATCCGCGGCCACATCCTCAAACTTAAAAACAATAGGACCTCCGGAGAAGATGGCATCATTGCGGAACTTCTGAAAAATCTTGGACCTAACTCCCTCAAGGAGCTCACTCAAATCATCACAGATATCTGGCAATCGGAAGAATTACCTCAGGACTGGAAGTGCGCCCTCATCCACCCATTACACAAAAAGGGAGATAAGACCGACGTAAACAATTACAGGGGCATTTCTCTTCTCCAAGTGACTTACAAAATTCTTTCAGCTTGCCTTTTGAAGAGAACGCAAGAACAACTTGAACAAAGTATTGGCGAATATCAAGCAGGCTTCCGCCCTGGTCGCTCGTGTGCAGAACAAATATTCAACTTGAAGGCAACACTTAAATACAAAGCATTGAGGAACAAACCGGTCATCTGCATTTTTGTTGACTTCAGGAAAGCGTACGACTCGGTTGATCGACAGTCTCTCTTCGTTATTCTTGAGGAACTGGGGCTTGATTCCAAGACCCTCAACCTCATCAAGGCAACACTCACTGACACTATCTCCAAAGTTAAATTCATGGGGGAGATCTCTGAACCATTCCCGATTAAAACTGGCGTCCGACAAGGTGACGGCTTATCTCCGCTTCTTTTCAACCTCGTCCTAGACAAAGTCATCCGTGAGTGGGAAAAGGTATTGAAAGACATGGGATACTGGCGCCCCATACGACTAGGACGACCCAAAGACGGTATTGAGATATCATGCCTCGCTTTTGCAGATGACCTGGCCATACTTACAGATGATGTATTCACAGCCATTAAACAAATTGAAACTCTTAGCGAATGTGCTGGAAAGGTTGGCCTACAAATTTCCTTTGAAAAGACCAAGTTCTTCTGCTCAAAACTTGACATCCAAACTTTGAACACGACACATGGGCAAATCAACCGAGTACCACACTTCAAGTACTTGGGAGAAATACTTGAACCAACGGGAAGCGAGAAGGTTGCCCAGAAAATTCGCCTACAAAAATTTCGGAAAGCCTACGGTAGGGTTCACAATATATACAATAAAAAGTGCTTGTCCCGCCATGCAAAGATCAGACACTATAATACAGTAATAAAGCCCGAAGTCTTATATGCCAGTGAGACCCTTACACTAAATGGGAAAGGTGACCTAGAAAATATTTTAAAAGAAGAAAGGAGAATCCTGAGGAAAATTCTCGGCCCCCGAAAAACAGAAGATGGATATAGACTGAGGTTACGCAGAGAGACAGAAGAGCATTCCAACATTGCAGCAGACATCCGTAAAAGACGTCTGAAATTCTATGGGCACGTCCACAGATTGCCGGCAAGTAGACTGACACACAAGATTCTCATCTACATAGAACATCTAAAAAATATTCCATGGGTATTAGAAGTGAAGAAGGATCTGGAAAAAGCCCAGATAAACCCAAATGACACCGCGGACAGAAACCTTTATAGGAAAAAAATTAATGGATGGAAAGTGCAACCAGAGAACGAAGTGAAAAAGAAGACTGGAGCAAAGTGGACAGAAGAACGAAAAAGGATCCACGGAGAAAGGATGAGAGCTGTTTGGCAACTCAGAAAACAGAATCGTTAGAGCTTTGCGTGATCCATTGGGTCCATACGCACATAATAATAATAATAATAATAATAATAATAATAATAATATTGGCCATGTTCAAATTCAAGCCAATGTATGAAAGATTTTTGGAATGAAAAGACACGTCGTTTTTCTTTGTATTACACGTAAAACTGGAGGTCTCATGGATATGATCACGATATCAATAGTCACGTAAAATTTTAAACTTGCTTGCTTAGAGACAAATCGAAATAGCAAACTTTTTATGGCCCATACATTGTGTTCGTCATGGATCTGAGCTCTTCGTCACAATATTGTCTCTGTTGTTGCCAAGGCAACAGACCTTTCTCGCGTGGCGATACTGTTCTGTTTCTGTATCGCAGTGCCTCTATCAGACTGAAATGTTGGTCGTTCCCAAATTAATGATCCTGCTACTAATGGGTGAGACACAAATGGAGATCACATGGGCACATTTACCAAACTCCTCATATTAGCCCTCCTGACTTTGGCTAACTGCTGAAGCCACTCATTTCGCGGACGTTCTCTACTCTATGTGAATTCAATCTCGTAATTCTTCGTGAACATGGAATTATTTTTCCCTATTTATAAAATAGTTTATCGCTATTAGGTTGAATGGTCAACGTCGTGGTCTTCGATTCAGAGGGAACCGGGTTCGACTCCCAGCGGACCTGAATTTCAGTCTCTTCTTGTTAATTCGTTTGTATCGAGGATTGGGTGCTTATGTGTTGTACTAATATCCTACACACCTCTCCATATACAAATAACTCACCACAATAATAACCACCACAGAAACACACAATGGAAAATTCAACCCTCCACCTAATGACGTCGGGAAGGACATCCGACCGTAATACTAGTCCACATGTGGTGCCGATTACTGGTATACTAATAAATAAATAAATAAATAAATAAATAAATAAATAAATAAATAAATAAATAAATAAATAAATAAATAAATAAATAAACAAATAAATAATGAAGTGATCAGCCAATGTCCTTAATATAAAGTTCTTGAAACTAAATCTTATCGTCATCATAATTTGTATTACTACAGAACGCACAGTAATATCTAAACCGAACAAGTAGCTGTGTGGTTTGGGTCACGTAGCTATCACCTTGCATTCAGGAGATAGTGGGTTCAAACCCCACTGCCAGTAGCCCTGAAAATGGTTTTGCCTAGTTTCCCCATTTTCACAACAGGTAAATGCTGGGATTGTACCTTAATTAAGGCCACGGTCGCTTTCTTCGCATTCCTGGTCCTTTCCTATGCCATCATCGCCATAAGACCTCTCTGTGTCGATGCGACCTAAAACAAAGTAAATATAAAGTAAAAAAAAGTAATATCTACGACTGACGCTCTATTGCACTGCAGTAGGATATTATTTGAATATGTATCATGGATTCCTTCCTTTTACACGGATGTTTTACATCCAATCTAGATATCGAAAACTCTTGATTCGTATTTCTAGAGAAATGGATCCATTAAAATATCTGTGGGGTTAATATTAAATGTTACGTTATTTGATAATGTTTTTATTATTTTCCTCTACTATGGTAATATTTAACTAAGATAGTAATTATCTTGCCTCTTCCCACGTGGTATTCTAAATAAGTATTCTGAGTCAGTGATCGTAAAAGTTGTTGAGTAAACTAACGGTTTCTACACTTAACAAAGAGCTGGTTTTAGCCACTTAGCTCATCGTTACGAGTATCGTGTGGAACTTGTACCGGTGAACAAGCATGGCACACGGTACTAGATAGAACTAGATAGAATTCCACATACGTACATACATACATACATACATACATACATACAAACATACATACATACATACATTAGAAAGTTTTGTCTTTCAGCGTTCAGTCAGCAATCCGTTGGGAACTAAACGCCTCCAGAATCCTCTGTTTACAACTATCTCAATGGCCTCGTTTAGGTTTGCACCTCTTATCATTAAGTCATTCAAATCTGAGTCTAACTATCGTTACATTAGTCTCCCTCTATTTCTCATGCTCACCATGACCAAGTCCATCATTCTCCTAGGCAACCTATCCTCCCCCATTAGCCTCGCATGGCCCTACTACCGAAACCGGTTTATGCACACCGCTACATCCACCGACTTTATTGCTAACTTAGTCTTTAAATCCTCCTTCCGAGTTCTCTCCTACCATTCTTCCCAGCTGTTTTTACAGCTATCATCTCGCCTCTTCCATGTCTGTTACTCCCAACTAATGTACAGTATATGCTGAGTTCACCCCGATTTCACTTCCGTTCAGTAAAGTCAGTCTGAAAACAGATCGATGTAAAGAGTTTTGACTGACAGCTGACAACTTTGCAGAATACATTGATCGTAACTGCGAACTCACTGCATTAGCTTTGCTACACCTTCATTCAGTTCCACTTACTTACTGCCATTCTGGGAGAAAGTTACATCCTAAATACTTGAAATGATCCACCTGTTCCATTTCTATATTCTTCACCTGACACAAGGCGTTGTACTCTGACAACTTTCAGAGGCATGCACTATGGACAGTTATGACAGCATTTGAACGGAGTGGTAGCCTCAGATTACATTTGAAGGCCATTTTAGAGGACTATTTGACCATCTGTATTTTAATTGAATATAATTATATATCCCTCAGTCAGTAGACAATGGCTTAGGTTTTATTCACTATCAATAATGAAATTCGGAATTCAAAATATGACAATTTCTGCCAGATTTGTACTCAAGATCTTGGGATCTGGAAGTTGACACATTACTTCTGATCCAAAGAGGGAACTTTCAGGGACTTGATACACCGTGATCAATTGATCAGGGTGCTTTATGAGAGACAACAACAGGTGCAGTGACCTGTATTGTTCTAGTGCCTGGTATATTGATATGTCGACTAGTTCCGAAGGATTTCCCTAGACGGTTGGTTTCCCTTTACCATCAATTAAATTCATATCAAAAGGCTCAGGTATTCAGTAGACAACAAGGCAAGGAAAGAAGCGAAGAAGATTTTGTGGCTTACTAAATAAAACTGGTATCCGGTACCCAAACAAGACGTTGGTGGCTTCGTCAATGCTCCCAGCTAAACCATAGGCCACACTGATCGGGCATCTTGAGTCGGACATAAACAGCTTAGGCTTGCACAGCCAGCATCTCGATGAATACAGAATATATTTTCCGGACTTGTAGATGTAGACTGTGGTCTAACTGGGTTCATAGTTCCCCATGTTTCACCGGAGATTGAGCCCAGAATTTTCAAAGGTGCTCTCTCTCTCCGATCGGCCGCCGGAGTTTATAAGATGGCCAGTTTCTTTCCGCTCCTCCTCTAACAGAAAGTGCGCTGCTCATCCAAGCGATTATCACGGTCGATGTTGCTTAACTTAAATCTCACGGGGTCTATGTTTCCTTGATCTGTACTGTCTTCTTCCCCGTTTCACCCCGCCACTGGGTGCTACAACCTGATGGGCCTTGACCGACCACGAGACCGCTGCTCAGCCCGAAACCCTACTTATTACGAGATGACAAGTGGTCAGCGCGACGAATCCTTTCACCCGTTACACTTGGCTCAAGATACCTAGGCAGCTTTCTCAACATCAGATAGCTGTTCAATTGTTTTCACTTCGGCTGAGTAGACGTCGGACCAGGTAAAAATCCCTGATCTGATCGGGGAAAAATTCGCCCACCGATTTGCTACTTTTAGGCCACGAGACCAGCCGCTGGGTAGTAAAATAAATTCGTATTCTGGGTAATTATCTTATTATCTGTTTACTGATGTTCTTGATGTATATTTATCATTTCGTTTCTCACTAATTTACCCTACTAACAATTCCATTTTAAAAAAATATTTAAGAAGGTAGAATGCAGAATAGTCTATAACTAGTTCTTTAGTGAATGATACACCAGTTAAAAAAGAAAATTCTGAACTACTTTTCGCGAAGAAAATGTAAAAATTCCAGCATTTCCGACATTTTCAAATTCCCCTCAACACTAAACCAGAATAATGCGCGTCAGACATTTCGCCTCCATGCAAGGTAGGCTACCTTCACCTTAAGAGATATGTACTTCAATAGGGGTGTTTATAGGACAAATTATTTGGAAAGACCTTGCAAGCTTCTCATAGCGTCCGATTACTCAACATAATGGTTGTCCATGAGCACAATTCTCCCTCAACAAGAGAGACAGAACAAAGGCAACTGCCAAGAAGACAATGCCGCACGGGAGGAAAAGCACTGAATAGCCGTCCTATTCTTTATACCAGAAGTAGGTTATCTAATGGGACGGATTTCATCACTTCGACCGTGGAAGGTTCACATGAGAAGAAATATTAAGGCAGTTACCTAACTTGGGAGCTTACTGTATTTCTATAAGATTGATGGTTTCTTTCTTTATATAACCCTATTATATTGCTTGAGTGTAATTGCGATAGATGTTGTTACACCCACGGTATTCCCTGCCTGTCGTAAGAGGCGACTTAAATTGGGAGCGCGGGTTGGCGACCACGGCGCCCTTAGCTGAGTCCTGGTATTGCTTCCACTTACTCGTGCCAGTCTCCTCACGTTCATCTATCCTAAACCGGGCGAGTTGGCCGTGCGCGTAGAGGCGCGCGGCTGTGAGCTTGCATCCGGGAGATAGTAGGTTCGAATCCCACTATCGGCAGCCCTGAAGATGGTTTTCCGTGGTTTCCCATTTTCACACCAGGCAAATGCTGGGGCTGTACCTTAATTAAGGCCACGGCCACTTCCTTCCAACTCCTAGGCCTTTCCTATCCCATCGTCGCCATAAGACCTATCTGTGTCAGTGCGACGTAAAGTCCCTAGCAAAAAAAAATAGCATCTATCCTAAGAGACCTCTCTTGGTCAACTCTTGATCTTATCCGACCCCGACGGTATTAGAGCATTCGAAGCCTAGGGAACATTTCATTTTCACGCCTTTCGTGGCCCTTGTCTTTCTTTAGTCGTTACCTTCATTTTTCGAAGTGTCGGATCCCTTCCATTTTTTTTCTCTCTGATTAGTGTTATGGATGGTTGCCTAACTGTACTTTCTTTTCAAACAATAATCACCACCACTACTCTTGTTACTTGACTCTACGGTATTTTGGACATCGTGGATAAGAGCTCTCTGTACTAAACTGTTTAGAAGGTGTGTCCAATAATCTCTCTGAATCTGGTGTCTGTAGTGCTGGCTGCATCTGTAATTAATTTAGACTAGTGTCGTGACGTGAATCGAGGACGGATGACCCAGTAAGTTACGCTCACTCTCGAGCAAGAAATAGAGTGAGGGTCGAAGCAGTTGCGGTCATTGAGGGGGGGATATTTGAATAGAAGAGTAATGGTTTGGTGATAGGGTGGGCGATCTCTTCTTAGTATTTCTTTAAACAGTAGGCCTATGGTACAGTTTTATACAAGTATTGGCAATATTTTGTTAACCGTTTTGATATTGACAATGTTCTTTGAAGTTATACAGTTTAGTAATACATTTAACAATATTGACTGTACATAGAAAATTGAAAGGAATGCATGCAATTTTGAAGTAAACAGGGAAGTTGAGTTAACTGTAACTGAAGTAAATGTGAACTGCCAACAAAGTCACTCTTCAGTTATAGGTAGCGTTTACAAGCTCCGAATACATACATGCATACTTACAAACAACTTCCGTATATCTCCTTATGAAATGTAAAAATGACAATAAAAAGGAGGTGATTCTTGAAGTCGAGACATCCGCTTGGAAGTCAGGGATGCTGACCACTAGATCAGAGGTGTTACAAATATTCACAGGCGAATTTCCAACAGGTATGCAAGCTTTTAAATTTAAAAGGGCATTCTCCAGCTAAATAAGGGCCTATTTGTTTAATTTTTATGTAGAACAAGCTCCGAAAATTTGAACGAAACCGACCCGATAGTTGTAGCCTCACCCCTAGTAAGTCTATAGCCGCACTCGCAGCATATCTGTAGACGTTCCTCAACTAGTCCCGCACAATTTGTGATGAATGCACCGAGTAGCTATGGCTTGAAACAGAGCTCTGCATTCGGGAGGCGGTAGGCTGGTCTGTGGTTTCCCATTCTCCTTACTAAGGCAAATGCCGGACCTGTTCCTTTTATAAGTTACGATCGATTCCCTCTCACCCATCTCTGCATCACAGACGACCGCCACCTAGCGAGTTGCCCGAACGGTTAGGGTCATGCAGCTGTGAGCTTGCACTCGGGAGATAGTGGGTTCGAATTCCACCGTCGGCAGCCCTGAAAATAGTTTTCTGTGGTCTCCTATTTTCACACCAGGAAAATTCTGGGGCTGTACCTTATTTAAGGCCATGGCCGCTACCTCTCCAATCCTAGCCCTTTAAAATCCCTCCATCGCCGAAAAATTTCGATGTGTTAGTGCGACTTAAACAAGTAGCAAGCTACACATCAACTGGCTTGAGAGAGGGAGTCACCCTCTAGTAATGTATTCGCTTTCCCTTAGGGTAGTATGAATTTTTATGTAATTGTCATTCTTATGTTCTTTATTAAATTGGCAAACAAACAAATTTGGCTTGGGAGAATAAAAAAATTGTCGTTGATTTTCGAATGAAATTACCTACGGAAATTTTCAGTTCTTGTTGGGGAAGGATTTATAGGCTTATATATTTTGTGGAAACTCATAATTTGTCGAAATTATTATGTCATGTAATAAGTTAGTAAGTAATTCGTCTTCATTCGTGGCGAAGTTAGGGATTGAACGTTGCAATATGCATTGATGAATTCGCCGTCGGATAAACTCACGAAAGCGTATTGAAGATATTTTAAGCGTTTCCATCCTGTTTTAAATAAGAAACTCATCTCATTTTCTGCATTTTGCTTTACGTATTGCTGTTAGTTTTCTAGAACAATGGCAGGCACATTGAAAAATTGTTTATATTTGTCAGAACATTAAAATACAAACAAAATCAAACAGATTAAACACAATAATATTACAGTGCTTGATAAATTCTAACACTTCCCATTTTAATTGCCAGTCGTTGAAATCTTATTTCATGCTTTCTTCCATATTTCTAACGAAATTGTCAAAACATTCGTTGAATTTAACATTTATTTCGTAAATTAATTAATATATACTTATTTACTACGGCTACATGAACAGACGGACTTTTCCCTGAGAGGAATTTGTATAATCCTATTTGTTTGTTATTTATTTATGTAAAAAAACTGAGTGAATGCAGCAAAATTGAGGTCGAGAAATAAAATGATACATGATGACATAAGGAGACATTAACATTCTTGACGATATATAAATATTTATACAGTAGTTACAACATTTTGAAGAATTATCTTTGAAAGGTTACGGGCACGGCGCCTAACCAGACAACAAGGTCACACTTAGCACATGTAGGAGGGTCAACGTTGTGAAAATAAGTTGAACAGTTTCTTTAGGTAAATGTGATTTATTGTTATTGTTGCTGATCAGCTAACTTTGACTCTAGTCCATCAGTTTTCTGCCATCCCCACGTACGTGTTAATGTTATTAATTTATTTAAAGCCTTAATGTTGATATCAAGTATTTACCAGCGAAGCTCATGATCCTCATTCAGTCTTGTCTTAGATTCATGAACATTTTAAAATCCGGTGAGTGTTCATATCACCGGCTTGCATTCCGTCGATAGTGGGTTCGAACCCCACTGTCGGAAGTCCTGAAGAAGATTTAAGGCTGTACCCTAACTAAGGAAACGTTCGTTCCCTTCCTATCCCATCATCGCCATAAGATCTGTATAAAGTAAATTGTAAAACAAAAAAGCGTTTTTACGTTTCAACGTTTTATTTTCAGAATATTTATTCGTTAGTTATTTATACCTGCCTTTAGACACGTGTCAACTGAACTGTACCCTCCAAGTACTATTGGCTTGAACGTCTTCTTTCAATGGAGTACGTATTAGGCCCTTCTTTAAATCTGTTATCATTCCATTTCTTCTTCCTCCACGACTTTTCTTTCCATTTATCTTTCCCTCTTCAATAGTTTTTTTGTATACTTTCTTTTCTCAGTATGTATCCAATCCAAGAAGCTTTCCCTTATCTTATTGCCTTCAATATACATCTTTCTTCATTAACTTTATTGAGAACTACTTTATTCCTTGTTTTATCGGTCCGTTACATTCTCTTATTCTTTCGCCACACCATATTTCAAAACTTTCCAGGTATTTTTCTTCTTCCTTTCTTTCTTTCTCTCCTAACCTCCACATCTCTACATCATATAAAACGACACTCCGCACGAAATATTTACCAATTTATTTTCTGTAGATTTAAAAGATAGTTCTTGCCTTTAGTAGTAGTAATCTCTTTCCGATATGGGATTTTTCCTTGTGTTATCCCGCTCTTTAGCTCTTCTATACAGTTTCCATTTCATGTTACAACACTTCCCAAAAATTGAAAAGACTATGCTTGCTCGAAAGTTTTTCCTACTATCTCTACGTGGATATGTGTTAGGTTGTTTTAAAATTTTCAACAGTTTGACTTAGTGATGTTTTATTCCATACAGCTCAACGATTTCTGATACTAGAAGCGTGTTATTCGAAATGTGTGTAACTATTTATTTGTTTATTTAGCGTATGATGAACTGAACATGTATATTATATACATAGGTATACAACCATAAAGGTACACTTACATCAAGTTCGCAATCATAGTTCTAAATCAAGATGTGAAAGCTAATTAAGAGTTTAATCTGTTAATCTGTCTCTGAATACACGGAGAGGGCATTCAAGGGCTTGAAGAGTGGTATAGTCCACCGTTTGCTTTTCTTTTCTAAAGTCGTACAGGGCCGGGTAATTCCATCATCATTTAAAGAGAGTAATACCACATCTGCTATGAGTAGTCATCTCTCTGCTTAGTGTCCTTCACTGCCGACTAGGTAGATGGAATTCAGCTGAATAACAGGAGTTTTCTACGATGTGATAATAGTCTAACAGGAATTGCTGTTAACACTGCCATTTCTAGCTATTTGATATTTTGAAAGTGCTGTCCTTTAAATCAAGTGTATTCGCCGAGAATTGTGTCTTGATGCAGTATTTTGACAAGGTCATTGATGTATCTACACGGACTGGTAGATGAGGATTGTTTTCTATTTTCTTCCAGACGTTCAACAGCGATTGGGATCTCCTAAGGACTGTCGAGGTATGTTAGTCGGGGCAGATAGTCAATGGATGTTTGTAGTGCGAATGCATCCTGTTATAATGCACATTGCCTGGTTCGGCTGAATGTCTATCAGTTTGTTAAGAATGAAGCCATGTTTTCCAGTGTTGACTTAGTCAAATGTAACAAAGGCTTTTCAGTCTGTCAAACACACAGCAAATGCAATGTAAATTATAACACTATAAACATACCTGTAAAACACAAACTAACATACAAAGAATGACATGTTTCGTTCTACAAGAACATCCTCAGATTCTATCAAATCACTTAAAAATAAGCTTATATATGTACAGTATTGTTTACGTAGCGTAAACTTGTCAATGATAGAGAGTTTAGTGATAACATTAAACAGTAATAGGTAAGTACGTAAGTTTTCATTATATTAATACTTGTATATATTTTCTTTTTGTCATTACTGTTTCATGTTATCACTAAACTCTCTATCATTGACAAGTTTACGCTACGTAAACAATACTGTACATATATAAGCTTGTTTTTAAGTGATTTGATAGAATCTGAGGATGTTCTTGTAGAACGAAACATGTCATTCTTTGTATGTTAGTGTGTATTTTACAGGTATGTTTATAGTGTTATAATTTACATTGTATTTGCTGTGTGTTTGACAGACTGAAAAACCTTTGTTACACGTCTATCAGTTTGGTGTCAGCAATGTGAAAAGCTTTCATTTGCCAGGTTATTTGCAATTCATTTTCCAGATATTTCAGTATGCGGTAGGATCCAGTGTAGTGTGATATGGTTTGTTTGTTTGTTGTACAACCACTGTGCCGTTTCTCTAAGGGGACGGGTATGAAGTGAAATATGAATCTTCGTAGCGGAAGCCTTTTCTGACGTCAACCTTCCATCAGAGGAGTTAATGAGATGAAATGAATAACGTGATATATGTATTAAATTTCTGCTCTATGCTTATGATATAACGAATATCCTTCAAATATTTGTTTGTGGTTGACATAGCAAATACTAATTTATGAAATGTGTGAAGTGACGGTACACTCTAAGGAAAGTAAGAATAACTTAAAGGTCTTATGTAAAGTCTGATTATCGATTTACCTCTGACGTGTGATTTCTTCTCTGTCCATGTTTGTTCTATAACGTTCAATGTATACTTCGTTCTATCAGGTAAGCTAGAAGAAGTTTTCATTTACATCTCTGTCATATCTTTAGCTTTGATGATATGAAAAAGAATGAAGTGAATGATAGTAAGGCCATTCCTTACGCAGCCAGTTCCCAGGATGAACCATGTGATATGGCTTATAAGGTATTTGGCGTACTAATTTCAGTAGGTTTCCAGACTGATATGTGATAACACCTTTCGGCTCTGAGAGGAAAGTACTGAAAAGCTACTTCACTCCGCATTTTCCTAACTTCTCTTCAGTGACGAAAGGACTCCTATGGTAGCCAATAGTTTGACTGTTGGAGATACAAGCAGCCTTCGGAAAGATATTTCATATAAATTGGTTATTGATTGATTTTACCAATACGAAAACATCTTTTGACAAATGAGCTTTGGAATGACAACTCATATCCACGCCTCTTTGCGTGTTTCATTTATATTGTTTTATCTAGTTTATCCTGAGGAAAATAATTTTATAAACAGTAGTGGGTATTCTCTTATAGAATGGCAGGACTGATGTGGTTTTACTTAAAGAATTATTTATTTCCATTCTATGATCTGCTCGAAACATATTTTCTGGTATAATTCTATAGAAGCACCGCTGGATACCGTGGTTCAAATCCCGGTCACTCCATGTGAGATTTGTGCTGGACAAAGCGGAGGCGGGGCAGGTTTTTCTCCGGATACTCCGGTTTTCCCTGTCATCTTTCATTCCAGCAACACTCTCCATTCTCATTTCATAGCATCTATCACTCATTAATATAATCACTTTGGGAGTGGCGACCCCATCGTAATAACAGCCTATATACGATTCATTCATCACATCCCTGACCCGGTCAAAGACTGGAAAACAGGTTGTAGGTTTTCAATTCTATAGAAGGAAATACCTTAAGGTTTTCTTTTAGAATCCGTCATGATTTTTCATTCCTGATTGATAGACGTATTTAGAGAAAATTAATCTAGGTACAGAACCCCTGAAAATGATTCGATGTCCAATGTATGGCAATCCTTGTATGTGAAGCACAAGAAAAGAATAACTGCACCATGTTGGTCACCAACCTTACTAGAATAAAGAAAGACTGGTTGCTCGGAGTATTCCTATTTGATTAAACATTCGTTCAATAATACAGCAATGAATTCCGTTAACTTCGAGCTTTAAGAACGCAAATTTCTTCCAAATCTGTGGAAAATCGTAACTATAAACGATTGAGAAAATACAGGACAAAATTCCTTCAAGTTATGTTATATTTAAATACAGATTTCACAGTATTAAAATGGCTATATATTGATAAGCTAATAATATTTTACGATTTTCTTACAAAAGACAAAGGGGATAATAGAGGAACCTTATCTTGTTAAACTAACAATAATGACGAGCGGGTACAGGGGTAAAATTGTGTACGATATTAACTCCAATTAATATCCCTGTTTCTCTTTTTAATGAAAGCGAGAAAGAAGCAGTAGCATTTGAAACAAATCTGTGCCTCACAATCAGAGTGACATTTGAATATTATTAGCTGGTAATGTTTTTAACTGAATTTAATTCCTCTAATTCAGATCACTTTTAAATAAATAAATAAATAAATAAATAAATAAATAAATAAATAAATAAATAAATGCAAGGGATAGCAATTAGCCAGTGGGAAGTGGCGTCTACGGATTACTAACTTAGTCTGGCATAGTTTCCTCTCACTCGTGTCGGCCGTTTATATTTCATCTTACTCATCAGACTTTCTATGTTTAAAGTTTGTTCTCTTCCAGCCACGATGATATCAGATTTGTGAGTCCTGAGAAGATTTTTTTTTTCAGCCTTTCATAATTTTACTTTCCTTAGCCGATATCTTAATTTTCCGTAAGATGCTCGTTCTCTTAAGATTGGTTGTAACAGTGACTCCTGTTTCCGATCTTATTCCAGTTAAAGAAAACAAACACCGTGAACATCACATGAATAAATAACATAAAAATAAGTCTTTCCTTCTTTCTTTCTTTCTTTCTTTCTTTCTTTCTTTCTTTCTTTCTTTCTTTCTTTCTTAATCCGTTTACCCTCCAGGGTTGATTTTTCCCTCAGACTCAGCGAGGGATCCCACCTCTGTCACTTGAAGGGCTGTGTCCTGGAGCGTGAGACTTTGGGTTGGGGATACAACTGAGGAGGAGGACCATTACCTTGCCCAGGCAGCCTCACCTGCTATGCTGAACAGGAGCGTTGTGGGGGATGGGAAGAGTGGAAGGGATAGACAAGGAAGAGGGAAGGAAGCGCGGCCGTCTCCTTAAATTAGGTACCATCCCGGCATTTGTCAGGAGGGGAAGTGGGAAACCATGGAAAACCACTTCGGGAAAGGCTGAGGTGAGAATCGAACCCCCCTTCTACTCAGTTGACCTCCCGAGGCTGAGTGGACTCCGTTCCATCCCACGTACCACTTTTCGAATTTCGTGGCAGAGCCGGGAATCAAACGCGGGCCTCCAGGGCTGGTAGCTAATCATACTAACCACTACACTACAGAGGTTGACATAACAATTAGTAAATGCATAAATAAATTAAAAAGAAATGAGTAGAAGTGTAACTGAAATGTACTTCATTACACGTGACTAAACTTCGTACCCATGAAACCGAAATCAAATATTGATGATGTAGGTTTAAATGTGGCCTTCGGACAGGCCTGGTGCAGGCCTCTCGAGTTGACGCCGTATAGGCGACCTGCCTAGGTTGAATTCTAATGATGAAAATGGCACAAACACCCAGCGCCCGAAAATTAACTATTGAAAGTTAAAATCCCCGACCCTGCCGGGAATCGAACCCTGAACCCTTTGGTTCAAAGGCTAAGCACGCTAACCATTTAGCGATGGAGCCGGACATGATGTAGGTAATAATAGGGTTGTGTGTCACTCAATGTGAGGAGTTACGAGACAGTGACCGCCCAGGAAAATTGTTGTTTACTGCTAAATGATGTATGTGTTAAACTACTCAGAGAAAATTATTTCCGGGTTCGTTAACTTGGAAAGTAAAGTAGCTGCTCTTAGATAACTGGGGTATTACAATTGTTATGCTTCTCTTCATTGGGTAACAATGACGTCATCGCGTGCACACAACACGTTCTAGATTCTATTAGGCTCACAGAGCAGTGGTTCTTGAAATAGAGAGAAGTTGTAGAGAAGAGAATCCTAGTGGTGAACGTGATTTAGAACGATGGCTGGACTTTCTTAAAGAGATTCTCACCAGCTATTGCTTTTGGTGTAACAGTATGAGAATAATATCACGAATTTCGGATGCTTTATGTTTGTGTAAAACGCCCCATGTTGTAAGATATAGGTAGCGTGTGTACCTCTTCACTGGAGCTATGGGTTCAATTCCCAGCCAATTCAAATTCTGGCATGAAAATTAGAACTGGATTCAATCAGCCTGGTAAGACCAGCTGAGGAAATGTCATATGGATGGCAGCTAGATTCAGTCAAGAAGGTTAAGTAATAAGCTGACTACGTGACACTAGTATTTTCAAGTCATTTGGCTGTGCAGAAGTCACCTTGTCAAGCCAAGGTCTTAATGCAGTAGTTCTCAATTTTTTCTAGCTCACGCTCTGCAAATCTCACCCAAAACCCACAGTGTTAAAACAACAACATTCTCAGAGAATAATGTAGAAACATGAAAATTCACTGTTGTACGGTCGGGCTCCATGGCTAAATGATTAGCGTGCTGGCCTTTGGTCACAGGGGTCCCGGGTTCGATTCCCGACTGGGTCGGTAATTTTAACCATAATTGGTTAATTTCGCTGACACGGGGGCTGGGTGTATGTGTCATCTTCATCACAATTTCATCCTCATCACGACGCGTGGGTCGCCTACGGACGTCAAATAAAAATACCTGCACCTGGCGAGCCGAACATGTCCTCGAACACTCCCGGCACTAAAAGCCATTCGCCATTTCATTTCATTTAGTGTTGTACAGTAGCTAATGTGTGGCTGAAATAAGAATGTGGATTGAAATATACGAAATTAATCATACGTCAATGAAGTGTCGATATAAAGTTATTTCATTATTTTATTTTATTTTTAATGTTTTTTGTTTTTTTGCTAGTTGCTTTGCGTCGCACCGACACAGATAGGTCTTATGGCGACGACGGGACAGGAAAGGGCTAGGAGTGGGAAGGAAGCGGCCATGGCCTTAATTAAGGTACAGCCCCAGCATTTGCCTGGTATGAAAATGGGAAAACACGGAAAACTATTTTCAGGGCTGCCGACAGTGGGGTTCGAACCTACTGTCTCCCGAATACTGGATACTGGCCGCACTTAAGCGACTGCAGCTATCGAGGTCGGTAAGTTATTTCATTAACCAATGTGTTCGCCTGAAGAGAAGTTTAAATAAAGTATTTAACTAAATTCATTTAATTACTTTCACACACATTCATTTATCTGAAAATATTTTTAAAAACTATTTGATTTTAAGAATTGAACCTGAGCTTCTGCACATAGCTATTCAGGAACAAAACTGGAGGGGAGAATGGACAGAAGGAAAACACCGGAACGAACCCTACAGTGTGCGCTTCCCAGGAAGAAATATACAGGACGCCCTGTGAAAGTATGGGCTAAGACCGTAACGGAACACGTGGTTTGATACTAGGCTGTATGATGATACTGAAGGAGGAGAATAATAACAAAAAGTAGAACTGAAGTGCCCAAGAATAACTTTTAGCAGCTATTTTTTTCTTGGTTTTGATCTCACAAGAAACCATAACATCGGTGGAATGGATGGTGTTGTATTTCTTTAATGACCTCCTTAATGTTCTGTAAAAATTTGGTTAAGAGACACCTTGGGTCATTTTCCACGTTCCTTTTTTCTTCTGAGTAAGTTGTCTGTGCCCACCATGTAAATCTCCTCTCACGCACCCTCACCCCCCCCCCCCCAAAGGTTACGATGACAGTAAGGTATGTTGATGAGAGTATCAAACTTACTGTGGTCACAACGCAATGCATGGAGCTTTATGAACTCCATACCTCATCAGATGATGATGATGATGTTAATAATCATAATGTTATTTGCTTTACGTCCCACTAACTACTTTTATGGTCTTCGGAGATGCCGAAGTACCGGAATTTAGTCCCGCAGGAGTTATTTTACGTGCCAGTAAATCTACCGACACGAGGCTGTCGTATTTGAGCACCTTCAAATACCACCGGGCTGAGCCAGGATCGAACCTGCCAAGTTGGGGGTTAGAAGGCCAGCGCCTTAACCGTCTGAGCCACTCAGCCCGGCATGATGTTAATAATGATAATAATAATAATAATAATAATAATAATAATAATAATAATAATAATAATGTTATGTATTTGACGTAACTCAGACGGTGGATCGCTAGTTTTCGGGACACAAGTTGCTGGTTTCGATCCCGGCTCAATCCAATGATATTTAAAGGTGCTCAAATACGCCAGCCTCGTGCGACTGATTTACAGGCACCTAAAAGAACTCCAGCGAAACAAAATTCCAGGAGCTCCGCGGCTCTGCAAACCGTAAATGTAGGGCCTATTTAGTTGGACGTAAAGTAAAACATTATACTTATCATTTTAGGAGCCGGTGGACTTCCAGAATTTTGCTCGACAGAGCTCTTTAACATATGGGACGACGCGGACGACACATTTTAGTGCCACCGTCCTGATCGGAGATCGAGCCCGCTATCTTGGTAACAGAGAGACAGTGACAAACCGACTACGTCCTCCAGTGAAGTCGGGTCTCCAGAGATGGGTCTGGGTTCAATATTCTATTCTGATATTGGAGTCGTATTTTTAAAAGACATCAGTCCACAAGAATCCTGAATGTTTAAAATGTAGAGGATGATAACGGAAAATTGTAAAGAAATAATAGAATAAGTGATTAAAATTAGTCACTGGATCCTTTAATATGTCCACTACAAGTTTTCCAGAGTCGTGTGCTATATTCTAAGCCTTTTCAAGATTTCCCACGTATGATTTGGTACACTGCGTCTGCTTCCAAATAGCAGACCCATCGCGGACGAGTTTTCTGGGCGAATGTTACGTCTCTCACTCGGATAAATGCTCTTCTTTTCCTGGGCAACTTCCTTAGCCAGGGATAATTCCCTTTCGAACCCGATGGTTGGATCAAGAATAACAGCTGTTCGAATCTGCTGGTGGATGGCAACAATATCTGGTCTTCTGTTGGACGCCGTGGAGAAGAGCGAGTGTGCTTCTTCATAAACTCTCCAATTCAAATCTCTCAGTGCAGAGGTTAAGGTTGCTCTCACTCTGTGATGACGGGTGTTCCTTAGTAATTCTCCTTTGCGGCAGTATACCAACACATGAACAAGAGTTTCATTCTCGCCACAGTCTGGAGGACGGCAGTGGACTGTGCCAGGTCATCTACCAGAAACTGCTCGAACCACCGAAATGTTGCACAGCATTTTGAGAGCATTTGCCCGTTCGGAGTTTGACTGTCCTTTTGGGTTACTTACCCGGAAGTTTGCTTTGGGGTGACCGGTATATATATATATACTGTGTGTGACCACAAGAATCCCGAATTTTGCACACACACACAAAAAAAAAGCTAGTAGACGTAATGTTACAACTTGGAAAAAATAAAAGACTATTCGTATGCTGAAATAAAAAACTGCTTGGATTTTACTGAATGCAGCACATTCATAGACACAAAGTGGCCTAGATTAACTATTATGAAACATAAAGTTGGTGATGCAGAATGCTTGACGAGTCTTTGATAATGCCTATTTTGATGTTGTTGAGTATATTTCTGGGGATACCTAACCCTTTCAAGATATTCCAGATGTATTTTGTAGTACCTCCTCTGCTACTAGAAAGCAATCCTTTAACTGACCTATGTTCAAGTTGGATGTTGTAGTATTTGCTTAAATATTGTAGGCATGGTTCATAAAAATATTTCTTTTCTCTGTCAGCTTCAATCGCCTGCTCAATATCTTATTCAGAACGAATGGTGGGATCCAACATTAAAACAGTGTGATGCATGGCAATGAACCCGTAGAAGAAGCACAGTGAACTTGTTCATAAACTTGCCACTTCATATCCCTTAATGAAGCTAGAGCTGTGATGGCGATTATTTCTTTGCAATGTTCCCTTGGGACAGGTACCAAGCACGCGGCATAAAGTTTCAGTCTCGCCACAGTCAGTATAACGGCAGCGGGTTGTACTTGTGCACCTTCCAGGAACTGCTCGAACCGCCAAGATATTGGACAACATTTTAAGCGCGTTTGTCCACTCCGAAGACGATAATCCCCTACCAGTATTTAGCCAAAAGTTGGCTTTGGGTAAGTCAGTGTATACCGAGACGCCCTTTCCTCTCAAGGAGTGACAAGTCCATGTAGGAAAGGCTTTCTCTTTAAGACTTTTCTCAATCGTCTGCCAAAGACAGATTTCTTTTCACTCAGAAAGTCTCTTTCTCTCTTAAAGAGTGTAGTGTCCATTTGTGGAAGCTTTGTTCCCGTAGTGGTTTGTGACTTCACCGACCAGTCAATAAATTATAAAGAAAAAGCAAAGAAAAATCACCTCCGTACGGGCCATGAAGGCACTTGGAGGAGTGGAAGGTAAAGGCTTCCACCATTGTTAACCTCGGCACGTGATGGGGTAGAGTGATTAGCTCTACGCCCGGCCACCTTTGCCCCCAGGAATTAACCTGGTACTCATTGATGGTGTAGGCTGTGTGAACCTCAGGGCCATATGCACCTCCGGAAGTGGAAATCTCGTTTCTTAAATTATACGACTTCCTGACGGGAATTCGAACCCACGTCCTTCCGGGCGAACCGAGCACGCCTTTACCGCCTCGGCCAGGCAGCCCCTGATAAATCATTAATATAATTAATATCTAACTTCTCCAATTCGTCTCCCTAGGAAGCTGAAGTCCAGATTTCCCGGTATAGAGCCTTGATACACTATACAGTGCGGTAAAAAATACGGCCAAACTCTCATTTACAGCTCAAGGTATTGTGCTAAATGTCGATGGTCCCACTAAGAAATTAAAAATAATAGAAGTCAGATAGACTCACATTTAAAACATATAATTACGTATGACTATTGCTAGCCTGGTGCAGCACTTTTAAATCAAACCCACTGACAAGGGTGGGCAACATCTACTGTGTATGGTGGAGGGTCGTATGTTGTGTAGTGTAAAGGTTGCAGCGATGTTGAGAACAGCATAAATTCGCAGTGTCCAGGCCAAGGGAATGGACCTCACCCTGGTTAGGTCCGAAGGTCAAGACACTGACCACTCATCCACGGAGCCTGGCATGGCCTCAGCTACTCCAGGCGAGACATATGTTTCGTGTTTTTGTAATGGGTAATGCGTCGTGTAAGCAAGTACAGACAGACTGCATCAGTATTGAACTAAGCCCCGAAAACAAACGCACTGTCGTGTACTTGTAGGCTAACGCAAAACTCGACAACCATGCATTTATGCACTCATGTTGAGTTAACGCCTATTAAACACCCTGCGCATCAATTTTGACGTTTTCTTTTACTCTTTCACACGGCAGAGAAACCGAAACAGCACTGGACCCCCCCCCCCAAGTTTTAATTAAAGTTATGTACTAAATATCTAATGTGTCACCAGAGATCTTTTACATGCCTACTTCGTACGATACGGAGTAACAAACGGGCTCCTTTTCCAGCTCCAAATGTACAACAGCCGCTGCTGTGTCCGAAAATACACCCTAAGAACCCGGAAACTGACACTCAAATGTACTCAAAAGTACTCAAATGTCATTCAGTGTGCGCTGTATGTACACAGAGTGTAACAGAAGAAGGCGCTAAAATTTCAGATATGGATTCTTCATAATATGTAAAAAATTAAAAAAGTTTATCTCAACATGAGGAATATGAGGAATCCGTACATAAAATTTTACCCTCTATTTTCTTTACATTTTGTACATCCCCTTATACTATCAAAGGTCTAAAGTAATGAAATCATTATAAAATAGTGTGACGACCTCAGTGATATTGCATGTTTAAGCAAATTAATAACTATTATAACTGTGAAACTGACAATTTCCTACATCCGTGGTCGCAATGTCTCATAATAAGGTAATAATCGTAATTTTCTTATAATGATAACTATCTCATTAACGAGAAAAATTGAGATAAATACATAATAATCCTTAGTTCAAGTGCAGATCAAACTCATCTTGTTAATTGTCGGAATTATACTGTAAAATGACTCTGCAGGTTATTGTGGAAGGACTACCTATTTCCTGCATCCAAGGTCACGACGTGTCTTAGGAGCTGCTACAGTGAATCGGGAAAGTAACTAATACCTAAAAAACTAACTAAAATTTGAACAAATCATAACTATTGCTAGACTTACCGACATGACTATCCCCAAACATTTAACCAACATGATATGAGAACACGTGGCTACCACGATGACTTTCTAAGCCGTATTACGTGGCCTTCTTAACCGGGTTCCCGGCCTCTCATTACAGGTTGCTCCTAGTTGACCTGACTTTGAGTGGACCCTGTTTCAACCATCAAACCTGCATTAAAATCCTTTGACAAGCGGGGAATCGAAATACTTTTTTAACTGGCTCTTAAAAGAGCTAAACGGCATAAGAATGTCTTTTAAAGATGTATCTATAAACTGTATATTATTATCTTTGTTGTCATTAAGTAGACAGCCTGATGGTGTAAGGGCAGTCACTTACCCTGACGCTCCAGATTCGAAACACCTTTGGTATATATTTACGAGACTCACGATGCCTATCTCATAGAAAGTGGGATTCTGTAGTCTAGGTCAAGTTCTTCAGGCTATACATCCTAATCTGACTGAAACCTGTGTCCTCCAAGATTTTTTTTTTTTTGAAAGGAGCAAAGAGATGTTGGATGTTCGAGAAGGACCGCAGTGTTCTACATCACTGATCCCTCTGCAAGCTATCGACATCATTACATCACAATGTTGTGGTTCAATTCGTTCACGGCAATCAGTTCACGGTGGATTTGCACCGGCGACACAACCTTCGTCCACAGGAATCGAATACTTCATCACATGTCCACTTCTGCAAGCAAGCCGCCATCTTTAAGGGCCTCTGCAGACTCAACAACTGCGCACACGTCCGTTACATAATTGACAACAGCAGATTTATGACTGGTGCCATTACTATTATTATTATTATTATTATTATTATTATTATTATTATTATTATTATTATTATTATTATTATATTCAGTCTAATGTCCACCATCGGTCCGTTAAAGAAAGAGTGCCATCAGCACCGTGAAGGATTCCATAACCATTTGTACTATCCTACCATCCTTTGAGAATACACAAACACCTTCATTAAACCTATAGACTTACGCCTTTCGCCGTTCAGTCTGCAAGCCTATGAGAATCTACCAAAATGCCTCCACAATCCTCTTTTCGTGACTAGCTCCGTGGCTTTGTTTAGTTCCATACTTCTGACGTTTAAATCATTAGGAACCGAGTCTAACCATCGTCGTCCTTTGTCTCCCTCTACTTCTCTTACCCTCCATGAGCCAGTCCATTAATCTCCTACGTAACCTATCCTCCTCCATTCGTCTCACATGACCGCACCAGTGAAGGCAGTTTATGCGAACAGCTTCACCAGTCGAGTTCATTCCTAACTTAGCCTTTATATCCTGATTTCTAGTAGCCTCCTGTCATTTTCCCCACCTATTTGTAACACCGATCACTCTCGCTACTTTTGTATCTGTTACTTTTAACTTATGAATACGATATCCTGAGTCCACCCTGCTTTCACTCCCGCACAGTAAAGTTAGTCTGGAAACGGACTGGTGTAAACATAATTTCATGTTAGCTAACTTCTGTAAGAAAGAAGTTAATTATCGCAACTGCAAGCTCAGTGCATTAGTTTTGCTGCACATCGATTCAATCTTACTATAGGGCCTACTACCTTACTGGGAGAATATACATCCTCAAATAAATAAATAAATAAATAAATAAATAAATAAATAAATAAATAAATAAATAAATAAATAAATAAATAAATAAATAAAAAAATAAATAAATAAATAAATAAATATTCTAATTCTTGTAAGATAGGAAAGAAAAATACATGATTAACTACCGGTACTAGAATATATACAGATTTGTATGGGATACCCAGAATTCGTTAAGTTTATTTCGAAGGTTGGAGAGAAGAAGGTGGAAAATCATGGTCAAGGTATGAAAATGGCACACAAATCAGAATATGTAATTTCTACATATAGATTAAAGTTCGAATACATCATCGCTTGGCTGGTAATCATAATAATAATTTCATGTTGTTATTTCTAGCCGAATGCAGGCCCTTGTAAGGGAGACCCTCCGATGAGGGTGGGCGGCATATATATATAGGTAACTGCGTGTTATTGTGGTGGAGGATAGTGTTGAGTGGTGTGTGAGTTGCAGGGATGTTGGGGACAGCACAAACACCCAGCCCCCGGGCCATTGGAATTAACCAATGAAGGTTAAAATCCCTGACCCTGCCGGGAATCGAACCCGGGGCCTTCTGAACCGAAGGCCAGTACGGAGACCATTCAGTCAGCGAGTCGGACGCTTGGCTGATAAGATGCAACAAACGTATTACCTAAACAAAAATGGCAACAACAACATTCCAATGTGTTGAAAGTTCCCGGACTCTTCATTTGGGAGCGCACAGTGATGACTACGGGATCTCTAGCTGAGACTGGTGTAGTAATAATGATAATATAATATTACAGCCTAATGATCTCCATAAAGAAGCACACAAAACAAGATCACAAAAACAGAGCTAGCTTATCAATTAACTAAAGATATTTACAACAAAAAATCGGTGTCAATAAAGCTATTACAACGCCGTCATAAAAACAGAGTGGCTCTATGTAGCTGAATGCTTGGTATTAAACAAGAAAGAAGACATTGATAAATTAGAAAATAAGAAAAGGAAAGTACTATACTAAGAATATTTCTTCGTCCTAAGAAAAATTAAAATTTACGGAGGAAAAGAAAAAATAAAGAACTAAATTTCGGACAGTAAAAGGATGATTGCCTTTAATAGCCATTTGGTCCGGATGAATTCCGAGAGTCCGCCTCTGTGGTGTAGTGGTTAGCGTGATTAGCTGCCACCCCCGGAGGCCCGGGTTCGATTCCCGGCTCTGCCACGAAATTTGAAAAGTGGTATGAGGGCTGGAACGGGGTCCACTCAGCCTCGGGAGGTCAACTGAGTAGAGGTGGGTTCGATTCCCACCTCAGCCATCCTGGAAGTGCTTTTCCGTGGTTTCCCACTTCTCCTCCAGGCGAATGCCGGGATGGTACCTACCATAAGGCCACGGCGCTTCCTTCCCTCTTCCTTGCCTATCCCTTCCAATCTTCCCATCCCTCCACAAGGCCCCTGTTCAGCATAGCAGGTGAGGCCGCCTGGGCGAGTTACTGGTCATTCTCCCCAGTTGTATCCCCGGCCAAGAGTCTGAAGCTGCAGGACACTGCCCTTGAGGCGGTAGAGGTGGGATCCCTCGCTGTGTCCTTGGGAAAAGCCGACCCTGGAGGGTAAACAGATGATGATGATGATGATGATGATGATGATGAATTCCGAGAGGCAAACGAAGGAATTTTTCACAATTTCGATAAAATTCCAAAAACACATAATGCCCGATGGTTCATCGAAGTTAAACGGGATGTGGCTGAGCTGGATGCGACAAAAGATGAGATGTTAGACAGAGCCATCTTTAAAAAAATGAATTAAGGTGTTTGGGGTGGGGGCGGATTCTAGGAGAAAGGGAAGAAACAAAGTTTTTTGGGGGGCTTTTTGCTTTACGTCGCACCGACACAGACAGGTCTTATGGTGACGATGAGACAGGAAAGGCCTAGGAATGGGTAGGAAGCGGCCGTGGCCTTAATTGAGGTACAGCCCCAGCATTTGCCTGGTGTGAAAATGGGGAAGTTACGGAAAACCATCTTCAGGGCTTCCGACAGTGGGGTTCGAACCCACTATCTTCCGGATGCGAGCTCACAGCTGCGCGCTCCTAACCGCACGGCCAACTCGCCCGGTCAAAGAAAATCTATGTAGACGAAGGAAAAAAGGATTAAACATACTGAAAGAATGAAGAAATACTGGAAACAGGAAGGTAAGAAGAGGGAGAAAATCACGAAGTTATTTCAGGTGGTCCACGGCTGACAAGTGCAAAGAAAGAAAGAATGAAGGAAAGAAAGAAAGAAAGAAAGAAAGAAAGAAAGAAAAAACAATAATAGTTTTTATACCAGTAATAATTATAAAAACGTTGTAAATGATTATGTAATTTCCATAAAACAATAGGATCCTGACTTAGTTCGGTGGTAGTTGAAGTTATTCCAAGCACGTCAGCCTAGTGTCGGTAAATTTACCAACCTTCGTTTGTTAACGTTTGCCCTCGTATGACTGCAAATCTTTCAGTTACCAAACTCTCCGGTGGCTTTTACTTCTCTTTTTCTCGGTAATTTATGATATAGTTTCGTGCTGCACAGTCCGTGAAACGTAAAGTTGGCCATTAACGTTTCCCGGAAGAGAAAGCAAACTTAAACTCAGATAACCCGCATAAAACTGAATTTTACAATGAAAGGTCAGCCGCTATACATCCTGACCAGAAAAATTTAAATTAGAAGCACGTATGGTCTAAGTAGAGGTTGTAATTTGATATGATACGTCTGTGATGAGAGAGGTGAAAGTGCTGTACGAAGTGGCAGAGCGTAACAACGCACTTCTCTTCTCCGTGAGACTGATAGTGTGAATACTATAGAAATCTGTTTCTATCGCAGAGGATGGCTTCGTCTAGGGTAGATTTATTATATTGTCGTGAAGCAGATCCCTCATGTCCACATAACCACTGACTCGCCTGAATGTAAGATCACAAATCAGGTCGACAGTGAGCATTTAGAACTGAATATTTGTTGCAAGTACGAGCTTATTAAATAGAACTCGTATGCTCTTTATTTATTGTAACTTTCCCCTCCACCGCTTCCTCTTCTCTTCAGTGAACACTGCAACATCCAGTCAGCAAACAGCAACAGTGATGGGGGAATAAAGTTCCAGCACTACATCGTTAGCAACCTCCCATCTCTCTTACACTTCCAGAAGGATCATCTATCGATTTCTTCCTACTTTGTGTTATTTAATTATTTCATATCAAGCCATGCAATTTTTTATTCTTACTTTATTTTTTCCCAGATGTGATGGAGGAAGGAGGTGGTTAAAGGATGTGAAGAAGGAGGAGATGGGAGGCTGTTTGGTCTCTTGGCTAAAGGGTTTTCTACTTTAATTTATTTCATTATCATTTACATGAGGCGTTTGGTTGTTTTTATTGTTCGTTTGTTCTTTATTTCTGGTCTGGAGAATGAGCGTGTTTACCGAAATATACTCCACCACATCTCCCCAACCCGCTCGCATCTCTTGGCCAAGCAAAAAACTCATCCTACATTAGCCTACCCCACCCCACACAAGAAAACCCATCCCACTACGAAAAATACCGAAAGATCTCAATTCCTCACTTCCCGTCTAAAGCAAAAATGAAGCACTGGAACCTCAGGCAGAGCCGAGGTGAAGGTCCACAAACTGCTAATTTACATAAATGCTGTTTTTCCAAATTTTAACATCCGCATACTAACATAAATTATAATTCATAAATTATAAATATGTGAGTCACTACGCAATACCACCGGTACAGTGCCGTTTCCATACTAAAGCAACTTAGGGCGTGGTCAGTACCTGGATGGGTGACCACCCAGGACTACCACATACCGATGCACACTATATACTATGTCAGCCAACATAATAACATGGACATTTGCCCTGGTCACACAAGCACGTGCAGAATTACAAATTTGAATTTCCACACATAAATTAATCTCCACTTAAAGAATAATTAATCCCCTTTCAATTTTTTAAAATAATAACTTAATACAATTATTACAGAAGGGAGTGAGGAGCACGATAAAGCGCACCGGTATGGGTACTTTTCACACCACCTATCTCTCCGGAGATAGGAGAGACATACGTTTTTGTTTTTTTTTTGCTAGTTGTTTTACGTCGCACCGACACAGATAGGTCTTACGGCGACAATGGGACAGGAAAGGGCTAGGAGTGGGAAGGAAGCAGCCGTGGACTTAATTAAGGTACAGCCCCAGCATTTGCCTGGTGTGAAAATGGGAAACCACGGAAAACCATTTTCAGGGCTGCCGACAGTGGGGTTCGAACCTACTATCACCCGAATACTGGATACTGGCCGCACTTTAGCGACTGCAGCTATCGAGCTCGGTGAGAGACATACGGATAAACACGGCCAGAGAGAGGGCGTAACCCTCTAAATGGATAGATTAGATAGGTAGGTAAATAGATACGTAGATGTATTGTAACAGGTAAGAGTAGATAGTAACCACACGTCGTACAAACAAGTTGATAGTCAGTCGATGTCCGTAATATTAGCTATTTGCTTTACGTCGCACCAACACAGATAGGTCTTATGTCGACGTTGGGATAGGAAAGGCCTAGGAGTTGGAAGGAAGTGGCCGTGGCCTTAATTAATGTACAGTCCCAGCATTTGCCTGGTGTGAAAATGGGAAACCACGGAAATCCATCTTCAGGGCTGCCGACAGTGGGATTCGAACCCACTATCTTCCGGATGCAATATAGTGTAAATAGTTGTAATATTAATAGAACAATGCCTTCGCTCAATCCAGTGATATTTAAATCGGTTCAAATACGTCAGCCTCGTGTTGGTAAATTTACCGGCACGTAAATGAACTCCTATGAAACCTCGGCGTCTCCGAAAGACTTAAAAGTAGTTATGGGTACGTAAAACTTTTATTATTATTATTATTATTATTATTATTATTATTATTATTATTAGTAGTAGTAGTAGTAGTAGTAGTAGTAGTAGTAGTAGTAGTAGTAGTAGTAGTATGTTTGATAAAATCGTAGTTTTCCCCCCAAAATATAACAATCTCCATCGCTATCACCAGACAAGCAGTTAATCAACTTAGTGATTTTCTTTCGAGTGAAAATGAAAACCTACGACCTGTTTTCCAGTCATTGACCGGGATAGGGACGTAATGAATGAAGCAGATATAGGCTATTAGTACGATGGGGTCTCCACTCCAAAAGTGATTTATTAATGAATGATTGATGCTATGAAATGAGAATGGAGAGTGTTGCTGGAATGAAAGATGACAGGGAAAACCGGAGTACCCGGAGAAAACCTGTCCCGCCTCCGCTTTGTCCAGCACAAATCTCACATGGAGTGACCGGGATCTGAACCACGGTATCCAGCGGTGAGAGGCCGACGCTCTGCCGTCTGAACCACGGAGGCTCCCTTTCTTTCAAGTATTCTAGCAAATATTTTCATACAAGTAAAACATTCTTGTTTTCGTTTCTCTTTTTTGTCATGACTTGTTGAATTTTTAGTTTTAAACAACAGTGACTTTCAATAACAAGCAAGTTATAAAAACTGAACTTCTATTTGTATCAAAAACTTCGTGTTTTCTTCCTGATGTTTGATGAATGATTCAGTCTATATTATAATTTTTAGCAATTTTTTTTTCGTTTTACGTCAATGAGGAACGATAAAGATAAGGTTTCTTTTATTTAAACCAAACACGTCATTCCTTGGAACGTATCTTGCAAAAAGTGCTGATAATGCCCTAGGAATTTGTAAGTTCTGTTATTGTATTGCACGTGCCTGCGAGATTGTAGCAAATAACTATTCCGACGACAAACTGCGGCGTCATATTCAGTTCTGCAAATAGTTTAACTGACAGGAACATATGTTTTAAACATTCCTCTAGTGAGCTCATTCAGAAACTCAAGTAAGAATTCAAAACATCCGCATGCTAACAGCGCGCAGTGCTGTGTGTTGCGTGCCCTATCACAAAACAGTCAGAGCTGTGTCATGCCACCCTCCATTAGGATGCTCCACCACACATCAATATGCTGTATGTTGCTTTCGAACGTTTACATTCCTAACCGCGGTACCATCACCGGTATGCCAATCTTGTGCGCTGATGTCACAGTCAAAATTGATCCTAATGCTGTCATAATGACTAAGGAGTAACCTGTCAAGGAGAAATGAAATAAGCGATGAATAAGCGACCAATTAACTCAAGTGTCGTAATTGACTGATATGGAAGTTGAAAATGCCTAACCACCATAGCAAATTTTTAACATTGTTAGACAAAACAATTCATGAATCTGAAATCTTGCAATAGATTTTTATGAAACTCTTTCCACATATAGTGCATTTACGGAGCAATTGGTTGCTTGAAACCACGGCTATCTCCTCTACTTCCGTGATCCAACTGAATTTATAGTTAGTTGTAAGGAGAAAGAAGTCGCGTACCCTAGAAGCGTGCACTCTAATCGACAAGGATTTTGGGAATAAAAACTGTAAATGTTTTTCAGTTTACCAGTAATTTGTTTCTTTTTACTGATACTAGGTTCTGACATATCAGATAAATTATCATAATAGATTTTTCGAAAGTTTCTTGGAAAGATATAAAGATTCACTTGTTTTAAGTTCAATTTAGTATTTTTGTTTTTTCTTGCGAGTTTGTACTTTTTTACGTTCTGCTATGATATGACTGAAAATGTATTCTTAAAGGAATTCAGGCAATAAAAACAAAAAGTGTAAAAATAATCGTGTGATTAAATAGTAAATATTTGGGGTCTGAGAGGCACCATGATGCAAGTTACATTACGGAACTATATGACGCTAGTTATGGGATCATTTGCAAAGTTGTACCTTGGTACTTTAATAATTCTTTTCCTGTGGGTTTGTACAAATAGTGACGGTATCTGGAACTGTTCGTAGCAGTGATCTCAATATCTTCTTACTATGTCCTCAGCGTGTGGGAGAGTAATCTGATCTAATAAAATGAACTGCTTTTTAAATAAATACATATTTTAAAAGCATTCTTTTTCCTACAATATAGTTTAGAGTGATTTGTTTTGTCCTACTCCTATCTTTTTCTGTTCGAATTAATGTACAACTATGAAAAAACTCAGAGTAGGCAGAATTTAGTGTGAAATACTCATTAGCCATCGATAATTATTACGCATTTTAGATTTAGTTGTTTGTAATAGAGCTTATTTAATAAACTAGAACATTTAATGAAAGATCAAGTTGTCAATGCTTCTGTCACCTTAATTAAGTGAACTAGCCGGGTAATTAAATTATTTACAATTTTCAGGCAACAGGAGTTACACCAGCATCTCTGCAAACGTACTGAAAAATAATGAAAACCTAGTAACTCTTATCGAAGAAAATATGAAAAACTCGTATGTCCAGCAATAAGCTTCCATATTTTGCAAGATGTCAATACATGCATGTTTCTACGAAACACTTATTAAGGGAGACTTCTATATATAAAGAAAAACAGCTATTTGCTTCTCCTATAAAATTATTTAAATCGGACCTGCAGCTCGGGGCTGGGTGTGTGTACCGACTTCATCATCAGAATACATCACAGGCAGGGCTTCATCCTCACAGACGCGCAAGTCGCCTGTACGCTGTCAACTCGAGAGACCTGCACCAGGCCTCTTCGGAGGCCACACGGCATTATTATTGTCATAAAAATCTGAGTGTGTTAAATATACGATGATCAAAATTAAGTTATTGACAGTCAGGTGCAGATTAGTTAAATAAATTAAATCATCGAACATAACAATGTAAATTAAACGAAGTGTTCTGTTACTGCTGGTCACGTGCTCCGGAATGGCTGCATGGCTACGCTATATTATGGCCAATTCACCTCGCGGGATTTGGTACTTATACGCCCTGTCTGACATGGACTTGGGCCGTTTCGACAATTTCTCTTTCATGTTATGGAGCTTCCTGCCAAAATACGTTTTCCATCATTATCTAATAAAGATGTTTGAGGGCATTATTCTAATATGTTTAAACGTAGTACTTTGCATAACAATGCATTTATTCTACCTGAATAAAATAAAAGTGCTGACATGAATTTTAGTTGAAATTTTACACCCTCAGCATTTTACCTCTCTGCCGTAAACTTTTACTTTTGGGTTTGGTACATTTTGGAAATACGCTTCTCACTTGAGAGTGTGGATTCACCTTCAATAACAACAACAATAATAATAATAATAATAATAATAATAATAATAATAATAATAATAATAATAATAATAATAATAATAATAATAATAATAATAATGTTATTGCTTTTACATTCCACTAACTACTTTGACGGTTGCCGAGGTGCCGGAAATTTGTCCCGCAGGAGTCTTTTTACTTGCCAGAAAATCTACCTACAGGAGGCTGCCGAACCATCGGACTAAATCAGGATCGAACCTGTCAAGTTGGATTTAGAAGGCCAGTGCCTCAACCGCCTGAGCCACTCAACCCGGCTCTTCGCATTTACCTTTCCTGTCTGACCTCCCTTGGTCAATTCATGTTCTCTCTCAATCCCCACGGAATTAACTTCTTCCCTTTCTTTCGGTGATACAAAATTTGGCCCCTTCCCTTTTATCCTCTGATAAGTGCGCAGGGGTGATGGTTGCCTAGTTGTTCTTATCTTTGAAGCAATAATCACAGTCACCACCACCTCTCCAGATAATCACAGGGGAATTAAATGAAACAGGTGGTGTGATAGTAGAGTGGATTAATTACTGGATTTTCACCAAGGCGGTCGCAGTTCGAATCATTGCACTAGGATTTCTACAATGGAAAGTTACGTCCATGTTGTTCGGATTCCACAAAAGCTTGAGGTCACGTGGCTATGATCACGGTAACAACATTCACGTGAAACTACATGTTTACGTACTTTTACAGGTCCAATTATTATTATTATTATTATTATTATTATTATTATTATTATTATTATTATTATTATTATTATTATTATTAGTTCTGGCTCCTTGGCTGAAAGATCAGCGTCAGAGATCTTTTCAGAAGGCCTCGGTTTAGATTCCAGGTCGGGTTGGGGAGTTAAACCGCGTCTAGTTAATTCCATTCACTAAGGGACTGGGTACTTTTATTTGTTCCAACACACCCCTCTTCATACACACTCAGTCCCTGAGTTGGAGGACTTAGTGGAATTAACCCGAAATCTCCAAGCTGGTTGGAATTGGAACCTAAAGCCTGTAAACTGGAGGCCTCGGAATCGGAAAACTCTATACAATACTAAATTCCCAAAAACTCTTCTGAATTATTGTTCATCTCTTTTCTGATGTCACCTCTTCACAGATGGTTGGCGACCATCATGGAATGATTATTCCTATTTCGTACTCCTCAGATTATGTTGCCGTAGCGTGTGTGTCAAAAACATATAAAAAGAACTGTCGCTGGTTCCAGACCTAGGATAACCAGACAGTTACCAACGACGGAACAAAAGGGGAAGTTTTAATTTTTCTTATCCACGTTAAGTAGAAATATTTCTCCAGTCAGCTCCAAGTATAGCAATCCCATACATTCCTTTCCATCCTCGTAATTCGTTTCCACAGGCGGTGAGTGAGTCCCGCGGGAACATCTCATTAGTAAGCCAGCTGAATGCGAAGTTCCTCCCGCCGCGACTCTAACCTGCAAACATGGTTTACACTGAAGATTAGTCTCGCGTTGCCGTTAATGGGTCGATTAAGAGGACTATACTCCCTGTGGTTAGTTTACATGCTTGATAAACGATTAAATAAATTGTGTAGGTATAAGAATTATCCGTCAACATTTCCATCAAAGGAAAATGAAAAATGTATTTATTAGTAAGTCCAGGTTATGAGTTTCTGTGTCATCTGCCCCTGTAAAACAGGAACAGTGTCCAAGTTATCGTCTTAAAACAATTCGTTCGATCCTAGTCACGGTTATAGATTTTTGGTTACCTGTTTAACTTTGCCATAACATCCGAAGAATGAGGCGATGACGGAAATGGAGAGGCCCAATACTAATAAAATAGCAAGCACGCTCCAAATTATAATTCAGCGAAGATATTTTCCAAGTACGATTACAATAGTGGCGATTTCGAATTAGTAGTGGAGGAAGCGTCCGCCTCTGTGGTGTAGTGGTTAGCGTGATTAGCTGCCACCCCCGGAGGCCCGGGTTCGATTCCCGGCTCTGCCACGAAATTTGAAAAGTGGTACGAGGGCTGGAACGGGGTTCACTCAGCCTCGGGAGGTCAACTGAGTAGAGGTGGGTTCGATTCCCACCTCAGCCATCCTGGAAGTGGTTTTCCGTGGTTTCCCACTTCTCCTCCAGGCGAATGCCGGGATGGTACCTAACTTAAGGCCACGGCCGCTTCCTTCCCTCTTCCTTGCCTATCCCTTCCAATCTTCCCATCCCCCGCAAGGCCCCTGTTCCGCATAGCAGGTGAGGCCGCCTGGGCGAGGTACTGGTCATACTCCCCAGTTGTATCCCCCGACCAAGAGTCTGAAGCTCCAGGACACTGCCCTTGAGGCGGTAGAGGTGGGATCCCTCGCTAAGTCCGAGGGAAAAACAGAACCTGGAGGGTAAACAGATGATGATGATGATGATGAGTGGAGGAAGCGGGGGGCAAAAACACAGGGACAACAAAAAGTACCTGGGTTTGTGGGATATAGCGGGGGAGGGGTATCAGAACTGAAAAGAAAAGAAGCTACAAAGTGGTAAGTTTTTGGTGTTCTCTGAGAGAATTTCGACAGAGAGGTAGGGCTTAAAATTCGGCAGCGTGTTGTAATAATAATGTTTTGAGATTTTGATTCAATACTATACAAAAACCTTTCACAAAATGAACAATAATCACACATGTATTATAATTAAATAGAAGTACGGCGTGATTATACAATTCAAATCATTTAGCATTTGACTACACGTTAAGAAACTAACAGACACTAAAGAGATTGACAGAATGATGAATGCGCGCGGCAAGCGAGTGAAACTTACCTGTATATTCTACCCCAGCTAAACTTTTTTTAATTTTTTTTAATTTTGACCTTCGTCCATAGGACATTTGGCCATTAATAATGTACAATGATGAAAATTGTTACAGAAAAGAGAAATAAAAAGGGACAACAAGTTAAAAGACATACAAAATAACAGAAATGACCTAGAACAGAGCAAAAAAGGAAGCAAAACACACTTGAAATAAAGACACTTACTCTTTAGATATTAACACCAGTTTTTGTGAAGTACCAGCTAACCTTCCGCACAGCACGTGCAAAGCGTTCACTATTTGCTGTGGTACTGTACAAATCGGTTAGCCGCGACGAACGAGTTTTCTTGCGTATTCCCGCTAATATTAAAATAAAATAAAATTAATTAGATGATAAGACAACAGGGCTTGTGCAAGTTGCTTGTTTTAATAATTCCTATAATTCCTAGTTTTAGCCGGCTGAAATGCAATTCAAATGTGTTTTCTCCACAAAGTGGGAAAGACGATGGGACGGCCCCCCTCTCCCGCTGCTACTGAGTACGAACATGATAAATTACAGCATACCATTTTGAGGATTATCGATTTTAACCTCGAACCCTTCATCTTCTAAATGCAAGCAATGCCAGCTCACTCGCTAGATAAATGACTGACCATTTTTTTTTTTTTTTTTGCATAAGTATGTTAAGTATTCAGCCCAGAGATTGGTTGGATCTTCAAATAGCACCGGCAATGAAATGGAAATGAAATGGCGTATGGCTTTTAGTGCCGGGAGTGTCTGAGGACAAGTTCGGCTCGCCAGATTCAGGTCTTTTGATTTGACTCCCGTAGGCGACCTGCGCGTCGTGATGAGGATGAAATGATGATGAAGGCGACACATACACCCAGCCCCCGTGCCAGCGAAATTAACCAATTATGGTTAAAATTCCCAACCCTGCTAGGAATCTAACCCGGAACCCCTGTGGCCAAAGGCCAGCACGCTAACCATTTAGCCATGGGGACACCGGCAATGGTTAAGCAGTTATAGCGAAACCTCAAAAATCACTATAAAGCACCGAAACCAGGCGTTCCAGGTAACGTCAGGAGGAGTGGGGTAGTTTGGGATTCTTTTCCTCTCTGGGCCAGAAAGTACTAGAGCAACACAACCAGCCCTATTGGTAACACCTTTCGTAACATCCAGACGCAACAGCCACTACTCAAGTATCACTCATACCTCAGCAGCTTCCAAACAGGCACGTCCACAAGTGAGACCGTCTCGGTGGAAACAACGTTGTCTTCTGCCCTTTACCAAGAGACAGGTACAAGGATGTCTCGAGACGCTTACGGAGTCTGAAACATTTCGAGTTATAAAAAAATCGAGATGTTCTACTACAGCCTCACGAAGAAATCAGTTGTACCATTATATTTTATTTATCTTGATGAAAGGAGCGAAAAGAAAACATGATTGTTGACATCTAAGGCAACTAGCACAGATGTTGGTAAGAAATACATGTGGAGTGTTGGACTGTATGGGTCAGAAAGCTGCATTCTCATGGAGAGGGCTAAAAAGAAAATCCAGGCCTTCGAAATGTGTTGCTGGCACCTCATGCTAAAATACCCTGGAGTAGTAGAGTAAGCAATGAAGAAGTGCTGAAAGGTATGGATGAAAAATACCATATAGTAAAAAGATTAGAAAGTAGAGGGAATAGATTCGTAGGTCATCTGCTAAGATATTTAACCTGGTGCAGCAAACTGATGGAGGGAAGGTTGGAGGCCAAAAGCAGAAGAGGAGGACCAAGAAAAAAATTGAGTCGCCCATTTCCAAATTGGGCCAAGTCTATTTTAGCAAAGAGACCTGGAGATCACCTCTCTGATCACTACGGCATAATACAGTAAACTTGATAAAAAGAGGTTTTTATGAAGTGGTGAATATAAAATTATCATCCTCGCGTATACTGCGGAAAGAAGCCGAGCAAGTGTAAAATATGTTGAAGTACGCTCTCAGGACAGAGGCGAAGAATACAACATACAACTGTACGCTTCGACAAAGAGGATACCGTGATGGTCATCTTCTGTGCACTCGGGAGAATAGCAAGACGAATGTCAAACAGACAGACGTTTGCATGCAGTAGTGATTTGATATCTCATCACGTAACACATAGTGGAAGGAGGATATGCAATTGCAATGTATGTCAGGAGAATTTCAACGGAGGATAAGGTCAAGAAATTACAAGAAACGTCTACAACATTCGGAGAAGAAGCTATGCAAGAACGAAGTATGCATGTTAACGCTTTTACCTAGAAACAACCTGAACCCTCCCTGGGATAAAAGTGTACACGTGTCATTAATGCAACAGTGCGTTTTCGCGAATTGTTGTTCCAGAAAAACACAATTGCATTCACTCGGGGGTGAGACTACACAGTGTACAATATGCGGTAATACGTTATCATGAAAAACTACAGATTAACCAATATAATAATGCTCTTCAGGACCTGCTCACCTGATGAGCTAAACTGCTGCTTTGCAGGAGGCCATAGCCCTTAGGGGATTCATACGGCTAATTTATTTATTTATTTATTTATTTATTTATTTATTTATTTATTTATTTATTTATTTATTTATTTATTTATTTTAGCAGAAATTTGGTAAATGAGGAAAAACTGATTTCTACTATCACAGCAAACCTAAAATCGTAAATTTTTCTTTAAACAATACCTAACAAATAAGCGGTTTAAATTGTTGAAGCTGTGAAATCTGTGGTCAAAGTTTAGCTTAATATTTTTTAATTTGAAATTTGCATTTAGCCTGTTTTGCAGCCGAAGAACGGAGTTAGCTCGCTTTGCAAACACCTGGGTGGCTGTAATGAGTGCGAAATCGGCTACGAAACCGACCATGTCAGGAACGTTCCAGTCTGTTCCTTCGACAACTTCTGCAATCACAGCGTTCACATGTGAATTTTATTTCCTGAAAAGAAGTTCGCGAACATATGATGGAAAATTGCCCGTTTTGTACCCGCTCACCTTTCCTGTGGCCATGTTTTGACGCGGACATAGACGGTTTGGCATATTTTAAACCCTAAGCCAAAAGTCACTTGTTCCATTTTGCAACCGCATGCGTTTTTCAAACGCATTTTAAAGATATTTTAGCCAGATTTGATGACTGAAAACTAATTCTCTTGACAGCCAGTAAGAAACTCTGCCTAATAGTACTAACAACTCTTTCTTTTATTAATTTTGGCCATTTGACCCGCTTTGCAAACGAGTATTTCAGTTTATGACGGATGTCAAGAATGGACAGAATAAGATTTTTTAACTTTTTTTTTCATTTTTCCGCAAAGAATGGCTAAGGAGTGCAAGTGTAGGAACTGTGGGCGTGGCCAGACATTAAGAAGTATGAGAGAGAAGTTGGAGAGTTTGAGGGAGATAAATCTTGATGTCCGTCATAAATTGAAATGCCCGTTTCAAGAAGGACATTCCAGGAATCATTAATGAAGAAGGGGGGGGGGGGGGTATGTGAGGATCTTCAAAAGTCAGAAGTATTCAGTCAGCAGTATGTAAAGATTGTTGGTTACAAGGATAATGTCCAGATAGAGGAGGGGACTAATGCTAAAGAAGTATTAAAATTTACTGTATCTGTGATAACAATGACTTTTAAAATAAGATACAAAATTTGAAAACTAGGAAAGCACCTGGAAATGATAAGATTTCTGGGGATATGCTAAAGACAATGGGCTTTGATATAGTAGCATATCTGAAGTACTTATTTGATTATTGTTTGCATGAAGGAGCTGTACCAAATGAGTAGAGAGTTGTTATAGTAGATCCGTGTAAGAAGGGAATGGTGATGGCCATACAGCTGAAAATTAAACTGAAAATTACAGGCCAGTCAGTTTGATATGCATTCCATGTAAGTTTTGGGAAAGCATTCTGTTTGGTTATGTTAGACATGCTAGCGAAATTAATAACTAGTTCCATAGAAGGCTGTTCAGGTTTAAGAAATGTTATTCCACTGAAGCTCAACTTGCAGGATTTCAGCAACATATAGCCGATATCTTGGATTCAGGAGAACAAATGGATTGTATCGCGATTGACCTGTCTAAGGCATTTGAAAGGGTGGATGATGGGAGACTACTGGCAAAATGAGTGCAATTTGACTAGACGAAAGAGAGACAGGAAGGGTTGCTATATTTCTAGAAAATAGACCTCAGAGAATTAGAGTAGGCGAACTTTTGTCTGATCCTGTAATAATTAAGAGGGGAATTCTTCAAGGCAGTATTTTTGGAACTTTTTCTTGTATATGCAAATAAATAATATATCTTTTAATGATTTTAGTAAAGAAGTGGAATCAGGGACATAGCTTTTTGCGGTTGATGATATTCTGTATAGAGTAAAAACTAAGTTACAAGATTTTAAACGCCTGAAAAATGATGTTGTGAGATGGACAGTACGCAATTGCATGATAAACGGGGGTTAAAAGACATGTTGTGGGTTTTACAAATAAGAAAAGTCCACTCAGTTTTAATTACTGCGTTGATGAGTTGAAAGTTCCTTTTGGGTATCATTGTGTGTACCTAGGTGTTAATATGAGGAAATATCTTCATTGGAGTAATCACATAAATGGGATTGTAAATATCTGCACATGGTTATGAAGGTGTTTAGGCGTTGTAGTAAGGATGTAAAAGACAGGGCATTTATGTCTCTGGTAAGACCCCTAAATAGAGTATGGTTCAGTGTATGGGACCCTCACCAGGATTATTCGATTCGAGAACTGCGAAAAATCCAAATAAACGCAGCTCGATTTGTCCTGGGCGATTTCAGACAAAAGAATAGCGTTAACAAATGTTGCAAAATTAGGGCTTGGGAGAAAGGAGAAAGGAGACGAGCTGCTCGACTAAGCGGTATCTTCCGACCTGTCAGTGGAGAGAAGGCTTCGAATGACATTAGTAGGTGGATACGTTTGAGTTGTACCTTTAAGCGTAAGAAAGATCACAATATGAAGATAAAGTTGGAATTCAAGAGGACAAATTGTGGCAAATATTCGTTTATAGGGACGGGAATTAGGGATTGGGATAACTTACCAAGGGATATGTTCAATAAATTTCGAATTTCTTTGAAATCATTCAAGAAAAGGCTAGGAAAGCACAGATAGGGAATTACCACCTGGGCGACTGCCCTAAATGCAGACCAGTAGTGATTGATTGATTGATTGATTGATTGATTGATTGATTGATTGATTGATTGATTGATTGATTGATTGATTGATTGATTGATTAATTAACACCGAATCTAATTGATCACAGTTTGGTGAAATATTTCCAGAAGAAGAGATAGAATAATCTATTTATCGTATGGTTTTTGTGCGGGGAGTGTCCGAGGACATGTTCGGCTCGCCCGGGCCGCCCTTGTAAGGCAGACCCTCCAAAGAGGTATGGGAACTGGGTGTTTTTGTAGTGGATTATAGTGTTGTGCGAGTGTATGAGTTGCAGGATTGTTGGGGTGGTACAAATACCCAATCCCCTAGCCAGGGTAAATAATCAACTAATTTTAAATTCTCCGACCCTGCCGGGAATCGAGCTCGGGGCCATCTGAACCGAAGACAACTACGCTGACCATTCACCAAAGGAACTGGATGATAGAATGATATCTATTCAACTTTTCAGTTGGTATTTGCGCGAAATGTAGGCGGATGAATATGACAAGCAGTTTTTAGTAGATGTGGGATGTATAGTTATGTAGAAATGGTAAGTTTAGCACAGGATGAGGGGGCATGGCGAGCTGCATCAAACAAGTCTACGGACTGGTGAAGCAAACAACAACAATTTTGTGGTATTGAAAGTAGTTTTAATACCAGTTTTGTTATTCGCTAATGAGGAGCGTTGTTGTTTAAGAACACTTATGTATTCACGCCTTTGAAACGTAGTCTACCATTTTCTTTTCTTTAATGCGGAGACGCGTGTTTTTGTATAATGAGACGACCAAAGTTCAGGTTCCTACTAGTTTAATGCTGGAATAATTGAATAAGCATAAGCATATCGTTGTGCATAACTTCGGGAGAGAAAATTATTTTATATCTAGTCGTGAAGTATCGTTTGGAGATATCGAAAAATCAAGCTATTGAAAATATATATTTGTTCTGCTTATCCCGTGTATATCTGGGAGTGTTCGAGCGACTGTGGCTATTTCTGGTTTTGCTCGGAGTTTTAAGTCCGGTTACCCCTACTGATGCCAAGCAATTTTTCAGCTGAAAATTCTAACTCAAGATCGACCGGGATTTGAACCTCAGCAATGCGGGGGGAAAGCTACTGTAGCTGCTACGCAACTGCACAAATCTCCCCCCCCCCCTTCCCCTAAAATACGTACCACGTAAAATCATAGATTCCATCGAGAAGCGAACATTCCTTCGAGATATCGGAAATTGGAGTTACAGACGTTCAGATTAGAGAAGTTTGATTGTAGCACGTTTCCATAATAACATGTGCCCAAATGCAAGATGAAACCATTTTCAGAATGTTTTTTAATTTCGTGTGGCTGTTTCTAGCCGGGTCCAGCCCTTGTAGGCAGACCCTCCGATGAGGGTGGGCGGCATCTGCCATGTGTAGGTAACTGCGTGTGATTGTGGTGGAGGATAGTGTTATGTGTGGTGTGTGAGTTGCAGGGATGTTGGGGACAGCACAAACACCCAGTCCCCGGGCCATTGGAATTAACCAATGAAGGTTAAAACCCCCGACCCGGCCGGCAATCGAACCTGGGTCCCTCTGAACCGAAGGCCAGTACGCTGACCATTCAGCCAACGAGTCGGATTTTCAGAATGTTGATACAAATATATAACAAAGACTGGAAGGCCTAGGAAGCTGCAGATTTGTATGCAGGTAGTATGTACGTCAGAAGTGCGCAGGCATACTTTGTAATCGAAAATTTCCATTTAGATTTAAAAACTGGAGAGCTTACCGATAAGGAAAACAGAAATTAAAAACGGAGTCGTTCCCATTATCGAGAACACGTCATACATTATATTCACTTACTCCTTTTCAAGAACACCTACTTGGGTGCTTTGAAACCAAGAATTCAGTAATGGGCAGGGTACAGAATGTGGCTTTTCCAAATATATATAATATAAGGGGCGATCAAAAAGTTTCTGTTCGACGGCCGTACAGTCCTGAATTGGGATGCCAATCAGGCAACATCGCTGTGAGCAATGAGGCAATCATCCCACCGACACACCAGGTTGAAATTACCCGTGCGGTAAATGAAATGAAATGAAATGGCGTATGGCTTTTAGTGCCGATTAACCAATTTTGGTTAAAATTCCCGACCCTGCCGGGAATAGAACCCGGGACCCCTGTGCCCAAAGGCCAGCACGCTAACCATTTAGCCATGGAGCCGGACTTGGTACCTGTTATATACTGTGAACAGCACACTAAACTAATACTGTATATATAATGATGATGATGATGATGATGATGATGATGATGATGAGGAGGAGGAGGAGGAGGAGGAGGAGGTGGATGATGACGATGATGCTTGTTATATAAAGGTTCTTGACATCTTGGTCATCGGCCCCTAATATACGGTATACAAATCTGGGAATCTGTAACGTAGAAATAATATCACAGAAATTAATACCAGTTAATATAATTGACCCGGTGTACAATGACCATATCTCGAAAAAAAAAAAAAGAAACCTGTTAGAAATAAAGTCCTTACATCTTCTTAATCTGTTTACTCTCCAGGGTTGGTTTTCCCTCGGACTCAGCGAGGGATCCCACCTCTACCGCCTCAAGGGCAGTGTCCTGCAGTGTTAGACATTGGGTCGGGGGATACAACTGGTGAGAATGACCAGTACCTCGCCCAGGTGGCCTCACCTGCTATGCTAAACAGGGGCCTTGTTGGGGGATGGGACGATTATAAGGGATAGACAAGGAAGAGGGAAGGAAGCGGTTGGCCTTAAGTTAGGTACCATCCCGGCATTTGCCTGGAGGAGAAGTGGGAAACCACGGAAAACCACTTCCAGGATGGCTGAGGTGGGAATTGAACCCACCTCTACTCATTTAATCTCCCGAGACTGAGTGGACCCGGTTTCAGCCCTCGTACCACTTTACAAATTTCGTGGCAGAGCCGGGAATCGAACTCGGGCCTCCGGGGATGGCAGCTAATCACACTAACCACTAAGGCGAATAAAGTCCTTACAAAAATTAACATTAAAAATTACGCAAATTTTTAACAACGTCTTCTCATCAATAGTCTTGAAATCTTCTTCCAATGTTCGTTTATTTTGCGTAAACACTGGAGGTATTTTTGCTATAGGCATGTCTCCACATGCTTAAATATCATCCCTACTTCACAATCAAGTTTCGTTATAAACTAAAATATCCGGCTCCATGGCTAAATGGTTAGCTTGCTGGCCTTTGGTCACAGGGGTCCCGGAGTCGATTCCCTACAGCGTCGGGAATTTTAACCGTAATTGGTTAATTCCGATGATACAGGGGCTGGGTGTATCTGTCGTCTTCATCATTATTTCATCCTCATCACGATGCGCAGGTCGCCTACGAGTGTCAAATCAAAAGACCTGCATCTGGCGAGCCGAACTTGTCCTCGGACACTCCCGGCAACAAAATACGTACGCCATTTCTTTTTTTAATATAGTAAAATGTGAAATATTGTCACTTCTTGTTATTGTCGTGTATATAAGTAGCGTCAGGATAAAATATTCTGTCAGAAGTTTAAACGTACAGAGAAGGAATGTGCCTATATTTAGAGGTATTAAAAATAACTCCTTTTCCCCTTCAGAGAAATTTCTCAGTAGTTCTTTTCCCTACGAAGGAGTTTAATTTCCTTCCGTCTGGTAACACTGTCCCCATGGGACACATTAAACTCCCATTAATTAAGCCACTCATTTTTCAACGGTATTGTGCTAGTAATAATTGAAATCTCAGTCTAGCAGATTTAATACTAAAAATAGAAATGCTGTTGAATTATGGCTGCTACTGCTTTATGATTAATGGGGAATAAAAACATTTCCTGAAGACAAACACAACGTTGTTTTACAGTAGCCTTTCTTACGAGATTCTTCGTGGATGTGTTCACGGCTGACCTTCTAGCTAACCGCAAACAGGTGTCGAGCTCATCTTTCACTAACAACATCGAGCGAGACCTTGACTCTTGCAGTATTACATCACCAAAGTTTTTGTTGGAGTGCTTTTATTTTCTACCTATATGCAGTGCTTTAAAAGCCTCATCATAAAAAATCTCAGCTATCAAGGGGTATTTATTTCAAGACTACCAAATGTACCCGTGCTTCGCTACGGTATTCTACATTGTATTCGAATATCGAAGTAAATACTGCACATGCAGTAAATAAGATTGTTTTAAAATTGCATATCTCTTAGCTTTATCCGAGAAACAGCATGGGGAGGTCCCCATGCGCTCTTTCCAATGCAAAGTGTTTGTTACGGATTTATGATATAACGGCAGGCTCACTTGCCTACTGCCGTTCAAAATCGAGTTGGGAAGTTTATATTATGATTGCAGGCCCCATTACCTACTGCGCGGTCACAATCGATTTGGGGAGACAGATAACAGTTGAGGAGTTTCTATTATAATGACAGGCAACTACCCTACTATCAGGCTCCTTTTCCTACTGCCAGCCAGCTTACTGCCAGTCACACCAAGTTGGTGAGTTTCCATCAAAATAGCAGGTCACTATGCCTAATGCCAGTCACATTTTAGATGATGACATTTGTTTATAATTGCGGGCACCCTTGCCTACTGCCAAGCACAATTGGCATGCTCCCTTGCCTTCTGCAAGTAAAATCGAGAAGTGAACTATTCATTACAATGGTAGGTCTTCCTTACTAATGCCAGTTACACAGGAGTTGGAGAAGAACCCCATTCCTACTGCCAGTCAAAGTCGGTGTGGTGAGTACTGATTACAATAGCAGACACACCCTTTCTCGATCGTTACAAATCGACATGAGTGAATATATATGTAGATTGACAAACAAAAATATATGCGTGTTTACAATATTGCAGACCTTCATTTACAGATTAACTGCTGCTAAACGTACGTCATATCGACAAAGGATTGTACCATAAGACGCCGGATTTAGTGGCCTAAATGGCTGGTTCTATGATATCTCTTCTATTCTTGGGTCGGATTGAGTTAGAAACGTTGAACAGGTTAAAGTTTTTGTAGGATTATCTCACATTGCATTACTTTTCGGATATTTATATGACAGCTACATACATAGCATTTGGCTCACATATGGCTACTGGGTGGGCCAATTTTCGTGAAGAGTTTGATGATTCTATATTTCCTATAAGTTATTGAAATTATGAATTATTCATGTGAAAATTCCAAATTTACTTAACATCGATTAATACTGAAAAATCAGACCTAAAAGAGATACAGATACGACAAAAGTCATAAGACCAAGGCTGTAGATCATTCCAAATTGAACGCAGATCCTGGAGAGAGTAGCAATACTAAAATGGCAATGGATAGGACAGATAGCTCGTCAAGACTACAACAGGTGGACCTCTAGGATTGTTCACTGGAGACCATGGGGACACAAGAGGCATTGGAAGACCCGAGAAGAGATGGCTCGATGACATAAAGCCGTGGGCTGGAACACGCTGGTTCCAAGTGGCTAGAATATAGGCTAGAAAAGAAGAAGTAGAAAAAGAAGAAGACCAAGTGGTAAGCTTTTTAATGCTCTCCGAGCGAATTTCGACCGAGAGATAAAGGTTGACAGTTTACCAACTTAAATGCGGTAATAATGAATTTTTCGAGATTTTGATCCAGTACTATATAATGAACCATTTATCAAATGAACAATATTACATAAAATGTAGTACAATTAAATAGAAGTAAGGCGTGATAATATAATTAAAAATCATTTAGTATTTGGCTACACGCTAAGAAACTAACAGACAGTAAAGAGACTGCCAAACTGACAAATGTGCACGACAAGCGGGTGTATCATACCTCAGTGTCCATGACCTTGGGAAAAAATGCCCCTGCTACCTTTCCGCACAGAACATGAAAATTGTCTCCTACTTACTGTGGCGCTATACAAATCGGTTAGCCGCGATATCAGACATTTTGTGCGTATTCTCGCTAATAATTTTGTTAAAGAAAATAAAGGAAGAAATTAGCAGATAAGACAACAGCCTTTGTACACATTGCTTTTTTTTTAGTAATTCCTGTAATACCGAGTTTCAGCCGGCTAAAATGCAATGTTTTCTCCACAAAGTGTGTGTGTGAGGGGATTACCCCCCGCCCCTCGCTCCTCCTAATCGCCGCTATTGCTTATCCTCCTCCGCCTCACATGAACCCACCACTAATGCCACTTCATGTGCACAGCTTCAACCACGGAGTTCATTTCTCTTTTTATCTCCTCATTCCAAGTGTTCTCTTGTCATTATTTTATTATTTTCATCTGTTTGCACCAGCAATCACTCGCGCTACTTTCAAATCCGTTACTTCAATTTTATGAATAAGCTATCCTTAATCAATCAATCAATACTGATCTGCATTTAGGGCAGTCGTCCAGGTGGCAGATTCCCTATCTGTTGTTTTCCTAGCCATTTCTTAAATGATTTCAAAGAAATTGGGAAGTTATTGAACATCTCCCTTGGTAAGTTATTCCAATCCCTAACTCCCCTTCCTATAAATTAATATTTGCCCCAATTTGTCCTCTTGAATTCCAACTTTATCTTCATATTGTGATCTTTCCTATTTTTAAAGACGCCACTCAAACTTATTCATCTACTAATGTCATTCAACACCATCTCTCCGCTGACAGCTTGGAACATACCACTTAGTCGAGAAGCTCGTCTTCTTTCTCCCAATTATACCAAGCCCAAACTTTGCAACATTTTTGTAACGCTACTCTTTTGTCGGAAATCACCCAGAACAAATCGAGCTGCTTTTCTTTGGATTTTTTCCAGTTCTTGAATCAGGTAATCCTGGTGAGGGTCCCATAAACTGGAACCATACTCTACTTGGGGTCTTACCAGAGACTTATATGCCCTCTCTTTTACATCCTTACTACAACCCCTAAACACCCTGATAACCATATGCAGAGACCTGTACACTTTATTTACAATCCCATTTATGTGATTACCCCAGTGAAGATCTTTTCTTATATTAACATCCTAGATACTTAAAATGAGACCCAAAAGGAACTTTCACCCTATCAACGCAGTAATTAAAACTCAGAGGACTTTTCCTATTTGTGAAACTGACAACCTGACTTTTAACCCCGTTTATCAACATACCATTGCCTGCTATCCATCTCACAACATTATCGAGGTCACGTTGCACTTGCTCACGATCTTGTAACTTATTTATTACTCTATACAGAATAACATCATCTGCAAAAAGCCTTACCTCCGATTCCACTCCTTTACTCATATCATTTATATATATATAAGAAAACATAAAGGTCCAATAATACTGCCCTGAGGAATTCCCCTCTTAATTATTACAGGGTCAGATAAAGCTTCGCCAACTCTAATTCTCTGAGATCTATTTTCTAGAAATATAGCAACCCATTCAGTCACTCTTTTGTCTAGTCCAATTGCACTCATTTTTGCCAGTAGTCTCCCATGATCCACCCTATCAAATGCTTTAGACAGGTCAATCGCAATACAGTCCATTTGACCTCCTGAATCCAAGATATCTGCTATATCTTGCTGGAATCCTACAAGTTGAGCTTCAGTGGAATAACCTTTCCTAAAACCGAACTGCTTTCTATCGAACCAGTTATTAATTTCACAAACATGTCTAATATAACCAGAAAGAATGCCTCCCCAAAGCTTACATGTAACGCATGTCAAACTAGTAATTTTCAGCTTTATGTTTATCACCCTTTCCTTTATACACAGGGGCTACTATAGCAACTCGCCATTCATTTGGTATAGCTCCTTCAAGCAAACAATAATCAAATAAGAATTTCAGGTATGGTACTATATCCCAAGCCATTGTCTTTAGTATATCCCCAGAAATCTTATCAATTCCAGCCGCTTTTCTAGTTTTCAACTTTTGTATCTGCCGGGCTGAGTGGCTCAGACGGTTAAGGCGCTGGCCTTCTGACCCCAACTTGGCAGGTTCGATCCTGGCTCAGTCCGGTGGTATTTGAAGGTGCTCAAATACGTCAGCCTCGTGTCGGTAGATTTACTGGCACGTAAAAGAACTCCTGCGGAACTAAATTCCGGCACCTCGGCGTCTCCGAATACCGTAAAAGAGTAGTTAGTGGGACGTAAAACAAATAACATTATTATTATTTACTTGTGTATCTTATTGTAAATGTCCGTTCGGCTTTGACTGCCTTTATAGTAAAGTCTATCTGAAAATAGTAACCATAGACAAAGGATGAGTAGTCTAATGTGTAGTCGTAGGAGTCGGGTACCAGTTTCCACGAAATAAGAGTGGGAATCTCGACCATAGTTTGAGTCATTGCTCAGATGAGTAGGGTCCCTGAACAGCTGGAGTGAAAATTATCATTGTTATTATATGTGAGCAGAGTTTGTCTTTTTGTTCACGCTTACAATATCTTTAGCAAGCAAAAGCAAAAGCAAAAGCAAAGCAAAGCCATCTCCGTACAGGCCATGAAGGCCCTTGAATTGGTGGAGGGTAAAGGCTTCCACTATTCTACGCCCGGCCATCTTTGCTCCCAGGAATTAACCTGCTACTCATTTTTGGTGTAGGCTGAGTGAACCTCAGGGCCATATACACCTCCGGAAGTGGAAATCTCGTTTCTTGAATTTTACGATTTCCTGACGGGGATTCGAACCCACGTTCTTCCGGGCGAACCGAGCACGCCTTTACCGCCTCGGCCAGGCAGCCCCTAACTTCAGCAAGCCTTGGAGGAAATATATCGCTAATATTTCAGGATTAAAATTGTGAAGTCCTTCGAACTGTTATTCCAGGCTCTCTCTGAAACTTCCTACCGGTGAATTGTTTCGAAAAACGTATAGCTAAGATGCTACTCGCTCTTAACCTAAATATAAATACCAAGATTCAGGAAAATCCACCTATCCGTTTTCCCGTCATGATGTAACAGACAAAAAAACAAAAAAAACAACAACAAAAAAACAGACAAACCGACAAAAATTAAATTGAACATGACGTAGTCCACCTCTGTGGTGTAGTGGTTAGTGTGATTAACTGCCATCCCTGGAGGCCCGGGTTCGATTCCCGGCTCTGCCACGAAATGTGAAATGCACCTTAGCAGTACGTTTTTCAAAACAATTCACCAGAAGGCAGCTTCAGAGGGAGCCTGGAACAGCAACTCGACGGACTTCACAAGTTTTGAAAAGTCAGCCTCGGGAAGTCAACTGAGTAGAGGGGGCTCCGATTCCCACCTCGGCTATCCTCGAAATGGTTTTCCGTGGTTTCTTATCCTCCAGGCGAATGCCGGGGTGCTACCTCACTTAAGGCCACGGACGCTTCCTGCCCTCTTTCCATTTCCCCACAAGGCCCGTGTTCAGCATATCAGGTAAGGCCGCCTGGGCGAGGTACTGGTCCTTCTCCCCAAGTTCCTTCCCCGAGCCAAAGTCTCACGCTCCAGGACAATGCCCTTGAGGGGCTAGAGGTGGGATCCCTCGATGAGCCCGAGGGATGAACCAACCCTGGAGAGTAAATGAATTAAGAACGGAAGAATATGACATACGTCATTATTATTTTGACCTATCCAATATAAAAACCAAATATCAGGTTAATGTTATTTAAAAAAGCAAAAGACGATTTTATATATACAGATACCACTGAATACTGGAGAGAAAATTTCCTTCCGTCACTGAACTTTACGTTAATCTACATTATCGCGGTTATGTCCTGCTCCATGGCTAAATGGTTAAGGTGCTGGTCTTTGGTCACAGGGGTCCAGGGTTCGATTCACGACAGGGTCGGGAATTTTAACCATCATTGGTTAATTCCGCTGGCACGGAGGCTAGGTGTATGTGTCGTCTTCATTAACATTTTCACCCTCATCACAACGCGCGGGTTGCCTATGGGAGTCAAATCAAACCTGCACCTGGCGAGCCGAACATGTCCTCTGACACTCCCGGCACTAAAAGCCATACACTATTTCATTTCATCGTGGTTCTTCTTCTTTTTCGACCACGTTTCCCACACCTGTGGGGTCGTGGGTGTGAACTGTGTCGCATATGTGGATTTGGCCCTGTTCTACGACCGGATGTCCTTCCTGACGCCAACCCTATATGGAGGGATGTCATCACTATTGCGTATTTCTGTGGTGGTTGGTAGTGTAGTGCGTTGTCTGAATATGAAGGGGGAAGTGTTGGGACAAATACAAACACCCAGTCCCCGGGCTAGAAGAATTAATCAAAGGCAATTAAAATCCCTGACCCGGCCGGGAATCGAACCCGGGAACCGCTGAACCGAAGGCCTCAAATTTCATTTCATCGTGGTTATCATCTTCCATCTGTAATTCACCTCCTTCTTTGGAGAACAAGTACCGCATGATTCTCCTGGGTTCAGATTAGGATTATTCAATTCAGTTATTTCTCTTCCAGGTCGTTGTTACTACGTGTTGTCCGGTTTAAAAGTATTAGGATAATATCAGAGTATCTTTTTCTTTTGACAAGTTGTTTCACGTCGCATCGACACACATAGGTCTTATAGCGACGATAGGACAGGAAAGGTCTAGGAGTAGGAAGGAATCGGCCGTGGCCTTAATTAAGGTACAGCCCCAGTATTTGCCAGGCGTGAAAACGGGAAACCACGGAAAACCATCCTCAGGGCTGTCGACAGTGGGGTTCGAACCCATTATCTGCCGAATACTGGATACTGACCGTACTTAAGCGACTGCAGCTATCGAGCTCGTTTATCAGAGTATCTTAGATATGAGTGATGATAGTAAAACAGTTTCCTTTCTATCTCTTTTTGCTATTGGTTTTACGTCGGGACCATGGCTTTAATTAATGTACAGTGACGAAATTTGTCAGGAGTGAAAATGGGAAACCGTGGAAATCCATTTGTATGGCTGCCCACAGAGAGGTTCGAAAGCACTACCTCTCGAATGTAACCCAACAGCTACACGACCAAACTACGTAGCCAACTCTCTCTATACTAGTACTATTCTTTATGTAGCCAATCCCTGTGATGAATGGTGTGGAAGGTTTGCTCGTAGGTGTAGCTGGTGAATGCATACTGGAGGCCTTGAAAGACTGGTGTAGTGATATGTAATCTTACCTTCTGTCTCGGTCACGTAAGCATTCTCATTACCCTAACAGGCTTGTTCAGTGTTGATTAGTTCTGTAACAATTGATGGTCGAGATATTGCAGATGCGACCAACATTTTCGCCGAGAACTCAATATACAGAACGTAATATACACAAACGATGCATTGTTGATCGGTGTCATTTTCAGCTCTCATATATATCAAATCGCCTTTCTAACGTGATAAGTCCGTCGGATGGGGATGTTAGGCCTTGAGAAGAACCCTTGTTGCTAATCGACAGGTGTAGGCAATGTGTCGACACCGGGTGTTACCCTCTCCCTTCATCATCATCATCATCATCATCATCATCATCATCATCATCATCATCACCGAGTGAGTTGCTGAGTGGTTTAGATTACGAGGCTGTCAGTTTCCATTCGGGAGATAGTGGGTGCGAATTCCATTGTCGGCAGCCCTGAAAACGTTTTTTCGTGGTTTCCCATTTTCACATCAGGCAAATGCTGGGGCTGTACCTTAATTAAAAGCATGGTCGCTTCCTTCCCGCTCCTAGCCATTTCCTATGGCATCGTCGCCATAAGACCTGTCTCTGCCGGTGCAACGTAAAGCAAATTGTAAGAAATAATCATCATACACTTAGATGCGCAGGTCGTCCTTGGGTGTCATATAGAAAGACCTGCACCAGGCCTCTCTGGAGGCCACACATCAACTTGCGTTATCATTTCATGACCTGCATGAAATGCCCTCATGTTCGTTAATAATGCCATAGCTTGTTAGACTGTATATTGCAAACGTTGATGTATACATGAACACAGTGGGCAGCTAAGTATCCACTGAAGATTAAAACATAGAAGACCGGGCGAGTTGGCCGTGCGTGTAGAGGCGCGCGGCTGTGAGCTTGCATCCGGGAGATAGTAGGTTCGAATCCCACTATCGGCAGCCCTGGTTTCCGTGGTTTCCCATTTTCACACCGGGCAAATGCTGGGACTGTACCTTAATTAAGGCCACGGCCGCTTCCTTCCAACTCCTAGGCCTTTCCTATCCCATCGTCACCATAAGACCTATCTGTGTCGGTGCGACGTAAAGCCCCCAGCAAAAAAAAAAAAAACATAGAAGAATGGTAGAATAATCCACATTACTCTTATCACATTTCTTCATGTAAAATTCTCCTCAAGCCTATGTTTCGAAAATCTTAAGCCATCATCATTACTGCTCGGTTTGCCAATAATACCTGATTGATATGCATCACACATTTCGCACTGATCTTTCTAAGGTTTGAAAAATCCTATGTTAAAATCATTGCGAAATGTGTACTCAAAACGTCATCTCCTTTCAGGGACAATGCCATCATTCTTATACATCTCTGCATACAAGTCATGCATTTTATTTAGATTTGCCTCAAAATATTATTTTGCAGAATCGTTCCTAAAATAATGGCCTGGAACTCTGAGAAAAATGCCTGTATGTTTCCTAAATAGTTTCCTCCTACCTTCATTAATTCTTGCAATTTTCCTGTGCCCCTACGGTCACTCTCTGGCGTTTCTGTAATATCAGTGTTCGTATGTTGATGGAATGCCTGCTGTCATTTCTTGATGGATACAGTACTTTCGCATCCATCTCTTGGCACAGGCCAGAGTAAAGTGTAGCTTTCACCGAAGTCCCAGTCTCATCCATTGCTATGACATTCATTGTATACGAGTGTTATGAAAGGTGTTGCTCATAGGGTCAGTCGTGCTGCAATAGTACTTTCTGACCCAGTGAGGAAGGCAATGGCAAACTACCTCACTCCTCATCTTGCATAGTATGCCTCATTTTGGTGCTGCCATTGGTTTTTGGGGTTTCCTTATAACCGCATTATCTTTGGTGGTACTATTTGAGGATCCAACCAGCCTCTGGGCTGATGACCTAACAGACAGACATGTTCATGGAAATAATTTATTCTCCCTTGAGAAATGCAAAGTACATTCAAAATTTTTTTTCGCAAACTCTATTTTGATCAGAATGTATAGGCAAATAGTTTGATTCTTGTGTGAGAAGCAGCGTTTTGATTCTCTGCCTTTCCTTCTGCTCCTATCTCTCACTTTTGTAGTTTTATCACAGAAATAAGGTCTGCACCCGGCTAGAAATAGCCACGCGAAATTATTATTATCATAGAAATTGCCCTTTAGTGAAGTTAACAAATTCCAAATTCAGAAAATATAGAATCCCCCCCCCCCCCTCTGGCATCTTTGAAAATGAACATTTAAATTTATAATTACAGTTTTGAAAAGCACATTTCCTTTCTGGTTCTTTTGTGTTAATGTACGGTTTGCCGGCCTGCCTATGTCGTTTCCGTTGCGACTTCTTCGATTCGTGGAGATTTTTTCCTTCCGTGGTACCTGAAAATAAAATATAACACATTACATGCGTTACATGATTGTCACCATAAACAGTATTCTTGGTTTCAAGGACATAACAAAGCCATGAGGTTATGTCAGACCATTCATTTCAGCAGTTGTGTATCCTTCATCTGTTCTTTTTATTTTCTGATCCCGTTGGCTCCATAATGACAGTCTCTCCTGCACCGGTGTGACGGAATAAACAACGTAACCACGAAGAATAACATCAACGAAACCTCAAACACACGTTAATCTAATACACATGCTAGATGTAATTCAGAATGAATTATTCCTGTATAATAATGCTTCTTTTTAAAAGAAAATAATTTGCTTTACGTCGCACCGACTTATCTATATATATAAAGTAGCTTGTCCTGACTGACTGACTGACTGACTGACTGACTGATTCATCATCGCCGAGCCAAAACTACCGGGCATAAAGAAATGAAATTTTGGGGATATATTCATATTAAGATGTAGGTGCTTGCTAAGAGAGTATTTTTGGATATTCCGTCGCTAAGGGGGTGAAAAGGGGGGTGAAATTTTAAAATGAGTGTGTCTATATCTCAAAACTTTAAAAGTTTACAGATGTGAAAATTGGTATTTAAAATCTTATTTAAAAATAAGGAAACACGTATTTTTTTGTTTTCAGACAATCCCAATAGGAGGGGTGATAAAGGGTGAAAAAGTGGTTGAATGCCTTTAATCAAGATACACTACTTATATCTCAGAAACTGAAGATATTACAGACCTCAAAATTGGTACTTTTGATCGCTGTGAAAAATAAAGAAACACATATGTTTTTGTTTTTGGAAAATCCAATTAATGCGAGGGTGAAAGGGGGGGTGAATTTTTAAAATGAGTGCATCTATATCTCAAAAGTTTTAAAGTTTAGAGATGTAAAAATTGGTATTTAGAATCTTCATTAAAAATAAAGGAACACGTATTTTTTGTTTTCGGAAAATCCCAATAGGAGGGGTGAAAAGGGGTGAAAAATGGGTTGAATGCCTTTAAAGAGAATACATATATCTCAGAAACTGAAGATATTACAGACCTCAAAATTGGTACTTTTGATCGCTGTGAAAAATAAAGAAACACATATGTTTTTGTTTTTGGAAAATCCAATTAATGCGAGGGTGAAAGGGGGGGTGAATTTTTAAAATGAGTGCATCTATATCTCAAAAGTTTTAAAGTTTAGAGATGTAAAAATTGGTATTTAGAATCTTCATTAAAAATAAAGGAACACGTATTTTTTGTTTTCGGAAAATCCCAATAGGAGGGGTGAAAAGGGGTGAAAAATGGGTTGAATGCCTTTAAAGAGAATACATATATCTCAGAAACTGAAGATATTACAGACCTCAAAATTGGTACTTTTGATCGCTTTCAAAAATAAAGAAACACTAATTTTTTTTGTTTTTGGAAAATCCAATTAATGCGAGGGTGAAAAGGGGGATGAATTTTTAAAATGAGTGCATCTATATCTCAAAAGTTTTAAAGTTTAGAGATGTAAAAATTGGTATTTAGAATCTTCATTAAAAATAAAGGAACACGTATTTTTTTGTTTTCAGAAAATCCCAATAGGAGGGGTGAAAAATGGGTTGAATGCCTTTAAAGAGAATACTTATATCTTAGAAACTGAATATATTACAGACCTGAAAATTGGTATTTGGGATCTACTTTAAAGAAACAGGTATTTTTTCGTTTTGGGAAAATCCAAATAATGGGGGATCAAAAGGGGGATGAAATTTTTAAATTGAGTGTATCTATATCTCAAAACTTTTAAAGTTTATAGATGTAAAATTTGGTATTTAGAAATCTCCTTTAAAAATAAAGAAACACGTACTTTATTGTTTTCGGAAAATCCTAATAGGAAGGGTGAAAAAGGCTGAAAAATAGGTTGAATGCCTTTAATGAGGCTACTTATATTTCAGAACCTGAAGATATTACAGACCTGAAAATTGGTATTTGGGATCTACTTTAAAAATAAAGAAACAGGTATTTTTTCGTTTTTGGAAAATCCAAATAATGGGGGTTTAAAAAGGGGGGGTGAATTTTTAAAATGAGTGTATCTACATCTTAAAACTTTAAACGTTTACAGATGTAAAAATTGGTGTTTATAATCTCCCTTAAAAATAAAGGAACACGTATTTCTTTGTTTTCTCTAAATCCCAATTAGAGGGGTGTAAAAGGGTGAATAATGGGTTGAATGCCTTTAATGAGGATATATATATCTCCGAAACTGAAGATATTACAGAACTTAAAATTTGTAAATGGGATCTCCTTTAAAAATATAGAAACAAGTATAGTTTTGCTTTTGGAAAATTCAGTTAATGGCGGTTAAACAGGAGTGGCGAATTGGGGTGATTTTTTTGAAAGACTATATCTACAGAATATCTCAGAAGCGTAAAATGTTACAGACGTAAAAAGTGGGTATTTGGAATCTCCTGTAAGTGTAAAGAAACATAGGTGATTTGTCTTTGGAAACTCCACTTAAGGGGAACTAAAAAGGGGTGAAATTTTAAAATGAGAATTTCTACAGTATATCTCAAAAAACTTAACGTGTTACAGAAGTGAAAAATGGTATTTTTTATCTCTATTGAAAATAAAGAAACGTGTATTTTTAATTTTCGGAAATACAACTTGGGTAGTGGGGGGGGGGGAAGTGACTGAAAATGGTGTTGAATTCTTTTAATTAGGCTACTGATATCTAAAATATGAAGATGTTACACACGTGAAATTTTATTTTTGGAATCTGCTTTAAAAGTAAACAAACACGTAATCTCGGAAAATCCAATGAAGGGGGTTTGGAGGATTAAAGGATTGAAAAAATTAATTGACTTAATTGTATGAGAATACATACATCTAATAAAAACTAAAGTTGTTACAGACGTGAAAATTGGTATTTTGATCTCATTTAAAAACAAAGAAAAGCGCGCTTTGGGGGGAAACAATCTTGGGAGGGGGGGGGGGGGAGTGAAAAGGAGTTGAATTCCTTTCATGAGGACACATAAATAAAAAACTGAAGAGGTTAGTGTGGTGATAATTGGTATTTAGAAGATCCTTTACTATTAAAGGAACAAGTACTTTTTGCCTTAATATCACTTTGTGAGGGAGGGGGGGGGAGTGTAAAGGAAGTTAAAAAAGTGAATTATTTTTAAGGGGATACTTATATCTCAAAACTGAAGGTAATAAACGTGAACATTGGTATTTGGAATCTCCTTTAAACATAAAGAAACACGCCTTCTTTTAATTTTTTTTTTGGGGGGGGGGGTAAATAAACTTAACGGCGGTGGGGTGTAAAAGGAGGTGAGACCAATTGATTTTACTGTTCATAATGTACTTATAAGGAGCCTCCGTTGCTCAGGCGGCAGCGCACCGGCCTCTCACAGCTGGGTTCCGTGTTTCAAATCCCGGTCACTCCATGTGACATTCGTGCTGGACAAAATGGAGGCGGGACACGTTTTTCTCCGGATACTCCGGCTTTCCCTGTCATCATTCATTCCAGCAACACTGTCCAATATTTCATTTAATTTGTCACTCATCGATCATTGCCCCAGAGGGGAGCTTCGGCAGCCGGCACAATTCCTATTGTCGCCGCTAGATGGGGCTTTATTCATTCCATCCCTGATCCAGTCGAATGATAGGAAACAGGCTGTATACTTGCGATGTACTTATTCTGATCATAAACCGATCATTTTTAATCTTTCCTGGGTACTATTTCAACAGTCATATTTTCCTTCTGAGAACGTTCTTAGATTAGAGTAGATTCTCCTGGCATATAAATAAAAATTTAAACACATTTGAAATAAACGATAGGAATGAGATTGGCCGTCAAATTGTTCACCTCTATAACAAGGTCAATAATACACGGAGGTATGTCATTCGTATCGCCAGAAATTCCGCACACTTGCCTACGCGCAACAATGGTGCTGGTCACATTGTCAGCAATGACAATGGCAGCAGATGTAATTTACCGCCAAGTAGCGGTCTTGCATATTGCTGTGGGGTCCATAATAATAATAATAATAATAATAATAATAATAATAATAATAATAATAATAATAACAATAATAATAATAATAATAATAATAATAATAATAATAATAATAATAATAATAATAATAATAATAATAATAATAATAATAATGTTCTGGACCGTCGTCACATGTGCGGACCACGCTGGAAACGGGACCTGGACGGCTAATGACTAAGAATGCAGTCCGGTCGCGGGTTCAGTAGGCTACCGCCAAGGCACTCAAGACGACACCACGACAGATCCCCGGAAGGATTTGAACCATATTAAAAATGCTTATAGGAAAAGATGGCAAAGATTTAGGGACCCACCTAACTGGGTGGAATACCTGGACCTAGCCCGGGAAGTACGAAATCGATTGCTGGAAAGAAAGATTGAAAAATGGGAGGAAACTTGCCGTAATCTATTAGAAAACGAGTCAGGTCGCGAATTTTGGCGGATTCTCGCAGAAAACGAGTCAGATCGCGAATTTCGGCGGATTATATATCTAAAACAATAAGCATTCAATTATAAATTTCAGTATAATACCGTAGCGAAGCACGGGTATCTTGCTAGTATATACATATATATACACCAGGTGGCTCACGGACGCCGTACTTTCTACTTATAAATGTCCCGCATGCGTAAGATGTGTGGGGTGTCTACCAGCTGATTTGAACAGGGGAACTACTGCCAGCAGGCAGGTTACGTCAGAATATGAAGAGATAAGAAACAGAATCACACTCGCAGCATGTTACTCAGCGCGGCCGGTCGAATGCATCCGTTGCATTCGTAAACATCGTTTTCAACCGTATAGTTCTAGACTGGTGTATGGTACAGCCGCACTATATTTGCTGTCTGCATATCGGCAATGGCTAGTGTGATCAGCAGCGGTGAATACATAGACATTATTTTAAACTGGACAACCTGTCGGAATGCAACAGAAGCTCCAAACAGACGTACGACTTCTACACACATATTTCGCCGAACAGTATTCGTTTTTGTTCCATGCAATCATCTCTTTTATCGAGTTGAATGTCTACACGTGTCTAAATTAATAAGTGATTAAATTTCCTTTTCCGCATCTTTGGCGTGTTAACAAACAGTAGCGGCGATCAGGGGGTGGGGCGTGAAGGGAAAGTCGCCCCCGCCCCTCGCCATTTTGTGGAGTAAACATTACATATTCACTTTAGGCACCTGGAACTAGGAATTATTATTATTTGTTTTGCTAATTGCTTTACGTCGCACCGACACAGATAGGTCTTATGGCGACGATGGAACAGGAAAGGGCTAGGAATGGGAAGGAAGCAGCCGTGGCCTTAATTAAGGTGCAACCCCAGCATTAGGAAACGTCTAGGAGTGGGAATGAAGCTACCGTGTCCTTAATTAAGGTACAACCGCTGCATTTGTCTGGTGTGAAAATGGGAAACCAGGGAAAACCATCTTCAGGGCTGCCGACAATGGGGTTCGAATCCACTTTTTTCCGAATGCAAGCTGATAGCTAAGTGACCCAAACCGCGTGGTCTCTTCCTCGCTACTGTTCATCAAATTCTTCTGCATGGTTTCGAAACCTGGGCACTGTTAGCTGAGATTAGCATAAACTTGAAATATTTCAAAAGCGTTGTTTACCTACAATTCTTGGCACCTTGCTTTCAGATTGTTAGTGGAACTCACAGGTTAGAGAGCCATGTTCTTATCAACCGGTCACCAAAGATAAAGTTTAGAGTTGTGTTTCCGTTGGTTTAACACATCTGCAGAATAGAGGTAACCCGACTTTCAAAGCAGGTATTGGATTGCCGTCACCCTCTAGATTAGTAAATTACACGCAGTACTCCAAATAAAATGAGAAAGAGTCATGTAGAATCAAAGTCCAAGTGACTGACGTCAATGATGAAACAGCTGAAGAAAACACCAAAAATGCTTACTTACATAATTTTCGGGAAGTCAGAAACGTCATATATCAAAAACCAGGGTGGTAATATTCTGTGTCAACAGATAGTTTGTAAAATATCATCACGATAACTGTCAGAGGACAGCATGTTTCCCACAGTGTTCCCATCCTGTGCATTGAATGCAAATTGGCTGTAGCTCAAATTGTGGGAGATCCTAAGTACGATACGATAGAGAGAAAGAACCAAGTCTCGGATGAGACATGAACCCGTTAATCTGCCGTACGACTTTCTTTGTTTCTTTTTTTCTCTTTTTCTTCTTCTTTCTTTCTAGACCATTGTTTGAGATCGATGGAATGAGACGAGCTGAGAGGCAGGAGATAGCGGAACAGTATTTTGGGGCGTATCAGCTGTTGCTCTGAGTTTCTCTCCCCTTTCACCCGGTGATTGCTGGGCTGAGAGTTCAGAGACTGCGTGTTCCATTCATAAAGATATCCAGAATCTTTCCTGGCATTCCTGAGGGTGTACCCTTCCTTCAAGAAAACATATTATAACCCAAGTTTTAATTTGCCATTGATGAGAAATGATTAAAATGATCTTTCATTTACAGGTTGTTATGCCACCTCTAACCTATTTTCATTAAATGAGTTCATTTAATTTTATCAGGAGAACTGAGTGTGCCACCAGCAGTAGGTGTATTAGTGAGAGAGTGTTTAACTCTTAAGTTCGTGGTTTGGATCCGGTTGAGGTAGTCGATTTTTGAAGGCTGGCCAAACATATTGGCATGTAAAGCCTCAATATCTGTAGTTGTGTATTTAGTATCACCAGGTACAATCAAATGCATTCAAAGGAACCATGCAGTAGAATTCTATTTTCGTTGCTAGACAGTACACGGAATATCAAAACTAGTAGGCAAGCCGCTTAAACGGCACCACTGCGGGTGGTCTGTAACTCGGTAGCTGAGGCTATATTATTATATCCACATTGCACAAGATGACCACCTCTGCGGTGTAGTGGTTAGTGGGATTAGCTGCCACCCTTGCAGTCCCAGGTTCGATTCCCGGCTCTGCCACGATATTTGAAAAGTAGTACGAGGACTGGAACGGGTTCACTTAGCCTCGGGAGGTGAACTGAGCAAAGGGGATTCGATTCCCACCTCAGCCATCCTCAAAATTGTTTTCTATGGTTTCTCACTTCTCCTCCAGGCATTATTATTATTATTATTATTATTATTATTATTATTATTATTATTATTATTATTATTATTATTGAAAATGAAAACCTACAACCTGTTTTCCAGTCTTTGACCGGGTCAGGGATGTAATGAATGAATCATATATAGGCTGTTATTACGATGGGGTCGCCACTCCCAAAAGTGATTTATATTAATGAGTGATAGATGCTATGAAATGAGAATGGAGAGTGTTGCTGGAATGAAAGATGACAGGGAAAACCGGAGTACCCGGAGAAAAACCTGTCCCGCCTCCGCTTTGTCCAGCACAAATCTCACATGGAGTGACCGGGATTTGAACCACGGTATCCAGCGGTGAGAGGCCGACACGCTGCCGTCGGAGCCACGGAGGCTCCCCATTATTATTATTATTATTATTATTATTATTATTATTATTATTATTATTATTATTAATTATAGTTACATCCATTTAGGAAGGCTCAAATTGTGCCGATAACATAATGGGCTGACTCGGCCTAAGCAAGGAGTCACCTTTTTTATTTTGAACCTATAGGTACATATATCTAAACATATTTACAACAGAAATAATTACAACTTATACATTTATAAAATAAATATGCACAGATGATATCGTTAAATAACTTCTTATCTTCCCATTTTGGGAATCTTTTCTTCAGTATTACTGGAACTGCGGCCTGGAACTTCATGCTGTTTGGCGTAAGTCAGAGGAAAAGTCGTTCCTAGAAACTTCTTCGCAATGTGGCAGGTGCTCAGGAGGGTGGCTTTCTGTAGTTCAACGTATGTGTGATGATGCAAGTTTACTTGTAGTATGGCCAGAGAGCTGTGCAAGCTATTTGGAATAACACCGGTACATGATATTACTATTGGAACTGTGGTGACTGATTCTGGTTTTCACAGGCGTTGCATTTCTGTTGCCAGTTGTATGTATTTTGGTATCTTTGTGGCTATTTTTGCTGGCGGATTGGAGGTGTTTGGACAAGCAATTTCTATAAGGGATGCGGATCTTTTTGATTTATCGATTAGAATAAAATCTGGCCTATTGTTGCTGAGTGTGACATCGGTTATGGCTTCTCGGTTCCATAGTAATTTGTATGAAGAGTTTTGGAGAACGGGTGGAGGTGTATATTTCCAATATGCAGTTGATGACCAAAGAAATCCACATTGTGCAGAAAGTTTCAGGTGAATGATCTTAGCTATCCGATCATGTCGGTGCTCATGATCAATGTTGGCCAAGTGTGGGCAGCCAGATATGACGTGCTGTATGCTCTCTGTTGTTCTGGAACAGCCGCGGCAGTTGTCTGTGACAAGTGTTGGATCATTCATGATGAATTTACGGTAGTTTCGTTAGCAATTACTTGATCTTGGATGGCCGGAACAAATCCTTCTGTTTCTGGGAACAAACCAGTGTAGGTCAGCCAAGCGTGTCATGCAGGTTTGTTGATATGAGGCTGATCCAGTTCGTGGGGATATGTCCCGTGAAGAGGTTTTTGCTTCCACGTGGCCATATTCATCACCTTTGTAGGTGGGGTAGAAACAGGCATTTACGGCGACGAAAGATTGAGAGGTGTATAGTTTATATCAGCTCTGCAAAAAGCTTGATGAAGGCATTATATTTCAGCTCTCGAATGGAAATATTCTCTTAGGTTTGATATGAGATTGGTGTGTAATGAAACCGTTCAATACATCGTAATGAGTACGTCGTAATATCCTGCTAATTCAATATGCCGTTTTCCGCGACATTTTACGATTAATAGTGTCATATTCAGTTTGTTTTGTCCAAACCGGGACGCGAGTGACACTATGCCGACTGGGAGAGCTGCAGTCTACTATGGAGATGGAGTCGGAATGCCTTTCTTTCTTGGATGTTCTAGTAAGAAAGAAATCGGACGGCTCATTAGGGCATACCGTCTATTGTAAGCCTAGCCACACAAATCGCTATCTTCATGCAGATTCTCACCACCATCCAGCACAAAAACAAGGTATTCTCACAACACTCGCCAAGAGGGAGAGACGAATTTGTGAGCCATCAAATAGCCAGGTGGAGACGCTCAGAGTCACGTTCAAGGGTAATGGTTACAGCTATTTGCAGATTCATTGAGCCCTGCATGCCAGAGAAACGACCAAGCAAAGCTCACAGAAGGAAGAAGTGAAGGCAACTGCCTACTTGGCTTACATTCAAAACACCACAGATGGAATTGCCAAGGTCCTCCGCAACACAATATAAAAACCGTGTTTGACACCGCCACTAAAATTGCTCACAGTCTGGGTAAAACCAAGGACAAATTGTCCCCACTTTTACATCCTGGGATAGACGAAATTCCCTGTACTTGCGGTAAGGTACACATCGGCCAAATATGCCGGTCCATTGGTACCCGTATCAAGGAACATGAACGTAATATTCGTCTCAACCAGCCAGACAAACCAGCAATAGTTGAGCACGCTCTATCGTCGGGTCATGATGTCATGTTCCAAGATGCTCGAGCTCTTACCCACACTAGACACTACAGGTCCAGGATTATACGGGAAGCTGTGGAAATACGTAGAAATCCTAACAATTTCAACAGGGACACTGGCTATCAATTACGTAATACCCGGCTGCCAGCCATTAAGGATTTACGTAGATAGTTCCCTGCCCTGTCCCTTCACTATTTTTATTTCGTCTCGGTGTTTTCCAAATTCGTACGTTCCTCATCGTCAGATGTTTCATTCCAGGCTTGTGTCAATGTCATACACCTGTCAATGTCATATGTTACGTACACATGTCATGTGACCCTCTTAGACTGATTCTAATGGTTCGGTCAGCTTCCGCTTCGAATGCTAGCGCTGTGCTCCGTCCGGGGAGCCATCTGGTGACGAATGAACGTACAATTTCCATTTCTATTATAACGTCCAAATTCAAAGCTCATTGTTTAAGAAGCCTTTCTCGTGGACAGTCGAGATTTTCTTCTGATTACGCAGAGCACAGTTCTCTGCGAAACGTAAAGAATTTCACCTTATTTTCTTGTCACGGCATAAGCCCAAAAGCCTATATCACGTCTACCTTCGTAATATTTTGAATGGATATCTATGCGAAATACTGGAAAAGCTGCGGAAGCTACAACTCCTTATGATATCTGCCTTTGTCAGCATTATACCAACGAACTTACGGATATTTAAAAATAAGTTTAAAAGTTAATATTAATATGATCACCTAAATTATTTCCTACACCTAAATTCGAAATAATGTACACCTAGCTAGCCTACTTAACCTAGAAAACGTAATCTACTGAACACCAACTGAATACTTGTTATAAAATTCAAACAAATATCACTAATTTCAGTTTCTACCAACAAGCACTAAACACCAATATATAAACAGCACTAAATGGACCACACACACATACACAAAATTAAACAATTTTAATAGTTTTTACTACTTTATCACTACGATAATGCAAGATCACTCTCAACAGCCGACCATTCACCAGCGCATCGGTAACACGTGCAATTTTTTACTTCTGAATTCGCCTTCAGGGTGTCGAAACGCTTCTTGTTTTAGTTAAGTTTCAAGTCATAATTCTTACCGTTCAACACGATCTTCGAGTACGGAGGTCTTAGTGAAGCGGTGTAGATGGTATTCCCTAAGGTATGTTACTTGGTGACATTCTATATTATTGCGTTATAGGCAGGCTTTCCATATTGTTTGGGTCTAACCAAGCACACTGTTACAATATAACTGACTCGTTACTGATTTATTATTTTTAAAGATTCATACTGTTTCTTAATTTTACAAAGATAATTGGAAGTGACTTAATTTTTACTTTAAGTTTTATTCCGTAACTACTATGCAGTTAAGGTAGATATTTTACAGTTGAAACACAAGAATTGTAGTAAATGTTAACCTTTATTTAAGATGAAACATTGTAAAAACGAAGATTTTGAATTGCACAGAAAAATCTTATGTTTATTTTACACTTACACTGCTATGATTATTTGTTTCTACATTTGTTTCTTCATTTATTTCAACAGAAAACACTCCATTACTCACTGTGTATTGCACACAATTATTGTCACTTTTGTTACATATTTTTAACATTTGTATTCTTGCTGCAGCTTGTTGTTAAACACTCATTCCTTTACCTCTTGTCAAAAATGTGGACGAGTGTAAGACCGCTAAAACCGAACACGACTCAGCGATGTCTCAAAGGAAAGATACAAGCGAAATGGGTCTTTCACAGAATGACCAGCTGATGAAATAGGAGAAACAACTTTTTCTTTGCCACTCAGAAGTATTTTGCAGCTATTTTCAGGTTTAAATTCGCAGAACTCTGGATAGTTTGGAACCCGGACAATACCGTGGAATTTATTTCAAAACCAGGACTGTCCGAGCTAATGCCAGATGTATGTAAATCCTAACTATATGTGAGGAAGCTACAGTATGCTGTTTGGTTATTTAATTATCCATCCTTTTGTTTACTGTGAGAAGTTTGAAAAAGACAGACATGTAATAATTCTGACCCCTTGAGTTACGAGGGAGTGACGCAAGTAGAAAGTAAGCTTGGAATGGGAAGGCCATTGTGAAATGTGAGTGTGAATTCTGAGCGTCATCACCATATTGACAGAATGCGAATAAAGAGCTTTTTTAGTTCTCAGGAATGCGATGAGATAAAGCAAGAGATAAGGTTCTCTTTAGGAATAAAGAAGTGCTAATTAATAACCACAACCTCTTGATTAAGAGAAGAGTGGGAGACGCTTCCTGTCCCAAAGTAGATTTTCTTTTAATGAAGTGATCAACAATATTACTCTGGCGTCATAAGATTGTTAGCGTATACAGACCACTGTCTCGGGCAACTAAACATCTCTCGTGTGAATCCGAAATACGAAGAGTACTGTTTAAGATACTAGGGGAAAATGAGCAAGAAGAATATGAACTCTGTTATATCCTTATCGCAAACACTGTAAAATTAGTTCGATTTGTAACCGCTAAAAGCCGGCGTGTGCCCTGGAACGCGTGTTTGAACACATTAAAGCCGTATTTCCTGTAGAAACATTGGAGTCTCTCAAGCCAGAAGATTCGTATCGGAGAAGGAGATGTGCGGAGAAGGTGAGAGGGATGGCGGCCGCGGCCTATACTAGGAACTGTCCCAGCATTCGCCTTAGTGCAGGAGAATGGGAAACCACGGAAAACCATTCTCAGGACAGCCGACGGTCGGGACCAGCCCCTCTCCGTCTCCCGAATACAGAGGCGTAGAGCCACGGCAAAGCCGCGGCCACCCGTCCTCCGCTCGGTTGGTCGGTCGGAGTGCAGAGCTGTCGGACCAGCCGAAGCCCACTCTGCAACTGCCGACCCAGGGCTTTGTTTGATCATATGATTAACCATTTATCCATTACTTCGGTTTTTAGCGAATAAAACATTCGCTAGTTCAGTAAATACCTACATATTATTGGCCATCATTTAGGAAAGGGTAGAAATTGAAAACACTGGAATAGGCTTGTATTTGAAATGAATATTTGAATATTTGAGGTATGAAATGAAAATCCACAGCCTGTTTCCAGTCATTTCACCGGGTCAGGAATGGAATGAATGAATGAATGAATGAATGAAGTCTCCATCTAGCGGCGAGGATGGGAATTGTGCCGGCTGCCAAAGCATGTCGCCCTCCTCTGAGGCAATGATTAATGACTAACAGATGAAATTATATAACACTGGAGAGTGTTGCTGGAATGAGAGATGAGAGATGACAGCGAAAACCGGAGTACCCGGAGAAAAATTTGAGGTAGGCGTATACCTATTCCAAATTTCAGCTCAAAATGTCCCGTAATTTAGGCGTGATTGATCGAGAAACGAAGCGACACCATGCCACTTATAACCTGTTAACCGATTTTTATAAATATTTCCAAAAATATTTTATTTGAAACAAAAAACATAGGCCTACGTACCAGTATGTATTCGTCGTTTAGCTCCACACTTCTTGTAACTAAATAATTTAAATCCGCTTGTAACCATCGTCGCCTTGATCTCAATCTATTTCTCTTACCCTCGAAATCCCAGTCCATTGTTCTCCAAGGTAACCTATCCTCCTACATTCGCCTCAGATGACCCCACCATTGATGTCGCTTGATACGTACGGCTTCATCCATAGAGTTTGTTCGTAACTCAGCCTCTGTCTCCTCACTTTGGAATAGCCCGTGTCATTCGTCACATCTACAAGTGATCAGCTTTAACTGCTCCATTTCAAGTAATACTAATCCCGTATTGACTATAATCAATCAATGAATATTCAAGATAAACTTAAATATTATAATTAAGCGGTCACCCTATTCAATACAATATATAATTTATTAATATCTAGGACATGTTTCGTCCCCTAAGGGACATCATTAGCTAATAATAAATTAATATTAATATATCAGAAATAAATATTAAAATTGGAAAGACACATTAAAATTTTTGACAATTTAAACTAAGGTCTTCAAATTTTGTTAAAATTGTAAGTCATAAGACAGTCAAATTGTCCATATTTCTCTTGTTGATGTTCTTGGAAAATACCAGTTTTGCTTATAAAATCTTGAAATGCCATTTGTTGTAAAGAGCACACTTGATTTGTATTCCTTGGTGAAAGATTTGTTGAAACTTTTCAAGCATTGTCAAAAATTTTAATGTGTCTTTCCAATTTTAATATTTATTTCTGATATATTAATATTAATTTATTATTAGCTGATGATGTCCCTTAGAGGACGAAACATGTCCTAGATATTAATAAATTATATATTGTATTGAATAGGCGGGCCGCTTAATTATAATATTTAAGTTTATCTTGAATATTCATTGATTGATTCGTCACATCTGTTAATATCAGCAATCATTCTCACTACTTTGATGTCTATTACTCCTCGCTTATGAATAAGGTATCCTGAATCCACTCCCATTCAGAAAAGTCAGTCTGAAAATAAACGATGTAAAGATGGTTTCGTCCATTAGTCCAGCAGCTATGTGCTTGATACTATCATTTTCCAAATTTATCTCAGTTTAATGTACTATGGCACGAATTTCAAATTCCTACTTACTACGTTTTAGAATGATAAACTAAAATACAACTATAGCCGTTAATTATAATTCATTTCTCACAGACGCTCTTGAAATTGTCGCGTTAGAAATCTGAAGTCAACTTGGAAAAATAATCTACTACGGAATATTTTTGGTGTAGGAACCTCTCCAGAGGCTGACGTACTTCCCACCTCGCTCGGCAAACCAATCGATATGTTGGCTGTCGTCATCATGTTAATAATCTAATGCCATATTATGCACCGAACGAACTGGCTATGCAATTTGGGTCACGTATCTGTTAGCTTCCATTCGGGGAGGTAGTGGACTCGAACCCCACTGTCGGCAACCTTGAAGATGGTTTTCTTATTTTTGCACCAGGCAAATGCTGGGGCTGTACCTTAATTAAGGCTCTGGTTGCTTCCTTCCTAATCCTAGACATGTTCCATCCTATTTTCACTATAAGGCCTGTCTGTGTCGATGCGATGTAATTGTTACACTCACGTAACCTTTGTACTTGGTCTGGGAGTAAGCTATTACGCGATTTTTTGCAAACTATTTCTCAAATAAAATATTGTCAATTCTATGTCTTGAAATAAAACATAGTAATGTGAAAAATGTCTATGATATTGTTTGTGCAAAATTTCATTAATTTCCTCTCAGCTGTTTAGACGTGATGTAATTTTGGAAGGTAGATAGACTTATTCAGACTCATTTCAGTTTTATACATAGAGACATAGAGATTAATTTACGTAATAAAAACCACGGTAATAATATATATTTGTTTACGGTCGTTAGAGACCACGTTAGGTAACATTTACGTTTTTCTGAAAGCCTTCTTCACAGCCCGAATCTTTAGCATCCTTTCTCTGGCAACCCGTCTTCGTTCTTCCGTCCACCCACGGTTACGTTTTGGTTCGTCATGGAATCCCTGGAATTTGTCGATCACTGACCTAAACTTTGTTCGGTTTGAGATGTCTTCTGCATTTAGTCCCACATGTTTGAGATCCTTTCTCACCTCCCTGAACCATTTGTCCGACACTTTAGGTCTGCTGTCCAGTATTGTGAAAATCCTTTTCGTTAGTCTCTTCTCATCCATTCTAAATAAATGCCCATAGAATTTAAGTCTCCTTTCTTTCATGGGCTCAGTTAGCCTTTCATTGTCACGGTAATGTTCTTCCCTTCCTCGCAACCTATACTGTCCATCCACAATCTTTGCACCCATTATTTTGCGAAGTATCTTTCTTTCGAATTTCTCAGCTTCTCTCAGTCCCACTTTCCCCGTCATTTGGAGGCATTCACTAGCGTAGAGACATTCCGCTTTAATCACTGTATTGTAGTGCCTCAGTTTAGCTCGCCTGAAAATAGTTTTCTTCTTGTATACAGGATATGTCCTACGAAAAGCCGCAGCCATCTTCTCTTGTCTGGTGTCCAAGGTAATAATAATAATAATAATAATAATAATAATAATAATAATAATAATAATACATTGACTTGAGTTTTAGGATAAACAGTCAAACAATTTGTTACTTCTTTTTCGTGGACATAATATTCTAGAAATCAATAATGCAGTGCAATATTAGTGGGGTGTTGTTTTAATTACCTACGTATATAAATGTTTATAAATTCTGTGAAATTCATCCTTTCAAAAACAAACGGAAATTTTGACATTCATTGCGCACTCAAACAGAGGGATAGAAAATACCCGTTTGAATCCAATCGGTAGTTCTTTGTAAATACAATATGAAATGCATAAAAAACGAAAATGGCCGAAAAGATATTACGTCCCTAAAAGTCGATTCGTTTAGAAAACGTTTTAATGGAGGTAAATGTTGCAAAATATCTGAACATTAAATTAAAAGAGGAGCTATAGGAGATATTATTTCAGATTTTGAAGGTTCAAATAGTGTCTTGCCAGTCTTTGCATAAAAAGAACTGTCTTTGAATGGAGCTCGATGTGGGTATAATTCAAAATTAGAATAACTTAAAAGTTAAAGAATTAGGGCAAACATTTTGAGATAGTTCTTAAGTTGTCAGAACTCAAACAAAAATTGCCTAATGATTCCGAGTCGAGGTGTAAACTCTCCATCTTCTCTGGTGTGCTTTGAAGATAAGGAGATTACTCACTAAGAAATTACTTTTTCATATCACTGCAGACGAAGGGAGAGATGTAGGATTGTGCAAGTGGCCCAGGCCACAATGTATAATGGGATCCCGAATCTGATGCTGAAACAAAGAAGGATATTACGAAGACAATAGAACCCATACTGTCATTGTTTATAGTGTTGGCTGTTCAAGACTTTCATCACGTGTTCCGAATAACGAACTACTCCAGTCTTAGTTGCTCAAGTGCTCAGAATATCAGACCAAGGAGCAGCACGTCCGAGGTTCTAATCTGGGTTTCTAAACACGACAAGCTGGAAAGATTATTCCAGCACTATCCTTATTCACAAGATGTAATGTCCGTAGAAATGGAAATACTGCACATTGACTATGAGGAATGTAAGTACGCTAAACGCACATGTTAATACCTATGGAAGACAGTTGAATTTCATCACACAGTTGTGTGTAATTCTTTGCCACTCATGCAATTTTTCATAGGGTAAGGATCTTGTTGACAGCTGCAAAATTGGGCATTTATCACCATGTACTGCCAGCCATCTGGTAATATAACTGAGTTCTAAACTAAAGATGTTATGTCAGATGATCTGCCTGAAATTTGGAAAAGAAAGCTGGAGAATGTTATGCTGTGAAACAGAACAGCTATACAATGAAGCTGACGTAGTGCTTTCATAAAGCTTCAGATGCTAAGATGAACTGGGCACATTGCTAAAATGGAAGACAATAATTGTCAAAAAATGATGTTTCCAGAAACCTTATGAAAGTTGTAGGGGAGGTTAAAGCTTCGATGTTTGGATGATGTTCAGGAAAAGAAATAGGGAAGAATGAGAGAAGTTTTCAGAGAATACAAAGATTCGAAAAGGGCTATTGGAGGGGAATTCTCGACTATAACATTTTTAAAATACCTTGAATGCCTAGAATGTATCGTATGACGTGTGTTTCCGAAATCTGCTTATACTGGAATTGTGAAGCTACTTTTTGGGAACGACACTTAAGAAAGATAGAGAACCTTCGCTCCGGAAATCCTCTGAGGAAAAACCCTGCAGGATGTACGCAGCGTGTGCGATAGAGAACTGTGCAGTTATAATGGTCTTCACAGGTCACCAATAATCAGAAAGAAGAATCCATTTGATAATTATGCACAGTGCTGGACTTTACTGGGAAATCTGAGCATGTGTAGCCATCGTCAGATCAGTTCAGTTCAGTTGAGGGTGGTTTTTGAAGAAACATGTCTTATTGCCTTTGGCAGATCAGATGTAAAGATTACCATGATACGACCAAATAGGGAACTGCCTACGTGCGTTTAATTAAACATTGCAGGTTATGGAACCAAATGCCACCAAAAATGCGTAGCTTCTCCCAGTTGACAAAGAATGGTGATATGGCTACTTTCATAACAGTACCCTTTTTAATGGGTGGCGTAACTGATGCTAACAAATTGACGTTTCTTCTTTCAGCTCTTCATTCGACCTGAAAAATGTGTACCAAAACATAGACACTGCTTTTAGTTCTGAGAGCCATTTTATGTGGGAAAGGTCTTCTGTTTCTGTAACCACTCCTTACACTATGAAGGTCTCCGAACACTTTTCTTCAAGCGACTTTTATTGCGTTATATCGTGAACAAACATTCGATAACAGTCAGAACATGGCCTGATGGTGCCATTGCCTGTTCTAGACGACGAACGGAGCTGAAAGGGTTTCCGAATGTATGTGGAGGAGTACGGTTTCAAGCCTTAGAAGATTTCTGGAACGTGTATGTGGCCCTTTAGCGAGGTATATTTTTACCATTTACGGAGTATATGGCAGGAAGTGTCATATGAGCAGTTTCGGTATCTATCTTCAGATATAATTGTATGGATTTCTGAACATTAAGATCTCTTCTAAGTTGGCAAATATATTTCTTTCAAATTAAGTTACAAGTAGAATATTCTAGACATAAAATGACAATGTTTGAAGAACAGTTCTATCTACCGTGATATTGACGAATTTCGCCAGGAACAGAACAGAATGAAAACCGCAGACACTTGGATATTAAACCGTCTCTGTACAGGCCATGAAGACCCATGGAGGAGTGGAATATGAAGGCCTCTACTATTCTTAACCTTGGTACTAAGCGAAATAGAGCGGTGAGATACGTCTTCGTTCCCAGAAATTAATCTGTTGCTGATTTCTAGAGTAGGATGAGAGAGCCTCAGTGCAACGTGCTTCTTCATAAGTAGAAGAATCTGAATATTTCAACTTCCTGATGGAGAATCGATTCTTTATTCTTCTACGTGAGCCGAGCTGGCCTTGGCTAGGAAGCCTCTCTGCTTCTGTTATCATTGATTACCCTCATCTACTCCCTTGCCCGGCTCCATGGATAAATGGTTAGCGTGCTGGCGTTTGGTCACAGGGGTCCCGGGTTCGATTCCCGGCAGGGTCGGGAATTTTAACCTTAATTGGTTAATTTCGCTGGCACGGGGGCTGGGTGTATGTGTCGTCTTCATCATCATTTCATCCTCATCACGACACGCAGGTCGCCTACGGGAGTCAATTCAAAAGACCTGCACCTGGCGAGCCGAACTTGTCCTTGGGCACTCCCGGCACTAAAAGCCATACGCCATTTCATTTCATCTACTCCCTTTAAGAATGAATTCCTTAGCCTTATATTCCATTATTTTCTCTGTGCTTATGCTTTCATTCTTAAGAGCCCCGGCGTGTATGGGTAGCTTGATTGCCTCTTGTCTGCAGGTTCTGCTTTGATTCTCAGCCAGTCCTGGTATTTGAAATCTGAGAAACTGTGTGATACGAGAGGCAGCGGACCCGATGAAGAAAGCTATGGAATACGGCTAAGGACTACGTGGCACTCCATTATGTCCAGGGTAACAATAGTTTCTTTCCTCTTTTCTTTTTTGCTGTTTGTTTTACGATCCACTGACACAGATAGCTTTTGTGGCGACCGGCGATGAGACAGGAAAAGGCTACAAGTTGGAAGACACATACGTTAGCCCCAGAATTTGTCTGGCATATAAACCATGGAAAAACATCTTAACGGCTTCCGACAGTGGGCTTCGAACCACCATTTTCACATCAGGCAAATTCTGGGGCTGTACGTTCATTATAATTTTTTACTATTTGCTTTACGTCGCACCGGCACAGATACTGTAGGTCTTATGGCGAAGATGGGACAGGCAAGGCCTAGGATTGGGAAGGAAGCGCCCATGGCCTTAATTAAGGTACCTGGTGTGAAAATGGGAAACCACGGAAAACCATCTTCAGGGCTGCCGACAGTGGAGTTCGAAGCCACTATCTCCAGGATGCGAGGTCACAGCTGCGCGCCCCTAACCACACGGCCAACTCGTCCGATGTACCTTAATTAAGACCACGGCTGGTACCTTCCCAATCCTAACCGTTTCTCATCCTTGGGTCGCCGAAAACCTTCGGTGTGTTAGTGCGACGTTAAACAACCAGGTTCTTCTTCTTCTATTTCTAGAAACTGTCCGTTAGTGCTGCAACGATTCAACCCATTTTTTTTCTGCTTTGCTGGTTATTCTCACAGCTGGTGATCTCCAGTAGGCCTACATTTTCAATCATGTTTTTACGTGGTGTCCATTTTCCTCTATTATCCAGAATTTTCTCATCATACAGGTTTGTTGTAAAACTAATAACGTGTTTGAAGAAGTAAGCGAAAATTTTTCGTTTTCCTTCTCTGGATATTAGCTATGAGGTTTAGTTGTTACTGTACTTCTTTCAAAACCTTTTCATCTGCTTTTCTTCTGTCCAGATAGTCCAAAGAGCTTTCGAAAGTTTTCTCCACAATATGATGTCTTATTTCCTATAAATCCAGTTTTGTCTTCTGATAAAAGAGTCCACAATATACTTTATTATAATAAATTGACATAATTGATCTTTTCCAGGAATGACGTCGTCATTACTTCGTTCTGCTCCTTGGTTGAAGATGAATATAGCACTCCATTATGGGTGTGGGCATAAAACACTTCTACGGTACTACTGCTTGTCGGAAGAGGTAATTAAAAGAGGTGACTTCCAGGGCTCTCGACTTGAAATGTGGGGTGCCAACCACGGGGATCACATCTGAGTCTGTCGTTGGTTTCATATATTACACTATCCTCCTCAAATTCATCACTTTTTTTTACGACGAATTATTATCGTGTATTTTTTCATGGTGCTGCTAATTTTAGTGGTTCTCTCACCGGGGTCCACATTCGATTGTAGGAATATAGGGACATGAGTTGCCATACATTCACTGCAAAGGACATATTTGTGTATTGCTGTCACCGAATGCAGAAATAAACACACTACCATAAAACGCGCACTACATATTATTGACATCTACAAACTTTCCAATGCTCCATCTGACCGAGAAAATACATTGAATGAATTTCAGCGAGCTTTAGAACAACCCGTTAATCATTCAAGAAAAGGCTAGTAAAACAACGACAGGGAATCTGCCACCTGGGCGACTGCCCTAAATGCAGATCAGTAGTGACTGATGATGCATTTTTAATAATACCCAAAGCTGTTGACATCCCTTAATTGAATAACTATCGCACAGTTCATGATGTATTCTTGTGCTACAATTCAATATTCATTATGATAGTATGTGAACAAACGCAAAGCAGTACAAGGGAAAATTTGTTAAGTTTCTTGCTGAGTTACAGTTTCATTATAAATTTAGTCATTTTGGTGCGAAACATTAAACGCCGTCCCGAACTTGACTGAAATTCTGCAATCAATCAATCAATCAATCAATCAATCAATCAATCAATCAATCAATCAATCAATCAATCAATCAATCAATCAATCAATCAATCAATCAATCAATCAATCAATCAATCAATCAATCAATCAATCAATCAATCAATCAATCAATCAATCAATCAATCAATCAATCAATCAATCAATCAATCAATCAATCAATAAATAAATAAATAAATAAATAAATAAATAAATAAAAAATAAAAAAATCATTGAAAAGTTTGCTACTCCATGGAATTGTCTCTGGAACGCGAACATTTAATAAACATCGCCTGAACTTTGAGATGAATGTGGTGTGTAAAAATAAATACTGAACAAAATAAATTAGAAGTGGGCGCAGCAGAAGTTAAAAGTGCGTACTTCAAGGAAGTAAAAAAAAGAAATGTAAGGATATTTTTGAAAAGTCTGATTAATAACATGGAGGAACGATGCAAAAGCAATGCTATTAAAGTGATAAACTAAGCGCATATTTTGAAAGTTTAAAATAATATTCAAAACCTTGGTAAAAATGATGTTACAGAACTGCGCTTGAAGTTAGAACTTAAAAATGTTAAGGCTGTTATTGCAAACTAACGTTTCTTTAAGTTCATTGCTCGTAAGAAATAAGAGTATACATCTTCCGATGTTGTATTGTATTGTGCATTCTTCTTTACACTGCCGCCGTAGAAATTCTATTCGATATCATGAATAGGTTGATGAAAAAATTAAGAAAGAGGATGGGTCAGGTTACGCTTCAATCTTGTGGGAAGATATCAACTGAGCGGTATGTGGAACCCACAGACAGTTCCACGGATGATGTTATTGTAAGGAAGCCCCGATGGATCAAGCTACTTCGCTGTAAGTGGAAGTAATTGAATGCTATAATATTACTTTCTTGATGCTCATTATTAAACTGATAGCTAATTACACCTTATTACTGTTAATTTAATATAAATTTTATCAGTCTTATAGGATAAATTTAAAATTATAGTATTGTTTTATTAGTATTATTTTATCTTGATGTCTAGGTCATTTGCACTTCACCTTCCCCCACTACAAAGTTTCAGAAACCCCGGAGAAACTCTGCCTCCGCTACATCGGGTCAGAAATGTTCAACAAAACTCATCTTCGTTGATTTTACTGTAGGTAGCGTTCCATTTCGTTCGCCATTTTACACTGAGTCTGTCTCTGGAAGTTTCTCAGTAAGTCGAACTGCATTGCGATGAGGTACTGTTGTTTCTGGAAATCTCCAGGAAATACTTGTGTACTTATTGCCTTTCCGAAACACGTGTTCAAAAAGAAGTTAGACTTCTTAATTGAAAGAAGCATTAAAAAAACTAAATGGAATAACTAAGCACTGCACCAGAATAGCTTTCTCAATAGCTGTTCACTAAATGAAAAATGAATTAAAACAGTTAAATGTCCCGCGACAATAGAACAAATTAATACAGAAAAATAGCACAACAATGAATTATCATCAACAACAATGAACAATCATTTAACAATATATCTTGGGGTACGATTTTAGGAAACTTAAGTTTGATTCGAACTTAACCTAAGGTACATCCACAGTCTAACTGTAAGAGCACAGCAACTTTCCGAACGCTCTGTATCTTGATTTATACGAATAATGGGGAATACAGGATTAAAGTGGTAATATTTGAAAGGCAGTTTTACATCTGAGGAATATCAACCCCAATTTAGTTGGAAGGGTTAACAGAAAATGCACTTCAAGAAAGACTCAGTCCCTCGGTAAAGTACTAGAGCAAGGAGTGTAGATAAAGAAACTGAGACGTGTCCTCGAGGGATCTAAATAGCCTCAAATGTCTCCATTTCTCTTATGGAGCAAGACCCAGACGTGCCTTTCCCAAGAGAGTAGTAAGGGAAGTAGAAGAAAAATTAGAAGAAATGCTGAGGGATCGTAAACTGGAGGCTTGAAGTACGGTAACTAAACTACAGAGTTGGTGTATAATGTATTGTAAAAATGAAATGGCGTATGGCTTTTAGTGCCGGGAGTGTCCGAGGACATAATGTATTGTAGTTTCCTTGTGTTAAAGCCATTTTTAAATATTTCTTTTCGCAATTTGTTTTACGTCGCATCGACACAGATAGGTCTTATGGTGTCGAGAGGATAGGAAATGACTTGGACTGGGAAGGAAGCCACTGTAGTATTAATGAAGGTACAGCCCCAGGATTTGCCTGGTATGAAAATGGAAAATAACGGAAAACCATCTTCATGGGATTCGAACGGACTATCTCCCGAATGAAAGCTGATATCTATTTGACCCAAACAGTGCAGTCACTTGCTCGGGTACGGTCATCACTTACTACATGTGCGATGTATAGCAGAGACGGGAACCCAAATGAGAGCTGCCAGTTGGGGTGCAAAAGGCATCCCTGATATCCCCTTCCTACCTGTTGTAAGGTTACTCCCAGGGGCTCTCAAGTTGGGAGCGTAGTTTGGCAAATACGAGGTTCGTGGATGAGTTGGGCAATGTTTCCATTTAGCTGTGCCAGCCTTTTCACTTTCAACCAACCTATCCAAACTCCCTTAGTAAAATCCTGTTCTCTTACAGACCCGATGGTATAACGTTTGCGAGGCTAATGGAATGATTCACTTTCACTCTCTTCTTAGCCCCCCATGTTTTTCTAAACAATAAAGGTATTCTTCGAAAGGCTGGAACTCTTCCACTTTCGACGTAGAATATGTTTGTAGTTTCGGAACATTTCTTAGGCTGGCGAGCGTTATAAATACATGAACATTTAAAAATAGAAATAATTTCTAGGCAATACGTCCATCGACAGTGTTCAATATTTCACTGTAAAGATGAAGGACCAATGAACGTAGTACGTAACAAGAGGCTGACCCCAGTATGAGGTCATCCGGTAATACAATAACACTACCATCGTGGGGAAAGCTACTAAAATCGCCGTGTCGCGAGGCTACAAGTAGTGTAACTCTGGACTTTGGCGTGGTTTCACTTCACGCTGGGTGTCTTTTGATACGTCTCAGGAATTTCTACAAGTATACGGAAAAAACTAATTATTAGTGAATATTTGAGAAAACTGTAGTGCGAAGATTTGGGAAATATTTTTTTCTGTCACAAAATGTCACGTGATGTGGACAATAAATGGCTTCAAAATGATCGTAAACTCACATGTGGGGATATAGTGGCTTGTCAGAATGCCAAAATGTCCAAGATCATCAGTGTCGAACGTCTTATCTACAGTGTCTCAAGGTGGCAGAGCGTGGTGAGACGCGCACGTCTACACTTCCAGTGGTGGGTAATTATTTCGAATTCAAGGTCTTGAAGATATGTATTCTTGTTAGAATTAAGTATAAAATGCCAACAATAAATATCATTTCAAACCCATAGTGACTAAGTATTTATTTCGACAGTGATATTTATCAAGCGGTACGCGTCCTGCCCCAAATCTTGCGGCCATGACCTAAGCGCAGACTCTGATTAATTAATTTATTTATTGTATAACTTTTAGTGCAAGGAGTGTCCAAGGACATTTTCGGCTTGCCTGATGCAGCCCTTGTAATGAAGACCCTCCAACGAGGGTGGGTGGCATTTTCGATCTATGTGAACTGCGTGTCTTTGTAGTGAAAGATAGTGTTGTGTGTGGTGTGTTAATTGTAGGAATGTTGGGGACGGTACAAACGACCAGCCACCGGGCTAGTGGAAATAACCATTTCAGGTTAATATCTCCAACCCGCCCGGTAATCGAACCCGGGGCCCTCTGGACCAAAGGCGACTACACTGACCATTCAATCAAGGAGCCGGACACAGTGATTAATGTTATGATGTGATGGTTACCCAGTCGTAGTCCCCGTTATAACAATAATAACTACATCCTCCACTTGTATACATATACTGTAATTTCGTCTTTTATATGATGAACGTGAATAAAGATTACTCGAACCCGAAACTCAGTAGGCTAGCAAGGAACAGCGCTGTTTTTCTAGGGTTCTTAAGGCTCACTCGCCGGACAACCATGATCTCTCCGATTGCGACAGCTAAGTCTTTGGTCTCCTGAAGAAAATCTTCAAGAGTAGGCGATTCACCACCAATGAAATGGTTGCTGATGCTGTGGAAGAGTGGTTCAACCAGCAACCAGCGTCCTTGATTGTGGAGGATACAGAGAAACTTATTCAGCATTTAAGCAGTTGTCCAAACGGTGGGGGGGATGATTATCTGTACTCTCTCTTAAACTATCTTCAGTATGCTCTCGTAGTGACATAGTGTATGTTGTCCAATGCATACCAGGTGTATGCATAAGGCTTTTGCGGTTTCACTAAGAGATAGCGCCAGCGGACAGTGAATTTGACGCATACGTCAGTTTGTTCGTCTGACATTAACCTACAAACACACTCAAGTTGAGTTCGCTAAACACTAGCGTATGTTTTGTATCGTCCAGTGATCATGCCCAAATTTGTGCCTGAGAAAGAATATTTGCGGCACGCATTGCTTTTCTTATTTAATCAAAAGAAAAAGGCTGTAGAAACTCATCGTTTGCTGGTAGAAACATATGATGAACACAACACGCTCCATCGATTAGAACATGTGAGACATGGTATCGATAATTTAAACGTGGTGATTTCAGTGTGGAAGACTGAATGATGACCAAACTCAAACTCAACAGCAATTGGCACAAGTATTAAATGTGTCATAGGAAACAATCAGTCAACGTTTACGAGCAACGGGAAAGATCAGTAAACTCGGTAAATGACTCTCATACGATTTGAAAGAACAGCAAATGGAAAATCGAAAAGTCACTTGCGAAATGCTGCTTCAACGCCACAAAAGAAATAATTTCTGTACAGAATTGTGACGGGTGACGAAAAATGAATTTATTTTGAAAACCCGAACCGGAGAAAATCGTGTCTGTCACCTGTCGAAGCTGGTCCTTCAACACCAAGATCAATTCGCTTCGGCAAGAAGACCATGCTTTGTGTCTAGTGGGAACAGAGCGGTATTGTGTGTTATGAACTCTTGAAGCCCGGTGAAACCGTTAATGCACAACGTTATCGCCAACAAATGATTGATTTAAATGACGCATTGATAGAAAGACTACAGCAATGGGCCAGAAGACATGGCAAAGTGATTTTGTTACACGACAATGCGCCGTCTCAGACAGCAAAACCAGTGAAAGACACCTTGAAATCGCTTGGACGGGACATCCTTCCACAACCGCCGTACTTCCCCGACCTGGCACCATCTGAATATCACCTCCTTGCATCAATGGGCCACGCGCTCGCAGAGCAGCACTTCAGCAATTTCGAGAAAGTTAGAAAATGCCTCGACGAATGGTTTGCTGCAAAAGACAAGCAGTTTCTCTGGCACGGTATTCATAACTTACCTGAAATATGGGCGAAGAGTGTAAACGCCGATAAACAATATTTTGAATCAACAAAAAATGAATTTCTCTTGAAAATTACGTGTTTTTATACCACAAAAACCGACAAAAACTTATGCATACACCTGGTATAGGTTAAGTTTTCTACTCGTATTCACCAGTGTATGCTTCAATTGAGCAACAATACATACATACATACATACATACATACATACATACATACATACATACATACATACATACATACATACTGAACCCGAGTGACTTAGGCCCATAATCAATCATGATTTGATCAGTAAAATAATATGGTACATTTATTGAAATACAGAAGGGACGTTGAAAATATTTCGTTTAGGTAATGTCGAAAGCAGAGCGAAGGAAGGACGACAGACTGGAGCCTGACGGATTAGCTCAACACGACAACTTTTAGCTACTTCACAGCAGGGAATATCATTAGTTGGCGTACAAGGAAATACAGAGTCCACAAATAAGTCTTGGTCAGAAAGAGGAAGGGGGAGAGTCATACAAAGAAAACTCACCACATGAGTAAGACCTTGGGATATTTTTGGTAGGACGGAAATTCCATGACCTCATGGAAAAGTACAGCGGCTGAGTGTACGTTCGCTAGCCTAAGTTCGAGCAGGTGGAGATTTAAATCACGTGACCGCGTGCCGGCCAATAGTAAAAATTCGATGGGAGACTCAGTGATACCATCTTAAGGAATGATGGATGAGATATTTTCGTAACTACAAAAGTATTCAGTAATAAATTATTATGAGTACGCGGATGAATGTACTGAATTTATTAGATGTCACGCATGGAAAAATAATCAATACTTATTGGCAAATTAATTAAATTGAAGGCTGGATTTCTTGGAAACCAGACAGCTTGAATCTCATTGGCTGAAAGAAGACCACGTTGTCAGAGACGCTTACGAAGGCGCGAAATGTGAGGAGCTAAATCCATCCATATCTCCTAAATCTGTGATCACCTGGAGTTCATATTTTATCCAGCAGATATGCTAGCGGAGTGGATTAATTTGATGTAAATTTTAACTTCCAATTCGGAGTGCAAGTACCGATATTAAAAATCCACCCCCTCCCTCAGGGGTATGACGTCAACGAATCCGCGGGAAAAAGGCTTCATCCATATATACGGGGCAAGGGATCCTCGCCAGTACACTTGTCTTGAATCGTTGGAGCTGAATTGACGGTCGCCAGTAGTGATGGGAAAAGTAGTTCTTTCTTGCGATCAGATCAATGTGAACTAGTTTACTGCCAGGAACAGTTCGAAAAACTAGTTCGTTTAGTTCATTAGTTCACATCTCCATTTCCTCCAACTTCCCGCATGCACATGTATATATAGACATGATAATTATAGGCTTTTGGGCTTATGCCGTGTCATGTATATAATTTGTTCGACTGTGTATCTTTACATATACAGCAGCTAAAATTTAACACGAAATCACTGATTAGGTCTAAATACATAATTGTTATTTCACAATACACATCGATGGCTTTCAATGCACATAATAAGATGAACATGCCCATCACGTTTTTTCTAACAACCATGCCGGCATATTCTTATTTCTTGTTTATCATAAATTTAGTAATATTTTTAATACTTAGCTTAATTTTGTAAATATTGTATATGTATGTAATTTTTTAAAAACTCTTACAAAGTGAGCTTAATATACCTTTCCAAGTATTTAAATAAGCATAGGCCTACTGTTTGATTTATGGAAACCTATCCGCATGTTAATTGTACTGCATTATTTTATTTTATGAGCCAAAATAAATTATTTAGGGAACAGGTTGAACGACCTAAACTGCAAACAAAATAGTTCCTTATGAATTGTCATTACAGTTCGTTTACAGAAGCGAAAGACCTGAACTGCAAATAAGTTCTTTACGAACTGTATCTTTACAGTTCGATTATGTCTCAACTCACGGAATGAACGACCTAAACTGCAGACAAAATAGTTCTTTACGAACTGTTTCTTTACAGTTCGTATAGGTCTCAATTCACGGAATGTACCGACTGCAGAGTATCCACATGTATTGCAAGTCTTTAGAAAATAAATGAGTTTCTGTGCATATAGCAAACATAATTTGTAGATTCTGTCTTTATTTCCTCTTGTCAGGCTGTAGTTGTAGACGCCATATACAAAATAGAATGTAATACAGAATTGTACCATCTGTTATTCTCTTGTAGACCAAGTCCCGACATTCAGCCGCTATTAGGCGCTGCACTCGCAACGTGGAATCTCGTTCGTTTGTTATTTACGTTCGAGAGAACGAGCAGTCGGCAGGAACTTTAGTTCATTTCGAACTGCTGTCAAATGTAATTGTGACCTAGTTCAATAGTTCACTTTAGTGACTAGTTCAATTTGAACTGCTCGTTCACGAACTACCCATCTCTAGTCGCCAGCACACGTGAATTGAATATCGGGAGCTGAACTGTTGGTCGCCGGTAACTTAGAATTCTACGGACGTACAGTCATTTAAGGGCGCGAGCATCCGCCAGTGTTTGTAAAGTGTGATCGCGCTCAAGCAACATGTTAAATCTGGAAATAGTTAACGTAGGATAGTGTTTGTTATTTATGAATATCAGTGACGTAAAGTAATTACCCTGCAAGAGAGTAGTATAAAATATATCACCATAAGTACGTACATAATAGACTGTGTGACGAACAGTACTTTAAGGAAGTAGTAGCCTGTACTTAGCTATACCGAACCGATGTCATGAACACGTCAAGAATGCCGTATAAATCGGGCGTATCGCGACGGGCGTAATAGTTGACACCTCGTCGTACGTGTCCAGGTCCATTGTGCGGTAGGTGGACGAAGAGTAAATAGTGTAAATATATTAAATTCTTGGGTCTAGGATAGTAATTTGTTGTATCCAATTTAAAGTATACAGTGTTAACGTTGTAAATGGTGAAGGTTTGTGGTAATCAAGATAGGAGTGTAAAATGATAATGTGCCAGGAAATCTTTTGTGAAACTACGCCATCAAGAATGGAGGAATAAAACGCAGAGAGGGGCCGGATGGAGCCTCTCGTCTGCAAAGCTGCAATGGAATACCGATAACTAAGATGAGTACTAAACTGTAAATAATATTTGGGAAATGTTATCGTGATGGGAAAAATGGGAATAATTTGATTATACTTGGTTACCTTCTGTAACAAGATGGGTCGCTTAACGACCCCATCCTAAATTTGTAGCACGGACAGTAGTAAATCATAATAATGTAAATAATCGGGTCTTTTATGTATTCAGTTTGTTGGAGATGTAAATTTGTATATATAGTGTAGTACGTTAAGTCATGCATGCATTCATAGTTTCTTTGTAGTCAATAATTTTCTTTACATTTGATTTTGGTTATGCTAGTTAAATAAGACCCGATATGTGCTTTTATGTTTTGTCAATTTTAACGAGCCATTTAATGACATGGAAGGAAAATCCAGCTTCGCCATACCAAGTGTGTTTTGTTGTAATTAATATGGTCATATTTTCAAAGTGAAGTTGTTAAATTTGTGAGATGCAATTAATATAAATATTTCCAAGTAAATCATATCTGGAGTGGTTAGAGCCAGAATAAATCGAGTTTGTGAAAGGGGTTATGCGTTAAACATTACGAGTGGACTACCGTATAACAGGCGAAATTAATATTTTTTTAATATTAATGATAATAATAAATAAATAATATAACTATTTTCTTTAAAGAAGATATGATGTTTTTTTAAAATATGATTTGGAGATAATAATAATTTATGTGATCAAGTGTTGAGTTTATTGGGAATCATTTAATGACGGGATGTCGTTTTTTTTATTCGGAATTAAAGTGCGTGATAATTTACTTCGATCAATTAATAATATTGAAATGTAGATCGGTGCTAATAATCCGTACATGTTAATGAACGGGTGGTTTAAATTACGGTCAAATATTTTTTACGTATAAATGTCGCGTTTTGAAGTTGCGATTTATTAGCCGGAACATGTAGTGCTAATATTACGAGACCATGATTGTCAAAATTTTGGTAAATATAATTTCAAGATGTTACGATTATTTGTGGAGAATGAACTAAAGCGTAGATCAAAATGAGATAGAAAATGTGAGAGAATCTGCAGTCAGATAATAAAATGTCGTACGATGTCAGAAGTTGAATAAATAAGTCAGTTGATAATTCTGTGAGAAATAAATGAATCAAGGAATATTGAGATAGAAAGGAAAATAAATTCCGTACGAGAGACACTTAGGATATTGAAATGAGTGTAAAATGTACGGGCAGTGTCACAGAGAAATACTGAGTTACAGAGCGGGTAGAATTCGAACCCGTGACAGCATGTACGAAATAAATAGACTGCACAGCTATTCGTTGAGATACAACGGATCTAAGGATAATGAGAGTTCAGATTCCACATAAATGGTCGTATATTGTATTCATAGTAATGACGAGCGAGGACAATCATGATGTCGTGATAATAATAATAATAAATATTGCAGATAAAGGATTGGACCGCCTTAATTTAAATGAGCGTTGATAACGATGTTAAACGGGAATCTAAATGATAATATGCAACCGATAATAATAACAATAATGTAAGGACGATGTTAAATCATCGCGGTCAGATTAATAATAATTGTCATAATAATAACTGTAATGATGTCGTTGGTTGATCAGTGAAATGTTTGTAATTGCGACCGATATCTTAATATATATTTTGGCGGAAATGACCGGTCCATTAATAATAATAACCTCTTAAGTGACGTGAATAATAATAATATCTTGAGTCACCTATTCATTAATAATAATAATAACCACGAGAGGGATATAATAATAATAACAGTAATAACCATTTGTGTTTGCATCCCGCATAATAATGATGATATTAATCAAACGTGACAGTGCCAGGAACCGTTGAATAATAATAATAATAATAATAATAATAATAATAATAATAATAATAATAATAATAATAATAATTTCGAGGATGATAAATTCATGAATATTGTGACGATGGTGAATTAAATTATTTGGTGACAACATCCCTCTATTCGTATGTTGAATATTGAGAATGATAATATTAGAGTCATTTGGTATCTCTTTATTGTACGCTTTCCATACGGGACGATGTTACTGTATACCTGGCGTGTTTGTTTACTTCGCTCGCGATGCGAGGGGGGTCACTGGCACGGTATTTCCCACCGATTCTCGTTATCTCATCTGTGGCAGTAGTCTACTGAGGCTAACTGGTGACAATTCAGATCACATGTAAATAATATGTATATGCTAATTCATTGGTATGGCATCAGCTGGATATCGTAAGATAGGGACTGTCCGTGGAATCCAGTTTTCGCACTTCACGAGAAACATTACCCAGTCCGAGTACCGGTCTCGGAAAAATGTATATAGCCGGAGTACGTCATCTTAGTTAAATCGGGAAGCCGACCGTAACATGGGTTATGCTCGGGCTCCCGATAGAAGGAAGCTATATCTTTGAGTGACGGTTCGATTCAAATGGAATCGATCCGTAAATTATACCTCCAAAATGTCATTTTATTTCAGAAGTAACACAGCAAGATATTGATACCACTTGCGGTATGGCAAGTGATTTATATATGTAACATGTGTGTAAATTCAAATATTGTTGCCACGTGTATCAAAATTGTATACGTCAAATGGCGTAATAAACCGCTCCTCCTGGCAAATTATTTCAAAGGAAACCAATCTCATAATCTTTTTATTGTAGTTAGATGATGCCCTTTTTAAAGTAACGGTCACTTCCTAGTCCTATCATGGAGTCCTTAAATTCAAGTTACAGTCGAGCCTTCCCCCTTTTAATTTTTAGTTGCTCTGTTCATCCCCGTGTTCTATTATGCCGTTATATTTATATTTGATGATTTAAATAATGAACCGACACACCTGAGATAAATGCTAGTCTGGGACTCGGGAGGTGGACGGGTGCAAAATGGCTGGCCCAAAGTGGGGCTTTAAGAACGGCAACGTGTTGCTTTAAGAACGGCAGAGAGGCCAATTTTATTGCTAATCAATTTTTATATTTTTATACTTTTTTTCAAAATTTTATATTTCTAAATTTTTGATTTTTATTAATTGATGACCGCATCACGGTCAAGTGTGTGTTCACTTGTAACGTAATATCATGCTAGAGTAAGGTTAGTTTCGAACGGAGCTAGATTTGGCTAGTATGTTAATATAATCCATTGCTAATCTCTTCAAGTTTGGCAATGATTCAAAATTCAATAAGCTCAAAGATTTGATGTTTCTCTTTTTCCCATATGAAATTTAATATTATTTTGGTAATTCAGGACTCCATTTAAATGTCATTGGACATGAGATGAATATTATAAACAGTTGTTTAGGAAGGCTTGAATTGGTAAAAATATTACTGAGCACCAGTTCAAGTTAGTATTTAAAAAAGAGGTTGAGATGGTATAAATTAAAATTAACGTATTTCAGGGCAGGAGATTTCCAACTTCATCGTTGTTTTTAATGTTGTTGTTGTCGTTATATTGGAGCGGTTTATTGTGAAATCTTAGGCGCAGGCCAGCATTCAAGTTGAATGACCTGCAAATGTAAACAAGTATTAGAGTCAAAAATTTTTTTTTGTTAAATGAAAGTTAGTGTAGGGGTATAATGTCATAGGATAGGGCCTAGACCCAATAGCGTATTCCTTCGTGTGCAGCAAGGTGAGAGGCCGATCGGCCCTTTTGCTTTCTCAAGAAAAGTTATAATGTCTGACGACGGGGGGGAGCAATCCCAGGACATGGTGGTAGAAGGACAGGGAGAGGTGAAAGATACAACGTTAGAGAAATTAATGCAAGCGTTGGCTTTGAATAATGTTGCGATGGAACGTAGGCTAGATCAAATGCGGGCCGATAGTGTTTCGGAAATTGTTCAACAAATGAAGGCTAATAGTGTTTCAGATAAACAGGAAATTATTTATAAGATAGACCAAGTACAGGCTGCGTGCGAAGTTAATAAAACAGAACTCAAGGCACAAATAGATGCAGTTCAGGCCGCGAGCGTAGCGATGGGACAGGAACTTAGGGACCAATTAACTCAAGTCCAGGAAGCATGTCACTTCGCGAAAGACGAATTAAAAGTGCACATGGATGGGTACATTACCATCGTTAATGAAAAGGTTGACCGCGTTAGAGATGAGGCTCAAATGGAACGCGCAGAAATTAAGGAAAAATTGAACGCTAGTGTCAAGGAACTCGCCGCTCTACGAGTAACTGACAGAAAAGACATAGAATCACACATAGAGGAAATTCGGGATGAATGTCGGAAGGAGAATGACATCGTCCGGGGACAAGTCGAAGAAAAATGCGCGCAGATAGCTGGCACCTTGGACAAGCATGACAAGGGCATGAACGAGTTACGTGGGGAAGCCGCACGTACACTTGTCATCGTAGCAGGACTGAAAAACAAAGTCGAAGAACTAACTATAAATTTAGAAGACCGTAGCCAGAGAATAACCAAGTGCGAAGATGCAAACCTAGCGTTATTCCAGCGGACGGAAGACTTAATTGAACAGGGCCAATCATTCGCCGACACGGAAGTTCGCCTATTAGAACAATGCAAGGCGTATAATGGGCAAAATTCCGGCACAAAAGAAATGGCAAGTTGTAATCCCGACGGAATGGATGACATGCGAAAAGACTTGGAGATGTTGAAGGCTAGGTTGGAACCATCAGCGTCTAGCCAAGATTTTAACCTCCAATATCGCGAATACGAACCCCATGATAACCAGGGGATTCATAAGAAAGGAGGCCTATCCCATGCTGATACACACGGTTTCAAGTTTGAAAACAGAGATGGGTCGTCTACGTCATCAAATGCTATCCCGACATCGGTGGTACACGTCATTAAGATGTCTGATGACAAGCCACCAAAGTTCGATGCCCGTGGGCATATCACCCCGAAAGGTTTCATCCGGGAAATCGCCGGTTATATAAATGAGAATAAAATACCAGTAGAGCGACAACTGCGAACGGTCGAGAAATTCCTAGACGGAGCACCAGCTGTATGGTTCAGGGCTTTCTTGTATACCTTTGAAGATTTTGAAGGATTTCGGCGGGCTTTTCTCCAAAAGTTCTGGAGTATTCAGGAACAGCAGGAGTTAAGGCTGGAAGTATACTCCAGACGATATTCAACATCGTCACCCACGAAATTCTCTGATTACTTTGTGGCACAATTTCACAAGCTACGGGAGCTTGATAATCCAATGAGCGAAACAGAATTGATTAGCGCCATTGGAAAACAATTGCCATTCGAGGTCCAACGAATGATGATAGCGTCAAATGTCCAGACAGCTGTCGATGCGGAGGCCTTATTACGTCAATTAGACCTCACAACGCATCATTCGAACCCAAGACAAATTAGGAGCAGGGACCAACAGGTGAATAATATCGAACGGACAATCGAACCGAAGACCACTAGTACGAAGAACCAGGGAACTAGTACTGATCCGGAACCTCGTCGAGCGTATAATACGGAGTGGAAGCCGCGACAATGGACGAGACCAAGGAATTTTGCGGAAGGCAACCGGCAAACAAACCAAGGGAATTTTCGAGCCGACAGGGGATACCGTGGATGCCAGAGAAGTAATTACAGGCCGTATCCAGCTAGGAATCAAGGGAACCCGAGATATTACCAGGGAGGATCTCGTCAGGAGAAGGATGACAGATATCAAGAATCTAGGCGGTATATAGAAGAGCTGAACAAGAGAAAATGGAAGGAGGCGATCCATGATCGAGGCCGTGATGAGGAAGCGACAGGAGCGGAGAGCTTGCAATTCCAAAGAGCAAGGAAAGGGGGCAGCGACTTGAACCCGAATGCACCGACGTTCGAATCTGAAGAACGGCTCGGGGCGAAAAAAAAAAACGCCGAATTTTAACTGAAGAATGGATCATCGCAGAGGTCGATACATGGGTTGTGACCTCTGACGAATTAATCGACGACCCCGAAATCCAAATTTCAAAGGAAATTAAGAGACTACCAGTGATATACACTAGGATCAACCACGTGAGGGTTCGATCACTCATTGATACAGGCGCCAGCGTATCAGTAGTATCCCAAGTTCTGGTAAATGAACTACAATCCAAAGTAAACATCCCGATTATCCCAGTTTCAAATTTGAAGATTCGTGGAATTATCCCGGATAAATCAATCATATGTAAGAAGCAGGCATTATTGGACATCGAAATTGGAAATTCAAAATTTGCTCATACATTTATTATCATGAATAAAATCAACTATAACTTGATCCTAGGGGCCGATTTTATGACTGAATACCAGGCTGTGATTGATATGGGGGATAACTCTGTCAGATTTAAGCACAGGGAAGGTATTGAGGATACAACCATGAACCCTCAGTCGGAGATAGGAGAGCATGAAGAAATTTGGAACACCGAAGTCGTGAATCCGCTTAGGACGGACGAAAGTGTCATGAGTGAGACGGATGATCATGTGACCTCTGATGATTATAAGCTATTTGCGGCAGAATTGCAGGAAGGTGAAATCAACTGTGGGAAGGTTATAGCAGATAAAGTTAATGCAGCTGTAATAGGTCCCGAGGGGAAGGAAAATTTATTCAAAATTTTAACAAAGCATAGCGACACGTTTGGCTCAAAACCTGGAAAAATTGAAAATTTTGAATACGAATTAAACGTGAATGATTGGTCCCCGTATAAGAAGAAATGATATCCAATTGCCGAGAAATTCTATCCCCAAGTCCGTGAAGCTATTAGAGAAATGGAAGCAAGTGGATTGATATCGAAGTCACCGACGCCATTTTTGAATCCTTTAGTGATAGTAAGGAAACCGGACGGATCAGTCCGCATTTGCCTTGATGCACGTGCTATCAACGAGAGATTAGTCCCAGAGTATGAGCAGGCCCCGCCTATTAAAGAGATCCTGAAGAGATTTAAAGATATGGAATATTTTACCACTTTTGACCTGACGTCATCGTTTCATCATATACTGTTGGAAGCTAAATCTAAGTTGTTGACGGGATTCTTATTCGATCAACAGACTTATGTCTTTAATCGTCTCCCGTTTGGTATCAAGAATGCGGGTTCGGTTCTCATTCGAGCTCTTGACCGCAATCTAAGTCCAAAGGTCAAAGAGGCGACTATCATGTATGTGGATGATATCTTGGTAGCTACAAAAACACTTTCGGAACACTTGGAAAATATTGATGAAGTCCTCACCGATTTAGGAAGGCATAACTTCAAGGTCAACCTATCGAAATCACATTTTTGTCAGAAGGAGGTGTTATTTTTGGGTCACCTTGTAGATGGAGATGGTGTGCGACCAAACCCAGTCAAAATTGAGGCCATTAGGATGTTTCCTAAGCCTACTAAAGTAAAACATGTTCGACAGTTCCTTGGAATGTGTCAATTCTTCGCTGATCATTGCCCTGATTACACAACCGTAGTAGCACCATTGCAGGACCTGCTTAAGAAAAATAATCGATGGAAGTGGGACCATACTTGTGATGAGGCGTTCGCTCAGACCAAGCAACGATTACTGCATAATGTTAAGCTCGGATACCCTGATTTCAGTCTCAAATTCATAATTCAAACAGACGCCTCAACCATAGGTATAGGAGCCGTATTACTGCAGGAAAACCCCGACGATCCAAGCATAAAGACCTATATTGCCTTCATGAGCCGGAAATTGCGGAAGCATGAGATAAAGTATACTATCACGGAATTGGAAATGCTGTCTATCGTGAGCGCTTTGCAGTATTGGAAGAAGATCGTGTATGGTTTTCAGATTGTTATCCGTACCGATCACAAAGCGCTGACGTTCATTATGAAGACCAATATGGCAAGCGAGAGGGTTAGCCGTTGGGCATTATTTATCCAGCAATTTGATCTAACAGTCGAACATTGCCCCGGGAAACTCAATATTTTGGCAGACACATTGAGTCGACATCCGAACCCGGAGGAAGTCGTAATCCACCAAATTGAGTTGATAGAAGAGGATCAGGAAGTCTTAAGGAATTTGAAGGACATCGGAGCGATACAGAAGAGAGATGGGTTCACTAACTTGATGATAGAATTTTTTAACAAAACATTGCAGCCAGACAATCCACAGTATGACAGAGCTAGTAAATTATCAGCGAGCTACCATTATTTGAATGGGGTTCTTCATAAGTTTTTGGATGAGGAACACACGAAACTTCGCATAGTCATACCATCTGAAATGCAAGTACCAGTAGTCAACCATGTACACCGGGTCATTGGACACGGAGGTATAGGGAAGGTTTTGGCAACTATCCAAGAGACATTCGTGTGGGCCAAGATGAACCAAACAGTCCGAAATGTACTACGATCATGTGACGTCTGCCAAAGGATTAAACCTAATCCATACTTACTTAAGCAATCTCCGCGCCCACTGTTACCTACTGAACCCCGCGAGATATTCGCAATGTACCTGTACGGACCACTCCCCAAGGCCCGTAGGGGAAACCAATTCATCCTTGTTAGTTTAGATGTATTCTCTAAATTGGTAGCCTTGTATCCGCTGCAAAAGGCAAATTCTAAAACTGTACTACGAGGAATTACTTCACATATCATTCCACAGATGGGGAAGCCTAAGAAGATCCTTACTGATCATGGTAGTCAGTTCACATCTGCTGCGTTTGCAAATCAATTACGACAACTAGATATTCAGCATGTACTTAGTTCGATTCGCCATCCCGAATCGAATCCATCAGAGAGGATCATGCGAGAGATTGCAAAATTTTGCAGGATCTATTGTTCCGAGGCACATTGGCGGTGGATTGACGTGGTGCCCATTATAACTAAATGTATTAACAACACGATCCACGAAGCAACAGGCCAGATACCGGAAGTGGTTCACTTTAACAGATATCCGGCCAGGCCATGGCATAATGCAGTAGCATGTCCTGTAGATCCACGCGTATCCAGCGAAATTTGTATCAGAAAGACACGGGAACATTTGGAGGCACAAGCAGAACGACGATTGAGAAGGCTGAGGAATAAGCGATTCCACCGTCCGTTGAGGGTTGGCGAGCTCGTTCTAGTGAAGAAGCCTAGTGTATCTAACCCAGAGCAGAAGGTATACCACAAGTTTTGTAAATTGTTCGTGGGACCTTTCAAGATTATACAAACTTATGACAACAATGCTTACAAACTTCAGAGCTTGGATGGAAGTTCAGAGAACATCTATAACGCTGCAAATTTAAAGCTTTACCACACGCCAGCAGACCACAGGGAAGCAGAGGATGAACGAGAGGAAGCAGATGACGCGCCGGAAGAAGATGATGTCGAAGAAGAGGATGAAGAAGATGACGGAAGGGAAGAAGAAGTCCAAGTAATCCATACACCAATTGAAGAGAGGCCATGTCCAGAATGTGGAGAGATAGACAGAGACGTGCAGGAATTTGTCAATACGATCCATCAAATCGAAAGACAGAACGAGGAGTTAAGGGTCAGGAACCAGATGTTGAGAGACGAAATCAATAGCCGTCGCAGAACAGAGGATCCAATGTCAAATCATGATAGTGATGATATGGACACATCATAAAAAAAATCTCATGATACTCACTAGATTTTTTTACCTGGGCAAGAGGAAGATGAACCCGAGTGACTTAGGCCCATAATCAATCATGATTTGATCAGTAAAATAATATGGTACATTTATTGAAATACAGAAGGGACGTTGAAAATATTTCGTTTAGGTAATGTCGAAAGCAGAGCGAAGGAAGGACGACAGACTGGAGCCTGACGGATTAGCTCAACACGACAACTTTTAGCTACTTCACAGCAGGGAATATCATTAGTTGGCGTACAAGGAAATACAGAGTCCACAAATAAGTCTTGGTCAGAAAGAGGAAGGGGGAGAGTCATACAAAGAAAACTCACCACATGAGTAAGACCTTGGGATATTTTTGGTAGGACGGAAATTCCATGACCTCATGGAAAAGTACAGCGGCTGAGTGTACGTTCGCTAGCCTAAGTTCGAGCAGGTGGAGATTTAAATCACGTGACCGCGTGCCGGCCAATAGTAAAAATTCGATGGGAGACTCAGTGATACCATCTTAAGGAATGATGGATGAGATATTTTCGTAACTACAAAAGTATTCAGTAATAAATTATTATGAGTACGCGGATGAATGTACTGAATTTATTAGATGTCACGCATGGAAAAATAATCAATACTTATTGGCAAATTAATTAAATTGAAGGCTGGATTTCTTGGAAACCAGACAGCTTGAATCTCATTGGCTGAAAGAAGACCACGTTGTCAGAGACGCTTACGAAGGCGCGAAATGTGAGGAGCTAAATCCATCCATATCTCCTAAATCTGTGATCACCTGGAGTTCATATTTTATCCAGCAGATATGCTAGCGGAGTGGATTAATTTGATGTAAATTTTAACTTCCAATTCGGAGTGCAAGTACCGATATTAAAAATCCACCCCCTCCCTCAGGGGTATGACGTCAACGAATCCGCGGGAAAAAGGCTTCATCCATATATACGGGGCAAGGGATCCTCGCCAGTACACTTGTCTTGAATCGTTGGAGCTGAATTGACGGTCGCCAGCACACGTGAATTGAATATCGGGAGCTGAACTGTTGGTCGCCGGTAACTTAGAATTCTACGGACGTACAGTCATTTAAGGGCGCGAGCATCCGCCAGTGTTTGTAAAGTGTGATCGCGCTCAAGCAACATGTTAAATCTGGAAATAGTTAACGTAGGATAGTGTTTGTTATTTATGAATATCAGTGACGTAAAGTAATTACCCTGCAAGAGAGTAGTATAAAATATATCACCATAAGTACGTACATAATAGACTGTGTGACGAACAGTACTTTAAGGAAGTAGTAGCCTGTACTTAGCTATACCGAACCGATGTCATGAACACGTCAAGAATGCCGTATAAATCGGGCGTATCGCGACGGGCGTAATAGTTGACACCTCGTCGTACGTGTCCAGGTCCATTGTGCGGTAGGTGGACGAAGAGTAAATAGTGTAAATATATTAAATTCTTGGGTCTAGGATAGTAATTTGTTGTATCCAATTTAAAGTATACAGTGTTAACGTTGTAAATGGTGAAGGTTTGTGGTAATCAAGATAGGAGTGTAAAATGATAATGTGCCAGGAAATCTTTTGTGAAACTACGCCATCAAGAATGGAGGAATAAAACGCAGAGAGGGGCCGGATGGAGCCTCTCGTCTGCAAAGCTGCAATGGAATACCGATAACTAAGATGAGTACTAAACTGTAAATAATATTTGGGAAATGTTATCGTGATGGGAAAAATGGGAATAATTTGATTATACTTGGTTACCTTCTGTAACAAGATGGGTCGCTTAACGACCCCATCCTAAATTTGTAGCACGGACAGTAGTAAATCATAATAATGTAAATAATCGGGTCTTTTATGTATTCAGTTTGTTGGAGATGTAAATTTGTATATATAGTGTAGTACGTTAAGTCATGCATGCATTCATAGTTTCTTTGTAGTCAATAATTTTCTTTACATTTGATTTTGGTTATGCTAGTTAAATAAGACCCGATATGTGCTTTTATGTTTTGTCAATTTTAACGAGCCATTTAATGACATGGAAGGAAAATCCAGCTTCGCCATACCAAGTGTGTTTTGTTGTAATTAATATGGTCATATTTTCAAAGTGAAGTTGTTAAATTTGTGAGATGCAATTAATATAAATGTTTCCAAGTAAATCATATCTGGAGTGGTTAGAGCCAGAATAAATCGAGTTTGTGAAAGGGGTTATGCGTTAAACATTACGAGTGGACTACCGTATAACAGGCGAAATTAATATTTTTTTAATATTAATGATAATAATAAATAAATAATATAACTATTTTCTTTAAAGAAGATATGATGTTTTTTTAAAATATGATTTGGAGATAATAATAATTTATGTGATCAAGTGTTGAGTTTATTGGGAATCATTTAATGACGGGATGTCGTTTTTTTATTCGGAATTAAAGTGCGTGATAATTTACTTTGATCAATTAATAATATTGACCGGGCGAGGTGGCCGTGCGCGTAGAGGAGCGCGGCTGTGAGCTTGCATCCGGGAGATTGTAGGTTCGAATCCCACTATCGGCAGCCCTGAAAATGGTTTTCCGTGGTTTCCCATTTTCACACCAGGCAAATGCTGGGGCTGTACCTTAATTAAGGCCACGGCCGCTTCCTTCCAACTCCTAAGCCCTTCCTATCCCATCGTCGCCATAAGACCTATCTGTGTCGGTGCGACGTAAAGCCCCTAGCAAAAAAAAAAAAAAAATATTGAAATGTAGATCGGTGCTAATAATCCGTACATGTTAATGAACGGGTGGTTTAAATTACGGTCAAATATTTTTTACGTATAAATGTCGCGTTTTGAAGTTGCGATTTATTAGCCGGAACATGTAGTGCTAATATTACGAGACCATGATTGTCAAAATTTTGGTAAATATAATTTCAAGATGTTACGATTATTTGTGGAGAATGAACTAAAGCGTAGATCAAAATGAGATAGAAAATGTGAGAGAATCTGCAGTCAGATAATAAAATGTCGTACGATGTCAGAAGTTGAATAAATAAGTCAGTTGATAATTCTGTGAGAAATAAATGAATCAAGGAATATTGAGATAGAAAGGAAAATAAATTCCGTACGAGAGACACTTAGGATATTGAAATGAGTGTAAAATGTACGGGCAGTGTCACAGAGAAATACTGAGTTACAGAGCGGGTAGAATTTGAACCCGTGACAGCATGTACGAAATAAATAGACTGCACAGCTATTCGTTGAGATACAACGGATCTAAGGATAATGAGAGTTCAGATTCCACATAAATGGTCGTATATTGTATTCATAGTAATGACGAGCGAGGACAATCATGATGTCGTGATAATAATAATAATAAATATTGCAGATAAAGGATTGGACCGCCTTAATTTAAATGAGCGTTGATAACGATGTTAAACGGGAATCTAAATGATAATATGCAACCGATAATAATAACAATAATGTAAGGACGATGTTAAATCATCGCGGTCAGATTAATAATAATTGTCATAATAATAACTGTAATGATGTCGTTGGTTGATCAGTGAAATGTTTGTAATTGCGACCGATATCTTAATATATATTTTGGCGGAAATGACCGGTCCATTAATAATAATAACCTCTTAAGTGACGTGAATAATAATAATATCTTGAGTCACCTATTCATTAATAATAATAATAACCACGAGAGGGATATAATAATAATAACAGTAATAACCATTTGTGTTTGCATCCCGCATAATAATGATGATATTAATCAAACGTGACAGTGCCAGGAACCGTTGAATAATAATAATAATAATAATAATAATAATAATAATAATAATAATAATAATAATAATAATAATAATAATAATAATAATTTCGAGGATGATAAATTCATGAATATTGTGACGATGGTGAATTAAATTATTTGGTGACAACATCCCTCTATTCGTATGTTGAATATTGAGAATGATAATATTAGAGTCATTTGGTATCTCTTTATTGTACGCTTTCCATACGGGACGATGTTACTGTATACCTGGCGTGTTTGTTTACTTCGCTCGCGATGCGAGGGGGGTCACTGGCACGGTATTTCCCACCGATTCTCGTTATCTCATCTGTGGCAGTAGTCTACTGAGGCTAACTGGTGACAATTCAGATCACATGTAAATAATATGTATATGCTAATTCATTGGTATGGCATCAGCTGGATATCGTAAGATAGGGACTGTCCGTGGAATCCAGTTTTCGCACTTCACGAGAAACATTACCCAGTCCGAGTACCGGTCTCGGAAAAATGTATATAGCCGGAGTACGTCATCTTAGTTAAATCGGGAAGCCGACCGTAACATGGGTTATGCTCGGGCTCCCGATAGAAGGAAGCTATATCTTTGAGTGACGGTTCGATTCAAATGGAATCGATCCGTAAATTATACCTCCAAAATGTCATTTTATTTCAGAAGTAACACAGCAAGATATTGATACCACTTGCGGTATGGCAAGTGATTTATATATGTAACATGTGTGTAAATTCAAATATTGTTGCCACGTGTATCAAAATTTTATACGTCAAATGGCGTAATAAACCGCTCCTCCTGGCAAATTATTTCAAAGGAAACCAATCTCATAATCTTTTTATTGTAGTTAGATGATGCCCTTTTTAAAGTAACGGTCACTTCCTAGTCCTATCATGGAGTCCTTAAATTCAAGTTACAGTCGAGCCTTCCCCCTTTTAATTTTTAGTTGCTCCGTTCATCCCCGTGTTCTATTATGCCGTTATATTTATATTTGATGATTTAAATAATGAACCGACACCCCTGAGATAAATGCTAGTCTGGGACTCGGGAGGTGGACGGGTGCAATACATACATACATACATACATACATACATACATACATACATACATACTGCTTCCTATTTAACCGGTCAGCTCAGCTAGCATACGAAAGATCCCAAGGTTCGTTTGCTTACTGTCCCAATTTTAGAGGCATTTAAAGGACAACAGTTGACGACGATACAAAGGAAATAATTAAAAAGGGCTTGACATTTATTTTGAGATATTTACATATTAAAAAGTTTAATACAAATAATCTCTTGCTGGACGTTGTCTTACAAACTCACGAATTTTTACACTTGTTGATTAAATACATAAATAAATTCCATTGCTCGATTGACGTTGTCATATCTGGACTATTCTGTAAAGGAATAAACAAGAAAAATTAGCCTTCTTTCTCGGCTACACAAAAATGAAAATAAATGGATGAAGCCCATCCTAATAACATCCATAAATAATCTGTGATATCTTAAATCATCATAGTGGTTACATCATTTTAAACAAAAAAATTAACTGCCCACTTAATGTGCGTGGTTAATGACCATGTTCTCCTAAACCTAATCTGTAAAATATATTACATTTAAACACTCGGCTCTATCTCAAATGAGGATAGTTTCTCACTAATACATGTTCTGATTATTAATCAGAAAATATAAATTATTAATATGCGTTGAAAGTCATTTTGTGGATATTTAGAGTCGGTTATGCCATAGCATGAAATTATATAAGCGTTAGTTACATTTAACATTGCAATAATTTAATTTTAATTTCCTTTCTTTGCTGTAACTTGCTTATTCATAAAATGTATCGATCTTATTTAAATCATTCAAAATCACGTTAACACTGGATTAAATCTGTCACTAATTTCTGCTTTGAGAATTAAACGACGCTCCACAATGAATGAACATAAACACAAACAACGCTGGAATAATCTGTTCCGCCGTGATGGACAGATGGTCAAATTAAGAACCACGTTTCAAAATAAATAGCGCTGAAAATAATGCTCACTACAATCACATTCATTCCATGCACACAGGATACTCGAAATGTATCTACAATTTTATCTTCGAAACCTAAGCTTTATTTTTTAACAATGATTATTATGGGAAAGGAGGTTGAATTGTGTTAACTGATGTCCTTCTGTTAAATTCTATACATACAACATCTAACGTGACTTGTGATTGAACAAGAATGATCACTTGAATATTGCTCCAGCATTACAACGTCGATATATTCAAAATTAAGTATATTATTCAGAAGACTGAATAGAATCAATAACTATGCATATCATCTGGGTTAACATTGACGATACTCTAACACGTGGTCATTGAATGTCCATAAATTATTACCATTATCCCTAATGTCTAAATACATTTCAACACGTGCTCCACTTTATCGGAATGCATTGTAACCCATCACTAATGCTCCCAAAATCATATACTTGTCCGCAAGCTTACCATTTTCCAAGTAAATACAACTATAGTTGAGCACAACTTCACATATTCCACATGAACAACTCTAACATTAATTAATACTCATGACCATTATATTTTTATTTAACCCGATTTTAAATTATTATTAGCATTGATTTTTAAGTCTACCATCGAAGTCTGAATTAAATATCTGTAAAAGATGATACAATCTGCAATATCGCGTGGAAATGCAATGACTGAAACACAACCTAAAATAAATCCCACAATGTTTCACAAGATTTAGAAATGATTATTTTACATTCTCATTTATTCGAGAGGGTAATGATTATTAAAGCCTTATTTTTAAAAATTGCACTAAGGTAGTAACATTCTTAGAAGAGAAACTACTGTACATCTAAGCTAATAGAATCCAATGCACACATGTTCACTCTCAAAGCTACCTACACCTGGATAAGAATGAAGTATGAAAATTTCACAAATATACTCAAAACTAATAGAAATACTACTTTAATGAAGAAGATCGTTAAATTTTCTAAATAGATGGACAGAAAATATTACAAAATGGTACTTAAATTTTACCCATGAAACTCGATTGCCGGTTACGGTCAGCTATGCTGCTTGGAGGTCCTTCATGTTTTTCCTTCGATGCCAGCGACGCTTATATGTTTAGTGCCACATGTTCGAAGTAGATGTCGATTCCCACGTTGATTGGATTAGTCATCTTGAATTAGCAGATGACATTGAAGAACTGGTGTGATAGTTATCCTGGGTTTGTAGTCCTCTTCTGTGCACGAAGTTAGTATGAGCTGAAACTGACAACTAAAATTACCAAAATGTTCGTGCCAGACCAGAATGGCCACCTGTTTGTAAAAGCAATCGCTCTCATAAAACAAATACATATTAACAGACCGATATATCGCATGAAAATTATTGAAAAGAATCTGATTGGATAAGTTGATCGTATTCATATAACATAAAATTGCATGCAGGAGTTAAAATATAACTCCTTTTACCAAGACTGTTCATAAGTGCCCAATGCCTGCTAGTTGACAGTAAACAATAGAACCACTTTGATTCTTCTCCTTCATCATCATCATCTTCGACTATTGCCTGTTCTTAATAAGGGGTTGCTGTTACTAGCTTTCCTCTTCCATTTCTTCCTGTCCAGTGCGTCGTCCTCGCTCAGTCCCTTCTCCCTGATGTCTTTCTGTCTCTTCTTCGGCTTCCCGCCATCTGCAGGTTGCTTACCCTCCTTCCCACATAGATCTCTCTTCTCTTAATGTGTCCAAATCATAGCAGTCTCTTGTATCCTTTTTGATACTTCCACAACACCGCACATCTCTCGTAACGTCTCATTTCGTATCCTATCCAGCAATGTTTTTCCCATCATCCACCTCAGCATCCACATTTCAGCCACATTTAGCCTTTGCTCGTACTTTCTACATTGGGCATGTTTAACTACCTTGCTGGCCTCACATTTGATTTGAATACACTTCCCTTCGTCCTTTCTCTAGTCCAACGATCACTTAGCGTACAGGTAATCTTATTTCAGTTCTTTTAGTCAGCCTGAATTCTGTGACTGATTTCTCTGTTCAACCTCCCATCCCCATGGTATATGAACCAAGATACTTAAATTCTCCGGTTCGTAGTAATCTCTCCCCTAGTAGTCTTACATTCCCATCGCTGTCTTCTTCTCCGAACTATATGTATTCAGCGTTTTCTCTGCTAATCCTGAGTCCACCTTCCTCAAGGATATTTCTCCATAGTTCCATCTTTCCATACATTCTCTTCTTGTTCTCATCGAACAGCATAATATTAGTAAACTATCCTCAGCAAAGAGTACTGACTAGGAGGTTGGATCTTTTAAATTTTCCGTCACCACATCTAATGCAAGATTGAATAGGTTTGGATTTAGGGCTTAACCTGGTGACAGCCCGTCACAGAGAAGCTTCCTTTGGCTCCCGCACTTGTTCTTATTTTGAATTAAGCTCCATGATACATGTCCATCACCACTTTCACATACTCATATATCTCCATAGCTCCACAGCATCACAAGTTTTATCTAGATCTGTGAAAATAAGATGCACATCTTTTTTCGTCTCTCCATGTTTTTCTAACAACTGTCGTAGTGCAAATAACGTATCGGTCGTTTCTTTCTCAGGCATGAATTCAAACAGAATCGCTTTGTTACTGAGGTATATTTATGTAAGCACCTGTATTTCAAAAATAGTTAAGTCATAGCATGTGCATATTTTGATGTGAGAGTTAATGAATATAGCATGAATTAAGTTTCGTAAAACCAGCTTTCATTCATTCACAATATTGATTTCATGTCATAAAGTGCAGTTTGCGTATGGTTGAAACTTTCTCTCTTGAGTGTAGAGCGAGAACTTGAAGCGAGTTACTGAAATTTTACTTTCAAAAGAGAGTTGAGAAGATTGATAACCAGAGTTGTTAGAAACTGGGTGGCGAGGGAGCTGTTTAGTAGTAACAACTGGGAATATGTCATCAGAAGTCAAATACGAGATCCCGTTTTTCACACAAAGGTAGGATGGGATTGTGGGCCAATGGCCTATCCCCTCACATTGATATACGAGACCATGTACACCATTGTACACCAAAATTAAGTACCAGGTTAATTCCTGCGGATGGAGGGCAAAGACGGCCGGACGTAGAGCTAACCACTCTATCCCAACCCCCCAAATGCCGAGGTTAGGGTTAGTAGAAGCCCTTACCTCTGACCCATCCAAGGGCTTTCGAGGTCTATACAAAGTTGAATTTGCTTTGCTTTGTTAGTTAACATTGGTTAAGTAAAATTCAATACAGATTTGAAGAAACTGGACATTGGTGTAAATTGAACTATAAATAAAATAAATGCAGTTATTGCACCACTAACACTTGTAGTGCTTAAAAGTTACTGTTGATCAATTTCAGAGGTTTAGACATAGTGGACCATCAATCCGACTCCTTGGCTGAATGGTCAGCGTTGGGTCTTTCGGACCATAGGGTCCAGGGTTCGATTCACGGTCTGGTCGGGGATTTTAATCACGTCTGATTAATTCTTCTGGATTGGAGCTAGGTACTTGCGTTTGTCCCCACACTCCCCTCTTTACATTCAGACAACAAACTACACTACCCACCATTACAGAAACACGCGGTAGTGATTACATCCCTCCATATGGGGTTGGCGTCCAGGAAAGGTATCCGGCCATAAATCAGGGCCAAATACACATGTACGACACAGCGCGCACCCGCTACCCCGCAGGTGTAGGAAAATGTGCTAGAAGAAGAAGAAGATACATAGTGGGCCTTCACGCTATGTTTTTGCGGGCCAACGATATTTGAACAACCGAGATCTAAGAAGACTCCTCATTCCCGGAACCTTTTCATGAATCTATTTTTACTTCACTCTTTTAGTTAACTCGTTACTATGACAACTGCACAATATTTCCAGGTCAGCGATGCTCGCCGTTGATCGACTTAGCAATAACAAAGTATATTCGTGAATATCTCCGTTACCGTAGCTTGCGTGTTAAACATGAATGAGACGCAAATGATCAGCAATTGCATTTTCTTCGACGTTAGTTATGTTTTTCGGAACAGTTAATATTAGAGTAGTAATATTAAAGGAGTAATTACGCACTTCTTGCTCGGCCTTGCTACGCCACCGTGTACTAACCAAATGGCATATGGCCTAGTGTAGGAGTTGTTGTTGTTGGTGGTGGTGGTTGTGGTGTTGTATGTGTCATCAGTTCATAGACTTATTAGATGCAGCCCTCCATACCATCCCATCCTGTGCTATATTCTTTTTATTTCTACATAACTACTAAATGCTATATCTGCTCTAATATGCTAGTCATGTTCATATCTTGGTCTACTCCTACAGTTCTTACCACCTACACTACCCTCAAAATTCAACTGAACAAGTCCTGGGTGTCTTAGTTGTGTTCTGTCTCTTTTTCTTGTTAAATTTGGCCATAGATCTATCTCTTCTCACTAATTCGATTCAGTGTCTCTTCTTCTTGTTAAATTTGGCCATAGATCTATCTCTTCTCACCAATTCGATTCAGTGCCTCTTTACTCGTGATTCTATCTACCCATCTCACATTCAGCATTCTTCTGTAACACCACATTTCAAAAGCTTCTGTTATATTTATTCTGAGCTCTTTATCGCCCATACTTCACAGTATAGGAGTATAGTGCGCGGCCATATAACCTAATCAAGAGAGAACAGTGGGCCACCGACTGAGACAAGAAAATTTCGGAGCAGGATGCGTTTTTTCGCAGGTGGCTTTACGACGCACCGACACAGATAGGTCTTATAGCGACGATGGAATAGGAAAGGCCTAGTTGGAAGGAAGCGGCCGTGGCCTTAATTAAGGTACAGCCGTTTCCTGGTGTGAAAATGGGAAACCACGGAAAACTAACTTCAGGGCTACCGACAGTGGGATTCGAACCCACTATATCCCGGATGCAAGCTCACAGCCGCGCGCCCCTAACCGCCGGTCGGAGCAGGATGTAGGCCTGTAATTGTATTTTATTGCAACTAAATTCTAAATGTATGTACATGTAGTAGAGAAATAGAACATTAACTGGACAAATTGCAAGAACAGACATACACTATGTTAGCATACAATTTAAAACGTTTACTTTGGCATGTAAGGTAAAAGAATTATCTTGTACTGGAAATCTGGCATCACTTCCCGCTAATCATATGTTCAAAATCTGACGAAATATTTTGGCTTGATTCAACTCCCATTTGCTTAATACTTTCTAAATATTCATCTCTAAGCTTGATTTGTTCAACTTTAAGAGGAAGAAATGCTGTTCACAAACATATACCGATTATGAAAGTATATTAGAGTGAACTATAAGCTGCCTGATGCAGAGCCTCGTCGTTATCGGAGCGAACATTCTGTCTGACGGAAGACGATATAGCTGATTTCTTTATTTGAACCGAACGTTGTTCTGTGTAAGTCTAATTAATTAATAAGAGGTATTGTAATGTGTAATTGACTAATCGAATTATTTATATTTGATTCCTGCAACCCATTAAGAAATAACCAGTAGTGGTGATAAGGGGGGCGGCGGTCGCCCCCCACTTTGTGGAGAAAACATTGCATTTCTATTTCATTTTAGCCGGCTGAAACTAAGAATTATAGGAATTATTAAAAAAAAATCGTACATGACCTGTTGTCTTATCATCTAATTCTTTACTTTGTTTTCTTTAATTATTAACACAATTATTAGCGGAAATACGCATAAAATGTCACTCGTCGCGGCTAACCCATTTTCATAGCGCCACAGCAAGTAGTGCATATGCTCTGAGAAAGGGTAGCAGGGGTATATATTTTTGCCAACACTTGCGGCGTGCATTCGTCTGCTTGGCAGTCTCTTTAGTGTCTCTTAGTTTCTTAGCGTGTAGTCAAGTACTAAATATTTTAAATTGTATAACCACGCCGTACTTCAATTTAATTGTAATACATGTGTATATTATTCCTTTGGTGAAAGTTTTATTCTATGGTTTAGTAGCAAAAAAGAAATAAAGCAAAGTCATTTCAGTACAGGCCATGAAGGCCCTTGGAGGGGTGGAAGGTACAGGCTTTCACTATTCGTAACCTCGGCACTTCAGGGGGTATAGTGACTAGCTCTAAGCCCGGCCGCCTTTGCCCCCAGGAATTAATCTGGTACTCATTTTTGGTGTAGGCTGAGTGAACCTCAGGGCCAAATGCACCTCCGGAGGTGGAAATCTCGTTTCTTAAATTTTTCGACTTTCTGACAGGGAATCGAACCCACGTCCTTCCGGATGAACCAAACACGCCTTTTTCCATCTCGGCCAGGCAGTCCCTCTCTATAGTGTAGTACTGAATCAAAATCTCAAAAACTATTATTACCGCACTAAAGTTGGTAAAACCTTCACCTCTCTGTAGAAATTCGTTCAGGGAGCATCAAAAACTTACCACTTCGTAGTTTTTTTCCCATTTTCATGCTTATACCCCCCCCCCCCGCTATATGCCACTAACCTGGGTGTTTTTTGTTGTCTGTACATTCCCCCCCCCAATTTTATTTCCCAGTCCCTGCTACTGGAAATAACTTACAGTGTAATATGAGGGCCAAAGTTAAAGGAAACCTCATATTTTGCCGGGGGCCATCTTGTGTGATATTGCGGGCCACGGAAGGCCCACTGGCGTATGTTTGACACCCCTATCCGGCTATTCCTGAACTCAAATACCTACCGAGTTCCGAGAAATATCAATTTAGTCACTTTCCCGTGATGTCGCAACAGTGTGCAACAATTATTCCGAGACGAAATATAACTATGAGGTTGTTTTGTAAACGTACAGATTAAATGATAATATAATTTAATTTCTTTAGAATTAAGTTACGTTAGACTGGCACTGACTCAGAAATCTTTTTATATAGCATCTTCTTGAGATGGTATGTATACACACTGAGCTGCTTCAGTGGATCAATAATAGTGTGTCTGACTTATGATCCAAGATTTTGGGTTCGATCCTTCCGATGTAGTCGATTTTTTGGGTGGTGATCTAAATTTATGGCACTTCATGTCATTGTTGTTGGTATATTAAAGATCGAAAGTGGCATACTCAGTGTGTGTATCCGATAAAATTAAATTAACTCAGCCACAGGAATCAGCCAATAGATATTCTGATATCGTTGCTACACGGCAGCACGATCGGAATGTCAAAATTCTAGATAGGCAGCCTAGTTGCCACCATTTCACAAGGTACGCGGGCCGATGACTGAGGTCATATTATTACTAGCAGAAGTACCCGTTCTTCGTACGGGTTATCAGAAACTGGCTTTAGTTACTCATACTATCGGTGTGACTGACTTCATTAGATATTTATATCACTGGTGTATTTACTTAAGTACATAGAAATTATTTGTCATGTTCTTCCTTTCTTCATGGGGGCCTCTAAATATTAGTTCCTAATTAGCGTCGACCTCTAAGATCTTTTACTACCATGTTTTCCTTCATTCCCACCTAGATATACCTACCTGCTCCCTTCACAAAGCTGCAGATTTAGTGTAAGTAAACTTTCGCTAGATAGTACCACAATTATAAATATTATTGAATGTTTTCGTTTGATCAGACATTTCGTAACTATTACAAATGATCAAGGAAATACGCGATGCATAAAAGAAAATACTAAAATTATAATTCTCAGGGCTTGTCACTCATGTCGCACATCATATCGTAATGAATCTGAGTCTAAATGTTGAGAAATGTTTTCAAATCATGACAATTGTGTACAGTAGATAGGTTGTAACCATGGTTACAATGATCGTAAAAGTGGACCAAAATATCGGCACTAATAACATCAGTGATCCTACTACTCCATGATTTGATAGAAAATAGTTTAAACTATAGATAACAGACTCCGCAAAATGCAGAAACCTAAGCCAGTACGTAAAAACCCGTTGGCAACCACTGGTCGCTGTACTAAGGAGATCTCCGGGGCTATTATTTTTATACTTCACTCCCTTTCCATCCCCGCCCAAAGGAGTGCTATGAGCGTCTTACACAACAGTTTACTTTTTCCAGATAGTAAGTCATACGTGTACCAATTTTGGTTGGCAGCTATGCCCAAACGTACATGCATAATCTAGCTGCTGTAGAATCCTGGAGCTGACGTTGCCATGGTTACGGCCGTTCGTTTCTTTATCCGATTCCTAGAGCAGGGGCAGTGTGGTTCCAATATCTCCATAACGGTTGGTTTTAGGGCCTTAAAACATGGTTTTCGGGCTCGAAGGGTTTACCCAGTTTTGTTCATTGCATCAAGGGGCTTAAAATGAGCTTTATCTCGTCCTTGTACGCAGATTCGATTTCGCCTATATACATATATATTTTTTTTTTTGCTAGTTGCTTTTTACGTCGCACCGACATAGATAGGTCTTATGGCGACGATGGCACAGGGAAGGGCTAGGAGTGGGAAGGAATCGACCGTGGCCTTAATTAAGGTACAGCCCCAGCATCTGCCTGGTGTGAAAATGGGAAACCACGGAAAATCATCTTCAGGGTTGCCGACGGTGGGGTTCGAACTTACTATCTCCCGAATACTGGATACTGGCCGCACTTACGCGACTGCAGCTATCGAGCTCGGTCGCCTATATTAGCCTATTATTTTAATATTTTTATATCTCTCCCCGTCGCCCCGCCCCCCTCCCTCGAATTGTTTTGAAAATAAAATACAGCCAGTGTTATTCATTGGCAATGTAGCTTTCTATAGGTGAAGTAATTTTTAAAATCGGTCCAGAAGTTTTTGAGTCTATCCGTTACAAACAAATATGCAAATATTTCCTCTTTATAATATTAGTATAGAAGTATAGATTACATCCCTATACATACGGTTGCCGTCAAGAAGGGCATCCAACCGTAAAACAAGGTCAAATACACATGTGCGACAAAGTTCGCACCCACAACCCGACAGGTGTGGGTAAAGCGATAGAAGAAGATACTCATTTTAAAAATTCACCCGTTTTTATTCTTTTCACCCCCTTAAGTGGATTTTGCAAGAAGAGTGTGTTCATTTTGAAAGGAGATTCCAAGTACTTATTTTAAAGTCGGTAACATCTTAATGTTTTGAGATATATGTATCCTCATGTAAATAATTCAACTCCTTCCTCACTTCTTTTCACCCCCCCCCCCCCTCCCTCCTAAGTGGATTTTCTGAAAATGAATATTTGTGTTCTTTTATTTTTAAAGAGAATTCCAAATGTCATTTTCATGTCTGCAACATGTTAAGTTTTTGTGATCTATTGTAGGTAATTTCGCTGCTGTAGAATCCTGGAGCTGAAGTTGCCATGCTTACAGCAGTTCATTACTTTATCAGATTCCTAGAGCAGGGTTAGTGTGGTGCCAATATCTCCGTAAAGGTTCGTTTTAGGGCCTTAAAACATGGTTTTCGGGCCCGTAGGGCTTACCGAGTTTTGTTCTTTGCATCAAAAGGATTAAATTGAGCTTTGTCTCGTCCTTATACGACAAATTCGATATTTTGCCTATATTAGCCTATTATTCTTATATCTTCCCCCCCCCCCGTGCCCCCCACCTCTAATTGTTTTAAAAATAAAATACAGGCCATGTTACTCACTGGCAATTAAGCTTTCCATAGGTGAAGTAATTTTTAAAATCTGTTCAGTAGTTTTTGAGTCTATTCGTTACAACCAAACACATTTTTCCTCTTTATAATATTAGTATAGACATACTATTATTATTATTATTATTATTATTATTATTATTATTATTATTATTATTATTATTATTATTATTATTATTATTTGCTAGTTATTTAACGTCGTACTAACACATCGAAAGTTCCTGCGACGCAGTCCTTATGTCCAAGGAGGGATATATTCACTATTAAGTATTTTTATGATGATTGGTAGTGTGGTGTATTGCTTATGTTCGAAAAAGTATATATTGAGTCAAATACAAACACCCAGTGTCAAATCCGGCCGGGAATTCTACCTGAGACATTGTAAAACAAAGATCGCAACGCTCACCATATAGCCAAAAAGCTGAAAGATAATAATAATAATAATAATAATAATAACAATAATAATAATAATAATAAATCATTAATTAGGAAAACGAGCTCGTTTTTTACGCGACTATTGATATCGTGATCATATGGCTCCAATTTTAAGTGGAAAACGAACAATCAGGACATCAATTTTCATTTCAGAAATCCCATATGAATTCGCCTGGATTCGAACTGCGACTGCCTTGGTGAGAAACCAGTGACTTCTCGGCTATCTCGCCTCCTGCTTATTAATTAAGATTATTTTACGTGCTGCCACAAACGACGCCAATAATTCCTCCGTTAAAAAATCCACTTACCTCGGCTAGGATCGAAACCATGGTCTTTGAAGCAAACTCGCTTCAATAATAATAATAATAATAATAATAATAATAATAATAATCTTTAAGAGTTTGTGTCCAGAGTACACATAGTTGTCTCTAGGTGCACTTGAGTCAAATCCTGAGGCGTGCATTTAGCCGGCGCCACGTTGACAGGAGAACACCTACTTGGTGCTGTTGTTGCGATTTCATTTCGATCCGTGCCAACCGGATTACGTTCTGGTTTTACCAGTTGAAAGGGAAGGGAGTAGTTCATCATGAGTGCAGCTTCCGGATCTGAAGGCTACTGATACTACTATGTACTCCCACGCGTTTGGGAATGGCATGTGAGCACACACTGCAAAATATTCGAGCTGTTTGTCAATACAGAATGTATTTTTAGCTGTCAAGGTGAAGACATTGTTTAATATAAGAGTATGAATCATGGGCTAAGCCGTCTTACACACCTAGAGTACCGTACAGTAACCGGAGTTCGAGCTGCTCAAGGACTTAAATAATCTTTCATTTTAGGCGCCGGTCACCTACGGTCTGTCTGCTGAGTATAGTCCATTCGGAGGCTAATTGTATCCTCGAGCGGCACCGTTAAAAGAAGAACAACATAGACAATACCATTTCATGTTCGGGCTGAGCTTGTCTTTGTCATCAGATAACATTTGCTGGTCGTCCCATTTTGCTTTATGGTAACCGTAACGGATCCTGGGTTCGATTCCTGGTTGGATCGGGGATTTTAACTGCGTCTAGTTCATTCCTTTGACTTGGGGACTGGATAGTTGTGTTCGTCCCAATACACTAACCTACTTCCATATACACTACGCTACCAACCACTATAGAAGCACGGAATAGTTAGTACATCCCTCCACATAGGGTTTTCAACGGGAAGGGCACTAAATTTAAGGAAAACCTAAATTACATAACGACAAATTACAGCAAATAATTAAATAAAAGGAAAATATTACCGGAAATTAGGTGAAAATAACTTTTTAAAAGTAAAAAAAATATATATCCATCGAAACAAGAAACGCATGAAAATTGGAAATTAACTTACTGTACAAGTAGTTTAACAGCAATTTCAATCAGAATCCTAGGAAATCACACAAAATTTTGCGAAAACACTCTAAAATATTCCATTAAAGAAAACGTATGACCCACGATTTAATACACAACTGAACACATAATATTTCATTTAATTTCATTATCCGTTTAAGCCGTAGGGCTGGTTTTTCCCTCGAACTCAGCGAGAGATCCCACCTCTATCGCCTCAAGGGTAGTGTCCTGGAGCGCGACACTTTGGGTTGGAGATACAATTGAGGAGGAGGAGGAGGACCAGTACCTCGCCCAGGAGGCTTCACCTGCTACGCTGAACAAGGGCCTTGTCGAGGGATGGACAGATTGGAAGGGATAGGCAAGGAAGAGGGAAGGAAGCGGCCGTGGCCTTAAGTTGGGTACCATCCCGGGTTTTGCCTGTAGGAGAAGTGAGAAACCACGGAAAACCACTTTGAGGATGGCTGAGATGGGAATCGAACCCCCTCTACTCAGTTGACCTCCCACACCACAGAGGCGGACTTAATTAAGTTACATCGCTGATACTTATGACAGTGGGGAACCATTAAAAACCGTCTCGAGGACAGCTGATGGTGGGATTTGATCCTCTATAGCCACACGACACATACCGCGAAGTGAACTCACTCATTCATCAAGAATATACAATATATGGTCAGTATTAGGAAATATGTCTGTACGTGCCCCCCCCCCCTTCCCTTTCTCTTCTTAACATAGTTCTTAATCTTATTCTAAAATGAGTTTAAATAACACAAAAAAAAAAAATTTGAAAATTCTGTTCACATTTTCTTCTTAGCCTACCAGTAAATGTCTCGATAACTCCAGTAATGTCAAATACTGGATAGCCAATGTTAGGGATTTTCTGGTAACAATTTGTAGCACACAGCAAATTTCGCGCCCCGTGGTGTAGGGGTAACGTCCTGCCTCTTACCCGGAGACCCCGGGTTCGATTCCCGGCCAGATCAGGGATTTTTACCTGGACCTGAGGGCTGGTTCGAGGTCTACTCAGCCTACGTGATTAGAACTGAGGAGCTATCTGACGGTGAGATAGCGGCCTCGGTCTAGAAAGCCAAGAATAACGGCCGAGAGGACTCGTCGTGCTGATCACACGACACCTCGTAATCTGCAGGCCTTCGGGCTGAGCAGCGGTAGCTTGGTAGGCCAAGGCCCTTCAAGGGCTGTAGTGCCATCAAATTTCGCACTCAATCACGAAATCTCGTTAATAGACGTGAACATCAAGGAGGTTGTAACATAGAACATTTCTAAAGTATGATGATTTTCCCCTCCACATTCGTCAATGAATCACCTTCTACTAAGCATCTCATACTACAAAAGAATGTGTCCATTCGTAATCAAATGAATTGTTTCGATATTAATTATCTGCCCCGTGGCGTGGGGATAGCATATTCCCTGGATCACCGATTCGTTTCTCGACTTGTCCAGTTACTTTAATCCTGGGGTAAGGTCTGGAATGGGTTCACCAAGACTTACATGATCAACTGAAGAGCTGAATGATGCAAGAGACAGCTATCCCGGTCAAGCTGAGAAGTCGTCACGTTCACACGTGACACTCTAATATCAGCAGGTCACCTGGCTGATCAGTAGTGATCTTGACACCAAAAATCCCCTTAATGGACTAAATGGACTACGGTTTTGTCTTTCTAATAATAATAATAATAATAATAATAATAATAATAATAATAATAATAATAATAATAATAATAATAATAATAATATGTTTAATGGCCTTCGGGATATTTATCCTCAAAGTGATTTTTTCTTTTTTAGAAAATTAATCTACTGGAACGCTTTTGCTAGATTTAAGAACGAAGGTAAGGAAAATTCATTTTTAATATTATAGTGCGAACTATGAACCCCTCCAACCTGGGCCCAATGTTTCGGAAGCCAGGCTCTGCCTGTCACAATTCAGGACTAAGGGCGAGTGATAGAGGAATAACACCATTTTAAAAAACCTTGGTCCAGCTGACCCGGATTATAGAGAAGACCTCATCTGTAGTGAAGGCGGAGATTATAGATTTCAGTGCGTCGGTTAACTAGCAGAAGAGGCAACTAAAAAACAAATTCCACATCGCGTCTGTCTTGAAACAAGCGGCTAAGTGGTCAGTGTCCGTTCACCAAAGGTGTGGCTGGAAACCTTCCTCGGAGCTAACAACCTCGAGCAGAATCTTTAGAGAACTTGTTCCCCTAACTCAACAATCAATAAATGATGGATACGCACTTCGTAAGAGATTTTACCCCAGGGAGTAACCAATCTCCAATTTCCAAGGAAATGAAAAGTAGGCATTCGAATTCTGGGGGCCTACAACAATGTGCGAAGGATGAGTCGAAGCAACCTGAAACCTGCCTTAAGCTAGAAACACGTAAAATTAAACATAGGAACTTCAACTATCTGGCCACCTTTAATGAAAACTCACTTTTGAAAACAGGAAAACTTGGTTAATACATTTTATAAAGGACAAAAATATTTAGATAAGAGCACTTCAAGAAACAAGATATACTGATGAATATCCCTTTGATTCAGAAGAATTCAGGATATTCAAGGGAAGCCTGGAAAAAGAGTTATGAAGAATGTACCTCAATTTGGAACAGGGCTCCTTGTAAACCAAAACATATTAAACTCAGTACTGAAATTTAAATTCATTAATGAAATAATTTCAACACTAATTTTTAAATCAGTAAACAAAGTTCACACTATTGTAGATATACACGCACAGCAAATGATGATGATGATGATGCTTGTTGTTTAAAGGGGCCTAACATTTAAGGTCATCGGCCCCACCAGCAAATGAGCAAAATGGAACGCAGAAAGAACAAACAGAATTTTTTTGTAAGAACTCTCAAACACCTTAGATCAAATTCCATCCAAAAACACTATAATACTGCCTGGAGACTTTAATGCTCAAATCGGCAAAGAACGTCATCATCGTAGGCAAATTACCGGCACATAAAAGAACCAATGCAAATGGAAAAAGACTCATGAGAATATGCAGAGAACATCATATAGTCCTAAAATCTACATTCTTCAAGAAAACTTCCTAGCAAACAAAATACATGGGTATCCCCAATTCCAATCTGTGGGGAGAACAACTTGACCATGTAGCTGTAAGCAGACAGTCGGCAACGGAGATACTCAATGTAAAAGTCACTAAGAGCGCAGGTTTAGATCCAGACAACTATATATCTGTCATTAAATTCCAATTTAGGCCTATATATAGAAGAAAAGGTCAATATCAACCCAAAAAATTCGACATACAAAAATTAGCTATAGAAAATGATTTCAAAATAATTTTGAAAAAGAGAGCCCACAAACCGTGGCCACAACTTCAAAAAGACAGTACAGACAGCAGAGGAAACCGTTCTCCATACAAAAAGACCAAAACAAAACTATGCCTGGTGGAATGCTGAATGTGATGAACTAATCCTTAACAGACAGCAAACTTGGAACACCTGTAATGCAAATAGAATTTATAAGAATTGGAACAACCCCTAAAATAACCCAAAAGCTTGCATAAAAAGGCCTCAAAAAAATCAAAATACAACATGTGAAAAAATAACTAACATCAATGGCGTCAAACTTCATACAGAACAACGCAAGGGACTTTTACAAAACCTTCAAAAGTACTTTGAAGGAATAAACTCCCTCAGTTTACTTTTCACAGATCCCCCCCACCAAAAAACAAAAACAAAAAACAAAATAGAAAACAGCATATAATAACGTTGAGAATTGCAGAATACTTGCAGAATACTTTGAAGAACTACATAACTGCGATCCACCTAAAGAGAAATTTAATTTTGACACCTTAATCCCAATACCACCGGACTCAAAGCCACCAACAGCAAAAGAAATACCCCCCCCCCCCCCATGGCGCAACAGCCTGGGCCCACCAAGTGACCTCTGCTCAGCCTGAAGGCCTGCAGATTACGAGGTGTCGTGTGGTCAGCACGAAGAATCCTCACTTCCGTTATTCTTGGCCGGGGCCGGCATTTCACCGTCAGAGATAGCTTCTCAATTGTAATCACGTAGGCTGAGTGGACCTCGAACTAGCCCTCATCCAGGTAAAAATCGCTGACCTGGCCGGTAATCGACCCCGGGACCTCCGGGTAAGAGGCAGGCACGGCACCCCTACACCGCGCGGCCGGCAAAAGAAATAAAAGAAATCAGAAAAGAATTTAAAAGTGACAAAGCACCTGGAGAAGACAATATAGTTGCTGAATTATGGAAATACTCAAGTGACAATATGATACTATGTTTAACAGAAATCATCAATACAATTTGGAAAACAAATAGTTTACCTACAGAATGGACATCTTCATTAATACAACCACTACCTAAAAACGGAAAGAAAACAGATCATAACAACTGTAGGGGAATCACCCTCCTGCTCGAGAAAAACAAGGTCTTTTCCAAAGCACTTTTAAAAAGAGGAGAAGAAATACTCCACCCACAACTAGGAGAGTATCAGAAAGGGTTCAGAAATGGACGGTCATCTGCAGAACAAATATTAAACCTAATGAATATGAGAGAAATGAGGAAAACCAGAAACTTGAAATATGTAGTTACTCAATTGACAGAAATACACTAATTGACATTAAAAAAGAATTAGGACTTGATAATAAAACAACCGAAATAATTAAAGCAACATTAACAAACACAAGAGAGATTTCAAAACCTTTCGAAATAAAGTCAGGTGTAAGACAGGGAGATGGTTTGTCGCCTCTACTTTTTCTATTGTGCATTAGAGAAGGTAATTCGAGAATGGAGGAAAGCAATTAATACTAAAGGTATTCAACTAGGAAGAAATCCAAATAAAATCACTTTAGATTGTCTAGCTTTTGCGGATGGCATGGCATTAATTACTGACTCACTGGAAACTGCTCAAGAAGAAATCAGAGAATTGCAAATGCAATCATCCAAGTATGATTACAAATTTCATTTGAAAAAAAGAAGTTCATGACAAACATTAGTGGCGATCCCCTCCCCCCTCCCCCCCCCCCCCCCAACATATCACGATTTATAAGAACACAATATGTAAAATAAATTGCCATAAATACCTAGGCGAATGGATAACGAACAACACAAAAGACACAGTCATAGAAACCGAAGTACACAAAATGGAAAGGATGTTTGACATGACAAAAATGAATAAAACAAAATGAAAATGAATATAACGAAATGAAGACACTACCGAACAGTGGTCAGACCCAAAACTCTATAAGCAGCAGAGACACTAAAACTAACTAGAACTGGAGATCTCGAATAACTAGAAAAAGCTGAAAGAAGAATTTTGAGAAAAATACTAGGAGCTAAAGGAAATAATAATGCCGAATACAGGTTAAGGCCAAACGCAGAGCTATATTTGAATAATGAAAAAGTAACTGATGTATTGAGGAAGAGAAGACTACAATTTTTTGGACACATTTGAAAATGAAAACGTACAAGCTGTTTTCCAATCGATTACCGGGTCGGGGATGGGATGAATGATGCCCCCAACTTGCGGCGAGGATAGGAATTGTGCCGGCTGCCGAGGCCTGTCGCACTCCTCTGCGGTAATGATTAATGACTGACAGATGAAATGAAATGATGTTGGAGAATGTTGACGAAATGAAAGATGACAGGGAAAACCGGAGTACCCGGAGAAAAACCTGTCCCGCCTCCGCTTTGTCCAGCACAAATCTCACATGGCGTGACCGGGATTTGAACCACGGTATCCAGCGGTAAGACGCCGGCGGGCTGCCGCCTGAGCCATGGAGGTACTTTTTTGGTCACATTTATAGAATGGAGATCAACATACTAACTAAACAGATCTTCAATTCATTGAACAGTTACAAATCCAAACCCACCTGGTTTGTTGAAATTGAAAATGGTATGAAGAACCCTGGAATAAAAACAGGCACAATATAAAACAGAAAACTTTTTAGAGAAGTAAATCAAAGGGCAGGATTTCAGGAGAGGAAGAAACCGACGACTAGAAGAAAGTGGACTAAAGAAGAGAAAAAAGGACACTCTCGAAGGATGAAGGAAATTTTGAAGCAAAGGAAATCGAATATGATAAAAATTATCCAAAGTTGATTTATCGTACCATCCAAATGAGTTATGCGAAAGAAGAAGAAGAAGAAGAAGAAGTACGAATTATGTCATGATAGCGTTCACATTGGTATGAAATTGGTGGTGATATTTGTTGATGTTCTCAGTTAGCAAATACCGGACAATTTTCGAACGTGCACCCATGGGTACAGTCGGTCAAAAATATGACCGCACTGTATTGTAGTATTGTGTAAGTTGCTCGCAGGTTCGCTTTTCTCTGTAATGTTTGTTGAAGGTATCCAGAGGGTTTGTATCCACATGGGAGGTGAATTATATTTTGATAACAATTAAAAGTAAATGTTTGTTTGCTTGTCCAACCCTTGTCCCGTTTCTCTACGGGCTCGGGTGTGAGGTGAGATGAATCTGTCGTGTTTTTTTTAATGAGCGGATGCCCTTCCTGACGTCAACCTCATCAGAGGAGTTAATCAGATGAAATTAATGACGTGATATATGATAGTAGGAAGGGAGAATGCCGGGCTGAGTGGTTCAGACGGTTGAGGCGCTGCCCTTCTGACCCCAAGTTGGCAGGATCGATCCTACCTCGTGTCGGTAGATTTACTGCCACGTAACAGAACTCTTGCGGGACTAATTCCGACACCTCGATGTCTCCGAAAACCGTAAAAGTACGGTAGTTAGTGGGACGTAAAGCAAATAAAATTATTAATTAGGAAGGGAGAGGGATATTTCCGGTGCTGGCACATAGCTTACTCTTGTCGAATAGCATCAAGGGGTTTGCTCAAGGCTTAACGTCGCCATCCGACAGACGAATCACCATCAACAGCGTCATATGTCCTCATCCACATGAGCCATAACACTATCCTCCACCACAATAACACGCAGTTACGTACAGATAGCAGATGTCAGATGCCGCCCACCCTCATCGGAGGGTCTGCCTTACAAGGGCTGCACCCGGCTAGAAATAGCCACACGAAATTAATCCACATGAGCGCTGCGCAGAGGTTGGGAATTAAATCCAGGCTTTTGGCACGCAGTCTTGCGATTAGAAATTGTATACCACCACCCTGCCGGCCAACTTTCTGATCGTGAAGAGTTCTTCGGCCAACGGACTCGAACCGGCTACCCACGGAGTCAGACCGTTTAGACTTCAATGCCATAACGATCACGGCCACCAGGCGGGCAATTAAAAGTAAATGTAACAAAAAAGTCTTAACTTCTCATGTCTCACAGTCGTCAAAGTCACATGGAAAGGATAGACCAGGAAAAGGTGGCATCAAACTAACCTTATGGCTTTGAACTCATCAGGTTTTTTAATTATGTTTTTAAATGCTATTTGTTCGGGGCATCGAAACATGTGGATCTTTTGCTCCTACTGGCACAATATTTTATGAACCTGCGTGTAATTGGAATAGCGGTATAGTGGAATGTTGTGTGTGAGGAAAGGAAGGTTAAGGACGTCACAAACACCCAGTCCCTAGGCCACGGATATTAATCATTACAATCAAAAAAACCTGACCCGGCCGGGAATCAAACTCGTGGCCGCCGGTTGACAGGCGGACGCGTTGCCCTCCTACACCGCGGGCCCGGACATCAGGTTTTATTTTACTTTACCTCTTTATTTCGCAACATGGAATATTCCAGTACTTCATTCTGCCTTTCACTTTATTTTGTTTTTAATAAGGTTGTAAAGGATCTGAGTACAACAAAAATTTCCTGTTAGCTCTGTGGGATCAATTTAACACTTAGTATCCATTGTACTGAGAGATGTAATTATTTTTAATTTAGTTTCGTTGTGGCGTTCAAGGACTTGAAGTCGATGGAAGTTAAAAGTTTCTCTCCAAATCTGAGCCAAGGTGAAAAGATACCCATTGAGAAAGTGTAAAGCCCAGTAATCTTCCGTGATAGCTCGTGCTTGATTTGTTCTTCGTGTCATCCAATTAATACAGCGGAAGTGTGACAGTTAAGTTCAGGAACCCAACAGCCGGTCTCACCTGTAATGTGTACCGCTCTCACACACCTCGCAATTACGGAACAGTTATCCTCATTTGCTGTCAAGATACGTAGCTCTACTGGAGGTTTAACGCACTGTTTCTCTCCTATGCGGCCAAGTTACTGCTTGTCTAGTTGAAAGGAATCTCACTTATAAACAAGGAGTACGATTGCTACCTTCACATTCACATAATACTCCGCCATATGAGCCTTAGGCCTAGATGAAAACTACAACAGCAACAAAAATGCGTTGTCCTCTTTTCCTTTTTTCTTTTTGCTAGCAGTGTAGCGTCCCACTAACACGTCGAAGGTTTTCGGCGGCGCAAGGATAGAAAACGGCCGTGGCCTTAATTAAGGTACAGCCCCAGTATTTGCCTGGAATGAAAATGGAAAACCACGGAAAACCATCTTTAGGGCTGCCGACGGTGGGATCGAATCCACCATCTCCCAAATGCAAGCTCACAGCTACGCGACCCTAACCGTGTGGCTAACTCGCTTGCTTCTTCTTCTTTTTCATGATCTTCTTCTTCTTCCTGGCTGTTTCCCAAATTTATCGGTGCCGGTAGTCGATTACATATATATATATATATATATATTCAGTTTTACGTCCGAATATCCTTCCTAACGCCAAACCTATGTGGAATGTACATATAACGTTTTCTGTAGTGCGTAGTTGTGTGGTGTGTTGTATGCATTTCCCTTTTTAATATAAGGCCGTTAGTGATGTGGATACATTTCCGATGATCTCCGGTTGATTTCTGAGGGCTACGGTATCGACAAGGAATGTCTGAAGATTACGTGGACGTTTTGGAAGCGGAAGCACGGAGGAGTGAGTAAAGGAGTGGGCTAAGGTAAGAAAGAACTGTATTTGCCTACAAACACAGTCACAGGACATAAAATTATTATCTTTTTCTGGTATTCTTAATGTTATTCACTTCAATTGCAGTCAGACTGAAAAATATATAATTTCATAGAATGTTCAAAATACAATTAGGCCTACCAATAAATCTTTCTCATTCGTTTTAATATTCGCAAAATATCAGTTTATTTCCAGAGAATTATTGTTTTTTCCTTCACTGCAATTAGTAATTTCTGGACAGCTGGAATTCCTTTTTCCTTTTCAAATTATTCCAAAAATGATTTGCGAAACTCTGACTTGTCATATTCATCAAGATCGATTTTCTTGGGATGTGATCGTCGTTTCCCGTAACTTGTGTTACATTCTTTTCGGAAATATTTCGGATCGGTCTGTCATTTTTACCCACAGCTTTTGCTGCCCGTAGACTTGATTTAATGAGATGAATAATTAAACATCTCTCCTTCTTTATAAAATTGTGTCACAATATGAATTATTTTCCTGAGTATAAACTCCCCCGGCATGTTTTTCGAGGCATCGTTTACTAGACAGTCAACTACAACTCGACAAAACATGGATTGATTAACTAATTAACTCATTCATTCAAGTCATTCATGAAACTCTCTGCCAAGTTGGTGGTTATCCGTGACTGGTAGAGAGGATTTTTCTTAGCTATTTTATTAATTGATTAATTATGTAACTAATCATTCATTCAAGTAATTCATGAAACTCTCTCCCAAGTTGGTGGTTATCCGTGAGGTGTCGTCTTCATCATCATTTCATCCTCATCATGACGCGCAGGTCGCCTACGGGTGTCAAATAAGAAAAAAAAGACCTGCACCTGGCGAGCCGAACATGTCCTCGGACACTCCCGGCACTAAAGCCATACGCCATTTCATTTTCAGTGTGAGAGATGATTTTTCTTAGCTATTTTATTAATTGATTGATTAATTAAATTAAGTAACTAATTAATGCATTCATACATTAATTAATTAATTAATTAATTAATTTATTGATTGATTCATTCATTCATTCATTCATTCATTCAAGTCATTCATGAAACTCTCTTTCAAGTTGGTGGTTATCCGTGACTGGGAGAGAGGATTTTTCTTAGTTGTTTTAATAATTGTTTGATTAATTTAATTAAGTAACTAATTAATTAATTCACTAATTCAAGTCATTCAAATAGATGTTGTAATTGCAGGATTACGTTAAAGTACGTGTAACAATACATGCAATTTCATAAATTATACATTATAATAATTACGTTAAACAACTACAGTGGTACTCATGGCGATGCAATATGTTTAAAAATATGGTCAAAATGAGGTTGTAGCCTATCGTACGTCCCTTTAATTTTAAAAATTTCCGCCATAAATACTCATTTGTGTCCGTAGCTTTTATTTTAATTTACGCTTAACCGTAACAGCCAAGCAGGGTAACGCTCTTGTTCCGACTTCGTGGCCTGTATGACGATTCTCCTTATCCTTTCCGAACTGATCGCGATGCTGGCCTCGCGCCGCAACATAGATAAAGTGGCTCTATTCGCACTCGATGATTCTCTAAGCTTTAGGTTAACGGTCTTCAATTTTGCACCAGTGATTCCATAACGTGTATTTTCAACATTTTTCGTCATTCGAGAGCCACGCCTTGTTGCTTATGTGACCACTGAAAACATGGCCGACGTTTGTACAGTTAGCTTGAGCTAGTCAGCGTTTCCACCTCTGTATGTTATTCTAGTTCGTTGCATTTATCTGAAACACATCATATTAGCAAAATGCACACGTTGGTGAGCGAATTTGCAGGCTATGTTCGACAAGCATCAGTGACTCGGATATTTCTAATACACAGACCAGTTTCATGTGGCTCCCATTGTGAACAGCTTGCAAATATGGCACATCCCCCACCAGCCTCTCTGCTGCCTACACTGCTAGTGCTATCGGGAAACTTATAGCTTCCCTCTAACCAGAGCAACCTAAGTAAACAATGTTTCCGCTTGTCTGCACCAGCTATGATTCATGGAACGGGTAGTAGATGAAGAGAAGTGTATTCATAAGGATACAAATACCCAGTCCCTGAGCCAGAGGAATGAGCGATATATAGTTAAAATCCACGGCCGGCCGGAAATCGAATCCAGGGTCAACTCATCCAAGGAGTTGGACAACAACAAAATATGTTGTACTGAATTTTGACGATAACGACAACAACAACAACAACAAACCGAAATGCAGCAGCTCATTATAACCTTTCGTATCAAGACAGCTCCCATGTTGGTCATCCCCTGTGGGTGGGGAACGCAGACAAAGAATACACCCACGGTATTCCCTGCCTGTCGTAGCGACTAAAAGGGGCGATCAAGGGATGATTGTATTAGAACCATGAAACTACTTGTACCATCACGCGAGGAACATCATGGGTTGCCTTTATTTTCGAGGAGTACCACCATGTTAGGTACACAATAGGTTTGTAATTAGTAGCAACAGAGGGTGAATCTGTATGGGTTTTCCAGTACCCGTGGTTAGCACCATTGTGAGAAACACCACGGGTCTGGGCGGTGCCTGTGATTAGTACTACTATATGAACGACAGCGTGGGTCTGCGTTGTCTTTAATTAGTGTCCACTATGTGGAGAACACCCCGGGAATACCTGCGCCCGTGATTAGTACACCTAGGCGAGGAACACCATGGGTTTGCCTTGCCTATGAGTGGCGCCATTATGTGGAAAACACCATAGGTCTGCGTTACCTGTGTGACGTAAAATATTTGTGAGTAGTACCATAATGTGTAGAACACCGTGAGTCTACGCTACTTTTGATTAGTACCGCAACATGACAAATACCATGATTATACTTTACTAGCGATAAGTACCATTATGAGGGGCCGTTGACCTTGATTTTGGACCCCTTTAGACAACAAGCATCCTCGATTCAGGACTGTGCTTTAGAATCAGTCCCTTGGTTAGTAATACTATTATTTATGATCATTTTTGGGAAAGTGGGGCATTGCGGGTCGGATCCACTGATTGTGATTCATATCTATCCATTCATTCTTCATCATCACGTTCTTATACTGGTCAGTGGTTGATTTTGAACTTTTAAATTGTCATTACATTTCGTCTCATTTGGTACCATTAGGAGCTGATGACCTAGATGTTAGGCCCCCTTAAACAACAAGCATCATGTTGGTTGCAGGAGACTGAGTGATCCCCGTTCAAACCCTCAGTCCAGAATAATTGTGGGCTTAGCTGATTTGTGGAGTGCAATGCTCTGGGGACGACACGACACTTCGCTATAAAAGGCCCTGTTGGAGAACAGGAGTTTTGACGTGCCGGAGGGTTGAAAGTTAGTGAGTACAAACTACGTGAAGTGGAACACCCGAACTCGAGTGCACTTGTAAATGACTGTAAATGACTCTGGAAAGTAATTTTAGATTTTAGGACTCCAGATAGCCCGCGATAATATTATACATGAAACACCGGGAACTTTTTAAGTATTCGTACAATTTTAGGGAAATAGTTGGACTTCTCTTCGGCAAGAGTACCACTTTCTGACATAGAAAATCAGATATTACCTCTTGACTACAGGATACTATATAATATCTTACAATTACAGATTATTTATTTAATATTATGGCTCGCAGGATTTTTAAAAACAAACGTATGAAGAAACCTTGAAAACCTACGTACATCCTGTTACACTTCACAACTAATAAGTTTTATATGTAACAAAATTCATTTTGTTTCGTATTGACAATGATCAGTGACAAACAGAGAAAGGTAGGTATCCAATGCCATTTGATTAAATACCAAATATTTCTATTAGATATAACGGACTAGTTTCGTCCCTGTAAACTGGGTCATCTTCAGCCTTAATTACCAGTTAGAAAAACATTTAGAATCTTATACAACACAATCATCAATATTCCACCAATACATATATGAAACTTATTTGACCAATAGTGTTCGTTAGCACTTATGCGTCGTGGTTAAAATATAGTTACACTGACAGACAGAGCAAATGCAACACCAAGAAGGAGTGTTTCGTAAGGGATGAAAGTTGGGAAAAAAACAGAGACGGCACGGACGAATAATTGATGTTTATTTCAAACCGATATGCAGGTTACACAATGCGCACGGCATCGACTCAGTAGGATGTAGGACCATCGCGAGCGGCGATGCACGCAGAAACACGTCGAGGTACAGAGTCAATAAGAGTGCGGATGGTGTCCTGAGGGATGGTTCTCCATTCTCTGTCAACCATTTGCCACAGTTGGTCGTCCGTACGAGGCTGGGGCAGAGTTTGCAAACGGCGTCCAATGAGATCCCACACGTGTTCCATTGGTGAGAGATCCGGAGAGTACGCTGGCCACGGAAGCATCTGTACCCCTCGTAGAGCCTGTTGGGAGATGCGAGCAGTGTGTGGGCGGGCATTATCCTGCTGAAACAGAGCATTGGGCAGCCCCTGAAGGTACGGGAGTGCCACCGGCCGCAGCACATGCTGCACGTAGCGGTGGGCATTTAAAGTGCCTTGAATACGCGCTAGAGGTGACGTGGAATCATACGCAATAGCGCCCCAAACCATGATGCCGCGTTGTCTAGCGGTAGGGCGCTCCACAGTTACTGCCGGATTTGACCTTTCTCCACGCCGACGCCACACTCGTCTGCGGTGACTATCACTGACAGAACAGAAGCGTGACTCATCGGAGAACACGACGTTCCGCCATTCCCTCATCCAAGTCGCTCTAGCCCGGCACCATGCCAGGCGTGCACGTCTATGCTGTGGAGTCAATGGTAGTCTTCTGAGCGGACGCCGGGAGTGCAGGCCTCCTTCAACCTTCAACCAATCGACGGGAAATTGTTCTGGTCGATATTGGAACAGCCAGGGTGTCTTGCACATGCTGAAGAATGGCGGTTGACGTGGCGTGCGGGGCTGCCACCGCTTGGCGGCGGATGCGCCGATCCGCCGATCCTCGCGTGCTGACGTCACTCGGGCTGCGCCTGGACCCCTCGCACGTGCCACATGTCCCTGCGCCAACCATCTTCGCCACAGGCGCTGCACCGTGGACACATCCCTATGGGTATCGGCTGCGATTTGACGAAGCGACCAACCTGCCCTTCTCAGCCCGATCACCATACCCCTCGTAAAGTCGTCTGTCTGCTGGAAATGCCTCCGTTGACGGCGGCCTGGCATTCTTAGCTATACACGTGTCCTGTGGCACACGACAACACATTCTACAATGACTGTCGGCTGAGAAATCACGGTACGAAGTGGGCCATTCGCCAACGCCGTGTCCCACTTATCGTTCGCTACGTGCGCAGCACAGCGGCGCATTTCACATCATGAGCATACCTCAGTGACGTCAGTCTAACCTGCAATTGGCATAAAGTTCTGACCACTCCTTCTTGGTGTTGCATTTGCTCTGTCAGTCAGTGTATTTATACTTATGTCCTTGGTTGTATGAGTGACTTGTCTTCTTTGGAAATGTAATCTTCAGTTTTTGAACAATTGAATAATCACTTGCCGGGCTGAGTGGCTCAGACGTTGGAGGTGCTGGCCTTTTGGCCCCTACTTGGCAGGTTCAATCCTGGCTCAGTCCGGTGGTACGTCAGTCTCATGTCGGTAGATTTACTGGCACGTAAAAGAACTCTTGCGGGACTAAATTCTGGAACCTCGGCATCTCCGATAACCGTAAAACTAGTTAGTGGAACGTAAAGCCAATAGCATTATTATTATTATTATTATTATTATTATTATTATTATTATTATTATTATTATTATTATTATTATTATTATTATTATTATTATTATTATTATTATTGAATAATCACATCATGTTTGGGCTTGAAATATTCTGGACAAGAAGGGAAATAGCAATTCGCTATTGACAAACTAAGGATTTCTTCAAAATTTATGCAGCAATAAAATCCTAAAATGGGAAATATGGCAACAAGGTTATGACGTTTCAGCGATCGACAGGGTCTTACATGAAATCAGCATCAAACGCCAACGTGAGGATCCGTGCTCTGATAATGGTTCTTGTTCCTTGTGGTTTCGCATTTCCATACTAAACAATAGCCTAGAATATTCAAATCCATCATCTCGCGAATGCTATGTTATTGTTACACGACTCATACCGCGTAGTGAACCACAATGGTTAGTCGATGTCAAAACTAACGCGCAAAGATCATTCATTAGTCCTTGAACATAAATATCGTGCAAAAGCTATGTACTGCCTTGCTCGGTCACGCTTGGTTCGTAAATCGATTTTTCTTGACCTCTACATGTTCTGGCCGGCCGCCTTGTAACTAGAGACCCTAATAAGATTTACAAGCAATTCAATCGACCATAGCATCATAGCACAAGTCTTGTTCTTGAAACTTTGTTAGAGGGTATCTCACAGATATGTAGTGGATAGTCTAGTAAAAGAAATCTGCCGAGCTCGATAGCTGCAGTCGCTTAAGTGCGGCCAGTATCCAGTATTTAGGAGATAGTGGGTTTGAACCCCACTGTCGGTAGCCCTGAAAATGGTTTTCCGTGGTTTCCCATTTTCACACCACGAAAATGCTGGGCCTATACTTCAATTAAGGCCACGACCGCTTCCTTCCCACTCCTAGCTCGTTCCTGTCCCATCGTCACCATAATACTTTCTGTGTCATTCCAACGTAAGACAACTTGTAAAAAAAAAATTAAAAAAAGGAAAAATAATCACAGCTGATTTAAAACTCGACCTGAAAATGTGCTTTTATGATAAAGCTGCTTGGATATCCGATGTGTAAGCTGTCCCTAAGCAGTGCTAATTGAGTATAAGCTTACTGACTGATAGATGATCAGTTTTCTTTATTATTATTATTATTATTATTATTATTATTATTATTATTATTATTATTATTATTATTATTATTATTATTATATGGATCATTAGAAAATTACAAAATAAGGTCACAGATACAGGTCCACACAGTAAATAAAAACAGAAAAACGTTCTACAGTGAGAAGCTCAGTTGCAGGTCTTGAACCATGCAATGAACTCGTCTACCGTTCTATGTATGATCTGTAGCCAATCAGGAAATATTATTTTGGGACATTCCTCTATTATGAAGTCTATTGTCTGGAAAAAACTGAAGTCATATAGAATGTCCGTGCAGAAACCACAATTGTGCTTTAGATACTAGCACATTCCATAACCAGTACGGTACTGGTTTAATTGAATTCGCATCATCTTGGTTGATGGAAACAGGGTGTTCAGAAGAAGGGCTACTGATTAGTTAACGACTGTGTGGATTTTCCTATTATTGTGTTGCTTCTTCATATGCTGGTCTTCTTGACATGTTACTTTACATGTAAAAATTAAAGTTATGCGTATAGAGGGAGACTTTTCACCACTATGTCAGAAGCGCTGCTTTCCTGCGGTGGCGGGGGTGGGGGAAAATGATCGAATGATCTTATTGTGTCACTAACAGTCCTTATGACCTATTTTAATAAAACTGAACATCAATCTTATTAGTGTGACTGCTGCGAAGCTAAATATGTGAGCAGTACTCTGTTGTGGAATAAACAAGAGGAAGGGTTGCTCCACGAAGCACCGATGTATTTTCTCTCCATTTTGTGCCTGCGAGTTTCCTTCAGCCACAAAAGCAAATCACCAGTATTACTTTGTCCAACCACTCTTTCCAGTGTCATACAAAAAACATTATCTGAATCGACCAACTGAATGTCGAAGGACCATTTCTCAACAGAGGGAAGTGATCTCGAAAATCTTAATCCATCAGAAAGTGAACATATTGACTATTCAAAAAAACTCACGGCATATTATAATGGAACTGTACAAAAGGGGACAAATTCCTGGGTATACCCTTGTTGCTAGATGACCAATAAAGTGCATGTTCAAATACAATACTCAACAGTATATAATAAAATACCTACGGTTGAGACTGAAGCTAACGAGTATGGGCCATGTAGCTGTAAGCTTGTATTCACATAGAATGTCCTTGCCGAAACCACAATTGCTCTTTAGATACTAGCGCATTCCATGACCAGTACGGCACTGGTTTAACTGAATCCGCATCATCTTGGTTGATGGAAACCAGGCGTCAGTTTTCCTTTTGTCCTCATTTTTATTAAGGTAAATGCGTTAATTATTAACTAGCTTTCAAACAATACAAAATCTGCTATTAAACTTCGTGTTAATGATAATGTTATTGGGTTCAACGTACTACTAACTATATTTTCGGTTTTCTGAGTCGCAGAGGTGCTGGAATTTTGTCACACAGTAGTTCTTCTACATGTCAGAAAGCCTACCGATTCGAGGCTAACATATTTCGGCACTTTCAAATTAAAATACCACCGGAATGACCATAGGTGGATCCCACCAACTTGGCCAGCGCTTCTACAGTCTGAGCCACTCGGTCAGGCACACTTCGTTTTGTTTATGTGCTAAGCCATGAGATACTCACATTCAGTATCCAGTATTCGGGAGATAGTAGGTTCGAACCCCACTGTCGGCAGCCCTGAAAATGGTTTTCCGTGGTTTCCCATTTTCACACCAGGCAAATGCTGGGGCTGTACCTTAATTAAGGCCACGGCCGCTTCCTTCCCACTCCTAGCCCTTCCCTGTCCCACTGTCCCATCGCCGCTATAAGACCTATTTGTGTCGGTGTGACGTTAAGCAACTAGCAAAAAAAAAAAAAAAAAAAAAAAAGAATTAACTATGTGAAACCCGTCAAAACTTGACGGACTACGGCTTAGTTTACCATAGAATCATAATCGAAATTAGAATTAGCAGGAGAGTCGGTTACTCTCGCTGCTGGTGAATCATATATAAGTAGCAAGCTGGAAGTTTAAAGGCTAAATCTACGTAATTTTAATGTTTGTTCGATATGCCTTACCAGTGATAAGCTACATCCTAATTTTTAAGGAAGAATTTTCGTTAAGAATGAAAGTATTCCGCAACCGAAAGGCATTGGACGGTTGATGAAAAATGCATATAGAAGCAAATAAATCTCTCATCTGACGCTCCTTGTAAGGTCCAAATCAATTCATTATCATCCTGAAGCAACTTCCTTCCTTGAAGGTAGAATAAGTAACAATATTGTATATCCTTACATTTTCGAAACTAGTGGCCCCCATCTCGTGAAGCAATAGCAATTGAAGATGATATCGTTGAGACTGAACGGGAGAAATATACATTCTACCAATAACATTGAAACATTTTACACGTTTCTTTCCATTTTTGTACCAGACATAATGATTCGGTGTTTCCGTATAAATGTAGTCGCTTTCTTTGCCGGATCCTTTATTTAAGTTTAATCAAGCAATTAGGATATCTCAATCTCGTGTCCTCCCATGAGTTCCGATTCCCGCCAGTTCCGAATCTTTCGCGAATTAGCTATCTGCCAATTACACTACCTGAGCGAGTTTCAGCTTAGTTTTCTATAGCAAAATTGTATTAATTTGTTTATTACTGAAACAAATAAGGTCCATTGTTAGCACCAGCCGGGAATTAATTGGTTCCTTTAAAAGAGGGGGGGGGGGGCGGGGAGCCATGGACCGGTAGCTCCCATAAGCGCCTTGTCAGTATCTGTATGAGCATGTGCCTTCGTCAAAATAATCGGTTTTGAGTTATAATTACGAAGTTCTTAGAATAGTATCAGCATGTATCTTCGTCTTTGAAGTGATTTTTTAAATCATATTTACAAGTCACTTAATAATCAGCAAAATAATCAGTTTTGAGTTATAATTACGAAGTTGTGAAAATAGTATCAGCATGTCGCTTGTATTTGAGCTGATTTTAAAAATCATAGTTACAAGTCACTTAGTAATCAGCACGTAGCTTCGTCAAATTGATCTTTTAACTGAACTAGTTTTCTCTTTATACTCTAATCAATATGTACAGCAAAAGAAACATTTCTTAAAAATACTGTTAAATCACCGGTCTCTTCAAACTGTTGAGTTGCTCTTTGGATTCTGTCATCCCATGCAACTTATTTTCTTTTCCTTTTTGCGACTTTCAAATTCAACTGTGCGCGCATAACTTTTTCGTCGGAATTTTGAGACTCCTTCTTTAAACACAAAAACCAAGCCTCTTACACGGGGATGTGGTTTTCCGCATTTCAAATTCAGCGTATGGTTCTAAACCTCTACAGAGTTATTCGTTCTATGCCTCTTCCCATTGCAATTCCACATTTCAATCGGAATATGGACGTTTTCAAACCATTGATCGACTAAGTAATAGAAATCTCGATTAACTGTTCATTGTCCGGGGCCGCGCTATGAATGTGTAGCCAACCGTCTTCTATTTTTTCTAGTTTGAGGAATGCAAGTGCAGCACACTGCCTGATGGTGTTTCTGAATTCCTGGCTAGTTTTATACATACCTGAAAGCCCAATTTCTTGCACTTTTCTCCAAACACTTTGGCTTAAATGGAAAAAACAACCTTGCACTTGGACTTTTGGAAATACTTCTTTTATCGCTTTGACAGCTCCAACTTCAAAATCTTTGTTTACTATTTCAAGTGACGATTCAGGTATTACATCAAGGATTTTTTAAAGAGATGAACATAAGTGTTCTTCTTTGGAAGCAGTGCGAAAACAGCAGGCGTTACATTTATCTCCTCTTTGTTGCTTCCCAAGTCTACATGAACGGTGTACACTTGACAGAACTGCTTACTGACACTCTTAAATGACCCGTCCATTAAGAAGGTTTTTTTTTCATTGTTTTTTTTTTTTTTTTTGCCTCTAGGGCTCGAAAATATCAATTATCTGTTGCCTTCACAGACGTCAGCTAATAAGAAGTTTGTGCCATCGGGCATATACAGAGTTTCTTCAGCTAAATTCACTTCATCTCGATGCATTGGTTTTTTCTGCACTCCTTGTTCTTTACTCCGCTGTATGTACAATGAACTCTTTAAGATTTGGAACTGAGGCATTCGAGTCACTAACTCATATCCTGTCTAATGCAAGTGTACGAATACTTCGTCGTATATCTAAAAAACAAAAAAAAACAAAAAACAAAAAAAAAACCACATGGCGTTAGAATGGTTCACTTTACCGCTTGAAATTATGTAATTAATTATTACAATATTGTTAAATTACAACTCTTGGGCCTTTCCTATCCCATCGTCGCCATAAGACCAATCTGTGCCGGTGCGACGTAAAGCCACTAGCAAAAAAATATTATTACAAAAATCCAGAATCTAAAATGGGTCACTTACGCATGAAGTGTAATTACTAACAAGTCATCACATTTCTTCATGAAAGTGTTTAAGACAGGAGTTTCCAGGCAAGGCGTTGAGCTTTGTACGACTCTTGAGGCCAGTCCTGGAATAATGGTACCAAAGAGGGGCTCATTAATAATCCAAAGATCGTACAGGGAAGGGCTCCATGCGGATGGCGTTTTTCATAAACTACTATGATATAGAATGAATCAACTCATGCAGTGGTTACATCCCCACATCTGAGATTCCCGTCTGAGTGTCTATGTCACCTTTTGCCCGCCAGTACCGCAGAAGCCTGACTATTGAGACAATGAACTGAAGAGTGCGTCTTTCTTCGCCACAACAGCTCACCGACTAAAGTAAGTACAGTGTTATAAGCTTTTATTTCCTTTATTCCGTCACAGTGGAGAATGTATTATGATCTCCTATCATAAGCCTGTAATATACTATACCATAATTTGTGTATGTGGCACTTTCAGTATTTCAACGACGTAAACTATTTGTCAGGTGTAATTTGGCTCCACTGTGCGTTCGTCATAGCAAGGAGCCATTTGTGTTATTTTCTGTACGATTACATGTTATCTGATAGAAATATAATTTTTTTTTGCTATTTGTTTTACGTCGCACCGACACAGATATGTCTTATGGCGACGATAGTACAGGAAAGGCCTAGGAATGGGAAGGAAGCGTCCGTGGCCTTAGTTAAGGTACAGCCCCAGCATTTGCCTGGTGTGAAAATGGGAAACCACGGAAAACCATCTTCAGGGCTTCCGACAGTGGGGTTCGAACCCAATATCTCCCGAATACTGGATACTGGCCGCACTTAAGCGACTGCAGCTATCGAGCTCGGTGAAATATAAATTATTCATCACAGCATTCCTATGCGTCTTCAGATTACTATATATAACAAAACTTTCATCAATATGCAACAATACGTACACAATAATATTTTTATATTGTTTTACGTCGCATGACACATCTTATGGCGACGATAGGTGAAGGTCTTAATTAAGCATTTAACTTACCTGGTGTGAAAATGAGAAACCCCGGAAAACCATCTTCAGAGTTGTCGGCAGTGGGGTAGGAACCCACTATCTCCCAAAGTTGACAGCTATGTTACCCAAAACCATGTAGCGAACTCATGTTTTCACAGTGCTCTTGCTGGACAAGGAGCTCTTACATTTTGAATACAATAAGGATGAAGATTCAGGAGGTGAAGATGAAAGTGGCCCAATTGATAACTCGCCAGGGAGGCATTTGAGGGCATAGGCTGAAGTTATTTTGTCTGGAGGTCAGCGATTGGGCGGAGATGAAGCCGAGGATGCCGCCGTTTAAGGCGGCCCACGCGAACTTCGTAAATTTTATCTGCTCAACACCCGAATTCAGCAACTTGCCCAAAACTTCCCTTACCGCCGGTATACGAACTCTGCAACTAGCAGCAGACGTGTGATTTTCTCTTGGCCACTCCCCGCAACACATCAGTAAGCCATATAACAGTGAGCTTCAATTGCAAGTACCTTTATTCATAAGATATGTTTAAACTAACGATAACATTTAAGCTTTGTACGAAACTTTGTACAAAACACATTTCAAAATATACAAACTGTCCATTTCATCATTTTTCCATAGCACAATTTTCTTCTGAATGATTACTTGTCTTTCTTTGGTTTTCTTGTCAGTTTTTTGGTGCGGAACCTAAGACGACATTATTCAGCCGAATGTAAGACTCTGTTTGTACTCTTATCAAGATGGATCATGAGTGTGTAAAAATGTTGGTATTACAGTTCTCCTTCTTTGAGCATCTCCAAAACCGTTCTCCAGTAGATTTCACTTTCCTATATAATGTCTGATTATGAAGATTTTATGAAGTAGGAGTGTCTGACCCCTTTCACTAAACATTACTTTTACACTGTTCCCCATCTTCATTATCACTATCCTACACGTCTTACAGCACTTTTCAGTTCCTTACTTTCTCGGCACTAGCTTCACCACTACAATGCTCATCTCTGCCGCCAGCTATAAGCTAGCCTGGCGCGCCTGTTTGGCGGAAAATTCGAAGCATGCGCTTTTCTACCTGAAGGGCAAGTTGCGGAATTCGCGTAGGGAGATTAGTGGACAATTCCTTGACCTTACCTGAATTGCGGAGTTCGCGTTCTTCCGTTTAAGGGACAGGAGGTCCTAAGCCTGAATTCCGAAAAACACAAGCCGCCAAGCAGCAAAATGGATACCTGAAAATCTGGGTGAGGAGGTCACCGTTTTTGTTCAAGCATATTGTTCTTCTTTCCGTCCCCACAGTCCAGTGAAAGCAATTCCCAGCTCCCTACTGTGTGAAGTGTCAAGTAGACTGTGCGAAACGCTTTGTCAAGTTCCTTGTTCGCAAGCAGTATGCGCATTGCTTTCTTGCTGATATTTCAGTTTCATGGATCAGCTTGCTAGCACAGTACTGGAAAGTTTCTGAATAAGATCGAGTGTGTGTGCCTTGAAAAATATAATCAATGCGCAGTACATTTATTATAATGTGGAATAATAATAATAATAATAATAATAATAATAATAATAATAATAATAATAATAATAATAATGTAAGCCTCCGTGGCTCAGGCGGCAGCGCGCCGGCCTCTTACCGCTGGATACCGTGGTTCAAATCCCGGTCACTTCATGTGAGATTTGTGCTGGACAAAGCGGAGGCAGGCCAGGTTTTTCTCCGGGTAATCCGGTTTTCCCTGTCATCTTTCATTCCAGCAACACGCTCCAGTATCATGTCATTAACCATTCATTAATCATTGCCCCAGAGGAGTGCGACAGGCTTCGGCAGCCGGTACATTTCCTATCCTTGCCGCTAGATGGGGGCTTCATTCATTCCATTCCTGACACGGTCGAATGACTGGAAACAGGCTGTGAATTTTCAATAATAATAATAATAATAATAATAATAATAATAATAATAATAATACCCTTATTATGTGTAAATGTAACTTACAAAGTGCATGCCAGTAACGTAATTCCAATACAACTAAGAAAACGTATCTATTGACCACAGGAGCGTCTGGCCGTGCCGCATGGGACACGCCTGTTTCACACAAATACCAAGCGATACTAAACCTTGTATGTATGCTTAAGGGTATTTGATAAATAAACATAAGTACAAAAGAGGATTTATGAAGGGGAAAACAAACAAGCGTTCAGCGTTTCATTTAAATCCTGGAAGTAGTATTAAAATTTGGGTAGGAGACCCTGGAGGCTAGAAAAGAAAGAACACGGTTATGTGGCGTATGTAATGCTTATACAGGTAAGCCAACTTGAGGAGTGCTGAGCAGTCGACTAGAAAGACCTTGTTGCATAAACGGGACCGATAATTCACGTTCAATAAAAGGTAGACCACAGAGAGCAATAGAGAATATTCGTTTGTAATTTGGGGAATTGATAATTGGTTGTACTATTTTCAACAGTTTTGGGGACCATTTCCCAAAAAATGTAGAATGGTTCAAGAAAAGACTCCAATATCCGGCAACTATTGTGTGAATTTCTATGTGACGCAGTAGTAAATACAATATTAAGTTAATAGTAAGTTACTGTATCGTTCAATCTACTGTACATAGTAACATTAAGACAATGGAACATCTTGAATTATCTATGCGACTGCCTTTTATTTATTGTGCTACAGTACTTTAATGGAAAATGCTATACAACTCCTAAATATTTCTAATTTTAAAGTAAGTTTTTATTTCTTGGTATCGTGTACTTATTAATTTATTCTTCTTCATGCACTGTCATGAAATTTTGATATTATTCATGTTATATTTTCTTTTTACTAAATTAATTCATTGTGATGTCTCGTTGTTATGTACCTAATGCTTCCCGGTACTACCAGAAATTTTAGGATGACGTGAGGGTTGATACAAGGTTACAATGGTACATGCAGCTGACCTCCACTTGAGGTGTGCCTGGAAATGGCTGCACCACCTAGGGACAAGGAAAAGAGTATAATTTAATTTTCCTTTTTGCCTAATGCTTTCCTTCAATAACGTTCCTATGCTGTGGCAGGACACCCAGATATCTCCCAATTACAATGTATTTGTAGTTAGTAAAGTTACCTATTTGGGGCTGCCTGGCCGCGAGGCGATAAAGGCGTGCTCGGTTCGCCCGGAAGGAGGTGAGTTTGAATCCCCGTCAGGAAGTCGTAAAATGTAAGAAACGAGATTTCAACTTCCGGAGGTGCACATGGCCCTGAGATTCACTCAGCCTACACCAAAAATGAGTACCAGATTAATTCCTGGGCAAAGGCGGCCGGGCGTAGAGCTAACCACTCTACCCCATCACGTGCCGAGGTTAACAGTGATGGAAGCCTTTACCTTCCACTCCTCCAAGAGCCTTCATGGCCGGTAGGGAGGTGACTTTGCTTAACATTACCTATTCAGGGTTGTCAGCACCGCAGGAGGAGTAGGAGATAAATTACTTTGACAAATGCCAATGTACCTTGGCACTAAGTGGGACGGAGTTGTTAGCTCTGTACTTGGTCACCTTTTGCCGTCAGATAGTGGGTTCGAATCCCACTGTCGGCAGCCCTGAAGATGGTTTTACGTGGTTTCCCAATTTTACACCAGGCAAATGCTGGGGCTGTACCTTAATTAAGGCCACGGCCGCTTCCTTCCAGCTCCCAGGCCTTTCCTATCACATCGTCGCCATAATATCTATCTGTGTCGGTGCGGCGTAAAGCAACTAGCAAACAAACAAACAAACAAACAAACAAACAAACAAACAAACAAACAAAAAAGAATCCTGGGGCTATGCACTTCTCTCGAAATCAAAATCAAGTTCGTTTCTAAATGACACAACTTTCTGACTGGAACAGAAACCCATGTACTGTATTTTCGACTGAACGCAATACGCCCTTTTCATTCGGCTAGTTATTATTATTATTATTATTATTATTATTATTATTATTATTATTATTATTATTATTATTTATTATTATTATTATTATTATTATTATTATTATTATTATTATTGTTACCTTTTTTTGCTAGTGGCTTTACGTCTCACCGACACAGTTAGGTCTTACGGCGACTATGGGATAGGAAAGGCCTAGGAGTCGGAAGGAAGCGGCCGTGGCCTTAATTAAGGTACAGCCTGGTGTGGAAATGGGATACCACGGAAAACCATCTTCAGGACTGCCGACAGTGGGATTCGAACCCACTATCTCCCGCATGCAAGCTCACAGCCGCACGCCCCAAACCACACGGCCAACTCGCCAAGTCTTCTTATTCTTCTTCTTCTTCTTCTTCTTCTTCTTCTTCTTCTTATTATTATTATTATTACCGAGTTTTCGTGGATCACAGAGGTGAAAGAAGGTGCGAGCTGGAATGGGTCTATGTACGAGAGTCAAAGATTAATTTAAAACGTTAAAATAAAGGTTATAGGCCTATTTCTTTTCAGATATTAAATTTTAACAAACAAGATTTCAGGTACAGGTAGTTAAGTACAAAATAAATAAAAACAAACAGGAAAACCGAGAAAAGACTGGTTATCATTTGAGCTTCAAGCGCATGATTTACCAAGGTCCCAATATCGCAACTGTTGCGTTATACAGATAGACAAGGAGACGAATCTCCCAATTGTTTTACAGGAAATTTTAGATTGCAATTATCAAGTGCACTATTGCTCTAGAGGTTACAAGATATGGCCTTCCAAAAGCACCATTCAATGTCACACAAATATATTTACATTTGAAGGAAAACCTCATTGCTCTACAATTTCTGCCAAACCCTTACATCCGGGCTGCGTGGCTCAGACGGTTAAGGCGCTGGCCTTCAAACCCCAACTTGGCAGGTTCGATCCTGGCTCAGTCCGGTGGTATTTGAAGGTGCTCAAATACTACAGCCTCGTGTCGGCAGATTTACTGGCACGTAAAAGAACTCCTGCGGGACTAAATTCCGGCACCTCGGCGTCTCCGAAAGCCCGTAAAAGTAGTTAGTGGGACGTAAAACAAATAACATTATTATTATTATTATTATTATTATTATTATTATTATTATTATTATTATTATTATTATTATTATTAAACCCTTACAGCCTACTCAAGGCCACCATGCTTTTACTAGAATGTCGTTGCTCAATAAACTTACACTTTCAGGCCTCTCTAGGCACAACCTACAATTTACAACACCATATCGATTACTTTACACAGGGGTATCTCGTACCCATTCTACTGGGCCCTTATGGAAATGAACAGGGTTAATTACTGGCCCCAAAAGCAAAATGTGTGGAGGCGGACACTTGCTACTTGAAATTAAGAGGTTAAAACCCTACTTGGACTTGTGGCCCGACGATGCAGAGGCTAATCCCACGCTACTGAGGTGACTAGATGGACAAGTTAATATACAAGTTACAAGCGGAAACGGTTACAAAATCATAGTCACCTCAAAATTCATTGAAAGGGGAAATCGAGAGGGTAACGCACTCTCTATCCCCGGATTGCAGTTTAAGTACTCGACTTACTTGAACTTTTACATTAGAAGGAAGAAAGTTTACACTTTAGGAAATTGACAGTTACACAGTTAAAGATTGGAACCTTCCCCTCGTGTCAGCTTGCGGAGATAACTACTTAGATGAAAAAACTGTTGGCCATTACCTTAGCTGATGTGCGGCCTGCCGAAGAATGAGTCCCCCGCCTCCTGTCTTAACACACACACTCAGTAAGACGACGATCAGAAAGACAAGTTAACTCGAAAAGGCGTCAGCTTTTATACCCGAGAGGAGGGTTTGAGAAGGCTCTGGACTAAAACCAGACACACCCTCTCATTTTTATTGGCGGATAAAATAGGTACAAGAAGCGTATGATTGGCTGAAAAATAAATACATGACATTTATGATTGGTTAGAATCCCACGTTGGAGGGTTGAATAAGAAGTGCTGCAAACCTTGAAATGCTAAAAACTAAGAAAGTCCATTCAGATCAAAAAACCCATAAACACAAACTTTCTTTCAATTACTAGTTGGTCCACTTTGCACCAGAGTGCATGAGATCAGTTTTTTAATAGAGACATCTATGGAAGAAAGTCCAAAACTTCTTGAAGTAGTTGTGGCAAACACCGAAAAACAAAAGAAATCCAGTCAGTTTAGGCAACCTTAAAATGTCACATTAATCTATCCCTTTAGTAGTGACATCTGTTGATCAATGTCCCAACTTCCTGCACTAGCTGTTTCAAGTTTAGTATGGTAGATAACGTTCTTCAAGGCGCTTCTTTCAAATGCGCGGGGTTGAGGTGTACCTCCCGGTATTATTATTATTATTATTATTATTATTATTATTATTATTATTATTATTATTATTATTATTATTATTATTATTATTATTATTATTATTAAATGAAGCAGACATTGAAAACTTTGAGGAACAGGAACGCAAAATAATAAGAAAAATTCTATGCCCAAAACTCGCAGACAGATAATACCGAATCAGAGGCAGACAGGAAATAAAAAAATACACAAATATTCACAGTGACATTAGAAAACGCAGGTTAAGATTCTATAGACACGGTAAAAGAATGCACCCAGACAGACTTACAAAACAAATAGTCGAATTCTATGAAAACAGAAGTAAAGCCAAAACCAACATGAAATTGATTGTTGAAATAAGAACTGATCTGAAACAGGCAGCAGATGTCCAAAACAGGGTAATCCAAAATTCACAAATGGCAAGTTGACCAAGAGGAAAGACCAAAGGAGAAGACCGGAACAACTTGGTCTGAAGACAGAAATGAAGCCCACAGTAAAAGGATGAAAGAAATATGGGCACAAAAGAAGGCAAGCGCACCCCTTTAAGTACTCAGCGTAGTCCTAATGAGCTTTTTCTTTAAAAAAATGCTATTTGTTCGGGACGTTGACATTGAAAGATCGTTTGCCATATGTGAGGAACCTGCGTGTACTTTGTAAATGGCGGAAGTGTAAAGTGTTGAATGTGGGGAACGGAACGTTAAGGACGACACAAACACCCAGTCCCCAGGCCAGGGATATTTATCATTTACAATTAAAAAACCCAGACCCGGCCGGGAATCGAACCCGGGGCGCCGGGTGACAGGCGGACGCGTTTACTCCTACACCGTGGGGCTGGACTCCTAATGGGCTTAATCGCAAATATTTATTATTATTATTATTATTATTATTATTATTATTATTATTATTATTATTATTATTATTATTATTATTATTATTATTATTATTATTATCACAGTGATCGTCTCCTGAGAGACATGTTGGCACGGGTAAGAGAAGAATGCAACAAGTACGATATGAAAATTAACATTTCTAACAATAAGACTAAAATAATGACGATGGTGTTTGTTGTTTAAAAGGGAGTAACAGCTAGCCCATCGGCCCGATGACAGAAATGATATCAGCAGGGTAGAAAACTACGAGGAATGAATGCCAGGTTGAGAATGCAAAACAGAACTAGGCAAGTCATTTCAAATACACTAGTATACTAAGCGAAGTTGAATGAAGGTGCAGCAAAGCTAATACAGTGAGCCCGCATTAGCAATCAACGGTATCATGTAAGAAGGAAGTCAACTATCCAACGAAACTACATTTAAGTGCATCGGTCTGTTTTCATATCGACTTTGGTGTACGGGAGTGAAAGCTGGCTGGTATCGGGATATCTTATTCGTAAGCTGGAAGTAAGAGACCCGAAGTAGCGAGAATGACTGATGGTACATATAGATGGGAACAATAGCAGGAGGGAAATCGGAATAAGGATATAAAGGCCAAATTAGGAATGCATTTGATGGATGAAGCTGCACGCATAAACCGTTTTCGGTGGTGATGCAATGTGGAGTGAATGCAGGAGGATAGGTTACAGGGGAGAGTAATTAGCTCGGCCGTGGAAGGTAAGAGGTGTATAGGGTGGCCAAGGCGGTGGTGGATAGTCTCAGTTCCTAATGACTTAACTGAAATGAAATAGCGTATTTCTTTTAGTGCCGGGATATCCCAGGACGGGTTCGGCTCGCCAGGTGCAGGTCTTTTGATTTGACATCCATAGGTGACCCGCGCCTTGTGATGAGGACGAAATGATGACGAAGTCAACACATAGACCCAGCCCCCGTGCCAGGGAAATTAACCAATGATGGTTAAAATTGCCGACCCTGCCGGGAATCGAACCCGGGACCCCTGTGACCAAAGGCCAGCACGCTAACCATTTAGCCATGGAGCCGGACAATCACTTAACTATAAGAGGTAGATTGAATGCTGAAATGCATATCAGTTTAAAATGAAAATATAAGTGTATTATTATTATTATTATTATTATTATTATTATTATTATTATTATTATTACTAGTAAGACAATGGAAAGCCGGTTACACCCTTACATTAGACAAGTTATAAAGCATAATATCATCTTAAGTGGTTCTTGAAAAAAGTGAATGTGCTTCGTCATAGTGAACAAGAGTGAAAGTGAGATAGAATTTTAAGAAAGGAAATTCGCAGAATACCGGTCTAATTGACGTCAAGAATGATATTAGTAAAACCATAACGGGCATGAACAGTCTTGTTAACCGTTATCTTAAAATATTTACCGGAAACTACTCGCCACTTCTGTCCTCTTTCCGCGAATACTCTGCGATAACACTTCAGTTACCAGCTGTTCCGCTATTCTAACTGTACAGCGTGTGAATCTCGTGGTTCTCAACTGCGGTGAGACGGTGGTCGTTTCTGAGAGACATGTCGGCTCGGAATAAAAAATTAACCCACGGTATTTTTTTCCCGTTCGGCTGTTCAGTTAAACCAACGTTTAAGCATATTGTGCTGAACAATGGGCAACACAGGCCGTATTTAAGGTGATCGGCGCCCTGGATAAGGCAAAATTTTTGAGTCCGCACCCTACTACCTTTGTTTCATTTCAAGGAAAAAATATCTTTGGAATGACTGAACCTCTTTAGACTTCATATGAAATGCATAAACATAAGTGTCTAGTGTCTTTCTAGAGTGGTCACTTTATTCGGTATGCAAAACAGTACGAGTGTGCACTCACCACTCAAAGTGTCCATGAGTATGTGTTCATTCGGCAACTCGCTACTCGTCCTTTCATGTGCATAACCCGGAGTTCGCACTCCAATGAGCAGAGTGCTTGCTATAGATAACGTGAGATACCACTCTAGCATACTAAGCTCTGTACAGTGTGGAAGTTCTCTGTGCTGTGGCTGAATTTATACCACTTTATCAGCATACAAATGTGCATATGTTTTTTCGTAGAGGGTCACGAGAAGTTGACTTCTATACCTTATTTAAATATGGTAAAGCCAATGATGAGTCTCCATGGCTCAGGCGGCAGCGCGCCGGCCTCTCGTCGTTCAAATCCCAGTCACGCCATGTGATATTTGTGTTGGACCAAGGGGAGGTGGGACAGGTTTTCCCCCGGGTAGTCCGGTTTTATCTTTCATTATTCATTCCAGTAACACTCTCGAATATCATTTCATTTCATTTATTATTAATTACTGTTATTAGCAAATACACCGCAATTGGGATTTTTTTTTGCTAGTTACTTTACGTTGTATTGACACAGTTAGGTCTTATGGCGACGATGAGATAGGAAATGGCCAGGAGTGGAAAGGAAGCGACCAAGGCCTTAATTAAGGTGCAGCCCCAGCATTTGCCTGGCGTGTAAATGGGAACCCACGGAAAACAATTTTCAGAGCTGCCGACAGTGGGGTTCGAACTGGGAAATATCCCGGTGGCAATGATCACTTGTAGTAGTGTGATATAAAAGTAAAGTTAAAACATAATTTCACAACAACTACAACTACTACTACTACAAGAGTACAAGAATCAATTCCATGGAAGTATATTACAAGAAATACTAGTAGTTTAACATTTTTTTTGCTAGGGGCTTTACGTCGCACCGACACAGATAGGTCTTATGGCGAAAGTTTAACATTCTAAATCCAGCATCAGGATCTACAAATTCACACACAACTTAATTATTTCCAGTGCTTAACAGTACGGCTTACAATACTACAAGTTGAGCTTACCACCAACTTAAGATTACAACACCGTCATGTGCAAATTAATACGTAACTTAAGTATTTCATAATGTACACTGACTTACAGTAGACTGAGCAGCCCAAGTACTGGCCTTCAGTTCAGAGGGTCCCGGGTTCGATTCCCGGCCGGGTCGGGGATTTTAACCTTCATTGGTTTAATCCAATGGCCTGAGGGCTGGGTGTTTTTGCTGTCCCCAACATCCCTGCAACTCACACACCACACATAACACTATCCTCCACCACAATAACACGCAGATACCTACACATGGCAGCTGCCACCCACCCTCATCGGAGGGTCTGACTTACAAGGGCTGCACTCGGCTAGAAATAGCCACACGAAATTATATATACATATAACATACCTTAAATAATTTAAATGCTTTAATACTACAATTTACAGTCCATTAATATATTACACCAACACATAGGTACACACAATTTACAGAAAGTTGGAGTCTATTCTTGAAGCACCTTACATTTTTTGGGTGGTGGTGGTGGTGATTATTGTTTTAAGAGGAAGTACAACTAGGCAACCATCCTCTATATAACACTAATCAGAGGGAAAAATAGAAGGGATCCAACTCTTCGAAAAATGAAGATATCGATCAAAGAAAGACAAGGGTCACGAAGGGCGTGAAAATGAAAGACTCCCTAACTCTCGCAAACCTAATGGCGTCGGGGTCGGAAAAGAACAAGAGTTGACCAAGGGAGGTCGGATAGGATAGATGAAAGTGAGGAGCCTGGCACAAGTAAGTGGAAGCAATGCCAGGACTCAGCTGAGGGCGCCGTGGGCGCCAACCCACGCTCCAAAGTTCAGAGCCCTTGGGGCCCCTTTTAGTCGCCTCTTACGACAGGCAGGGGATACCGTGGGTGTTATTCTACCGCCCCCACCCACAGGGGGAACATTTTTTGGGAAAAGTCCCTAAGATAGCTGCAGGTAATGCATTCCAGTCTTCAATTCCCCAATTTACGAAGGGATATTTACCATAGGTAAGTTTTCTGCAGTCTATCTTTTACTTTATGCGGATGATCTGTCCTACTTATGTAACAGGACTTTTGTAGTCGACTGTTCAACTCTCCCCGAGCTGACTGATTCGTGTAAGCATTAGACATGGCACATATCCTTCTAGTCCCCAGTGTCTCCCACCCAGGTTTTTCTATCATACTTGTCACACTACTTCTGGGGTGTGTATGTTAAGTCTTCAGCACTAAGGCTGGTTGGATCCTCAACAGCTCTCTGCCATCAGCTGTCATAGATGGCCTAGGCATCACTCAAGAGGCGTACTACGGAAATGAGGAGTGAGGTAGTTTCCCGTTGCTTTCCTCACCAAGCCAGAAGTTGCTTTTACATATCAGTCTGCCAAGCCCACTGAAATGCATGCACCAACCGACCCTATGAGCAACATTTTCACACCATTCATAGCAGGGACTGGTTGCAGAAGGAATGGCATCACTAGCATCGCTCATACCTCAGTCACTTTCATCTTGTCAAAGCCAAGGATAAAGCTGAGACAGATCAATGAAAGTAACAAAATTGCTCTAGCCTATACCAGAATAACGGGCTGCCTCGCCGAGGCGGTAAAGTCGTGCTCAGTTCGCCCGGAAGGACGTGGGTTCGAATCCCCGTCAGGAAGTCGTGAAATTTAAGAAACGAGATTTCCACTTCCTGAGGTGCATATGGCCCTGAGGTTTACTCAGCCTACCCCATCACGTGCCGAGGTTAACAATGGTGGAAGCCTTTACCTTCCACTCCTCCAAGGGCCTTTATGGCCTGTACGAAGGTGACTTTGCTTTGCTTTGCTATACCAGAACACATAGTGAACTGTAAAAACTAGGTCCTGCCAGCAAAGAAATCATTAAGCACGAATCTTGCAGCCTTTCGCTGTACGATCTCAAGTTCCTTAATCTGTCAGTCAATAATTATTGCCCCAAAAGAGTGTGACAGGCTTCGGCAGCCGGCACATTTCGTGTCCTCGCCGCTAGATGGGGGCTTCATTCATTCCATCCCTCACCCCATCGAATGACTGAAAACAGGCTGTAGCTTTTTCAAAGCCAGCGTTGAGTGGCTGTTCAACCATTTGCTGAGCGAAACTGAAGAAACTAGCGCTGGTAAATTAAGAAATGAAAATAATATCTAATTCGTTAAACGATACATCGGTGATGCAGGGTTTCATTGTAGTATAGAAGAGGATATTGATATTCAAATATCTATCAATGAACAGTGTTGAGAATAGTTTGAAGTATGAAGGGCAAAATTGTGGATAAATAACATGTATGGATTATATTCCAATCGTCGTATGGAGTGTTTCTACAAAAAGAAGAAATGAAGATAAGTAAAAACTGAGGTCATGAAAATTCAATTCGTCATTGAACATAACTAAAGTTTAAATCTGTAACTTAAACAGAAGAAATAAATTGTACTTACAGATAAGTGGCACACTGGTTTTTGACGTACTCAGTACGGCGATTTAAACTTTATACAGCGAAAAGTATATTTCAGTTACAAATTCGCTATATTCTTCTCCTTTCTTCGTTAAGCCCGACTAAGAAGCGCGAGTGAACATTTTAAGCTGATGCCGTTACCTTTTTCTTCTCCCAAAATCTCTTCATCTTCTCTCTGTGGCTTTTCTTGCAATCTTCTGACCAGGTTTTGTTGGTGGTAGTGCTTGGATGGTGTGTAAAACGCTGATTGCCGACTAATTTTCTGAACTTAGATCTGTCTAACACAATGCCATTTGTGATGCCTGTGAAGCAAATACTGTGTATTTCTAGGGGTGGGTTGTTCTGACTTCTGCACTGGGAATGTACATATCTGTCTCCAGCATGTAATACGGGGTGAGGTTTCTAAGATTCACCTTCCCAAATTATGCACATTATTCTGAGGAGCTATTTTTAAGCAGTGCCTACCTCTAATAACATTTAATATCATATCTCGGTACCATTGATCCAATTAACTTTTTGTCCCGGATTTCTTCTTGGGACTGAAGTAATATGCGGTAGTCAAGAAACAATTACCAAGTACTGTTCTGCTTCCTTTGGTTGTAAATTCTTCATCACTGCCTGCATAACCTCGGTAAACGTATAGAGACTTCCATCACGAAGGTCCTTGGTTCGAATTACGCATCTGTGGCTCATCCTAGTGAGAGTAACTGAGTAGAGGCGCATTGAAATCTCATTCCTCGGCCTTCCTCTAGATAGGGTTCAAGGTTTACTCTCTTCCCTTGCCGTCTTCGATGATTAATGTTACAAGGAGCCAGTAACATTTTTGTTTTAACCTCTAGAGTATCCGGCTCTGTGGCAGAACGGTCAGCGTAGTGGCTTTGGGTTCAGAAGGCCCCAGGTTGAATTCCCGGCCCATATTTAATCTTAAATGGTTAATTTCTTTGCAGTGGGTACTTGCTGTTTGTGGTCCCTCCAACATTCCTGCAACTCGTGTACCATACGCAACACTATTCTCCTCCGTAATACCATGTAGTTTCCTGCACACGTCAGATACCACCCACCCTCGTCGGAGGGTCTGCCTTACAAGGGCTGCACCAGGCTAGAAATAGTCACACGCAATCATATTATACCCTCTAAAGCAGTGGTCGCCGAACAGCAAGAATATAAGTGACGTAATGATAATACTGACCGCATGATACAAAGGGAGGATTAGTTGAGGGGCTGGTCACTCGTCTCCAGGGAAGACTGGGCATATTCCACTTCACAACATTTCCAAGAAAGAAAGAAAGAAAGAAAGAAAGAAACAAAGGAAGAAAACATCTTCCCGCTAATGTTTAGCTGTCTATTTAATCCAATTTCTTTTTTGCTTTACTAGAAACAAAAAATATTAATATTTTAAAAGGTTATCAAAATTAGAGGTTAAATCCTAAGCAGGGGCAGTATTACTGTAACTAATCAAAACGTATGACATCTGTTAAGAGGGCCCCTTTCGCGATTTTAATGAGTTCACTCTGAAAACGAAAACAAATGTTCACAAGTAGATTCAAGTACAGCTCAGGCTCTGACAGCAAATTTTTTGAAACATGGATATTTAGGGAGATAAACATTTTTCAAATAATATAAAACAAAGTAATAATGTATGTACATTCTTCAACTCTCGTAAATAGTGAGTCAACTTATCGTAAATATGTTAAAACCACGTGCGAAATAAATAACCTTTTACGTTATATCCCTGGTGCCTAGGGATGTATATATAATTCTCTCCTGATTAAAATTACTGTAATAATTAAATAACATATTTATCTATAATAATCTGTAATCTTTTGGCATGCAAACAATGCAGTTGAACCACATTATTATTTGAAAATGTGGTATATTTAGCAATTAGCATCTTCTCCTTGCGCTCAAAATAAATATTTGTGTTCTCATTCTGGCCAAAATGCACGTTTTTATTTATTTATTTTTGATTCTCTGAAACAACGATAAATACCGTAAAGAACACAAGCGTGAGAGGGTAAATCCACTTCTCCTAGAGGTTTTCACTGTGTGTGGAAATGGAACTTATGGGAGGAGAGGGAGTTTCGTTTTCATTATGCTCGAATGATTTCAGGAACAGGTACTCTCTAATAAACATTTTGCAAACACTGTTTTAAAGTAATAATCACCACCATCACCCAATACAACTTCCATACGCTGAAATGTTGCCTTTATCGCAGACCACGACCTTTCCCTTCACTATATGTGCTGAGAAACCACGAACTACAAACAGCATTCAAGTTACCACAACACAGGATTCTCAGGCCCTGTATAATCGTCAAGGTTCAGAATAATATGTCTCCTTGGTATCTCACTTAATATTAAGTTACGTAAGTAAACTTGTCTATAGTCACATGCTAGATTCGCTTCCTTCTTCTTCCTATTCTTCTTATTGTCGAGTGGATCTGCTCGGGGCCGAGCTTGTTGAACCGTAGGGTTTTGATCTTTGGTCAGTATTATTGCATCTTCTCCCGGTGTGGCTCCTTTATTTCTTCAGAGGTTTATACTGAAATCCACGGACTTTCTTCAGAATCGGTTTCACAGCCTGTCTGTTTCTTAAGTTTGTCAGCACCAGTTCTTTTATAAATTATTCTACTCAGTCTCTGTCCGCCAGGTGGTAGAGACTTTCACCAAAAGGTGAAAAGGCAGTCGGTCAGTCCGTTGGGAAACCATTTTCCAACATGATCGTAGAAGTCTACCCTCATTTTCTTGGCACACTCCGAGAGCCTCTCTACCTCCCACTACCGGGACTAGGATCCTTCTGAAAATTCTCCCAGTGACTGCCAGGTTTTCAATCAAGCCCTTTCTGTTTAGTAACAGGCACTCCATTACAACAGGGTTTTTATTGTTTGCTAGTTGCTTTACGTCGCACCGACACAGATAGGTCTTATGGCGACGATGGGACAGGGAAGGTCTAGGAGTGGGAAGGAAGCGGCCGTGGCCTTAATTAAGGTACAGCCCCAGCATTTGCCTGGTGTGAATTGGGAAACCACGGAAAACCATCTTCAGGGCTGCCGACAGTGGGGTTCGAACCTACTATCTCCCGAATACTGGACAGTAGCCGCACTTAAGCGACTGCAGCTATCGAGCTCGGTAACAGGGCTTCCGAGAGGATGTATGATGTGTAGTGTTTCAGCTTCAAATTGCGGGACCGGCATCGCTTATTGAAGGTGTTGTGAGTCAGTCGACTGGACAGTTCCAGCTTGTTAACTACTGTATCATGAAAATCGAGATTTTCTATGACAAGTATTGTTGAATCCAATCGCCGAGGGACTTAAATTTCTCCACTCGCTTGATTTTACTCTCTTCAAGTGATTAGCCTCTCTGATCTTGCATTTCTCGAGTGACACGCGTAGTCCTACTCTGGCCGCCTGTCTTCTGAGACAATTGCACTGGAGTGCCGTTATTTCCAGAAATGCAGTGATCATATAGTCTGAAAAGGCCAGATAGTCTACTGTTAGCTTTTCCACCTTGTGACCCATAAAGACCCTTTCCGGATACCCAAGATGACCAGTTCCTTGAACCATCCTATCACCGTTTTTTCAAAGGACGTGGTTGAAGAGGAGTGGAGTAAGTCTATCACCTTGCAGACCTCTGTTTTTGTCTCGATTTCGCTTCTGCCAGTTAGGGTTTGTAGGATGAATATTAATGCTTTATTTTCTAGTCCTAGTTCCTCGACAATTTTACTTCGTCTGTCCACTGAGTCGTATGCCTTCGTGAAATCAGCAAATGTGACTGCCACCTGTCGTATTCTAAACTTAGAGTCGGTTAGTACTGTTCTGAGTTTCAGGTTTTGCTCGGCACGGGGTCGGTTCGGTTCTTCCTGGAGTCTTCCAGGCGTAGTTTATTACAATATATCTTTTTCCGTATGAATAGAAATTTTGTGGCAATTTTTCTTTCTTTCTTCTTTCTTTCTTAATCTGTTTATTGTCCAGGGTTGGCTTTTCCCTCGGACTTAGCGAGGGATCCCACCTCTACCGCCTCAAAGGCAGTGTCCTGGAGCTTCAGACATCGGATCGGGGGATACAACTGGGGAGAATGATCAGTACCTCGCCCAGGCGGCCTCACCTGCTATACTGAACAGGGGCCTTGGTTGGGGATGGGAAGATTGGAAGGGATAGACAAGGAAGAGGGAAGGAAGCGGCCGTGGCCTTAAGTTAGGTACCATCCCGGCATTTGCCTGGAGGAGAAGTGGGAAACCACGGAAAACCACTTCCAGGTTGGCTGAGGTGGGAATCGAACCCACCTCTACTCAGTTGACCTCCCGAGGCTGAGTGGACCCCGTTCCAGCCCTCGTACCACTTTTTCAAATTTCGTGGCAGAGCCGGGAATCGAACCCGAGCCTCCGGGGGTGGCAGCTAATCACGCTAACCACTACACCACAGAGGCGGACTGTGGCCATTTTTAGGACTGATAAATGCTGGAAACTCTATCAAAATGAGTCAATATATTTTTAGTAATGTTGGAACATGCTAGTTTCCGTTGATTTCTTGATAGAAGTTGAATATTTTCAGAAAGAAGGGAGTAGAAATGTAGAGAAACTATCAGTTCATAGGAATTCGCTAAAAGTGAGCATGTATCTCTTCTTTAATGATTGCAAGTTTCATGAAAAGCAGGCTAATTTTTACGTTCATTCAATCCAAATTGAATGACAGGCAGACAAAACTTCTATAAACGTAGGATCGTCCGGCATCGTGTATAATGTCAACTCTCCCAAAATGTATGGCTCCATAGCTAAATGGTTAGCGTGCTGGCCTTTGGTGACAGGGATCCCGGGTTCGATTCCCAGCAGGGTGGGGAATTTTAACCATAATTGGTTAATTTCGCTGGCACGGGGGCTGGGTGTATGTGTCGTCTTCATCATCATTTCATCCTCATCACGACACGCAGGTTACCTACGGGTGTCAAATCAAAAGACCTGCACCAGGCGAGCCGAACATGTCCTCGGACACTCCCGGCACTAAAAGCCATACGCCATTTCATTTCTCCCAAAATTGTGATATTACAAAGAAACAATGCTCGTACATATATTATACTCGTATTATTATTACTAAGATGCACGGAGCGAGTTGACTACATGGGATAGGTTGTGAATTCGTGGGATAATGGATTCGAACTTCACTGTCGACAATCCTGAAGATAGTTTGCCATGGTTCTCATTTTTATACTTGGCAAATGATATGGCTGTTCTTCCATTAGTATCACTGACACTACTATTCCAGTCCTCAACCCTTCCTATACCATCGTCAACACACATGCACTAAGTGCGTACACGAGATCGATGTTCGAGATTTCGCAACAAACTCACAAAAAAACCTACAAATTAGGTTTTGAATGTTTCATCATCATTAACATTCTACAGAATTGAACTACAAGATGCAGAAAAGACATATCTAACAACGAACTTCATAGTTTGTTTCTATTCCAAGTGATTCGTACTTAACAATAGTTTAAGTGATCAAAATACATTTTGAAATATAACTGAAAGAAAAAATGAAAACGCGTGCAGACTGAACATATTCAGAAATCTTTTGAAAAAGAACCGAAAGTGAAAACGCATACAGACTGAACTTTTAAGGTAATTACTTTCAATTTTGAACTAGTTTGTACGGTATAAGCTTCCTCCAAAGTATGACTTTGCACCAATAGTTGATGGAAACACGCCAGCCATAAATTTACTGTCAACATTGCCTTCTTTGTAGAAAGGGAGCGACTACGTTCAGGCAACCGGGCTGAATAGGTCATACGGCAGGGCACTGCCCTTCTAATCTTAAGTTGGTGAGTTCGATGCCGGCTCAATCCAGTGGCGTTTGATGGGGCTCAAGTACATAAGCCTCTAGTCAATAGATTGATCGGTACGTAAAATAACTTATGCGGTAAAAAATTCCGACGCATTCACGTCTGCGACAATCGTTAAAATAGTTGGGACGTAAAAATAATAATAATAATAATAATAATAATAATAATAATAATAATCTTCTTTCAGGAAAAGCAACCATGTTCTCCACTTTTTCAAATATGTCCGTTCTGCATCTCGTAAGTCAATAACAGACCCAGTGTGCTATGTCTTCCCACACTGTTCCCTACCTTTCACTTTCCACTTCATATTCTCGTAACTCCCTTCTTTCACGTCATAAACGAATTTTCTCCTCCTTTGTCCTCTTTTCTTCCCTCCCTCCACAGTTCTTTCCAGGATGATGTATTTGAATAAACTGCCTCTACTCAAGTTACGTTCAATCCAGGTTTTCTTTCTTTTGGTATGATAACCAGATGGGATTCTCATCTCACTCTGAAAACTAGGACTCCAATAGGCCTATTTAATTACTGAAATATTGCCCACATATATGTTTGTTGTTTTATGAATAATCAGTACATTTCTGTCTCAGAATCTTTCAGAATCTGTTATTCGTAGATCAATAATCTTGCATTGAATGCCACCGTTCTTGTCAAAATATTGACTCACGACTGGGAATAATTCGGTGGCACGGTGGTTGCTTACATCAGTTGCAACACCTAGAAAATCAGTGCCTTTAACGAGTCCATTGCAACATCCACAGAATGTGGTCCAAATAAGTATCGTAAATAATTCTCTAAATTTGCAATACAAAGCTTAACATTGTAAACGTGCCACCTGCAAAACAATGAACCTATATTACAAGGAACAGCATCATGCAGCGGGAAATCATTCAATCACTCGCGAGATACTGATGATCGTTGTTCCGGGCTCGATAGCTGCAGTCGCTTAAGTGCGACCAGTATCTAGCACCCGGTAGATAGTGGGTTCGAATCCCACTGTCGGCAGTCCTGAAGATGGTTTTCCGCGGTTTCCCATTTTCACACCAGGCTGTGCGTTAATTAAGGCAACGGCCGCTACTTTTCCATTTCTAGCCCTGTCCCATCGTCGCCATAAGACCTATCTGTGTCGGTGCGACACAAAACAACTTGTAAAAAAAATCCCAGCCAATGCTTGCGAAATTTTGAAATGAAATACCACATCCCCGTTCCACAGATTCCAGGTCCTGTGGTTCTGATCACAATGACTGTTAAATAAATAAACTGAACCGAGTGGCTCAGACTGTGGAACGCTGGCTTTCTGAGCCCAAGTTGGCGTGTTCAATCCCAGCTCTGTCCTATGGTTTTCGAAAGTGCAGAGATAAGCCAGCCTTGTGTTGGCAAAGGAACTCGTGTGAGAAATTTTTGGCATCTCGACGTCTCTGAAAATCGTAAAAGTGGATAGCGTAAAATAAGACCAACATTCAATTTAGCTTCGTGATTCGGGTCATGTAGCTGCGAGTTTGCATACGGGATTTGGGGTTTCGAACTCTACTGTCAACAGCTCTGAATATGGTTTTCTATTGTTTCCAATTTTATCACCAGTCAAATGCCGGGGATGCCCCTTAATTAAGGACACCGAAACAATCAATCAATCAATCAATCAATCAATCAATGAATCAATCAATCAATCAATCAAGCAATCAATCAATCAATCAATCAATCCTGATCTGCATTTAGGGCAGTCGCCCGGGTGGCAGATTCCCTATCTGTTGTTTTCCTAGACTTTTATTAAATTATTTCAAAGAAATTGGAAATTTATTGAACATCTCCCGTGGTAATTCCTAACTCCCCTTCCTATAAACGAATATTTGCCACAATTTGTCCCCTTGAATTCCAAATTTTTCTTGATATTGTGATCTTTCCTACTTTTAAAGACACCACTCATACGTATTCGTCTACTGATGTCGTTCCACGCCATCTCTCCACTGACAGCTCGGCACATACCACTTAGTCGAGCAGCTCGTCTTCTCCCAAGTTTTCCCAGCCGAAACTTTGCAACATTTTTGTAACGCTACTCTTTTGTCGGAAATCACTCAGAACAAATCGAGCTGTTTTTCTTTGGATTTTTACAGTTCTCGAATCAAGTAATCCTGGTGAGGGTCCCATACACTGGACCCATACTCTAGTTGGGGTCTTACTCTCCTTTATATCCTTACTACGACCCCTAAACACCCTCATAATCATGTGCATAGATCTGTACCCTTTATTTGCAATACCATTTACGTGATTACCCCCAATGAAGATCTTTCCTTATATTATCACCTAGATACTTGCAATGATTCCCAAAAGGAACTTTCACCCCTTCAACGCAGTAATTAAAACTGAGAGAACTTTTCTTATTTGTGAAACCCCCAATGAAGATCTTTCCTTATATTATCATCTACAGTAGATACTTGCAATGATTCCCAAAAGGAACTTCCACCCCTTCAACGCAGTAATTAAAACTGAGAGAACTTTTCCTATTTGTGAAACTCGCAACCTGACTTTTAACCCCGTTTATCATCATACCATCATACCCTTCCTTCCCAGTCCTAGCCCTTGTCCTATCCCATAGTCGCAGTAAGACCTGTGTCCGGCTCTATGGCTAAATGGTTAGCGTGCTGGCCTTTGGTCACATGAGTCCCGGGTTCGATTCCCGGCGGGGTCGGGAATTTTAACCTTAATTGGTTAATTTCGCTGGCACGGGGGCTGGGTGTATGTGTCGTCTTCATCATCATTTCATCCTCATCACGACGCGCAGGTCGCCTACGGGTGTCAAATCAAAAGACCTGCATCTGGCGAGCCGAACATGTCCTCGGACACTCCCGGCACTAAAAGTCATACGTCTTTTTTAGTAAGACCTGTCTGAGTCAGTAAGACTAATAGCAAAAATTGCAATTTTCTGACACTCTCCCTAATTTTTGGACTCGTCAGTCGGTGTATATGGCCCAGTTTTATGGTCGGGTGCCTTTCTTGACGGATGTGGTGGTGGTGATTATTGTTTTAAGAGTAAGTTCAACTGAGCAACCACCCTCTATTAACACTAATTAGAGGCAACAATTAACACTTGGGAAAATGGTATCGGCCAATGGAAAACGAGGGATCCCTCGAATGATCTAACTGCTACAGGATAGGAAAAGAACAAGAATTGACGAAGGGAGGTCGGATAGCATTCATGACAGTGAGGAGCCTGGCACGAGTAAGTGGAAGCAATGTCAGAACTCAGCTAGGGGCCCCGCGGTCGCCAATCCAGGTTCCAAATTTCAGAGCCCCTGGGCTCCTTTTAGTCACTTGTTACGACAGGTAGAGGATACTGTGTGTTCTAATTCTACCGCCTCCTGACGCCAACCCTGTAAAGTGAGTCGTCACTACCACACTCCTGCAGCTAGAGCAATGACGCGCCACGTGTTCACTCACAAAGGATGTGTGATTATTGCGCGGGAATCTCGTTGCTCTAGCACTGACATCTAGCGGTGATTCCGAGAACTTTTCAAACCGTCCTTGTATTCACTACTGCGTGTTACCTGGGTGGTAGGCAGTGCGGTGTGTTGTGTGTAAATGCAGAGAAATGCATTAAGACGAACACGAACACCCAGTCCCCAAACTAGACGAATTAGAACGTAGTTAAAATCCTCAGCCAAATCGGGAATCGAACCCGCGGTACTCTGAGCTGGAGTTCAGGACGCTGACCATTCAGCCAAGAAGCCGAACAATTTATACCTCAAAAATATAGCTACAAAATTAAATAAAATTCAAAAGAATATTCGAGGATCAATAAAATGTATTCCGCGTGTTGTTGTAAATGTTTCCAACAAGTCCCGTAAAAGCTGCCCTGGGGGAATTACTAAGGAAATGCTACTGTAAATGCAATAAAGACGTGCCGACGTAGTCTCATCTCCTGACTTTCTCTGCTCCCGGCTCCTAACACTTCCAGTTATAATCCCACTGAGCTGTTTATGGGAGTTAATAAAATGACTTTCTTCCTACTTAACATCACGCTCTTTATTATGGAGTAGCCTGTTCTTAAAAAACAGGTAGACGGTTTCATAATAAAATGTAGACGATCGCAACACTTCCTGCTTTGCCTGGGTAGTTACCCTCAAAAGATTATAGTTTGTGATTACAAATCACGTAAGTCAGGAAGTCAGGAAGGGAAGACATAACATTATAGCGGCTATACTTCATGATGCAATGATTCCTTTGTGCCAGAACCGCTATAGGGTTATCTAACGGTAAGGTAAGGGTGTATTCAGCCCGAAGGCAGGTCCAAACCTCCGCAGAGGTGTGCCTGAGCCGGAGTTTACATACGGTAAGGTGGCCAGTTCCTTTCCGCTCCTCCATTCCCTTACCCCCCACCAACAGCGCGTGGCAACCCATCCAAATCTTGACCACGGCCAATATTGCTTAACTTCGGAGATCTCACGGGATAAGGTGTTTCAACACGGCTACGGCCGTTGGCTTATCTAACGAAATCTATGTAAATTAAGATTTTGTCTGTACACTTTATATTTTTACCTCATTCTTCATTTTCATACCGGAGTAGGAAATAAAATGACGAAAATAGGTCCAGTTCAGTTTTGAATGTCTCCCTGTTTGTTTGTTTGTTTGTAGCGACACAATGGGAATACGATTGAACAGAATTTCTGGAAACTCGGGGATAGTTCAGGGATAGTCGAGTTGTGTAAGGGCCTATATTATTTGATTAGGGTACAATGGCGTAGCGATATTACGGACGTCAAAACGGGAACGATCAAATTTCACCGTTACTATTAAGCCTAATAAAATATTGTACATAGTAAAAGTTGTAAAATATAAAATTCCCTATTTGGATTTCATGCGTTTTACAGTGTGGGAAATAATGACGGAAATATTCCTGATAATTACAATTTTCACATACTTCCAGATGTCTCCGCAAAAAAAGCTTTATATAAATTGTGCAAATAAGGGAAATTATAGAGATTAGTCAGTTATTAACACTCAGCACTTCGGTAAGCAGGAAGATCATCCGATCTCGTTTGCCAAAATGACGATGATCACTCGCTGCACAGAGAATGACGACGATCACTTACTCCTTGAAGCACATGCAGCTCGAAACAACCTTAAACTCAATTTGTCACCAGACTATAACTCACAACTTACTTTTTCGGAATAAAGAGTTGTTCTAAGTACAGTATATATCAGTGTATAAGTCGTTAAGATCTCTTTATCACTGAAGTGACTAAGCAGTGTGGTAAGGAACAATGATCATTATTCAAACCTTTCCACAATGCATTTGAACCATTCACTCTGAAAAGGGTTACGTTGCATCTGTGCATAATGGCAAGAAGTGGATCTCTCGCGAGGTAAGGGAAATTCATGTCTCCCTCTACGGGAGCAATCGTTACACAACAATAATATACACTGATGGATAACAGAAACTGTCTCTTACCGACCTGCTCAGAACCGGACTATTTGTCGGATAACTAAATGGTCGCTTAAAGGGATAATATTAAAATAAAGGGACTACCCATTTTATACTGATATACCGGTACTTTAATAATAATGTTATTGTTTTTATTGTTTTACGTCCCACTAACTACTTTTGAAGGTTTTAGGAGACGCCGATGTGCCGGAATTTTGTCCCGCAAGTGTTCTTTTACGTGCCAGTAAATCTACCGACACGAGGATGACGTATTTGAGCATCTTCAAATACCCCCGGACTGAGCCAGGATCGAACCTGCCAAGTTGGGGTCAGAAGGCCAGCGCCTCAACCGTCTGAGCCACTCACCCCGGCACTAATCATGATGAGGTTTATTAAGATAATTTCATTACAGCAACTTATAGCATTACAAATTATTTAAACATTAAAAAATAATTCCTAAGAGACAGTACGTTTACATTAACGTCATTGTCTGCCGTGATACGAAATATTAGATCCAGCTCATGGTTCAACAGCTGCATTTTTTTGCTCATTCGTCAAAATCGTCCCCTTCTTCTTCTTCTTCTTCTTCTTCTTCTTCTTCTTCTTCTTCTTCTTCTTCTCCAGTACTTGTAGGGTTGCGGGTGCTAACTAATTCGCACATGGGGATTTGACCCTGTTTTATGGCCTGATGTAACCCTTATATGGAGGGATGTAATCACTATTACATTTTTCTGTGGTGGTTAGTAGTGTGGTGTATAGGATGGATATAAAGAGGGGAGTGTTGGGACGAACAAAATCACCATTTCCGGAGCCGGAAATCGAACCCGGGACCCTCTAAACGGAAGGCCTCAACGCTGACCATTCAGCCAAGGAGTCAAACATCCACCAAAATCTATATCACTAATAAAATGAACTGAAAACATGAAGTGAATTTGCTTAAAATAATCTGTAAAGCATTTTTTGCTTATTTATGTCCATTGATTTTTTGGGGACGAAATCACACTTTTTCTTTATGAATGTAATATAGATATAGTAAGATCGTAACTACGAAATGACCATGTGATAACAGTAGCACAACACCGGCAGCTCTTGTCACTTAACAAACAATATGAACCAAGAAAATGACCATTTTATTCGTTCTCGTCAAGTCTGCCACGTTCTTTCTTACGAAGATTGGACATTAGTTACTTCCATGCAGAGTAGCTGGCATAATATCATTTCAACATTCAACCAAAAACAAGCAAACAAGCTTGTAGTTATGCGATAAACTAGATATCGTTGTTACAGCCATACTACCCCTACTATATCGTGGAATCCAAACCACAATAATGTCAACTTTTACTTCAAAAAACTCACATGCTTTGGCTGGGATTTGAACCACGGATATCTTGCTAAGAAGCCAGAGACTATGCCACAAAACCATCAATCTCTCTCAGATTGATTATTCATTATTGGTATTTATTAACTTTTTACGCGACTTACTGTATATTAATTTAAACGTTATTGCATTATCACGTTATTAAACATTTTGATGTATCATCTCTTATAAAATGTAATAAATAATAACAGAACTGATATCTGTTGGCTTTACATCCTAAGAAAGAGACAATTTGTAGGATTCTTTTTGCGTTTCGGGAAGAATTTGTTCCGCGTCCTTAGAAGAGAAATGGACCGACCACGATGCAATCGTGGGTTTACCTCAGTACGGACCGTGAAAGCGTCAGTCTAAATAATAATAATAATAATAATAATAATAATAATAATAATAATAATAATAATAATAATAATAATAATAATAATAATAACAATTTCTACCGCTTTTCTTACGCCTATTGGGCCACGAGTGCGACCGTGTCACACATATGTGGATTTGGCCCTGTTTTACGGCCGGAGGCTCTTCCTGACGCCAACCATTCGTGGGCGGATGCAACCACTATTGCGTGCGTATGTGTGGTCTGTTGTGCGAATGTGAAGAGGAGATTGTTGGGACGAACACAAACACCCAATCCCCGAACCAGAAGAATTAATCAGACGCAATTAAAATTCCTGACCCGGCAGGGAATCGAAACCTGGACCTTCTGAAACGAAGGTTTCGATGCTGACCATTCAGCCAACGAACGGTACAATAATAATAATAATAATAATAATAATAATAATAATAATAATAATAATAATAATTCAATACTACAAATATAATAAAAAACGAAACCCGCGGCACGTACAACTATTTGAAGGGGTCAAAACGACGGCTGTCCAAGCAAATGACCTGCAGATATTGGAGCACCACGCAGCATCCTGAGTCTATTGCTTGGCTTCATGACCATATGATGATTTAATACAAGACTGCTCTTCAGCTGGTCTCAAGAGGCTGAAAGAACCCCTATGCAGTCCTCAATGCAGGATTGAAATCCTCGAACGAGATGGGAATTGCACCCGGGGCTTTCGCGTAACCAGCCATGCTACCCCTACTTCATTGGGATGATTTGAAATAATTGTTAATTCCGTTTTATTCATTGGGTGCCCTGTATTATAAATCAACTGATATTGTTATATCCAGAACTAAAATCCTCTCTTTCTATTTTGTTTACTGTTTCCTTGTTTCCCCGAGGACGAGCTGCAAGAGGGCTGTTTCCATTAAGCCTTGTTCATCCGGAAGTTTTCATGAGTAGTGTGCAATGATGATGTTCGCTAAATACAACTTAAAAAATTGAATATGGTAACGTTCGCTAATATCGTTACGACTTACCAGAATTGTAGTGGACATGATGCACATACTCCATGGGTTGTACTGTAGTTTCTTTCCACTTATCAGCAAAGTAACAGGATAACTGGAGAGACTATATTGTTTTAAATTATGCGAGAAAATTTTCTGAATTCTAGTTTGTCTTTTCAGTGTTTCTGCAAACTTAATCATAATCCTGGCTCGTATAGTTTGTAACCATTTGATGAATACTGATAAATAAAATCATGAATAATATATAAATAAAAATATGTAAATAAATAAAATTACTCAAAAACTTCATAAAATACTTGAAATAATTAAATTAATGAAATAGTTAATCGAAATATCCATAGTATGGGCGCCAGAGTTCACCAGAATGGATCCCTCGAATTTTGATAGAGCATGATAAACTTTATATCCCAGGGCGTGTACATAATGCTGCGTACTGGTACATCTGCTGCAAGCCTTACCTAACCTCCTGAAAACGACTAAATAGGTAGAGACTGCACCTAGGTTCATCAATAACTCCACTGATTCTAAAATAGCCAACTATATTCTTAACAAAATCCGTGCATGAGCACCTCATCAACACACAAAACTATACATATAATACACACACAATAGATTGCTGGAAGACTCCATATTTACAACAACAAGAATGAAAACAGTGGGAAAACGAAAGCGAGAACTAAACTACTATTTGTAGATAGTCCGATGAACAATGTACATATATGTAGATAAATACCCTTCACTGTCTCTGTATCAGTACTACTTGCCAATTCTCATAATCAGCACTTCTAACATCACACAGATACTGTACCTCGTAATACTGTGTTCACAGACTTTAACACTTGTTGTAAAGATAACATTTGAGCAACACACGCTTATCGATCCTCAACATATATTATGGAAAGTCTGAGATAGCTTTCACCAACATATAATGCCAGACCTCCACAAGTACTACAACACTTAATGCGTACGCCCTCCACAATTTGTTGATCATCCACTTTCCACGAACATAACAAGACTACGTTCCACGAACGTTTGAAGTCCAGTCCAGTATATTGCAACCGTGTCACTACCGTACCGTATATCAGCACTACTTCCTGCTCGAACAGTGTGTCAGTACTCCTTCCTTCTCGTACAGTGTGTCAGTACTCCTTCTTGTCCGTACCGAGTGAGGTTCCCGCCGTTTGATCAACCTTTATAGGCATCAGCATTCCCCTTCCTCTCACATAATACGTCTGGATTGGTCCTTGCCAGCCAATCATGAGTGATCCACCGTTCAGGGTTGCCCTCAACTTCTTCATGCTCCCAAGGCATAAACAAACGCTGGGATATATCACATGACTCATCGAACTTTCCTAGTACAATAACATCAACAAACACATCTCATCAGGCACTGGGATGTCCGCATGAGTCATACGAATTACCAAAGTCCAAGATAGCAATGTTTTTCCACTCATGCAAAACAAATTACTCATACTACATATATGGTTACCTTCCAGCTTACAAAGATTAATGACTAAATATACAAATGAAATACTGATAATAATAATAATAATAATAATAATAATAATAATAATAATAATAATAAAAATTCGAATACTGACAATGATATCTCTAACTTCTACATACAGTGCGAGGGTGTGATATATGTACTATCACAAGTTTAATAACAGTATTGGGCTTAATTTCTGTAGTCATCGGAGATACAGTGGCTCATTTGAGTCATGGCTGATGATTCAAGGCCGGAAGGTTACCTCTTTCCTATTTATCTTCAGAGTTGATTAAATTGTGGATCTGTGAATAACATTAACTTCCTTAGTGTGCATTCTGTGTTCTAGAATATTTGAAATAACGTTCAATACCTGCAATTCTCCTTTGGATATACCGATAACTTATTCGTGAGCATGAATTGATTCAAGTGAGCAATCGTAAGGGCCCTTTATCTACACTTATAATTTGCCTGTTGCCATAATTTTATGGATTCGATGGTTTTGACGTGGATACTTATTTAAATTCTATCCCATACTGGGTGCCACCCTAAAAAAAATTGATGAAACGAGTGCTGCAAGAGCATTTTCTGGCTTGGTGAGTGTCAGCAACTCCTCACCTTGCTCAGTACGAGTCGTTGTCGCACCATCATCGGTTATGAAGGTTTTTCATAGACGTATTACGTTCTGTTGTGTTTCTGTGGCAGTTATGTGATTTTCGATGTAATTTTTTTATTTGCTTTGCTTTAAATTTTCGTGCACGTATTACCATATCTAATTACTCACCTAAACTAACCAGGCGATTCAATCTACGTATTTGATTATTATTATTATTATTATTATTATTATTATTATTATTATTATTATTATTATTATTATTATTGTGTTGCACGGCTCCTTGACCAAATGGTCAAGTTACTACCCTTCGGTTCGCAAGGACCCTGATTCGATTTCCAGATAGGGGAGGATTTCAACTGCGTACGGTTTTTTCCTCTGGCTCGGGGACTGGGCATTTGTACTGTCGCCAACATCCTGTACCTCACACACCACATATAACAGTATCCTCCATTACAATAAAACGCACTTTCCTATACAGGGCAGATGCCACCCAATCTCATCGGAGGGTCTGCCTTACAAGGGCTGCACCAGGCTAGCAATATCTACACGAATACTTCTTCTTCTTTTTCTTCTTCTAGTTGCAGTATAACGAACTAAATGAAAGCATAAATTACATATCAAACGAAGAAATAACACGAACAAAATTATGACCCATTATATCGAAACAAGATCCAGCTCCTTGACTGAATGGTCATTGACTGGCCTCCGGTTCAGAGGTACAGGGTTAGCTTCTAGGCCAGGCTTGCGATGTTAAATGTGTATCGTTAATTCTTTTGGCTAAAGGACTGGGTGCTTGTGACTACGTCACTCTACAAGGTTGGCGTTGGGGAGGGTGCGAGTGAACCCAAAACAGGGGAAAAGAGCAGGGAAGATTATATCAAATAAGGACAAAAAAATATACATAAAATCAAGAAGAAAAGCATAAAGAATTTCTTAGTGTAACAGAATAATCACAATCAATTGCATACGAATTCACACGAAAAGTACGTGAAAGAACTTAAAATAACTTGACAGATTTAAAGGTGAAAATTACTTTGTATTCACACTTCGGGGGTAATGACTTGTGTTTTTGGTGAAAACATTTGTAAAGAAAATGACATTGATAACTATTAGAAAATGTATATGCCGTTGATATTCCTGGACTAGTTATTATTGGGAAAATGTCGTTAGAAAAAACAGACTACCGAAAATATTATGTGGAAGTCAGTCGTTTTCATTATCTTGAAGTTATACATCAACTTTACACACATAAATGCTGGCTTTAATCTTGGTGACTTCATGTAGAATTTGTGCTGGACAAAATGGAGACGAGTAATTTTTACTCCACGATCTTTGGTTTCCACTGTCAGCTTAATTTCAATTCTACTACTACTTCTGCCACTCCTTCCCACACTTTGGTTGGGTCGTGGGTGCTAAATTGTGGTATACATGGACTTGGCCCTGTATTATGTGTGGGTGCCCTTTCTGACGCCAACACTACGTAGAGAAATGTACTCACTATTGCGCACTTCATAGGTAGTAGGCAGTGTGATTTATTGTGTGTGTGTATTGGGTACAACACAAACAACCAGTCCCCGAGTCAGAGGAATTAACAAGATACGATTTAAATCCCCATCCCGGCCGGGAATCGAGTCCAGGATCCTCTCAACTGAAGGCCTCCTATCCGATCCTTTAATCAATGAGACAGACAGTCGGGTTTATTCCACTAATACTCAGTAATTATTAATCACTTGTCATCGCTCTGGCCACGAACCTACTACGCTGGCGTAGCAGGGGGAGAGGTGATACTCCCACGTGGCGCGTCCCAGGTGGCGGATAGCGGGGTCCTAACCGGCTTGCCGGCGGACTTAAGGGAAATAAAATACCTCTCGCGGACCAAACACACTACGCCCTGTGGGTGGGGGACGCAGACGAAGAATATACCCACGGTATCCTCTGTCTGTCGTAAGAGACGACTAAAAGTGGCAACCAAGGGATGATCAAATTAGAACCATGAAACTATTTGTGATTAGTACCACCACGCGGAGAACACCATGGGTCGCCTTTACTTGCGAGTAGTACCACTATGTTAAGTACCAAATAGGTTCGTGATTAGTAGCAAACGAGAGCGCGACGGCTTTTACAGTACCTGTGATTAGTAGCACTATATGAGCGACACCATGGGATGATGGAACCCATGGTTCTGGTTGCCTATGATTAGTACCCACTCTATGAGGAACACCACGGGATAGTACGAGTCCCTGTGGTTAGTGCACTTAGGTGATGAACATGATAGGTTTGCGTTGCCTGTCAAGGGCGCCGCAATGTGCGAAACACATTAGGTCTGTAATACATGTGCGAATTTCATTACCTGTGAGTCGTACCATAATGTATGGAATACCGCGAGTCTACTCTACTCTTGATTAATACCGCAACATGGGAAATACCATGGTTCTACTTTTCTAGTGATAATACCATTATGAGGGCCGATGACCTGGATTTTGGACCTGTTTCGAGAACAAGCATGTTCTAATCGATTCAGCATCATGCTATAGAAACAGTCCCTTGGTCCGTACAACTATTGTTTTGTGCCAGCTTCTTTGCATGTGAGGCACTGTGGGTCGGATCCACTGATCGTTTTAACTTCATATCAATCCATCCATTCATTCCTCGTCCTCATTCTTTGAATTCTGGCCAGTGGAGGATTTTGGACTTTTAATTTGTCATCTCATTTCGTCTCATTTCGTACCATTAGGGGCCGATGACCTCTATGTTAGGCCCCTTTAAACAACAAACATCAATCATCATCATCATCGCTCTGGAGGTTTAGGACAGCTCTCACCAGACGTTATATTTCTATAATACTGGTGCTAGTTGGAATTTGATTATCTCATCCGATATTTAACTTCGATGCGGGAGACTGATTGCAAAATGTATCGGAGGATGAATGTATGCACCATGAAAGTTTTAGATGCTTCTGATGTCAAAACTCCAAACTACGCATTTTCTCATCCTGGAAGTTTCCTCAGAGAAGACTGAACGCTCGTGCATGAGTAGGTACAAGAAGATGACTCGTGAGATACGTTGTCTCCAAAGCTGGTTCTGCATTAATTATCAGCTAGAATTAATTAACCAAAGGTTTTGAAAGAATGCTGTGGGAAGTTAGAGAAATCTGTTTATGAATGGTGCAGTGGAAAACAACATTATACAGGAAAACATGTTGAGAAACCCTTAAGCTTCCTGTTTGCTCGTAACAGTAAAATTCAATTAATACATTGGACATGAAAGGCTTATTTACCTTTAACTTCTGTATCATGGGAACAATTATTTTTCTCGTTTATTTCATTATTTACGCCCTTTAAATCCATAAATAAATTATATTTATTATACAGAGACAGTCAATGTTTCGTCAAATCATTAATTCCCATCTTTAATTACGAGACTACCATTCTGCATAAAATTGTTCGGATTCTACCGTGGCGTAGGCCGGTGACATTTGGAGATCAGTCTCGTGGCGGTTGATATATTGACACGTGAAGGAATTCCTGTGAAACAAAGTAGCGATACTTCGGCGATTCCGAAAGCCGTAAAAGTATCTAGAGGGAAAAACCAGTATCATCATTCGTGACCAAAAATTATCAATCGACTCGCAACCTCTCTTTAATAATAATTCTCTACAAGTCAACACATTGACAGTTTAAACTGATTTAAATAATTTTAAATCACATATAAAGTGAATCCGGTGAAGAAAATAGGTAGGATCAAAGGTCACGACACACGATGTAAACATCCCCGCTCAACTGGTCATCTTTCCACTACTACTAAAACGTTTTCATTCCTCCCCTGAAGGGGGAGGCGGGTCTCGTAGACGATACGTCGTCTCTCAGGCCGAGAGATCTGTTACGGTGAAGGAGATGCACGGAGAATGTGAGGGGATTGGTGGCCGTGGCCTATACTATGAACTGTCCCCTCCTTAATGTAGGAGAATGGAAAACTACGGAAAACCATTCTCAGGATAGCTGACGGTTGATGCCACCCGTGAAGTCCAGCCCTGTCCAGTCTCCCGAATGCAGGAACGTAGAGGCACGGTAGAGCCGTGGCCACCCCTCTTCTGCTCGGTTGGCCGGTCGGAGCGCACAGTTGTTAGACCACGGACCAGCCGTGGCCACTTGTGGGCCGAAACCCCCTCTGCATCGACCTCTCCACCATTCTATGTACCTGGGCTATACATCCGCCGCCGATTTTCTAGTCGGGACTGTAATAACTTTATGAATTTCCTTCCTTCCGCAAGAAGAACTACAAATTTCTGCGAGCATTTCACTCGAAAAACAACAAATTGCTTTTATTCCTCCGAAGCCAAGTATTTTTGTGCTTATTAAGGAACCAGGCCAATGAAACACATTTACTTTGTTTCCTTATGGGAATTTTTCGACTGAATTTGAATTGCGACACGGGACCAGATAGTGTTGAAATGTTCCTTCACGACCCTAAAAGGTCTGTAGGAATGTCACAGTGCCACGCTGTAGAATTTCACTATATTTTGATGAATCCGTCATGCCACCAATTAGCACTAGACCCCGAGCACCACCTGAAGTGTAAATCCCCAAAACATTACCTTCAGGGTTTTTTTTTACAGACTATTCAAGATACTCAGCTTGTTATGGCTCACAATTGATTTATCGGAAATTTCTTCTTCTCTAGCCTTGAACAATAAAATCACTGAAATCTTCTCTTTTCCAGTCATCAGAGGTCCAAGATATATATATATATATATATATATATTTAGCACTTGCAAACAACTTTCTTTTCATCGTAACATATTTCAACTACTGTATTTCTTCTTTGTTGACTTCCGCCCATCATCAAGAGGTCTATGCCAGTGCCGCACCAGATCCAGCAGCCAATAATTCTATCTTAAGATACTGTACTTGTTTGTCTTGTGCGGATGAATTTTATTGTATCTAAGTCGAATTTTATCAGTTCTATGTCCGGCTCCATGGCTAAATGGGTAGCGTGCTGGCCTTTGGTCATAGGGGTCTAAGGTTCGATTTACGGCAGGGTCGTGAATTTTAACCATCATTGGTTAATTTCGCTCACACGGGGGCTGGATGTATGTGCCGTCTTCATCATCATTTCATCCTCACTATGAAGCGCAGGTCGCCTACGGGAGTCAAACCAAAAGACCTGCACCTGGAGAGCCGAATACGTCCTCGGACACTCCTGGCACTAAAAGCCATACGCAATTTCATTTCAACATTTCGATTTGGGGGGGGGGGGGGGGGACAACGAGTCAGAATCATTGTAAGCTTTAAGAATTCTTGAGATTTTTATTCACCAACAGCAGACTCAATATTTATCCCAGTCAAACTATGAGCAACAATTTTTTCCCACTTCCTGGGTGAAATGTCCATTCTGACGTTCAGGAAAACTTATCCCACCAACAACTTAGAAATCTCTCACGTTAAATATCACTCAGCAGGAGCTGAGATGGCCCATTATTGACTTTTTGTTTAAAACTAGTCGAGGCTGACTCTAACAATGGATCAAAGCAGATAAAGCCAAGTTTGAACCAAAGCTAGCAAACCAATTAATATTAATTGCAACTTCCTGAAAAATGTGAGCTTGTTCCAGTCAATTTGCACACTACTGTACTTGGCGTCTAACAGCGGATGGTGTTATGCCGTACGTGTGGTACTCCTTTTCGACATTAGTTGATCAGGGGCATCAAAGGTCAGAGGCGACGCAGAATATCTCATTCAAGGCAGTATCCACTTTCTTTTAATGGACTGAATTAGCCCATTCAGAAGAAACATACTGTACTTGCAGTAGCTGCAGAGGAAGTGTGTTTCAAAATTTAACACGCATTAACACACAAATCATTTACCGCCTGTTCGCGGCGAGCCTGCTTTTACATACCTGGTGACGTAGTTCTAGAATCTTCGAGGTGCGCCCACAATAAGAGTGTTCTAGTTTTGTCTTCAAGAAAATCATGGAGACATCAGACCAAAAGTACAATGGACGCAGAAGCTGTCACATTTCATCAGGCCGGCCGGGAGCTAGTAAGCCTGATTTTCTCGTTCCTTCAATGGGGCTGCTAGTCGTATGACTTCGTAACAGTATTTTCCTCGATTTTAAAATTCTATTAGGCTTAATATTTAATTATTATCGAAAGATAGCCACAGCAAAGATCGTATCTTCTAAACGTTTAATTGTTTCTGAAAAAGGTTTACCTGTACGTTTGAATGTAATTCAGTTTATAAAGAGTTGGCTGCGTAGTTCGGGGTGCGTAGTTATGAGCTTGCATTCTGGAGATAGTGGGCTGGAATTCCGCTGTCAGCAGTCCTGAAGAGGATTTTCCGTTGTTTCTCATTTTCTCATCAGGTAATTAAGATCAAGGACGCTTCATCCGCAGTCCAAGCTCTGCCCTATCTCATCGTCGCCGTAAAAGCTTGCCTGAGTCAGTGCAACGTAAAATCAATACCAGTAAAGCGAAAAACAGCAACAAAGAGCTATATACTGAAGATTATTCTTTTTTTATACCAATTCAGCAGATACTTCACGGATAGTTCTGTGAAAATGGATAGGTAAATTTTGTTTAGCATAAAAATAAGTTATTTCGTGTGCAACCCTTGTAAGGCAGGCCCTCCGAGTAGGATAAGCGGCAACTGCCATTCATCCGAAACGATATGTTAGTGTATGGAGGATAGTGTTCCATGCTAAGGGTGAGCTGGAGAGACGTTGGGAACAGCACGAACATACAGCCAACGGAATTCACCGTTTAAGATTAAAATTCCTTGATCCAACTGGGAATCAACCCGCAGCCCTGAGGATGGAAGTGCAAGACGCTGAGTTCTCAGCCACGCAGTCTGACTATTTAGCGTGCAATATGAGTTGGCTATTGGCCCGGGACTTTTTTTACAAGTTGCTTTACGTCGCACCGACGCAGATAGGTCTTATGGCGACGATGGGGCAGGAAAGAGCTAGGAGGGGGATGGAAACGATTTGGCCTTAATTAAGGTACAGTCCCAGCATTTTCCTGGTGTGAAAATGGGAAACCACGGAAAAACATCTTGAGGACTGCCGACGGTGGGGTTCGAACCCGCTATTTCCCGAGTACTGGATACTGCCCGCAATTGACCCGGGACTCATTTGATGCTTATTATGGGGCTCATATGGTTTGTGTTCTAAGCACATTTTGCAGTTCTTCATACAAATGATCAACATAAGTTTGCCATAGATTTTTGTTGGCTACGTTTGTTTTTATCATCGGTAAAATTACTGTATAACTTTAGATGTAGGTATCTATGTAAAATTCGTTTTCGGGAACATCTCAAAGACCGAGCGATTTGGTTAGGGTTGCGTGCTTGCATTCTTGTGTTGCCGAAAACCTTTGATGTGTTGGTACGACGTTAAACCACTAGCAATAATAATATTGAAACACGTCAGTTTCGTCTTATAAGGGATCGAATCTTTTTCAGAATATTGTTCATTTCTATTTGGTAATTTTAGGCAATATTTTTGATGTAGGCCTATTGTTTTATATTTAGTGCACGGTATTAATTTATGAAATATAATCTCTCTTGTTAATACTAACTCATGCATAACTACTTGTTTACTGTCAGTCGCTTAGTATCGTGAAAGTAGGCCGCTGTGTAACAGCAAAACAGGATACAGATTCTGATAATGGAGTTCTTGGTAAAACCAAACAAAGGCTGTTGGACGAATGACCGGTAGGAAGTCAACTCAAGGCTCTGGTTTCCCATTGTTTACTTGAATATGGTCATTGCAAGCATAGATGTATGTTATTATTTCAATAATTTTATATGAAACATGGCGTTTCTTAACAATCTTGCAGTCTAGAAACTTTCTCGCGGTTAACTTTTCACTTCCACATCCAGCTGTTCTGTTTGGTAAATCGCTAAGTAAGATTGAGTAGGCAGAGTATGTTTACGAAGACCATAAGCCCAGAACTAAATATTGTAAGAATACAGGAAAGAATAGGAATGACGTTAAATTCCTCCCACCTGCGCAATGAAGAGCTAGTTTTTGACATTGTGGGTTTTAATGAAATGAAATGTCGTATGGCTTTTAGTGCCGGGATATCCCAGGACGGGTTCGACTCGCCAGGTGCAGGTCTTTTGATTTGACGCTCATAGGCGACCTGCGCGTCGTGATGAGGATGAAATGATGATCAAGACAACACATACACCCAGCCCCCGTGCCATTGGAATTAACCAATTAAGGTTAAAATCCCCGACCCGGCCGAGAATCGAACCCGGAACCCTCTGAACCGAAGGCCAGTACGCTGACCGTTCAGCCAACGAGTCGGACATGGGTTTTAATAAGAGAGCTCGACTATGTACAGGAAAATAAAGTACTGTAAAGTCTAATATGTTTGCATGAGGAACCAAGGTTTTTCTTCTTGCTTTAACATTGAACGAATTCTAAAGATCAGTCCTCTTTGATTTCAAAAGCCTTGTTAGTGATGTATTCGTTTTCTAAAACAATAAATTGCCATTGTCTGTATAGGACATGAAGGCACCGAAAGGATAAGAAGGTAAAGGTTTCCACTATTCATATATTTGTGCGCCGATCCCACAAAATAAGAAGTCATCACGTTTGGTTTGAAATGTACTTTCTTTGAACTGCAGATCTTCAATGGAGAGTTTGTGACCCACAACGGTAATGTTCAAGAATGACAATATATTAAACTTATACACAGAACGAACTCTTTGACTTAAGAAGCATTGTTAAATATATTCTTGTGAGCACCGGAGGAACGATCTCTTTTTCTCTTATTTACTGCACCCATATCCCGAGTAGGTTAAAAGGGTGTGTTACTCACGCATTGCATATAGCATAGAGATATGGGGTAATATAAGTTTTAAGCATAATTTTCATAAAATATTTATTTTACATAAAAGAGTCTTTACATATCTTGTAACCGTACAACAAGGTTACAGATTCCATTCAGTATTTATTATTATTATTATTATTATTATTATTATTATTATTATTATTATTATTATTAACCCGATTCATTAGATTTTATATATTCTGTTTCTCATCATTTAGACTGTAATAATTAGGTATCACGTATATTATTGTATTTAATCATAGGTTAAGTGAAATTTATTTGTAATTATTCTGTATTGTAGTAAGTGAGATTTGTTGGTTTCATATTGTCATGCTGTGGCTTGTAACTCTGGCTAGATGAGCTGGCATAGTATTTTGCAATCGAGGCTATGTTTAACTGTGCAAGTAGATTTCCCGGTGACGCATTCAGCATAGTCATTCTCAATCCGCTTGGGTACGCTTAGACGACACATGACTGATGACATCAGTACGTGGGCACGTGATTGCGACCAAGTGTCAGTATTCGCCAGCTACTGTATGTGGAAGTGGAAGGGATGGACAGTGAGTAGGGAGATGAGTCGTCATCGCGAGGTTATATAAGTCGAGGCGACGGTGGTGAGAGGTATTCTGTTCATATTATTCAGATCATATCGTTCAGTTCATATTGTGCAGATCATATGAAACAGTCAGAGGTATCAAATGGAAGAAGTGGTCTTATTGTGATGGTCAGAGCTAAGAGTTGTGTTTGAAGAAGTAATAATCGAGGAGGTCTACAAGTGGTGGTTGTATCCGAGCAGAGACGGGTACTATGCTGATAAAGAAACATCATCTTCTTGTGAGGATGGACTTCACAAGATGTTTCAATAATATTTTCCAATTTCTTATTATATATTGAGTGGACGTAATTACATTGGAGCTCCCTACACGCGTACATGGTATGTAGGCCAACTCCTTGTTATATAAGAAGATAACAGCAGACGGCTCCCGACTTCAGCTCAGAGGTTTTCCCAAGAATTTCAAGTTCAACAGCGGTGTATGCCGACATCAGGTAATTAAAGCATCAGACATGTTATGCATTCATAACATGAAGAAGAATGTAATCAGCGGCGATATCACATCTCACTTCAAGTTCATGCCAATAGCTTTTTTTGGTTTAGATTAAATTTTCCTTTTATTAGTACCGCAAATCTCACGAGATATTTCTTTTGTTAAATTAAAAGACGTCAATGATTGTTCATTGTGACGTAAATTATAGTCATAAACTCAGTTTTATTTTAATTATAATAAGTGATTCCAGTTCCATGTACAATCCTCAATTGTGGAAATGCAACAGTAATTTAATATTTTCCTGATCCATATCCCTGTATATTGCCAGATATGTAAGTTTATCACCTCACGCCTTGAGATAATTGATATAAGAGGTATGCTCTACCGAATTTTGTTGTTTTTCTTAAAAAAGCAACTGGCGCTCAAACAAATGTTATTTATATTGTGTGGAAGATATGAAGGTATAAGAATAGTGGTTGGAGTAGCCACAATCTATGAAAAATTAAATAACGATGCAAAGAGGTATTCAGACATTTACGGATTATGCCCCTACCTAGCATCTGCAGAACAATTCTCTATCATGAAAATGAGGCTTTTACAGCCGCAGATCGTAAAACAACAGCAACAGAATCAGCTTTAGGGTTGTTAGGTCAAGTGTTCGCGCAGCGTTTCGCTAAGAGCGTGCCACTATATTGTTGTGAATTCTCTATATCGTTAAATTTAAATTTCCAATGCAGTGAAACTCAAAATGCACACTGCTAAAATAAAGGAGGAAAAACTTACTGGTACTTGTAGGCCACAAGCTTAGACTTTTCGAAAAGACACTTACTGTACTTGTAGTATATTGGTATAAAAGTTGTTAATGTTTTATCAGAAAACAATCTAACACAGAATATGAGCAATTCAGGAATGTTTGCTGATGATGATGCTTGTTGTTTTAAGGGGCCTAACATCGAAGGTCATCGGCCCACAGGAATGTTTAGCCAGATTCCTAATTGATAAATCGTATTGATCATACATACATTATCATTAAAGACTGTTATGCCTTTCAGCATTCAGTCTGCAAGCCTCTCTGAATTTACTAAACGACGCCACAATCCTCTATTTTCAACTAGTGCTGTGGCCTCATTTAGTTTTATACCTCTTATCTTTAAATCGTTAGAAAGTGAGTCTAACCATCGTCCTATTGATCTCCCTCTACTCCTTTTACCCTCCATAACATAGTCCATTATTCTCCTAGGTAACCTATCCTCCTCTATTCGCCTCACATAACCCCACCGCCGAAGCCAGTTTATGCATACAGCTTCATCCATCGAGTTCATTCCTAAACTAGCCTTTATCTCCTCATTCAGAGTACACTCCTGCCATTGTTCCTAACTGTTTGTACCTGCAATCATTCTCGCTACTTTCATGTCTGTTATGAATAAGATGTCCTAAGTCCATCCAGCTTTCGCTCCCGTAAAGCAAAGTTGTTCTGAAAACAGACCGATGTAAAGATAGTTTCGTCTAGGAGCTGACTTCCTTCTTACAGAATACTGTTGATCACAACTGCGAGCTCACTGCATTAGCTTTGCGACTCCTTGATTCAATCTCACTTACTATATTTCCATCCTGGGAGAACACACAACCTAAATACTTGAAATTAACGACTTGCTGTAGCTTTGTATCACCAATCTGACATTCAATTCTGTTAAATTTCTTACCTACTGGCACCAATTTAATCTTCGAAAGGCTAATTTTCATGCCATACTCATTGCACCTATTTTCAAGTTCCAAGATATTAGACTGCAGGTTTTGGGCACAATCTGCCATTAAGACCAAGTAGTCAGCATAGGCCAGACTGGTTACTATATTTCCACCTAACTGAATCCCTCCCTGCCATTTTATAACTTTCAGCAGATGACCCATGCAAACTAATCCCTATAAATACCCTGAACCAAGAACTCGTTCTACCATCAATTCTCACTTAGGAATATTCCGAAAAGTAAAACTTTTGCTCTACCCATCCATTTGCAATTTTATCTTAATTGATACTAGCATTACAGGTTATCTGTGTTTATTTCTTTTCTTCTTCAAAAAGTTTCCCCACACTCTGATTAGATCGCGGGTGCGAGTTGTGTAGTATCTGTTGTTTCGGCCGTGTTTTAAGCCGTTAAGAGTTCCTGAGGGACACATTTTGTTACTTTAACGTCTCCGAAAACCGTAGAAGTAGCTAGTGGGACGTAATGTAAATAATATTGTTATTATCTTCTCTTTACTATTTGTTTTACATCGCACCGACACCGACAAGATTTATGTTTACTATGGGATATAAAAGGCCTAGGAGTGGGAGGGACGCGACTTTGGCCTTAATTCAAGTACATACAGCCACAACATTTTGCTGTAGTGAAATTGGGAAACCACGGAAGACCCTCTTCAGGGCTGCCAGCAATAGGGTTGGATCCCGGTATCTGTAGACATTTTGATGACAGCAATACCACTAATGTGACAAACACGAGCCCGTCAGTGACAGGTAAAACAGCTATTATTTTATTTAATTTAAATATATTTCATTTGAAAGACAAAATCAATAACACTGTCAAGAATTTCCTCATCTACCTCTTTCGAAAATCCTCCATGATTTAAAGTAAGTTTTTACATTATTGTAGGGAGGTCCAGTCTCCCCTACTGCTACCTGGAATGTGAGATAGTGCACCTTTCTGAGGTATTCTTGGATTGACAACTTTGACATTGCTCTGAATCATTACAGAAGGTCAAAGGCTGCCGTCTAGAGGTTAATAAGGTAACTCTGTTACACATGATAGATGTGTCAACACACATTTTTTATTGAGGTTGATGAACTCCGTATTACTTAAGTCTTCACATGTGCTTCATTAGTCTTTGATTTTAATCTTGTCTGGGAATTGCTGTTTGGGCTGTGTAAATCTGAAGTAGTACGCTGCCACTCGAACAACACAAGTCTGTTACTTGCTGTGTAGCCACGAAGAATTCTCATGCTTCCAGCTTCTCGTGTGCTGGAAATAATTACTTCTCCCTAGCAAGACAAAACCAATAACACTAGGCTACAGTAAATTCCCTGCGGATTCGAGGGGATTGGAACAAGGACACAGGCGCACTGTTTCAAAGAAAGACAAGGTTCATCTCAGAGGAGCTTCAGAATATAAAAGTTAATTTTGCAAAGTGTTGCTGCTCATCTCCGAAGAACTGTGCTAAATGATAATCAGACATAGGCTTTATATGCGGCATGAAGCGGATTCCACTTAACTGGGGTGGAGCATCTGCGTATTTTCTGGAGGTAAATGAAATGAAATGGCGTATGGCTTTTAGTGCCGGGAGTGTCCGAGGACATGTTCGGCTCGCCAGGTGCAGGTCTTTTGATTTGACCCCCGTAGGCGACCTGCGCGTCGTGATGAGGATAAAATGATGATGAAGACGACACATACACCCAGTCCTCGTGCCAGCGAAATAAACCAATTATGGTTAAAATTCCCGACTTTGCCGGGAATCGAACCCGGGACCCCTGTGACCAAAGGCCAGCACGCTAACCATTTAGCCATGGAGCCGGACTTTCTGGAGGTACTAGCTTCCGTTTCCATCTCGTCCAAAGATTCAAGGCTAGTCCGATGAGTTTTAACTCTCTAGCCTGGGATTCGATACCAATTAGCTTGCTCCCTAGAGGTTATTTAAATTTCCACGAGGAGAGGATTCTTCCTAGACCGAGCGAGTTAGCCATGCGGTTAGGGGCGTACGGCTGTGAGCTTACATTTTGCAGATAGTGGGTTCAAAACTCACTGTCGGTAGCCCTGAATATGGTTTCCCGTGGTTTCCCATTTTCACACCAGGCAAATGCTGGGGCTGTACCTTAATTAAGAACACGGCCGCTTCCTTGCGACGTTAAACAACTTGTAAATATATATTATTCTTGGTGTCCGACACTTTTGTTAAATGGTCAGAATATTGGCTGTCGGTTCAGAAGACCCCGGGTTCGAATCGCTGACAGGCCAGGTATACCCGTCTTACTGCACATCTCTTCATATGCATTTAACACACTACATCGCCAACCATCACAGAAACACACAATAGTGAAAACATCCCCCACGTAGGGTGGGTGATGGGAAGGCTATCCTGCCGTAATGCTGGGCCAAATTCACATGCTGAGCTGACCTCAACAAATTAAGAGAAAGGCCGAGAAAGACAAGAAGCAGAAGAAGAAGAAGACTGTTCATGGTAATTACCATCGTCACTGTCCTAAGAACTTAAATTCTGAAGCTCTTATGTTCCTCATGATATTTCTGTCTTGAGTTTCTCTGCCGGCATATCCATTTTCGGTACCCTTTTCGGTCTCTTGCAGACGCCTGAGAATATCACTTTACCTTTTTGTTCATTTCACTGCAAAACTGAAAGACAAATAAGTTAGGATTATACGAGTGTCTGAAAATTCAAGCTATTAACTCGTGATATTAACATTAACAGGAGTTGTAGATGAGTTTCTTAACATTTCCGGAAGGATGTCAGGAAAAGGCTAGATTTGTGAGGGTAAATGAAATGAAGTAAGTACATTATGGACAATGGTTTACGCGAAAAGCTACGATGGACCTACTGTATATGTAACGTCGAACCGGCAGAGCAATTTGGCTGAGGAAGTGAACACTCTAACCCAATATATTTTCTCAACTGTTCTCAACATGGAATCGTTCAGAGATGAACCCGGAGCTGCTAGCTGACTCTGACATAGTTTTACTTACTTGTGTCCGGTGTTTTACCTCTATCATTCCTATACAGTATCCTTTCTCTTTCTATTCTGACGCTGACATCATAAGATTTGTGAGGCCCAAATAGTCCTTCATTTTCACACCTTCCAAGGTCCTCCCTTTGTTATGCCGATACTTTCATTCTTCAACAGATGGAATCCCTTATTCTGTGTATTTCGCCTTAACCACGGAGTTGGCTTAGTGGTACGGGTCGTAGGCCTAAGCTTGCATTTGTGTTCCGCACCCCGCGATCGGAAGCCTTGAAGACGAATTTCTGTTGTTTCCCATTTTTTAACGGCAAATTACCTTGAATACGGCCCTGGATGATGCTTTCCCAGTCCCACCTCTTTCCCATTCTAGCATCGCCGAAAACATGCATGTATTAGATAAACGTTTAACCACCGTCACTTGGGACAGTCTTTGCATCATGATAAATCTGAAGATCCAAAGTGAACGCGTCTTCATTACAGACCGAACTTTCGTCGTCCGATGATAAGATCATTGTTGTGCGATTACAGTGAGACCTTCCGGCCATTCGTAGCAAAGCTGCGGTCATGTCTGAAAATCAACACCCGTACGATTGAAGTACTGTTCTGACGTAATACAGGTTGTAAAGGACGAGTATTCAAAATCAACCAATAAATTCTGTAGAATGCACTGTAGATTCCTAAGATGCCATCGTTTAATGTGTGGTGTTATTTCCTTAAGACGATTATGAAGAAGAATGTTCACCTGTTATGAAATCTGAACGAATGATTTCGATGCATCTTGTTCAGTAAGAAGAGAATGATTACCTAGTTGTATCTCCTCTTAAAAGAATCACCACCACCATCACCACCTTTACCGAGATCATAAGTTCCCTTTGTTAAATAGCCTGCAAAGGCTGGGGACGAATGTGGCTCCTCTGGAATACGTACAGTAAATGGCGCCGTCATGGAAGTTTTGAAAGAATTTCGCCTTCAGATTTTAACCGGTAGGCTAATGTGACTCCCTGGTGTCATTTCATGATGGATGCAGTACTTTTGCATCCATCTCTTGGCACAGGCCAGAGTAAAGTGTAGCTTTCACCGAAGTCCCAGTCAACATCCATGGCTGTGACAATATGGAAGTTGCTGGGGTATGGGTAGTGCTGAGTAATGACATTCAGAGCATGACTAGTGCATCTGAGTGTTATGAAATGTGCTGCTCATAGGGTCAGTCGTGCTGCAATGGTACTTTCTGACCCAGTGAGGAAAGCAATGGCAAACTACCTCACTCCTCGTCTTGCCTAGTACGCCTCATTTTGTTGCTACCGTTGGTTTTTGGGGTTTCCTTATAACCGCATAACCTTTGGTGGTGTTATTTGAGGATCCAATCAGCTTCTGGGCTGATGACCTAACAGACAGACAGGCTAATGTAACTACAGTAAGAATTAAAACATCTCGAGGAAAAGTAAGTTATCCTTGCCTACAATGTGGAGGATGTTGATTGAAACTCTGGAATTCCCTACGACTTTCTGTTGTTGATGTGGAGTTCACTCAGCGTTATTGGTGCAATTGAGCTGTCTGATATGAATATGGTGATGAATACCGCAAAATACAAGTGAGAGATTTATAGATCATTTGGTTAGAAAGTAGTCGTATTTGCCTGCTTGAGACCATTTAAAGGCAACATCTCCCAAGGATTAAGTTAAATGCAATGTTTTACACTTTCTATAGAAATTGCATGGGACTACCTAGCCGGGAAGGTAAAGACGTGCTGGATTCACACATGGATTCGATTCCCTGGCAGGAATTAGAACAATTTACAAACGAGATTTTCTCTTCGCTGAAGTTCAGCCTGCCCCTCACTACACACACACACACACACACACACACACACACACACACACACACACAAAAGTACCAGGTGAATTCCTCGCGACAAAGGCTACTGGGCATAAAGCTAACCACTCTTACCGACATGGACTACGAAAAGAGGATGCCTTTTCTTTCCACTCCTCCAAGGACCTTCATGGCCTCTAATGAGATGATGTTGCTTTGCTTATAGAATTTGTAATTAAATTAGACGGCGAAAGTCACGCAGTACTTCAAGACAGCAACGCCATTTAGTTTCTCCTTGGCCAATGACAATGTTTATGTTCGTGGTGCGCTGAGTGAGCACTTCTTAATCTCTCTGAGCTAGCAACAAACCTTCAGGCAATCAGCCACATTAGCCATATAAGCAGGTGTTAAAATCAAAGGTACTCAGATTTATGATGGAACTTTTTACAACAACCTTGAATTTTACTTGCCTCGATACACGCCCGTACTTCTCAAGAGTGCGTAGTGACGTGTGCCATTCCGCAACGGCAAATCTAGCCTCAAGATATCACGTCTAGGCTCTCTTAGTTGTCTCCCATTACGCAACCATTCTCGCTGTCATATTTCGAGGGAGTTCAATTGGTACATCTCAGCGTCGTTTCCTTCCGGTACTTCCAAAAACTCCCGATGCAAAATCTTGCCGTCTTTTAGAATCACTCCCTATATTTTTGTGTTTTAGTTTTTTGAATTTGCCTTACGTCGCACCGACACAGGTAGGTCTTACGGCTACGAAGGGATAGGAAAGGATTAGGAGCAGGAAAGAAGTGACCGTGGCCTCAGTTAAAGTACATTCCTGATGTATTTTCCTGATGTGAAAATGGGAAATTACGGAAAACCATTAAGCCAGCCGACAGTGAAATTCGAACCTGCCATCTCCCGGCCTTAACCGCACAGCCATAACGCTCGGCATCTTATTTTTACCGGGATGAGTGTTTTCGGCACAATACGTTTCCTGAGTCCAAGATGCTGGGTTCAATCCCGACTAAGTATGGTGGTATTTGAAGGTGCTCATATACACTAAGCTCGAGTGGGTAAATTCACTGGCCCACCGAGCGAGTAGCGACGCGGTTTGGCTCACATACTGTAATGTGAGCTTGTATTCGGGAGATAGTGGGTTCGAACTCCACCGTCAGAATTCCTGAAGATGGTTTTCCGTACTTCTCCATTTTCACACAAGATAAATGTTGGGACTGTTCCTTAATTAAGGCCACGGTCACTTTCTTCCCAGTCCTAGGCCTTACTTTTTCTCATCATCGCCATAAAATCTGCCTGCGTCGGTCTGATGTAAAACAAATTTTAAAATGAAAAAGAACTGCCGGTACTACACAAGTTTTCATTCAGTCCCTGAGGGGGACGGCGGGCCTCTTAGACGGTAACGCCGTCTCTCAGGCCAAGGAGATTTGGTTCAACCAAGGAGATGTTCAGGGAAGGCGAGGGCTTTGGCGGCCGTAGCCTATACTAGGAACTGTCCCGGCATTCGCGTTTGTGCAGGAGAATGGGAAACCGCGGAAAACCATTATCAGCCCCTCTCCGTCTCCCGAATGCAGAGCTGTAAAGCCTCGTTAGAGCCGTGGCCACCGGTATGACTGAAGGCGACTCTGCATCCACCGACAGTAAAAATGATACTAGCACGTAAAAGAAAGGCTCTGGTAAAGAAGTAGGGGACTGGAAATATTAATAATATTGCATTGAAAATTACTTACAGATGTTCAGGACTCCATTTTGAATGTTATTAGGTCCCGAAATGTTGCATTATTAATCATTTTCTGGGTAATATTGGTAATAATTTCACATAAGAAGTAGGAGGATGTATTCATGATAGCCATCTTTGTTTCCAGAGATGTTATGGTATAGACTTTGACTTTACAGCAAAGCAAGGAACTTCAGATAGGTGAGGAAAACATGGAAGTTACAATGCAAAGCATGGATGTTACAACATAAAGCATGGGAGTTAGAATGCAAAGATGTTATTCTCATGACAGAGCTTGGTCTGGATTTTGCAAAGATAGGTTACAGCTACTAAATTATTATTTTTTTTCTTGCCGTGCGGGCAGTATGCGCCGCGGCGATAGTTAAGAGCCTCTCGAAGGGAGTGTGGCCCCGAAGGGGGCCACTGTTCTCATGACAGAGCCTGGTCTGGATTTTGCAAAGATAGGTCTACTAAATTATTTTTTTTTTCTTGCCGTGCGGGCAGTATGCGCCGCGGCGATAGTTAAGAGCCTCTCGAAGGGAGTGTGGCCCCCGAAGGGGGCATCGGTTCTCATGACATAGCTTGGCCTGAATTTGCAAAGATAAGTTACAGCTACTAAATTAGAGGAGTTGTAACATCCATGCTTTGTATTGTAACCTCCATGCTTTCCTCAACTATTTGAAGTTCCATGCTTTGCTGTAAAGTCAAAGTAACCTGTCTATACCATAACATCTCTGGAAACAAAGATGGCTATCATAAATATATCCTCCTACTTCTTAAGTGCAATATTATTACCAATATTACGCACAAAATCACTAATAAAGCAACATTTCGGGACCTAATAATATTCAAAATGGAGTCCTAAACACAAGTGAGTAATTTTCAATGCAATATTATTATTATTTCCAGTCCCCTACTTCTTTACCACTGCCAAAAGAAATCCTCCAGAACGAACTTTTACATCTCGGCTTGTAAAAACAAATAAAGAACGGAAAAATCTAAGCCTTCCATATTCCCTACTTTAATGACTACCTTTTCTACTACTCCTATTTCATTTCAGTGTCTAGATCTTGTTATTCTTCCGGCTTTGAAATTCTCCCAGTATGTCCTGAGCCTATCAGCCAGCGCCTTCATGTGCTCTTCAGGTACATCTGGTCCGAAGGTCAAAACATTCCAAAGATACTTTTATTCCGTAACGAAAGATCGCGATTAAACTGGTTCCATGGGTAGTTGGCAGGTAGAAGCAGGAATTCCCGGATGGGTTACTAATGTAACGTCCCACTCTTCAACAACTGCCTCATTTCTCTAGATCCAGTGTCAGTACTCAGCCAGTCTCAGTGCAGTGTAATGCTAGTAGAGGTGTATACAATGTTTTCCATGTTAAGTGAGACCGGCTTCAAGTTATGACGGATTTAAATACTTAATAGGTGACAAGACACAATCGGGTCAAAAGTGGTGAACCTAACACAACCTGAAGGCCACTTCATGTACGGTATACTGCACCCTTTTAATTCCATGGGTGCAATACGTTATTTGATAAGACCGAAAAGCCACTACATATACAGTATATAGTACATTTTCCTGTGTCACTTTATTGGGACAGTTGGTATAATACATGAACTGACGATAAGACTTCTTCGATCCTTGGTCTTGATTTTTTTTTGGTTAGTGGCTTTACGTCGCACCGATATGGCAACGATGGGATAGGAAAGGTCTAGGAGATGGAAGGAAGCGGCCGTGGTCTTAATTAAGGTACAGCCCCAGCATTTGCCTGATGTGACAATGGGAAACCACGGAAAACCATCTTCAGTGCTGCCGACAGTAGGATTCGAGCCAACTATCTCCCGGATGCAAGCTCACAGCCGCGCCTCTAACTGCTCGGCCAACTCGCCCGGTAGCTTTGATATTTTAACGTCGGACCAGTCCGACCTCACTAATTGGTTGATCTCCAAATTCCTATAACCAACGGACCAATTCGACAACACCCGGATAGATGACCTCTCAGTGTTTTGGGTTTTGATTCCATCTTAAAACCCTGATATTTCTCTACCGCCTGTCCAAATTTGATCCTGACACTAATTCTACTTTCTGGGATACTTATCCGTCTCAGACACTTGTCACATTCCTGGAACGGTTGTGTCTTGATTGCGAACAGTCCAGATTGCGAACAAGCCAAAAACCGTCCAGATTCCTAACAACTAAATATACCCTGTCCAGAATGCGAACAAGAGATTAGTGTTGAGGTGAGATACATAACAGATACAATTTTTAAAACAGTCTCATATGTAATATTAACATTTACTGGCACATTGGGATGTTTTAGATAACCTAAGCATATTTTTAAAAATATCTTTCTTATTGAAAATGTTTAATAATGTAGTCTGAGGTAATCTTATTATTTAGAAGATTACCTTTTTTATTGTATAACATAACTAGAAGGGTAGTTGTTTATGGTGGATTAGCGAGAGTTGTATTATTAATACGTTATTATTATCATTTTGTTGCTAGTGGCTTTACGTCACACCGACACAGAGAGTTCTTACGGCGACGATGGGATAGGAAAGGGCTATGAGTTGGAAAGAAGCGGCCGTGGCCTTAATTAAGGTACAGCCCCAGCATTTGCCTAGTGTGAAAATGGGAAACCACGGTAAACCATCTTCAGGGCTCCCGACAGTAGGGTTCGAACCCACTAACTTTCAAATGCAAGCTCACAGCTGCGCACTCGTAACCGCACGGCCGACTTACTCAGTTCGTAATTGCAATTACTGTTACCGGTAGTAAAAAGAAAATTACTTAATTAAATCATGATTCCATAAAATAATACGTAATTATGTAGAAATTGAAGGTAGAGTTAATAATTGTTTATCCTCAGATTGTTGGGATTGTCCAGAAGAAGATCTAAGTCCAGTAGACAATGCTGATGCTTACGTAACACCCTTCAGAGTTCACGTGTAGGGCACTTTACGTTACTCTTTCTCTTTTTAGCGCATGGCTTTTGGTGTTGGGGTGTCCGAGGACATGTTCGGATCACCAGTTCTGTAGCTGCTGTGAGGGTGATGTCGGTGGGAGTAGGTGTAATTATACGGGTTAGGCCGTGGCCTTGACAAGGTAACTTCCGGCATTTGCCAGGAGCTGAAATGGGAAACCACAGGACCGAGGATGGTTGACAGGGAATTCGAACTCACCTGTCTCCCGAGTAGAGATCTAGCAACAACAACTGGCCGTGGCGCAACGGACTGAGCTAACCTGTTCGGTTATTTAAAAGGTCAAACCTGCAGACACAAAACGTGTACATTAATAATTATTGTAGAAATATTATCATCTCTGCTTGTGAGTTGTGTTAATTGCGTTTCTGACGATCATGCAATAAAGGGGGCCACTGACGATGAGCTTATTGAGGCGGAAACGTTTAGGAACCACTGAGTTACATGGAGAAATTTATTCAGAAAAATGAGCTGTTCTAATGAACTCATTCCATCACACACTTAAGGTACTGCACATAAGATTAAACCGGCATTAAGTTTCTGCATAACGTAAAATAGACTAACTTGGGGAAGAATTCTGAACTTCTATCCAAGATTAATTCCAGTGTTCCATCTATTAATTCCCGTCAATACTCACATTTCAGGAATAATTTTTTTAAAAATAGTGGTACACTACATTTCACCGCTCCTCATAATGCGTAAATCATTAAAAACATATGGACACCCACGAAAGAGAAAGAGATTTTAGTTTAGATAAACACGTTTTAATGTATGTATCTCAATAAGACCACTTGTTCAGCAAAAACCTCTTATGTTCTTTTAAAATATTTGATATTTATCTTTGGTCACTTTGCCACAGTGTAAGTTATATTGTTTAGTTTAGTATATTCAAGTAGTTTGTTTAGAAAATTTTGCAGACTATATTTGTATGAGTATGATATAACTGCGACAAGTACTTGTTGTATACCACATTAAATAAATAAATAAATAAATAAATAAATAAATAAATAAATAAATAAATAAATAAGGTAAGCATCACTTAGTTTATTTAGTCTGCGACAGTTGACTACGTGTGACAATGAGAAGCTCACATAATCCAAAGGTACTAACAAGAGATGAACAGTCGCAAACACGGTAAGCATGACTTGGTTTATTTCTTATCGAGGCCACGTGTAATACTGTAGTGGAAATCTCAATGAGTTCCCCACACTTGTTTATACGATTTTATCCCGTAATTATGAGAATGTTACGATGGTTTTATATAATGGACGCTACTGTAATCCTCTGGTAGGTTTGTTCTCTTCCCGTATTGCGTGAGAGAACATAACAACATGGCTATATGAGAATAGATAGTTTCAAAACAAGTCACTCTCAGTGGCTTGTTAATTGTCCTAACGCCTCGTACTGACAATAGAACCGAATCCCACGAAAAATGTCCATAGTGTAAACCTGTTACAGTACACTGTTCACAAAACAAGCGCATACACGTTACAGGAACACGTGTTTCAGGATTTCTATTCTTATCGAGATTGCGTCCGAACGTCCGCTGCAGAATTTATTTATTTATTTATTTATTTATTTATTTATTTATTTATTTATTTATTTATTTATTTATTTATTGATTTATTTATTTATTTAGCGTACAGCTAGCATTACATGAAGGGCTTTATTTTCTAAGAATACTCCCGTCCCCTAGTTCCGCATCACCAGGGACTGGGGAGAGAGGAATACAGCAATTCATTTGATACATGCATAATTTTGTTACAATTAATTTTATTACTACCTTAAATATTACAGTTACATCTACTCTCTATTATTTATTATTATTATTATTATTTATTTCGCGTATGATGAATAGAATATTATGTACAACTACCATCTCAAGTTCATAACTACTGTAAATACTTGCACTAACAAGAATGAATAGGGGTAAGATCCATATTGTCCTAGACTAAATAACAATGTTAACGTCTAGGACAAAAATAAAAAGTAAAAATTTTAGAAACTACAGTTTAAAGATCGGGCGTAATTAGTGAGTGGAGCAACTCTCTTCAAATGGGGATGGAAGACATTGCCGCAATGTGACTGAGGAGAAGAGGAGCAGACAGTAGATCACATTGCATTTGAGTGTCCTTTGCTTGTTTATAGAGGCTCTATAGAGAACTTACACTGTGTCTCAAGCGAGGCTCTCAACTGTTGACATGGACAGCGGCGCATTTCACATCATGAGCATACCTCAGTGACGTCAGTCTACCCTGCAATTGGCATAAAGTTCTGACCACTCCTTCTTGGTGTTGCATTTGCTCTGTCAGTCAGTGTATTTGTGTCACTAGTCTGAACAATGCTATCCTTAGCTTACAGTAGACATTATGAATGAATGAATGAATGAATGAATGATTGATTGATTGATTGATTGATTGACTGAATGAATGAATGAATGAATGAATGAATGAATGAATGAATGAATGAATGAATGAATGAATGAATGAATGAATGACTAAGTGGATGATTTGCCTGATTGATTTGTACTGCATGACTGAATGCATAATGAATGAATGAATGAATGAATGAATGAATAAATGAATGAATGAATGAATGAATGAATGAATGAATGAATGGGAATGAATGAATGAATGATTTAATGAGTTAAATGCTCTCCGTCTCCATCGTTCAAGTCACTTCACAAAATCACCTAACCTAAGACTTGACTGGATACAGACGACACCCTAACCCTGTCGTCGAGCCTACAGTGTCTACACACCCCAACAATAACATCTATATATACACGCAGCATCCTAAACCTATCGTCGAGCGTAAATGGGGATGTCTACTGACCAGTATACTACTATGATACGCGTAACGTCCTAAATCTATTGTCGAGCGGAAACTAGGATGTCTACTCATCCTCTAAAATGTCAGGCGAAATCGTAACTTCAAAGATAATTACTGTTATTTAGCTTGAAACCTTGTCGAAACCATAGCACACAATGAAACGAATCTTGCCACAGAATGAACGCAAGTCTGGAAATGCAACTAAGTCCCTATCTCGCCAATAAAACGTAAAATGTAAATTAAAAACGCGCGGCTACCCAATCCACAACTCAACACGATCCCGACATACTCAGTGAAGTTTGGAAGTTTAATTTCAGCACACGTCTAACGTTACGTGAATAACGCCAAAACACTAGTCACAACCATCACAAGAAAATCACAATGTAATTCTAGTGTGAGGCCCAAAATCGCCTACCATCTCATTGTTCCAAACATTCATATTCATAAACTATCCAGTGAAGCGAAATTCATTGAATCTACACAGCCAAACTATCACTTTAATAACGTCCAATATATCATCCCAGAATGTTTCCGATTTAATGATAATCTCGTCTCGTAATATAAAAAAATATACTGAAGAGAAAATTGTTGCAACAGTTAAAAACACCAACCGTGTGTTGAGAATGCCCTCCTATTCTTGAGGTCGCTTACTGTAACATTCACTACGCTGACTTTACATAAATCGTCATTTGCACTTAACTGCCAAGAGCTACAATCTTCTACAGAAATTGTTTTTCACGGGGAGTTCTTGACTTGAAATCATAATGTGCGTCACAAAGCACTCACTTTGACTTCGACCACCATTCAACCGGTCAGTTATTCCGGATTGCTAACAGAATCTCAATACAGCCTGCCTCAGAAATATCGCATTTAATATACAGCCTGTCTCAAAAATTCTTGACCATCGACAAATATAGCCTGTCTCAAAAATTCATCTTCATCGCCTATCATCACGGCGGCATTACTCATGAAATATAGGTTTCCTATGACTTCAACATCTCCACAACTATTCTCTCAACATGTAATTCCGACACAATCCATTTATTTCTGTTTCAAAACCTTTCAAACCTTGATACTCCCATGACGAACACTTTTATAAGAATCTTTTCATTCATTTTTTACAACTTTCGGACCTCAAGGACAAATAACATACCGTGATTTCCTATATCATCAACATACACGGGGTCACAAAATTAACTTCCCACGAATAAATATAACTTTATCAGACTTCACTGGATTTCGGCACGAACGCAAATCTATTCAACATTACTGTTAAATTCAAGTTTAACGTAGAAAACTTTTATCCTGCTGTAAATATTATTATTATTATTATTATTATTATTATTATTATTATTATTATTATTATTATTATTATTATTATTATTATTATTATTTATTATTACGGTACTAGTATTATTTCGACTAAAATTATTTTTCTTCTGAGCTCATAGGATATTCTAAATTATTGTCTTCACGACTATATTATCGTTATCACCTTCCTTACTTTACTCAGTTTGAACACTATCTCAAAGAATTTTAACACATTATTTAAACTTCGAATTTTACAGTTTCTCAACGCGACTTTTACTGCCCTGAAGAGTTTCACACGACGACCAGAAATATAACACTTCCGCCAGATCGTTATTTAAGTACTAATTCGACACACGCACTAGAAAATGTTATTGGGACAAACAAATTCTATTCTACAACATTAATACAAAATATAGACAGACCTGAAAATTAGTCATCTTGGAGATTCCGGCTACATTTTAGCCAGCTGACCTCAGATTCAGCCCCTCATTTTTGCAGAATACCTCATCTTCTTACAGATTACTTAAAAATACACACATTTTACACTCGCTATTGATTAACAAGGCAATTGACGCACTTTCCTCGCTTTTTTAGCATGCGACGAACTTCTCTCTCTGCTGTCGACTGCGACTGTCCCCCAGGACTCTATTCTCGTTCACCCTAATAACCGGCCAGGTGTTTCAAGAGATAACAAAATCAGACCTGTCTCTGACTAGCCTCCAAACCTCCCTTGACAATTTCAAACACACAGTGTAATAAAATGAAATCAGCTACGTATTTTAGATACCTATGCCTTCACGGTTTTCATCCGCGGAAGCTCAGGAAAATTTCTATCACCTTCAGTTAAATACTCTACTTAAACCATTCCTATGAATAGACAACATCTATATAAATAAAATTGTAGGGGGTCCGCTGTCTGTAATTTCTTTTGTTTTGCCAATTTTTCAGATATTTATCCGTTTTAGGTCAACTTAAGACCGAATCGGTGGTTTTTACTTTTCGTGTCTGTTTGTTTGTCTGTTTGTCTGTTTGTCTGTTCCACCATCACGTCGAAACGGCTGGATAGATCTCAACCAAACTTCATATTTAGAGTATACTCATCCAGGGGAAGGTTTCGATATGCATATCATTTTAAAATCTTTGAATACTCGGGGGGTTTATAGGAAAACCTGAATGGTTTTTCCACCATCACGTCGAAACGGCTCGATAGATCTCAACCAAACTTCATATTTAGAGTATACTCATCCCGGGGAAGGTTTAGATATGCATATTATTTTAAAATCTTTGAATAGACCGGGGGTTTATAGGAAACCCAGAATGTTTTTCCCACCATCACTTCAAAAAGGCTGGATAGATCTCAACGAAACTTCATATTTAGAGTATACTCATCCCGGGGAAGGTTTCGATATGCATATCATTTTAAAATCTTAGAAAAGACGGTGGTTTTATAGGAAAACCAGAATGGTTTTCCTCCATTTTCTCTTACACTATTGATTTTCTGTAAACTTCGTTTACCGTACGTGAAACGCCTCTTCATTATAAACAACTTTTGTTATGTTCATAATTTACCTTACTCTTCACATGACGGAGAAATTTACAATTTTCCGCTGGTATCATGCTCTGCATTGAGTGACCGGCAGACCGACAACGAACCTACAGGTTACTATGGCAACGTCTCTGACTGCATGCCAGCATGGAAGTAACGTATTGCCATTTTCCTCATCATGCTTTTAAATTCGTGGTTGTTCCTTGGGTAGAAGGCAAGAGAGGCGTCAATCGGCCTATCTGCGGGATATTGGCGGAATATCGTTGGATGTTATAACCGCCCTCGAATATATTAAGTAATAACACCATTAGTCATCTTCTTATTATTTATTCACCTAAGAATCACTGGACCTAAATTTCTCCTCTGTTACCGCTTTATTATATTCATAACTCACACTAGCATAATTTATTGAGGGGCATTTGATTTTCCAATACATTCACTTGGCATTTACATATTTGTCGTTATCCGGCTGTCCTCAGTTATAATCCATTTTCTATTACTTTCAACTTTCTTAACTGCATTATTTCTTCCTTAATTACGCCGTATGTACGCGAGTGCTACAAACTATTGGATGTATTTCCACCAAGACTCATATTTAGAATACACCTGTCCTTGATAGGTTTTAGGGCAAATATTGTTTCTAAATCCCTGAACTGACTGGGGGTTTATACGATACCTATACAGTGATTTTGCACTTCCAAAAAATATACACAACCAAACTTAATGGAAATCTACCTACCTTGGTAAAAATTAATTTCTAAACCTTTTTTTCTCATGTGCATCATTTCGATACGAGGATTAATAAGGGAGATATCATTAACGGACCGTTTTTCTGTACAAGTCCCATCGGACTTAACTCACGAGCGGGTGCGTGTAAAGCGTATTCCTTACAATTTGAATACTACTGAAGACATTCGAACCAAAATTTATATTTAGCATCCACCTGTCCAAAGGTAGGTTTTAAAAGTAAATAACATTTCATATTACGGAATGGACTGGCGGTTTATAGGGAACCGAAATGGTGATTTTACTCCTCCACAATATATGCAGAACAAGACCAACCAGCCTGGAAATCGACCAAACGTGATGGAATTCTACCTCTAAACCTTTTTTTTTTTCATGTGCATTTTTTCGTCAGGAGTATTAATAAGGGAGATATCATGAATGGTCACTTTTGCATGTCAAGTCCAGCGGACATAGCCCAAAAGGTGTTTTACAAGGAGCAGATCCTTATCTATATAAATGAAATCGTAACGACTGTGTGCCTCTACACTGACTATTTTGGCGAAATTTTCGTACAGCTTTCCGTTTAAGGGTAATAATGTTCATCTCCATAATTTTTGGTTTAGTTACCTGGAAGTCCTAATTTTTACCCGCCTCGCCCAAAATCCAGATTGTGGCATAATCTGCCAGAAGAAAAAGAAGATAATTGAAATTTGACAAAATTATACGTTTTAGCCTGTAACTAACGGAAAACATCCTAGATCATTAAATTTTTCACTTTTTCCCCCGAAGAATATCGAAATATGCAGGCAATTTTAATGATGGTGCACACCTTCGGAAATTCCTATCACATAACGGATTGCACAATCTCCGTTCAATTTGGAATGATCTACAACCTTGGTCTTATGACTTTTTGCAGTATCTCTATCCCTTTTACGTTTGATTTTTCTCTATTAATCGATGTTAAGTCAATTTGGAATTTTCACATGCATAATTCATTCTTTCAATTACTTATATCAAATACAGAATCATCAAACTCTTGGCCCACTCAGTAGCCATATGTGAGCCAAATGCTATGTATGTAGCTGTCACATAATTATCCGAAAAGTAATGTAATGTGAGATAATCTTACAAGACCGTTACCCTGTTCCACGTTTCTAACTCAATCTGACCCAAGAATAGATGACATATCATAGGACCAGCCATTTAAGCCACTAAATCCGGCGTGTCTTATAGTATAATCCTTTGTCGATATGACGTTCGTTTAGTAGCAGTTAATCTGTAAATGAAAGTCTTCAATATTGTAAACACGCATATACTTTCGTATATCGATCTATATATATTCACTGATGTCGATTTTTAGCGATCGAGAAAGGGTGGGTCTGCTATTGTAATCAGTACTCCCCACACCGACTTTAACTGGCAGTAGGAAAGGGTTCCTTCTCCTACTCCTGTGTAAGGAAGGCCTACAATTGTAATGAATAGTTCCCTTCTCGATGTAACTTGCAGAAGGCAAGTGAGCATGCAGTTTTGTTTAAAACTCCCCTACCGGATTGTGTTTGGCAGTAGGCAAGGGTGCCCGCCAACATAAAGAAATGTCCTCATCTAAAATGTGACTGGCATTAGGCATAGTGGCCTGCTATTTTGATGGAAACTCACCAACTTGGTGTGACTGGCAGTAAGCTGGCTGGCAGTAGGAAAATGGGCCTGATATTATAATGATAACTGCACAACTCAATTTCGAGTGATAGTAGAGTAATTGCCTACAATTGTAATAGAAACTCCTCAACTGTAATCTGTCTGGAAGTAGGAAAGGGGGGCTGCCATTTTAACGAAAACTCCCCAAATCGATTCTGTCCGCGTAGTAGGCAATGGGGCCTGCAATTATAATGTAAACTTCCCAACTCGATTGTGAATGGCAGTAGGCAAGTGAGCCTGCCGTTATATCACAGATCCGTAACAAACACTTTACATTGGAAACAACGTACGGGGACCTCTCCATGCTCTTTCTCGGATAACGCTAAGAGACATGCAATTTTAAAACAATCTTATTTACTCCATGTTCGATATTCGAATACAATGTAGAATACCGTAGCGAAGCACGGGTACATTCGCTAGTAAGTTATATTTTAGGACACAAATCCCGCACTTTCTTGTAGACGAGCGACGTGGGTTTCACCGTCCAGACCTTCAGATAGAATGTGTAAATGTAGGTGGAGGGGATTCCTTTTATATCCTCTGAGATGACGCTACCCTGATTATGAAGTCTGGTGGTGCAGTCTCCTAATTCCACATCCGCTGGACAAATCTTCTTGAAATTTATTCCACAAATTCAGACAGAATAATTAACTATGATATTATTTTTATATTTTTCCCATACTTGCGACGGGCGTAATAAATTTATTTCTGACATGTAACTTCGCGGGCTTTCTTCAGACATGACCTCGCCACGTGTCGCAAATCCGCGAGTAGAGACGCCAATTTTTCTCCAGGCTTAATTGCATTTAAATTCACCCTGTGGATTCTGTTTCCATGTAACGTTTATTAATAATTTCGATCCTTTATTCCTGGATTAACCATGTCGCCAAAATCTCTCGTTGTGAAGGATTTACCAAAACTGCTAAATTAGTCAGTACTCGATATCAACCGAAGTGTCCCAGCATTTCACGAGAGGGTGGCTCGCTCGTCACGGTGAGTTCTGTTCCCACGGAGGGAGCGAGACTCTTGAAATAAAACATGGCTTCTCTCAAAAACTTATTTGTAGCTGAGATAAATATCTGCAATTATTTATCATCGTAGAATTATGGGTTCAATACAACTGACCACGATATATTCACGACAGCTAACCACTAACCGAGTGCGCGAATCAAGGCAGCGCCATCTTGTAACGAACTATGCGTGTGACGTCACATAGCACACAGTTTGCCTTACTCTGAAGTGCTATTTCATGGAAACTACATTTCAGAACTTCATTATTATTATTATTATTATTATTATTATTATTATTATTATTATTATTATTATTATCATTATTATTATTATTATTATTATTGTTGTTGTTGTTGTACCGGGAGGTACATCTCATCCCCGTGAATTTAAATGAAGCGCCTTAAGGAACGCTACCTATCATACAAAGTTTGAAACAACTAGTGCATGAAGTTGGGACATTAATGAGAACATGTCACTACTAAAAGATAGAGTAATATGTTATTTTGAAGTTTCCTAAACTGACTGGATTTCTTTGTTTCTTTTTGGTGTATCACAGGAAATTCGCACTTTTTTCCATAGATGTCACCACTAAAAAACTGGGGTCATGCACTCTGGTGCAAAGTGGAATAATTAGAGGTTTAAAGAAGTTTTGTGTTTATAGGTTTCCTCAACTGAATTGGCTTTCATTGTTTTGATACTTCAAAGTTTGCAACACTTCTTTCTCATCCCGCCAACTTTGACTCTGGCCAATGGCAAATTTTTCACCCAATCAAACGTTTTCTGTACCTATTTTATCTGCCAATAAAATGAGAGGGTGTGTCCGGATTTAGTCCAGAGCCATCTCGAAGCTTCCCCTCGGGTATATAAGTTAAAGCCTTTTCGAGTTAACTTGTCTTATTGATAGTCGAATTACTGAGTGTGTGTATTAGGGCAGGAGGTGGAGGCCTCTATCTTGGCAGGCAGAACATCAGTTAAGGTAAAGGTCAACATTTTTCAATCTAAGTAGTTATCTCCGCAAACTGACTCGAGGGGAAGGTTCTAACCTTTAACTATGTATCCGCCTGTTTCTAAAATGTAAACGTTCTTCTTTCTCATGTAAAATTTTATAAGTACTTAAACTGTGAATCGGGGATAGAGAGTGCGTTACCCTCTCGAATTCCCCTTCAATTTATCTTGAGGTGACTACGATTATGTAACTTTTTTCTCCTGTAAATCATTAAGTAACTTGTCCTTCTAGTCACCTCAGTAGTGTGGGATTAGCCTCTGCATAATCGGGCCACAAGCCCAAGTAGGGTTTTAGGAAATTGGTTTTCAAGGTGCGCAAGTGTACGCCTCCATACATTTTTGAGTCTGAACCAGTTATTTAACGTGTTCTTCTTTTTCATGAAGGCCCGGTAGTATGGGTACTAGATACCCCTGTGTTATACAAAAGGTAATCAATCTGGCGTTGTAAATTGTAGGTTGTGCCTAGAGAGGCCTAGAAATGTAATTTTTTTGAGCAAAGAAGCTCTAAACTCTAATGTAACTTAAAGGTTGCCTGAATCAGGCTGTAAGGGTTGGGAGCACAGTTTCCATTTAGAAGTTGTAGAGCCTGTACGCTTTTTTCTGGGTACGTAATAGATAATTGTGTAATATTGAGTGGTGCCTTTGAAGGGCCGTAAATTGTAACGGTTGGAGCAAAGTGCTCTTGAAAATGTTGTGTTTTGGGAGATTTCTCTCCTTATCTATCTAAACGCAAAATCAGCGACTTTGGAAACTCGTAAAATCGGGAGCTTGAAGCTCAAATCTTGTAAATTACCTATCGTTGGGTTTTCTATTCTTGTATCAAAATTTCTATTTTGTACCTGACTATTTGTACCTGAAAAGTTGTTTGTTAAAATTTAATTTCTGAAAAGAAATACCACCTTTATTTTAAAGTATTAAATTAATCTTTGACTTTCACAGAAATACCCATTCCAGCCCGCACCTTCTGTGATCACGGAAACTCCGTAAGAATAGTAGTAGTAATAATAATAATAATAATAATAATAATAATATATTATATTAATATATATATCATATATATTAATTCGCACTTTTTTCCATAGATGTCTCCACTAAAAACTGAGGTGATGCACTCTGGTGCAAAGTGGAATAATTAGAGGTTTAAAGAAGTTTTGTGTTTATAGGTTTCCTCAACTGAATTGACTTTCATTATTTTGATACTTCAAGGTTTGCAACACTTCCTTCTCATCCCGCCAGCTTTGAGTCTGACCAATGGCAAATTTTCTGTATTTATTTCTCACCCAAACAAACGTTTCTTGTACCTATTTTATCTGCCAATAAAATGAGGGGGTGTGTCCGGGTGTAGTTCAGAGCCTTCTCGAAGCTTCCCCTCGGGTATATCATATAATATATTATTATTACTATTATTATTATTATTATTATTATTATTATTATTATCAATAGGTAGCCTCGTCTTTTATCTGTCAATTGTGGCATTAATCACAATCATAGGTTAAATATTCTCGGCGATATACGCGTTCCACCCAAACACTAGAAGCGTCTATAAATTGCCTTTCCAAGTAGGCCTAGCCGTTGTCAATGAACGTATGTCTACATAAAAGAAAAAGAAAAAAAAACATCCACGTGAGCAATGGGTACGAAATGGCGAAGTAACCAATATGCACTCTTCTGCTGGTCACTTGAAGTAGAAATATATTATGGCGATAAAGACTACCCTGTAACACGTGTCAAGGAGCCCTCGCTCTGACCTTGCGCCATCTGACAGCAGACACTGTGGTTATTTGATTATCCTAGATGTCAGTTTCATTCATCTCCCCGCCAGCTGTACATTGTCATATCATCAGCCAGCTTGAGTTGCCAGATACTCTTTTTACAGCCGTCACGTGTAGCTCCACGCTTGTCAGTATAGAAACTTACTTCCCACGGTGAGAGCATCTCCTTTACGACGCATATCAAAGCCACGAGAATAATCGAAGGTCACCACGTGTTTCCAAGCAGGCTGTATAGCATTCTGTAATCCGTATTGAAACGGTATACTTGGTTAATTAATATACCTTAGAATGAGCTTAAGATTTTTTTCCACAATTTTCGGGGACATATATACAGTAGAGGCGACTGGGAATTAGATGTGGTGGTGGGGGGGGGGGGCAAAAATGTGCAGAAAGCAAAAGGTACCCGTCTTTGTGGGATATGGCAGGCGGGGCGTAGGCCTATATATGTCAAAACTAAACCAAAGCTACAAAATGGTAAGTTTTATGCTCTCTGAGCGAATTTCAAAAGAGGCAAAATTTGACAGTTTACCAACTTAATTGGGGAAGTAATAAATTTTTGAGATTTTGATTCAATACTATATAATCAAACACTCAACAAGGAAACAATATTACACATGTATTACAATTAAATAGAAATACGTTGCGATTATACAATTAAAAATCGTTTAGCATTTAAGTACACACTAATAAACTAACGGACACTAAAGAGACTGCCAGACTGACAAATGCGCGCTGCAAGTGCGTGAATCCTACCTCAGTGCCCATGACCCTGGCAAAAATATACCCCTGCTACCCTTCCTCGCAGCACTTGGGAAGTGTATGCTACTTGTTGTGGCGCTATACAAATCGGTTAGCCGTGACGAACAACATTTTTTTTTTGTTGCGTATTTTCACTAATAATTTTGTTAATAATTAAAAGCAATCTTCTTCATTTTCTACCGCTTATCCCACACCGATGTCCTTTTACTCATCTGTTTCCTAGAAGTACCCAATGAGTCGGAAAATCTCAATTTACTACACTGGAGGGGGAAATAAACTGTCTGACTTGGAGGCAAATTTTACCTCCAAACCCGAGGAGAAACTCCCTCTTCGCTGCCAGTTTGGAATAAAATGAATGTGGAATAGTTTAATCAAAGTGAAGAGGAAGAAGCTTTTCTTAAGAAACGGCTCTTTTCAGGGTTGGATAATGAGTTATTTAGTGAATTGTGGTGCTAGTGTATAATTTGTAATAGGCCGAAATTGTAATTCTAGACCAGGTCATAAAGTGAGCCTCGGCCATTATTCCAATCAGCGCTCAGAGTAGAGATGGAATAGCTGGAATACTATGATGAGCCAGGTGCGTTACGTACCAGGAGTGTCAGAAAATGTATGAATCAGAGGAATGGCATGCTACTGTGAATATGACAGTTATCTCACTCCCCAGCTATTTCCCGCCAATATTCAGGTGGGATGTTATGGTCGGTACGCACCAGTGATCCCGTCTATCGGAGGTGAGTGGCAGCTTAGGAGACGAAGAACATCATAACAAACAATGGTCAATGTAATGTTATTGTTGATCAATTTATGAGCTTTTGATATTGTAGGCCCTCATATTTAGTTTCCTTCCGACTCTGAAATACCACTCTTATCATAGTCGGTACGGTAAAACTGAATAAAACATAATTGGTCGGAAATTTTATTCTTTGTAACTTATGTTATGTAGTGCTTTTCGATAGGACCAATAACATAGGTATTTAAAAATTAAATTTTAAGACGCCTTCCCCTAAACTACAGTTTTATCCAGGGCGAATACAATTGTTTATAGCTTAGACTGTCTTTTCTTATTTTCCCCAACTCTATATATCGATTTTCATTAAATTCTGTTCACCCATTTTCTCATGACTCAGTGTTAATATGGACTTAGCAATGCAAATACAAATTCATGAATATCTCTGTTATCACAGTTGGAACGGCAAAAATATATAAGACATAAATGACCGGAAATGTTATACTATATAAATTTAGTTATGCAGTATTTATCGATAGGACCACTAATAACAAATATATGAGAATTAAATTGTAGGCCTTACCCTAAACTAACATTTCACTCAGCGTGAATAAAATGATTTATAGTCAAGATTGTAGTGGCCCATTACCCGACTTTAGATACCGATTATCATTAAATTATCATTAGCCGTTTTCTCGTGATGCACGTACAGACAGACAGACAGACAGACAGACAGACAGACAGACAGACAGACAGACAGACAGACAGACAGACAGACAGACAGACAGACAGACAGACAGACAGACAGACAGACAGACAGACAGACAGACAGACAGACAGACACCGAAAAAGTAAAAAGTGCATTTCCTTGTTACTGTGGACACGACCGATACAGAAGTACAATTCTTTTTAAATTCTGGGCAATGTACCGACAAAAATCTTATTTTATATATGTAGATTTCTTTGTCATTATTTTCTGCCACTTCGATGGACTCTCTAAATAGTATTCGCCGTCGCCCTTGGTTCATGTGATCCCGAAATTTCAGCCACGTTTGTTTATTTCTGCTAGCTCGGGACCTGGGTGTTTGTGCTCGAATTAATACACATTTGCATATATCATATCACACTGCCGACCACCATATACTGTTGAAGTTGTGAAGTATATCGGGCCATAAAACTCGGCTTAATCTATTGGGTCGATGTATAAGTTCTGGCGGTTCTTTTATTTTATTTTACTTTCTGGTTTATGGTGTGGGTTACTGTAGTCACGTCCTGGTTCGTGAACCATGGGCAACGGCTGAGTGGCCTAGTAAGTGGTCCTGCGAGTCGGGATACCAGTTGCTATGGAATGGAAGTGGGCATCTCGGACATACTCTGAGTCATGGCCCTCCTTGTGCTCAGGCGGCTAGGAATATACAATTCAACGGTGGTCCATAACCCGTTAGAGGAGAGATCCTCACTTGGACTATGTGCAAGTAGGGCAGCATCCTGCTTCATGAATTTACCGAGCTCAGAACATTTTAAGCAGGCCTCGGACCTATGGGAGTAACGGAGCCCCACTCCCATTTGACACGCGAGGGATTCCTTGGAAACAAATTGGCGAACGAAATGGAATTCGATGGGGAGCTATCAATACTAATGGGACTTATGGAAGAAAGAAAGTAGAACTGGCTGAGTCAGCAAAGAGGATGCATCTGGATATGCTAGGAGTAAGTGATATTCTGGTAAGGGGAGATAACGAGGAAGATATAGGAGATTATAAAGTGTAGTTGATGGGTGTTAGAAAGGGAAGGGCAGAGTCTGGTGTAGGGCTGTTTATCAGGAATACCATTGCACGCAACATAGTTTCTGTTAGGCACGTAAATGAGCGGATGATGTGGGTAGATATGTCAGTTGGAGGAATTAGGACTAGAATTGTCTCCGTGTATTCACCATGTGAGGGTGCAGATGAGATCGATTTGACAAGTTTTATGAAGCATTGAGTGACATTGTGGTCAGGGTCAACAGCAAGGAGAGAATAGTGATAATGGGCGATTTCAATGCGAGAGTTTGGAATAGAACTGAAAGGTACGTAGGGGTGATTGGTAAATTTGGGGAAGATATGGAAGCTAATGGGAATGGGAAGCGTTTGCTGGACTTCTGTGCTAGTTACGAATACATTCTCCAAGCATAAGGCTATTCACCGCTACACATGGGAGGCTAGGGGTACCAGATCAATAACAGACTATTCGAATTCAGGAAATCTGTTAGGAAATTACGAGTTTTCCGGGGATTTTTCGATGATACAGACCACTATCTGATCTGTAGTGAACAAAGTGTCTCTAGGCCTAGGGTAGAGAAAGTTAAATCTGTCTGCAAACGAATAAGGGTAGAAAATCTCCAGGACGAGGAAATTAGACAGAAGTACATGGATATGATTAGTGAGAAGTTTCGAACAGTAGACAGTAAGCAGGTTCAGGATATAGAAAGAGAATGGGTGGCATAAAGAGATGCTGTAGTAGAAACAGTAAGGAAATGCCTAGGAACAACTATGTGTAAAGATGGGAAAAGGCGAACATCGCGGTGGAATGATGAAGTGAGAGCAACTTGTAAACGTAAAAAGAAGGCTTATCAGAAATGGCTCCAAACAAGGGCTGAGGCAGACAGGGATTTGTACATAGATGAAAGAAACAGAGCGAAACAAATAGTTGTTGAATCCAAAAAGAAGTCGCGGGAAGATTTTGGTAATAACCTGGAAAGGCTAAGTCAGACTGCAGGGAAACCTCTCTGGACAGTAATAAAGAATCTTAGAAAGGGAGGGAAAAAGGAAATGAATAGTTTTTTGAGTAATTCAGGTGAAATAATAGATCCCAGGGAATCAATGGAGAGGTGGAGAGAATATATTGTACATCTTAACAATACAAAATGAAATCATCCTGGTGGTGTTGCGAGCAGCCAAGCTCATGGGGAGGAGGAAAATGATGTTGGTGAAATTACGCTTGAGGAAGTGGAAAGGATGGTAAATAAACTCAATTTTCATAAAGCAGCAGGAATAGATGAAATGGCTTCATAGCGTAGTAAAATTAGCATGGAGTGTTGGAAAGGTACCTTCAGATTGGACAAAAACAATAATTGCACCTATCTCTAAGCAAGAGAACAGGAAGGATTGCAACAACTATCGAGGTATATCATTGATTAGTATACCAGGCGAGGTATTCACTGGCATCTTGGAAGGGAGGGTGCAGTCAGTCGTTGAGAGGAAGTTGGATGAAACCCAGTGTGGCTTCAGACCACAGAGAGGCTGTCAGGATCAGATTTTCAGTTTGCGCCAGGTAATTGAAAATACTACGAGAGGAATAGGCAGTTGTATTTATGTTTCGTAGATCTAGAGAAAGCATATGACAGGGTACCGAGGGAAAAGATGTTTGCTATACTGAGGGACTATGGAATTAAAGGTAAAAATCAATCAAAAGCATTTAGGTTGACAATTGGGCTTCAGTGAGAATTGATGGTAGAATGAGTTCTTGGTTCAGGGTACTTACAGTGGTTTGACAAGGCTGTAATCTTTCACCTTTGTTGTTCGTAGTTTACATGGATCATCTGCTGAAAGGTATAAAATGGCAGAGAGGGATTGTTAGTTGGAAATATAGTAAGCAGTCTGGCCTGTGCTGACGACTTGGTCTTAATGGCAGATTGTGCCGTAAGCCTGCAGTCTAATATCTTGGAACTTGAAAATATGTGCAATGGGTATGGTATGAAAATTAGCCTCCCGAAGACTAAATTGATGTCAGTAGGTAAGAAATTCAACAGAATTGAATGTCAGATTGGTGATACAAAGCTAGAACAGGTCGATAATTTCAAGTATTTAGGTTGTGTGTTCTCCTAGGATGGTAATATAGTAAGTGAGATTGAATCAAGGTGTCGTAAAGCTAATGCAGCGAGCTCGCGGTTGCGATCAACAGTATTCTGTAAGAAGGAAGTCAGCTCCCAGACGGAACTATCTTTACATCGGTCTGTTTTCAGACCAACTTTGCTTTTCGGGAGCAAAAGCTGGGTGGACTCAGGATATCTTATTCATATGTTAGAAGCAACAGACATGAAAGTAGCAAGAATGATTGCTGGGACATACAGGTGGGAACAATGGCAGGAGGGTACTCGGAATGAGGAGATAAAGGCTAATTTAGGAATGAACTCGATGGATGAAGCTGTACGCATAAACCGGCTTCGGTGGTGGGGACATGTGAGGCGAATGGAGGAGGATAGGTTACCTAGGAGAGTAATGGACTCTGTTATGGAGGGTAAGTGAAGTAGAGGTAGACCAAGACGACGATGGTTAGACGATTTAAAGATAAGAGGTATAGAACTAAATGAGGGCACAACACTAGTTGCAAATTGAGGATTGTGGCGACGTTTAGTAAATTCACAGAGGCTTACAGACTGAACGCTGAAAGGCATAACAGTCTATAATGATAATGTATGTATGTATTTTATTTTATTTTATTTTACTGTCACCGTCACGCACTGTAACTCACAATCACAACCACTCAGTGATGTATTCACCTCCACTCTCTATGACCTTCTGCCTAAGTTCATGTAACAGTTGAATGCCTCGCCTGTAGAACACTTTTAGTTTTGACTGGAAGAAATCTGTTAGCCATTGGTCAAGAGAAGCTTCGTCAGGACACACTTGCCCCTGAATGTGGTTAGGAAGAGAGCGGAAAAGATAAACATCTTAGGGGGCAAGGTTTGGTCAATACGGAGGGTGAGGAAGAGGTTCCCAGCCAAGTTCAGCAATCATATCTTTGGTCAATTGCGCTGTATGCGGATGAGCGCTATCATGGAGCGATAAGAATGGTTGTTGTTTTTGTCTGCTTTTTGTCAACAACAGCAAGCCGTCTTAGCTGGTCAATATACACAGCAGAGGTAATCGTTACGTTTCTCAGAAGAAGTTCATGGTGAAGGATGCCTTGTTCCACCAAACACACACCATGACTTTCTGCACGGCACGGGGAGTTGCTTTCTTTGATGGGCTGGGCCACTCTTTCCTCTTCTTCATGTTGACATAGAGGCACCATTTCTCGTCACCGGTGACAATGTTCGAAAGAAATGCTTCGTGCCTATCAAACGCCAACCCATGCCGGGCAAGCAATGACGAACAGATGTTTACTCGTTGATTTTTGTTCCTGTCACTTAGCACATGTGGTACCCATATACCAAATTTGTGTACCTTACTCTTCGAATGCAAATGGCGTACAAGAGCTGACTGATCACAATCTAAAACTAGCGCCATTTCCCGCGTTGTTTGACGACGATTCCCATGAAGCAACTCTTTCAAGCGATTTTCATCAAAATTTGAAGTTCTTCCAGAACGTCGTGCTCAAAAGTGAGAAAACAATTGTTGTGCTGTTCTTTCAGTAACTGCTTCATTCCCGTACACTTCATAAATTGTTCTCGAAGCTCCTGCTGCACTGGATCCTCAGTTAAACTCAAAGAGTAAAATGTGTCGGAAATGCTCATTTTTCTCAACTTGACATTCCATATCCGTTTGTCTGAAATGTACACAAATAATACGTTCACAATAAAGAAAACATGTGTTTCAAAACACACAAACTCCAAACTCAAGTTAAAACAACGGAATAACAGTAAGCAATCCCTTCACGCCGCATTGTTGCCAACCCAAAAAATACCGCACGAACTTATAAACCGTTCCTATAATGATATTAGTGGCGTCCTAGCCTAATTAGAACAAATACTAGGTTATTATTATTATTATTATTATTATTATTATTATTATTATTATTATTATTACGGTATTAAATATCATAGTAGAAAAATATTACTCTCCTCTGCGTCCTTCCTAGTGGAAAATTCTAAATTCCCATGGAGGGAATTATATATTTTTCATCAATAGATCATGTCAAAAACATATCAGATGTAAGGCTTTTCAGACGTTTGCTCTATTAAACAGCGTTTCGTCTTAGGTCTGACCCTAGACTCATCAGAGTCTAGGGAGATAAATCTCCACAATGGAATTATTGCCCGCCTAGCAATTCCGAATGGAAAATTCTAAATTCCCATGGAGGAAATTTGTAGATGATCGAGTCCGAGGTTTAACCAGCTGCTGATGACGATGACGGCAGCTCAATCGGAGGAGAAAATGTGAGACCTACGCATGCCATCGGACGCTATGCAACCTTCACTGCGTAATGGAATTTACATGCTCTATTGGCGAAAAATAATTAATTCCCTCCATGGGAATTTAGAATTTTCCATTCGGAATTGCTAGGCGGGCAATATTTCCATTGTGGAGATTTATCTCCCGTATGCAGTTATCAGACTGTGCCTCTTATAAGGGCTTCTGATAAGTTCACCTGCATACACCCCAGCGTCAGTGGGTAGGGTCTGACACATCCCACCCTGATGAGCCTAGTGTCAGACCTAAGACGAAATGCTGGTTAATAGAGCAAACGCCTGAAAAGCTTTACATATGATATGTTTTTTCCTTCCTAGGAACCAAGTTTCATTTAAAATATCATTTTTCTATCCGAGGGAGAACTTCAAGGCGAAAAGTGTCTAATAGACTTATGCAGGAATGAACAGTTCTTCATTACCTTCTCCAATGTTCGTCTTCCTACCACCCTGTTCATCCCCATGGGCATCACTATAACGATACACAAATGTTTAGAATAGATGCCGATTGAAAATGAAAACGGTTATAGTAAGCAGAAGTGAGTGTTTCGTCCAAGAGTCTCCTGCCGCTGATTTTGTAGATGATCGAGTCCAAAGATTAACCAGCTGCTGATGACGATGACGGCAGCTCAATCGGAGGAGAAAATGTGAGACCTACGCATGCCATCGGACGCTATGCAACATTCGCTGGTGAATGGAATTGAAACAAAGGATTTCAATAAAGAAACATTGTTAATCGTTCAGTGGGTATATTATTTGATGTCGCCGCAGAGTAGATGTTCAGATCCACTTGACTATTGATCGAACGAACGTTATCACAACTTTATGTTCGCGGCATGTGCATTTGGGTGTTAAGTTGATAACACTCATTACTGTTGATATTAATCTCCGATGTTCGCTTGAATGCTCTGTTCCACATTTGTCATTGTATATACTGTAATGAGCCATTACACGGTCATTATAATTTAGTGTATTACCCAGCATAGTCTATTTTATGAGCGCCATACTATTAGAGCAGTGAAAATGATAAGCTGGTGAAATCTACACCCGTTTCAACAGTAGAGTAAAGTGATGATCATGACAATGGACGAATATATCTTTATGTCAGCCTTCAACTCAAAAAGAAGACTGTGTAATAGTAATACTGTACTGTAGTATTATTTATCCACCCATTCCGACAGCAGAAATCTGGAACGTGTGGGGAAAATATCCGAATCCTCCAAAGTGTACAAAATATTTCCTAGACCAAGCTTAAACTTGATATTATTTACAAAAATATAAATAAATAAATAAATAAATAAATAAATAAATAAATAAATAAATAAATAAATAAATAAATAAATAAATAAATAAATAAATATGGAACTCCATAGACCTACAGTATTTAAATGTGAAATGACGCCCATCTGCCTGTCTGCTTGCCTTCCGAAATGACGTCATGTCTCACCCGCTGGGCAGAACTTCATGAAATTTTTCACAAACATTCTCAGAAGAAACTGTGGTGACATGAATAATAACTTTTTTTTTGAACTTAGAATATGGTATTTATGAAATTACTTGCAAAGAATCGCATAATACCTTAAAATGAGACGGTGTCTGTTTTGTCTTGCTCAATAACTTCTAAACTTGTGAACCAGCTGAATTTGATGTCGGAATATTTCAAATATTCAGTTCAAATACTAGCCTATACTTCAATAATTAATCAGTTATAAATGGTGGCTATTAATCCGTAGGTATTTAGTGAACTTTTCCATGTTTTGTTTGCTGAAATCCAAAATAATGAGCAAATAGTCAGCCCTATCAACAAGTAAAAAGAATATATTTAAAAACCCTAAACGCTGGGCCTTACGTTCTCGTTTCGTTTCCGGAACTGTATTTATATTGATGTGTATTCCCTTAAAAATGTAGCCTATTAAATTGGCAAAATTAGAATCAAAGTGTAACGAAGTTGGTATAGTAATTTAGCAGTTGCAATCATCGATATCTTGTGGGAGGTAATAATAATAATAATAATAACAATAATAATACCGAGCGAGCTGTCCGTACGGTTAGGAACATGCAGCTGTGAGCTTGCATTCGGGAGATGGTGGGTTAGAACGCCACTGTCAACAGCCCTGAATGTGGTTTTCTGCGGTTTCTCATTTTCACATCAGGCAAATGCGGGGACTGTACCTTAATAAAGGCCACGGCCTATTCCATCCCACCCTTAGTCCTTTCCTGTTTCATTGTCACCATAAGACATATCTGTGTCGGTGCGACGTAAAACCAATTGTAAAATAATAATAATAATAATAATAATAATAATAATAATAATAATAATAATAATAATAATACCCGTGTGGGGATTTACCGGTTATCTCCATCGGGCGCGTCCCATTGGAATTGGGGAAGCTCGCTGGCTCTGCCGCCAGCAGAGTCAGAGGGTAGTAGGGAAATAAAATACCACCGTGAAAAAAAACTGGTTCCTTGCCAGGGTTACGGCGAAGACTGGTAAATGACCAGAAGCCAGAAAACATCTTGAGGCAACCTCTAGGGCTAACAACCCTATTTGTAAAAGGATGGGTACCCGTCCAAAGCAAATTCAAGTCAAAAAGCATGATGGCACAACATTTCAAGAAACATACCCCAGGGGGTAAATCTTCGGATAAATCCCTCGTCGTGAATGCCACGGCGCACGAGTCTCATTCGGATTCTGGGGGAGACTCGACATCATGCAAGAGACGAGTCGGAGCGTCTCGGTGTACCCCGAAGAGTCAAAAACTCAGGCCAAAATCTAAAACCTTTCTAGCAACTTTCAACATAAATTCACTTACACAAACTGGCAAGCTGAAAACCCTCACCAAAGCTCTTCATGAAAATCAGATATCCATAATGGCCCTACAGGAAACAAGGTACCCAGATGAAGAGATTTTTGAATCCGAAGGCTACCGATTTTTCAAGAGCAAAGCGCAAAGAGGAATCCTCAATGGAGCTGTGATGCTTGGAACCGCGTTTGCTGTTAGAACCAAGATCATTAAATCGGTTGCAAATTTCGAACCTGTGAATGACAGATTGTCTATACTCACAATTAAATGCGCGAACAAAACCTACGCCCTAGTTAACGCACATGCTCCTACAAACGATAAGAACAAGTCTGATCCAGACGAAGTTGATAATTTCTGGGACCTACTGGATGAAAAATTAAAAAAAATCCCCAAACAGCATGTCAAGCTTCTTTTGGGTGACTCCAATGCCCAACTAGGACGTGAACAGAAGTACAAGAAAGTTATAGGAAATTACCCTGCTCACAAAAGAACCAATCCCAACGGCAAAGGACTGGTGTCCATTTGCGAAAATCACAGCCTGCAGGTCATGTTGACCCACTTTCGCCATCTACCCAGAAAGCAAATGACTTGGCGTTCTCCCGTCCAAGCTCTCGGAGAGTTCCAAATTGATCATGTTGCAGTCTCCAGGAGAAACAGCCCTGAGATTATGAATGTCAAGGTAAAGAAAGGCATCAATGTGGCCTCAGATCATTATATGTCTCTTATCAAATTCAAACCAATTCCCGCAAACACAAGGAAGACAACCAAACAGATCACACGCTTCGACAATGATAAACTTCGGCAAAGGGTCGAGGAGTTCCAGGAGAAGGCTAGACCAAATGACTGTGACTTTAACAACGCCAAAAGTCTCCTTGTTGAGACCGCCAAAGATGTTGCAGAAATCAAGAGGAGCAAAAAGCATGCCTGGTGGAATGGTACCTGCGAATCAGTCCTCCAAGAAAGACTCAATGCGTGGAAACTGTACTACTCTACAAAATCAGAAAATGATTGGGAAACCTACAAAACCCAACGTGCCCAAGCAGCTAGGGTGTTCAGAACTGAGAAACGTAAATACGAAAAATCACTCATTGAAAAGATAGAACAAAACTTTAGGAAGAATGAAAGCAGAGAGTACTACAGAGCCTTCAAACGCAAAGTCACTGGCTATAAACCACCATATCTATGCTTTGAACGAAAGGACGGCACACTGGCGACGTCAAATGAAGAAAATTGCAGCATTCTGGCAGATTACTTCAAGAATTTACTTAATTGCTCTAAACCGCAAAGCGCCATTGAGACCAAGGAACCCTTACTCAGGTACCTAGATTCCAGACCACCCGACGGAGATGACATCAAGCGCCACATTGCCCGTCTCAAAAATAACAAAGCGCCAGGGGAAGACTCATTAGTAGCAGAACTATGGAAATATGCCCCAGAGGAATCACTTGATATCTTACAAAAGCAAATAGAAGAAATTTGGAACAAGGAGACCCTACCCGAAGACTGGAAAATAGCTTTGATCCATCCATTACGCAAAAAAGGCAGCATGAAGAACATCAACAACTACAGAGGAATATCTTTGCTACCCGTGACTTACAAAATTCTATCACTTGCCATCCTGGAGCGTTTGGAAGCACAAGTCGAACATCAAATAGGTGAATACCAAGGAGGGTTCAGAAAAGGTCGCTCAACAGCTGAACAGATCCAAAATCTCAAAACGATCATCAGATATTGTACACTAAGTTCCAAGCAGTATGTGTCTGTCTTTGTGGACTTTAAGAAAGCGTACGACTCCATCGACCGGGAAGTCCTGCTAAACATCTTAAATGAATTTGGAGTTGATTTGAAACTGCTGGCATTAATTAGAGCCACCCTGACCGATACAAAATCCAAGGTGAAGTTCCACGGAAGTTTCTCGCATTCCTTTGACATCAAAACAGGAGTCCGACAAGGTGATGGGCTATCCCCGATACTCTTCAACTGTGTTCTTGAAAAGATCATCAGAACCTGGCGGGTGAGATTACAGGAAACCAGCTAAAGTCCATTAAGAATAGGAACCAAATCCAAGGGGATCGCAACAGACTGCTTAGCATTTGCCGATGATATTGCTGTTCTCTCAAATGACATAGAAACCGCTAGAGCTCAAGTTGAAATTTTAAAGGAAATTGCCGAACAAACTGGTTTGCAGATATCGTTTGAGAAAACAGAAGTAATGACTAACATCAAAGAGGCTCCACCAAAACTCCATACGAAATACGGGGACATCACCCGAGTAGACAAATTCAAATACCTGGGTGAGATCATCATGAAAAATGGACTGGACAGAGCAGCACTTCAGGAGCGAGTACGCAAACTGGAAATAGCCTACCAAACATCCCGCACAATCTACAACAAAAAATGCCTTTCCCAAAACACCAAGATACGTCACTATGAAACAGTTCTGAAGCCAGTAGTTCTATATGCAGCCGAAACCCTGTCTCTAAATGCCAACAAAGGACTCCTTGAAGAACTGGAGAAAAGAGAACGCAAAATTGTGAGAGGAATCTTGGGATCAAAGTACAGAAATGGAATCCATCAAAAGAGATCCAACAAGGAAGTCTACAGCAAAATAGAGAAAATTACCGACACAATCAGAAAAAGACGGGCACGATTTTACGGTCATGTGAAAAGAATGGACGGAAGAAAGTTAACTAAAGAAATCTTTGATTTTTTGATTCAAACCCCAAAACCACAATTCCCTGGTTTAGAAATACCAAAGAAGACCTGCAAATGCTACATATCTCAGCTGAAGACGCCCTTAACAGAGATCTCTTCCGCAAGAAAATATTGACGAACGGGCTAAACCGAGACGAGCAACCGAAGAGAAGACACGGTGCCCCTTGGACAGAGGAGCGTAAGCAGGCCCACTTACAAAGAATGAGGGAAATTTGGGCTCTAAAGAAGGCCAAGTTCAGTGTCAAATGCAACAAGACTTAACGTGGTCCTTGATGGCCCCAGCGAATTATCTATAATTATAAAAGGAAGTGTTTGTCTGTCTGTCTGTCTGTCTGTCTGTCTGTCTGTCTGTCTGTCTGTCTGTCTGTCTGTCTGTGTGTCTGTGCGCGATGCCCAGCAAAATCTACAGCACGCAGAGGTCTGAAATTTTGAACATAGGTAGATGGAAGTGGGTCCGAATGCACCTCGAAGCCGGAATTTTCATTTTCGCTTTCGTTGGTGAGTTATGAACGAAAAACCATCGGAAAACGTGCATTGGGATATGACAATCCAACGTGCTGTCACTAAGATTAAATGCATAGAGTCGCTGTCGCTAGGCAACGTACATAAGATAGGTAGAGAACACAATATTCAAGGAGCCATTTTACGTCCAGGACGTAGGAAGCTGTTTTTTGGCCTCATATGTTGTGAGGGCATATGACGGTGCTGATGATGATTCGTCCGTCGGATCGGGGCGTTAAGGCTTGAGCTATTCGACAGGAGTGGTCTATGTGCCGGCGGCGGGTTTCATCCTCTTCATTCTTGCTATCATATATCATGTCATTCATTTCTTTCAACAAGCAACTTTTACAAGAATTACCCGATGTTCTACACAGTTACAAGTCTATCGACTACACAGCAAGGCTTCGAAAGACTTGGAGTCACCTGGAGTACCGTCGAACATCTTAGAGCGGACGATTGTGGCACCAATTATCCTTCTTAAGAATAAGAATCCTGCCCTCTGCAATGAACACGACTCTGAAACTGATGACTAATATTATTGAAGCCATTCTCATGATTGGGCATGCAGCGAGCGAAGTAATATTCATTCCTCGGATTTGAATAATTTCTTCGGATATACAGTGAAGTTTAGATGTCTGCAGTGTTCAAAATAAAATTTCTCCATGTAATAATAAAGCAAGCATAATCTTCTTCTTACTATATATAAAAATGGATGTATGCAGGTATGTGTGTGTGTAAATGACACATCTCCTCCTAAACCACTGGAGCAATTTCATCAAAACATGGTACACTTATGACTTACTATCTGGAGACGAGCACTATGGGGGTAAGCCATCCGTAGCTCCCTTAGGGGGGGACAGGGGGGCAAGGTATAAAAATAATCGAAAAAAGTGCCGAATCCACAGTTTTCGGGGTCGCTGAGATGAACAGTGACACTCCCGATTTTTTAAAAGTCAAAGTTCAGCTCCCTTTCGTGTGGGGGGAGGGGGGTGATATATAAAATTAAACGAAAATAATGTCGAATACATAGTTTTCGTGGGTCGCCGAGGTGAATTTTATAATCTGGATTGTTAGTATCAGGAGACAAACCACGTGGGGGTAAGAGAGCCCAGGAACCCTTAGGGGCCGGGGGGGAGGGGTTCAGATAAACAAATTAACGAAAATAGTGTCGAATCCATACTTTTGGGGGTCGCTGAGATGAATAGTGACACTCCGGATTTTTTTAAAAGTTCAAGTTCAGCCCTCTTTGGGGTGGGGGCGAGGGGGAGTGATATATAAAATTAAACGAAAATAGCGTCGATTACATAGTTTTCGGGGTCGCCGAGGTGAATTGTACACTCCGGATTTTTAGTATCAGGAGACAAACCACGTGGGGTAAGACAGCCCAAGAACCGTTAGGGGCAGGGGGGGGCGAGGGGGCTGAGATATAAAAATAATCGAAAATGGCGTCGAATCCATACTTGTCGGGGTCGCTGAGATGAACAGTGACACTCCGGAATTTTTAAAAGTCCAAGTTCAGCCCCCTTCGTGGTGGGGGGCGATGGGAGAGTGATATATAGAAATAATAGAAAATAGTGTCGAATACATAGTTTTCGGGGTCGCTGAGATCAATAGTGACACTCCGAATTTTTAGTATCAGGAGACAAACCACATGGGGTAAAACACCCCTGGAACCCTTAGGGGCGGGGGAGGGGCAAGGGGACTGAGATATACAAATCACCGAAAGTAGTGTCGAATCCGTACTTTTCGGGGTCGCTGAGATGAATAATAATATTCCGATTTTTTAAACTCAAAGTTTAGCCCCCATTAGGGTGGGAGAGGGGGGAGTGAGATATAATAGTAATAATAATAATAATAATAATAATAATAATAATAATAATAATAATAATAATAATAATAATAATAATCGAATATACTGCCGATTCCATAGTTTTTCCGGTCGCTGAGATGAATAGTAACATTCCGGATTTTTAAAGTCTAACTTCAGCCCCCTTTGGCATAGGAGTGAGAAAGGGTGAAAAAATAAATTATCAGAAATGACCGAGGTAATGGACGTGTGTGTTCCAGTGTGACTTTCAAGTATAACTTACTACCTGGAAAATGTACTGTGGGAGTAAGACGCCCCTAGAACCACTAAGGAAGCGGGTGAAATATAATCCACACTAATAAATGGAAGTCTGTTTGGCGCGATCTATATATATATATATACTGTATATATAAATTAAGACATAAAAATGAAAACAGACGTGAATTAGTGAGATCATTCTAGGCATCTTAGAAATTTAAAACTTGGTACCAGACAAGCTGATGACTTCAAGGATCCCTAGAAAAATCTCAAATTCTCTGAGGGGTACATGCTGGGAGTTTCAAACCTGCATAAGAACACAGTCAGTGATATTTATGCAGAACCTACAGGTTTAATGGGCTTGAAAGTTTCCTGAAAGTACTGATTTTTAACCCACTCTCCCATATCAAGATCACAGCACAATCTCCCAGACGAGTTAGAAAATTGAAATTTTGCAAAATTATAGCTTTTAGCATGTAACCGACGGAAAATTTACGAGATGTTTAAAATTTTTATTTTTTACCCCCGAAAAATATCGAGATATGGAGGCAATTTTAATGACGGTGCAGTCCTTCCTTTCGATGTATTTCGTGGCTAAACGGTAAGTCGTATCAAAAACGGATGTCACAATCTGTGTTCAATTTGGAGTGATCTACAACTTCGGTCCTATGACCTTTTGTCGTATCTCTATCCCTTATACATTACATTTTTCTCTATTTCTGTATTTACCTAAATGTTGCACTTTGTACACATATAATTGATGGTTTGATTCACTTATAAGAAAGATGGGATCATCAAATTATACACGAATATTCGCCCACCCAGTAGCCATATGTGAGCCAAATTCTATGTTTGAAGCTGTCGCATAAGTACCTGAAAAGTAATTCACTGTGTGAAAATCTTACACAAATTTCATCCTATTCAACGTTTCTAAAAGATAATGAATTGTGGTAAGCAAGTGCACCTGTCGTTATCATCACAATTCCACAACTCGCACTTTACATTGGAAACATCGTCTGCGGACCTCCCTATGCTTTTTTTCGGATAACGCCAATTTACATGCAATTTAAAAATTATTATTCACTTCATTTACAGTAATTTACTTCGATATCCGTATACAATCTGAAATACCGTAGCGAAGCACGGGTACAATTGCTAGTATATATATATATATATATATAATAATAATAATAATAAATCCCCAACAGAATTTAAGGTCCTTTCAATTGTTGGAGGCTTCAAGAGTCTCCAGAATGTCAGAATTTGGTCTCACAATAGTCTTCTAACATTCTGGAGGTGAATGACTGGGATTTGTGGCATTTTAACTCCCTCAGAGGCCATCGAACCTCAGGCAGGGTCGAACCCACTATCTTGTGAACAGAAGGACAACGAATAACCGACTGAGTTTCTGAACTCTGTGGAATGGAATTCTGCCCGAAAAGCTGTCGTTACATCTCTCTTTTTCCTTTTTACAGTGTTCAGGAGTGAAAGTCGGATGAGCCCGTGCTGCATTATTTATAAGGAAGAGGTCACAGACATGGATATAGCGAAAGTATTATGAAATAAAGTTGGATTTTTTCAGATGACCCAGAAAGTTTACGGTACCTTGTCGATAGAGTGACAGCGAATAGACGCAATTACTGTCTCAACATTAATATAGAGAACGCAATGGTAATGATCGTTAGCAAAAGCTCTTCCCGACAGTTCATCTAACCATGAAAGACAAGCCCATTGAAGTGTACGCAAGTACACATATCTTTGTACGATCATGAATGACCAGTAGGATTCTTGTGAGGAAGTAAAGTATCATATTGGGGGAGCCAGGGTTCCGTCTTTAACAAAACATTTTCAATAGTCATGAGTTAACAATGAATTTAAAGACGAGACCTGCGATCTTATGTGTTTTCTGTCAAATATAATGGAACGGAAACATGGGCTCGTACACACTCAAAAAGATTCGAAGCGTTTGAGATGTGGCTCTACCGGAAGGATCCTGGTTGTGCTATGTACAGATCATTTCACAAATATTAAGATTTTTAGCAGGATGAAAATAGCTAAGGAAGTTCTGACCGTCGTATAAACAAGGAAACTTCAGTGCCTTGGCCACATTAGGTTACGAGGAATGAGAGTAGATACAGACTACTGCAGTCCACCCTTCAAAAAGTCTGTTATTGGCTTTACGTCTCACTAACTACTTTTTCGGTTTTCGTAGACGCCGACACAGGAGTTCTTTTACATGCCAGTGCCTTTTACGAGGCTGATGTATTTGAGCACCTTCAAATACCACCGGACTGAGCCAGGATCGAACCTGCCAAGTTGGGGTCAGAAGACCAGGGCCTGAGACATCTGAGCCACTCAGCCCGGCCCCTTCAAAAAGAAGACACTAGGAAAGAGAAGCGTTCGTAGCAGAACTTCCGGGATAAAAAATTAGAACCTGGACCTCTATGTCAGCTACAGAAATACTCCAAGCTGCGCACAGCAGGGAAAACACTGTCAAAATTGTTGCCGATATAGGGAACGATTAGGGATTAAGAAGAAAAAGAATTTTGGATGTGAGTAATGTTTGGAGGATAATCTCAATTAAATGATGAAGGCTAAGCTAGAAATGATTACGTTGAATGAAACAATATGCATTATATAGTTTCAGTGGAGGTGTCTTGTGAAGGGAACGGAGAAGAAAATCTTGGCCAGAGGAATAGTGGACTTGATTTTGAAGGGTAACAGACGCACAGAGGATCCTAAGGGAAGACGGATAGAGTCGATGTTTAATGATTTCATGATTATTAAAGGCGTCGCGAGTTTTCATATCGGATTTATGGTCCCATTAGCATGTGTGGTTCTTTGGTGAAGCTGGGATAGGAATAAAACTGCACTAGAATGGTGGCAACCATGTCCTCGATTTAGGTATATTCTAACAAATGTCTTGTGTGAAAATGGAAAACCATAGGAAAATATATCAAGGCTGCAAATGGTGGGGTTCGAATATGAGCTTACAGCTACAAAATCTGCTCTGTATAGCCAAACTGCTCGATAGAAAGGAAGAAAGATTATTATGAAGGTGATCGGTCCGTACTCCACATCTTAAGACGATAATACAAATAAATAATGATGGTAAAAATGTATATTATTATTATTATTATTATTATTATTATTATTATTATTATTATTATTATTATTATTATTATTATTATTATTATTATTATTATTATTGTCAGCAACATCGTCATTCACACCTCATTTTCGCTCCTTGGCTGAATGGTCAACGTCACAGCCTTCGGTTCAGAGGGCCCCGGGTTCGATTCCCCGTCGGGCCGAGGATTTCAACTGCGTACGATTAACTCATTTGGCTCGGGGACTTCTCTTCACGACCATTCAGAATACCACTGCAAAACACACAACAACGAATAAATCCTTCCGCAAAAGGTTGACGTCAGGAAGGGCAGCTGCCGTAAGAATAGATCACGTCCACACTAATCACTGACCCCTAAATATCAGGAAAAGACCAAGAAAGAGATCCATACCTCTAGCGGCTTACATAACTGTGCGCTAATTGTTTGAGAGTTATGGTGGAATAGCTCTTCTCGTTCCGCCACTTTTTCCACTCTAGAGGGATCTCAAGTTGACTCAGCTCTTTTTACGACCGGATGCCCTTCCTGACGTTAACACTATATGGAGTGATGTTTTGCGTATTTCTGTGCTGTTTGGTAGTGTGGTGTGTTGTCTATCTGAAGAGGCGTGTATTGAGACAAACACTAACACTGGGTGCCCGGGGAACAGGAATTAACCAGACGCGGCTAAAATACCACTTTCGGCCGGGAATCGAACCAAGGACCCTCTGAACCGAAGGCTCCAATGCTGTTCATTCACCGAAGACGGATTAGCTCTTATAAAACTTGAAATAATTCATGATTTTCCTGGAAGAGTTGTGGATATACCAGCAGATTAATAACCGAAAACGGGCACAATTTAGCTTCTTAGTTCTATCATGAATATAGATACTATGTCCTAAGTGGAGAGAAATCTATTTATGATCTATGTCCGGCTCCATGGCTAAATTGTTAGCTCTCTGGCAAGGTTGGAATTTTTAATCATAATTGGTTAATTCCACTGACACGGGGGCTGGGTATGAGGTTCATTATATCATCCTCATCACGACGCCCAGGTCGCCTACCGGCGTCAAATCAAAAGACCTGCATCTGGCGAGTCGAACTTGTCCTCGGACACTTCCGGCACTAAAAGCCATACGCCATTCCATTTCATATGTGACATATGGAAATCAATAAAATTGCTCTTGATTACTCTTGTCTCTCCATTCCTTACCGAGAATTAATTTTCTCTCCGAGTGCTATACAGTATGTAGACTTACATTGTTCTCTCGTGGATCCCATCGCAAGGTCGTCGACTCGAGGCAGTGTGGGCGATACGGTTAGCTGAATCAACGGGGTGGAACGGAGCCAGGTCGGCACATGACAAAGGCATGTCGGAATAATAAGCAAGCTACCCATTTCCTCCTCTCTCGTAGACGGCACCTCTAATAAAACGAAAATAAAAGTAAAATAAAACTATAATTTAAATTCCTTTCCTCAATAATTTTCTCCAGGACGGCAGAGGATATTAATTCAAATCTTCAGTCACAACATAAAAGGAGAAATCTACGTAGATGTAATAAACATATTAAGGGGAGTGATTTATTTGTGTTGTACAAACCTCATTTGAGATGCTATTTGCTACAGATATAGATGATAGGGGCAAAAGAGAAGTTTTCTTTTTTTTTTCTTTGCAAGTTGCTTTACGTCGCACTGACACAGATAGGTCTTATGGCGACGATGGGATAGGAAGAGGCTAGGAGTGGGAAGGAAGCGTCCGTGGCCTTAGTTAAGGTACAGCCCCAGCATTTACCTGGTGTGAAAATGGGAAATCATGGAAAACCATCTTCAGGGCTGCCGACAGTGGGATTCGAACCCACTATCTCCCGAAAACTGGATACTGGCCGCACTTAAGCGACTGCAGCTATCGAGCTCGGTAAAGAGAAGATTATACCTTAAATAAAAGAAGAGAAGCTATGCCATTTTATCAAAGACTTTGACCTGGGGGATATGTACAAATTCCCGTTTTCTTTTCATTTATTTAGTGGGTTCACGTCACACTAACACATAAAAGGTCTTCAACGACATAAGGACAGGGTACGACAAGAATCGCTCTCGTCTTTTCAACTGCGAAAAACGAACACTCACGCTGCCTCGCCCAAGGGCAATTGAATGTTTAATAAGTTATACCTACGACTAGAAAGGCTCGTCAGCACCTGAAAATGCCGGAGGAATAGTGAGTTCGCTGCACGCTTCGGGCCGTATAGCTATTAGCTTGCATTTGGGAGTTGGTGTGTTCGAACCTCACTGTCGGCGGTCCTGAAGATGGGTTTCAATTTTTATAGCAAGCAAATGCTGGGACTGTACCCTAATTAAGACTGCGGTCTGTTTCTTCCCAGTGCAAGCCCTATTCTTTCCCATTGTCGCCATAAAAGTTTCTGTGTCACTGCGACGTGGAATCAATAGCAAAGAAGTCGTAGAAATCGACCTGAGTTGACATGAACACAATGTAGACTGAGGCAGCGAACAATATCAGGACATTAGCAGCAAATCAAGTCGGACTGAGAGCTCCTGTATGTGTCCTATGCTCCACGCAGGAGTAACAGGAATGAAGTCAAGTAAACCAAGTGTTGGTAAACATGCGGCGTATTGCTGCAGGACAACACTCGCTCAACCACACAGTTGAGCTGTAATAGCGCTACCATTGACACATTTTATCCTGACCTACCATCGTCTCCATTGCCTCCTCTGTGAATCGTAGAGTCGGCCTTCGGATGCCATGATCGCTAGTTCAAACTCGGCAGAGGTTAGTTGACAGAAAGAAGTCCAATTGGTATTTCTTCATTCGAAACACCTCTGGTGATAAATTTGATGCTTAACAGACAAAACTGATTAAAAACTAAGCATTCGGTCCCCAATACAGTTCCGGTTCCGCTGCTATCTGGAGAGTGAGATGTAAAATCGAAATTGACACAGGCTGCCGTAATAGAGTTACATTAAATAGCCTGAACACGGCAGCTGGTGTTATAAAATATTCTTCTTCTTATTATTGTTCTTCTTCTTATTATTAATTTACTTTTAATTTTATTTTACTGGATGGTATTCGTTTTTCATCCGTTGAATGAGTCGGCAGCGGATGTTGTATACTTGTTAATATTATTGTTATTATTAATAATTTATTTTAAAATTTCATTTTATTGGATAATATTAGTTTTTCATCTATCGATAGATACTGATAAACAATCAAAGGTTAAAGTTGAACAAGCCGTCATGTCCCAGACACGTCTGAAGCAAATCTCTTCTTTATCAAGATAGGAGCCTTGGGATACCATTTAACCACTTAGGGCGGAATTCATAGACAGCACTTATACATAAGTGCCCCTTATAAGCCAGGTTTCATTTCATATTACCTACTTAAGTGTCTCACTTATTGCTATAAGTGGACCTCCCACACACACTTAAGTGACTCACTTATGTTGCAGCAAGATGGAGGATGATTTTGCTGAATATGTTGCATTTCTTTCACGTAATACTTTCCGTGCACACAGTAGAGATGGAAAATCCTGCCGAAATGTAATGTGACCAACATTTTAAAGACGGTTTCATTTTAGTAAAGTGAGAGTTGTGAATATTCTTGTTCCTTTGATCGAGAGAGTGAACATAACCTCTAGAGGACTCACTATCTCACCATTAATGAAGATATTGTTTTGAGATTTTATGCCTCCTCTTAATTTCAGGTTATTATTATTATTGATATTATTATCATCACCATCATCATTACTGGTATTTCGCTTAATTAACTGGAAATGTGTTACAAGTTGATAAGTTACCAAGACTGTAATCCGGCTCCATGGCTAAATGGTTAGCGTGCTGGCATTTGGTCACAGGGGTCCCGGGTTCGATTCCCGGCAGGGTCGGGAATTTTAACCATCATTGGTTAATTTCGCTGGCACGGGGGCTGGGTGTATGTGTCATCTTCATCATCATGACTCGCAGGTCGCCTACGGGAGTCAAATCAAAAGACCTGCACTTGGCGAGCCGAACATGTCCTCGGACACTCCCGGCACTGAAAGCTATACGCCATTTCATTTCATTTTACCAAGACTGTAGGCCTATGGAATAGTAAAGAACTATACTGAGTTATAAAAAAAAACGCGTTGCACTACTACCATTTATTTTAAGGTTGATTTGTGCTAATTAGGGTATCAGGTTAGTCAACCAATCGTTTGCCGGTATATATCAGAAGTTTCTGAAATTATGGCATCGCACATCAAAACATACTAATTACACTTTATTGGGGAAGTAATTAGGCCTATTACAACGTAACGGCTACGGATATATTTGTGAAATCATTAAAAGCGTTGTAAGGCTAGATATTCTACATTTGGATGAATATTTGTATAGGTTCGAGTGCCTGGATAACTATAAACATATTATTTTAAGAAGAAAATTAGACTCTGGGCATTTTCGTAGTTTGCATTGTCCTCAACAAGTTTTTCTCACGTCATTCATATTCTGATGAGAAACTGCGTCGGTCTACTTGTTCTATATTATGTGCATGTACTGTACTTCGACACACGTTCTTGCAGGTGCCGTCTCAGCTTGCTGTTTTGTTATCCATTCTGATAATCAAATCCAATATAGACGATCTTTTAATCTCAAAACTTTCGCGTACGTACGCGCGATGTCCTTCGATAAACAAAACACAGTAGATCATCCCACTATTCGGTAGCCAGAACTACACGATCCAGGAAGCATGGACATAATACACATCATTGCCACATCTCCAGTGATACTTACTGTATCAATGAGTGTGCTCTATAAGTGCTGTCTATGAAATGTAAACTCATATAAATGAATACTTATTATAAATGATCCCTTATTACTTAAGGGTTCCACTTATATATAAGTGCTGACTATGAATTCGACCCTTAGTCTATTAAACGTCATTTAGTCCTCAAGTAAACCCATGACGTATACAGACCACTATAAGAGAGATTCGATAAATTTCTCAACATTCCTTTACCTTTGAAACTTCCTCTTATGTACTGACTGGAAGAGAAGTGGAAAACCACGGAAAACCACTTCCAGGTTGGCTGAGGTGGAAATCGAACCCCCTCCACTCAGTTGACCACCCGAAGCTGAGTGGAAACCGTTCCAGTTCTCGTACCACTTTTCAAATTTCGTGGCAGAGCCGGGAATCGAACTCGGCCCTCCGGGAATGGTAGCTAATCACACTAACCACAGAGGCGGACGTAATATAATTGTCATTCTATAAAATCAGCGTAGTGCTGAACATTGTTTCCGTACGAGAGCGTTTACTTATACGTTATGTTCGTTGAGGAACCAATCCTCGTTCCTTGACAAACAGATAAGAGCACGGAGCTACACGTGATATTATGTAAGTGAACCTGAGTTTCGAATGCAAGTGTAGATAAGATATCTGGAGTGAGAAAATGCTAACGACAAACTACTCGAGCTTTGATAATAGCAGCCAGGAGGTAACAAAGAAAGTTATTGACTAAGCTCTCTGCAAAGTCCTAGCGGCGAATGTTATCGTCATATGCTGCAGGGCCATGCATCCGTAGCGTAAGAGTTAACACTATTAGTTGCACCGGGCGGGATGGCCGTGCGGTTAGGGGCGCGCAGCTGTGAGCTTGTATCCGGGAGATAGTGGGTTCTAACCCCACTGTCGACAACCCTGAAGATGTTTTTCCGTGGTTTCCCATTTTAACACCAGGCAAATGCTGGGGCTGTACCTTAATTAAGGCAACGGCTGCTTCCTTCCCATTCCTAGGCCTTTCCTATCCCATCGTCGCCATAAGACCTATCTGTGTCGGTGTGACGTAAAGCCAATTGCTATTAGTTACCGTCCTTGGAGGCCCGGGTTCGATTCCTTGTACTGCCAGAAATACAAGAATGGCGAGAGGGATGATAAGTGGTTAAAATGGTACATGCAGCTCACCTCCATAGGGTGTGTGGCTTAAAAGAGCTGCACTACCTCAGGATAAGGTCACGAGTTTAGTTTCTATATTGTAGGAAAGTAAGAGAAAATTGTAACATGTTATTTTGTTTAACTTTCCTTAATAATACTAATATATCTAATAATAATAATAATAATAATAATAATAATAATAATAATAATAATAATAATAATCTTTATATGTAAAAGCAAGTCGGTCTGGAGCGATCTGTATACAAAGATGTATAAAAACGAAAATAGACGTGAATTAAAGAGACACTTTCGGAAATCTCAGAAATTTGAAAGTTGGTATCGGAGAAGCTGATGACCCCAACATCCCTAGAAAAAACGAGAATTCTAAAAAATTCCCCGAAGGGGGCACGCTGGGGTCTTCAAATTTTGGGCTCAGCATAAAACGCTGTCGTATAATTTATCCAAAGGGATAATCTATATGTACCGTGGGCTTAAAAAATGTATGTGAACTTCCTAATTGTTAACCCCCTTCCCCCCAAATCAAGATGGCGGCACAATCTGCCAGACGAGATAGAAAATTGAAACTTGACGAAATTATAGATTTTAGCCTGTAACCCGCGGGGAAATACCAAGATGTGCAAATTTTTCACCTTTTACCCGCAAAATATCGAAATATGGAGCTAATTTTAACGACTGTGCAGACATTTCTTTTGAGCTCTTTGTTGGCTAAACGGTAAGTCGTATCACAAAACGGATGGCGCAATCTCAGGTCAATTTGGAGTGATCTACAACTTTGGTCCTATAAGATTTTGTCGCATTTCCTCTTATACGTTGGCTGTATTTCTGGATTCTTCTTAAATTCGGTGATTTTTACAAGAATATTTCATTGTTTGACGGACTTATAGGAAAGATACAGTGATCAAATTTGGTGCACACATTGGCACAATTGAAGGCCATATGTGGACCAAATTTCATGATACTAGCTTATACATAAGTATGAAAAACATAACGTAAAACGTTAAAAATGTACCCAAATTTCTCCCTATTCAAATTTTTGAACTCAATTATCCCAGAAATATCGGAGATACGAAAAAATATTTTAGAACCAAACATGTAGGAGGATAAAGGGGGCGTCAGATGGTGCAAATTGTTTGTTGATATGATGTACCGTTTAGGAGTAGTGAATCTCGAAGTGGAGGTCTGCACTTTAATAAATTTAATAATATCTCATTTACCGCGTGTAAAGTAATTTATGTAGAAATCCGTACACGATGTAGAAAACCCTAGCGAAACACGGGCACATTTGATGATGATGATAATAATAATAATAATAATAATAATAATAATAATAATAATAATAATAATAATAATAATAATAATAATAATAATAATAATAATAATAATAATAATAATAATAATAATGGTTTAACGTCCCACTAATTATATTTATTGTTTTAAGATAAGAAGAGGAGCCAGAATTTTGTCTCACAGGAGTTTTTTAAGTGCCAGTAAATTTACTGACATGAGGCTAACGTATCGGAGCAACTTCAAATACCGCCGGACTGAGCCGGGATCCAACCTGTCAACTTGAGCTCAGAAGATCAGAATTCCACTATCTAAACTACTCAGCCGACAATGTTCCTTCAAGTGTTGTAGATTTCAGCAAGACGCCGAGTTATCGGAATTTTGACCCATAGGAGTTGAACAGCAAGGACGCCGGCGACACACAGTTGTCCCATTTAAGCACTCTCAAATCCCACTGGCTTAAGGCGAGGTCGCTATTTTGGGAAAGCAAGATTAATAATTAACTGTAACTTCCACATTACATTGTCTCTCAGTATCTTATTATACAGTACATTCAAATATGCAAAGCGTGCTGTAACTCTCAATCAAATTATTTATGTCTTCAATTTACTTAAAGATATTTCAGGCAATCCTCCTCAGTGATATAACGTACAATGATCGCCAGATTTAATGGAATCTTAAATTATTTGAATATTCTATACCTGAAACTGTTTGAGTCCTTAGGGGCTTTTTACGTGAGGTGCACATGGCTATAAGGTTCACTCAGCCTACAACAAAAATGAGTAGTAAGTTCATTCCTTGAGGCAAAAGTGGCCGGACGTAGAGCTAACCACACCACCCCACCTACTGCCGAGGTTAGGCTAGAGGAAGCGTTTACCTTCCATCCCTCCAAGGGCCTTCATGACCTGTGTGGAGATTGCTTTTTGCACTGTAAAAATGCTTTATGTCCACCTCTTTGGTGTAGTGGTTAGTGCGATTAGCTGCCCCCCCCCAGAGCCCCGGGTTCGATTCACGACTCTGCTACGAAATTTGAAAAGTGGTACGAGAGCTGGAACGGGGTCCACTCAGCCTCGGGAGGTCCACTGAGTAGAGTGAGTTCGATTCCCACCTCAGCCAGCCTCGAAGTGGTTTTCCGTGGTTTACCACTTCTCCTCCAGGCAAATGCCGGGATGGTACCTAACTTAAGGCCACGGCCGCTTCCTTCCCTCTTCCTTGCCTATGCCTTCCAATCTTCCCATCCCTCCACAAGGCCCCTGTTCAGCATAGCAGGTGAGGCTGCCTGGGCAAGGTACTGGTCCTCCTCCCCAGTTTTAACCCCGGCCCAAAGTCTCAAGCTCCAGGACACTGCCCTTGAGGCGGTAGAGGTGGGATCCCTCGTTGAGTCCGAAGGAAACACCAACCCTGGAGGGTAAACAGATTAAGAAAGGAAGAACGAACAATGCTCTATGTATGATAATATGTCTCTCCAAAAAGCTAAACAATATTCCTGATTGAAAAATCTTGAATGCCATTTTTTAACGGTTAGCAAAAATTGATGAACATTTTTTTTTGCATCACTGCAGTCGTCATCTACTGTATTTTTACAACTAAACCTAATGGACGAAATTCTCATTCGTAATTCAGTTTAAGTGCTCCACATTTACTCGAAAAATTCAAAGAGGAGAAGAAGAAGAATAGCCGGATCGGGGATTTTAATCTTCATTGGTTAATTCTTCTTCTTCTTTATCTATTTACCCTCCCGGATCGGTTTTTCCCTTGAACTCAGCGAGGGATCCCACCTCTACCTCCTCAAGGGCAGTGTCCTGGAGCTTCAGACTCTGGGTCGGGGGATACAACTGGGGAGGATGACCAGTACCTCGCCCAGGTGGCCTCACTTGCTATGCTAAACAGGGGCCTTGCGGAGGGATGGGAAGATTGGAATGGGATAGACAAGGAAGAGGGAAGGAAGCGGCCGTGGCCTTAAGTTAGGTACCATTCCGGCATTTGCCTGGAGGAGAAGTGGGAAACCACGGAAAACTACTTCCAGGATGGCTGAGGTGGGAATCGAACCCACCTCTACTCAGTTGACCTCCCGAGGCACAGTGGACCCCGTTCCAGCCCTCGTACCACTTTTCAAATTTCGTAGCAGAGCCGGGAATCGAAGCCGGGCTTCCGGGGATGGCAGCTAATCACACTAACCACTACACCACAGAGGCGGACAACAATTAATTCTATAGCCATATATTTTACACGTTTTATTAGACTGAAACAAAAATTGACGTGTTTTTTAAATGTAATTTTCAATTTTCTGGTGAGGCCGCCTGGGAGAGGTACTGGTCATCCACCGACCCAATGTCTCACGCTCCAGGACACTGCAGTTGAGGCGGTAGAGGTGGGATCCCTCCCTGAGTCTGAGGGAAAGATCAACCCTGAAGAGTAAACAGATTAAGAAAGAAAGAAAGAAAGATAGAAAGAAAGAAAGAAAGAAAAAAGAAAATAATCTTTCATTTTTCACTTTTCTATTTTGAAACATACAGCCGCATGGATTTATTTGTAATGCAATCTAATACCAAAATGAAGTCAAATGACGGGGGTTTCATAATGATTTTAAAGTAAAATAACCGGTGGCACACTAGATGAAATGAAATGGCGTATGGCTTTTAGTGCCGGGAGTGTCCGAGGACATGTTCGGCTCGCCAGGTGCAGGTCTTTTGATTTGACACCCGTAGGTGACCTGCGCGTCGTGATGAGGATGAAATGATGATGAAGACGATACATACACCCAGCCCTCGAGCCGGCGAAATTAACCAATGATGGTTAAAATTCCCGACCCTGCCGGGAATCGAACCCGGGACCCCTCTGACCAAAGGCCAGCACGCTAACCATATAGCCATGGAGCCGGACGGCACACTAGATAATAAAAAGTAATAAACAAGACCTTAATTGACACGATAGTCGGAAAAGGTTTGCCATCCCTGGATAAAGCATTAGCCGTTACGTTCTGCAGTTCTATCTCTTTCCATGTATATCTGGATAATTTGTGCAAATTACGTGGAGTGGTAAAAGAGTGACTGAATGGGTTGCTATATTTCTAGAAAATAGATCTCAGAGAGTTAGAGTAGGTGAAGCTTTGTCTGACCCTGTAATAGTTGAGAGGGGAGTTCCTCAGGCAGTGTTATCGGACCTTTATGTTTTCTTATATATATAAATGATATGAGTAAAGGAGTGGAATCGGAGGTAAGGCTTTTTGCGGATGATGTTATTCTCTATAGAGTGATAAGTTACAAGATTGTGAGCAACTGCAACGTGACCTCGAAAATGTTGTGAGATGGACAGCAGGCAATGGTATGTTGATAAACGGGGCTAAAAGTCAGGTTCTGAGTTTCACAAATAGGAAAAGTCCTCTCAGTTTTAATTACTGCGTTGATGGGGTGAAAGTTCCTTTTGGGGATCATTGTAAGTATCTAGGTGTTAATATAAGGAAAGATCTTCACTGGGGTAATCACATAAATGGGATTGTAAATAAAGGGTACCGATCTCTACACATGGTTATGAGGGTGTTTAGGGGTTGTAGTAAGGATGTAAAGGAGTGTGCATATAAGTCTCTGGTAAGACCCCAACTAGAGTATGGTTCCAGTGTATGGGACCCTCACCAGGATTACCTGATTCAAGAACTGGAAAAAATCCAAAGAAAAGCAGCTCGATTTGTTCTGGGTGATTTCCGACAAAAGAGTAGCGTTACAAAAATGTTGCAATGTTTGGGTTGGGAAGAATTGAGAGAAAGAAGAAGAGCTGCTCGACTAAGTGGTATGTTCCGAGCTGTCAGCGGAGAGATGGTGTGGAATGACATTAGTAGACGAATAGGTTTGAATGGCGTTTATAAAAGTAGGAAAGATCACGATATGAAGATAAAGTTGGAATTCAAGAGGACAAACTGGGGCAAATATTCATTTATAGGAAGGGGAGTTAGGGATTGGAATAACTTACCAAGGGAGATGTTCAATAAATTTCCAATTTCTTTGAAATCATTTCGGAAAAGGCTAGGAAAGCAACAGATAGGGAATCTGCCACCAGGGCGACTGCCCTAAATGCAGATCAGTATTGATTGATTGATTGACCATGAAATCTCCCGAGTTTGCAATTATTTACATTTATAATCCTAACATTCAAAAGCTTTGATATGGACTCTCAGACGTTTGTGGAAGTAATGTCCTGCGAACATTGATACATAGGCTACGCACGCTATCAAAAGCCGAAATCCCAGGACTTCTTGATGTTAGGAAGAAGAGGCTTGAAGAGAGTTTCAGAAGTATACAGAGTGGTCGGAATAAACGTGAACTATATATGTGAGCGTTAGAGGGTTGGTCATACTGATAAATAAGTTGAAAAAGTATTTCGATATCTCGCGCCGCTGTCATTATATAAGCTGCTGAAGTCAGCCATCATATCATTTCGCGGGCGAATTCAAATGGGCTTCGTGAGGTGGTGTTGCTAAATCTGCACATGACCAGTGTTGCCAACTTAGCGGATTTTCCGCTAAATTTGGTGGATTTAGAAGACTGTCGGCGGAGAAATATATAATTTAGCGGATAAAGGATTTTTTGGCGGAATTCTAGATTTATTATAGCGGAATTTAGTGTTTCATCCATTTTACGTTTTTTAAAATTTGTCCTCTAGTCTTTCTCTGAGCTATTCCCTATTTCTTGTCAGGAGCTAGCAGTCACATGAGGAAAACATGTTATTTGGATTTGATGTTATGAGATCATGGTGTCAAATTTATAACGCGTATGAAAGGGCACTTATCTCTTAGTTGACGAATGACGACAGATAATGAAACTGTGAGGGAGTAGTATTTATATTATTTTATGCTATGCTGGAAGACCGTTTAATAAACTGGCATGTTCTGTGTGTGGCCCTTGAAGTAGGGGATTCACCTAGTTTTCACCCGGCACTAAAACGCCTACAAGTTTTAGCTCACCGGCTCGCGGGCAGGGGGTTAATCCCAGTGAAACTCACAGATCAGGTGAGTGCAGACACTTACTTAATTTTTATTATTATTATTATTATTATTATTATTATTATTATTATTATTATTATTATTATTATTATTATTGTGATTATTGCTCATTTATTGCTCTTTATTTGAGATCAGATTTCTTAGCGGAATGTTAGCTGATTTTTAGTAGTATTTAGCGGATCTTGAAAATATAAGTTGGCAACAATGCACATGACCGGCTTGACAGCCGGGCCGATAAATCAGCATCAAACACAAAACACACCGTGGGTTTCACCCAGTGTCACCGTAGCGTACTTGCTATGTCGCGATTCCTCTCACTTAGAAGCTGCGTGTTTAAATCCCTCCCAGGACAAAGGTTTTGTTTCTTCGACTGGAACTCTGAAGCCCGTCTTTAGTCAGTTGTAGATTTAGCATGACCACCACGCAAAGCCAATTTGAAATCGCTCGCGAAGCGATCTGATTGGCTAACTTCAGCAGCTGATAGAATGACAATGGAGCGAGATATCGAATCATTCTTTTAAAATTCCTTATCAGTATGACCAACCGTGTAACGCTCATATACCCGGTTCACGTTGTTTCCGACCACCCTGTACTTTATCAGAAGAGTGATCATGGTTATCAAGAAGAATCTGCTTTCGAAGAATAAAAATCAAAATATATTTTATCGTTTGTAGATCCTACTATGGTCCGCCTCTGTGGCGCTGTGGTTAGTGTGATCAGCTGCCACCCTCGGAGGCTCGAGTTCGACTCCCGAGTCTGCCACGAAATTCGAAAAGCGGAACGAGGGCTGGAACAGGGTCCACTCAGCCTCGGAAGGTCAAATGAGTAGAGAGGGTTTCGATTCCCACCTCAGCCATCCTGGAAGTGGTTTTCAGTGGTTTCCCACTTCTCCTCCAGGCAAATGCCGGAATGGTACCTCACTTAATGCCACCTCCGTTTCTTTCCCTCTTCCTTGTCTATCCCTTCCGATCTTCCCATCCTAAACCAGGCCCCTGTTCAGCATAGCAAGTGTGGCTGCCTGGGCGATTTACCGGTCCTCCTCCCAACTTGTATCCCTGGAGGGTAAACGGATTAAGAAAGAAAGAAAGATCCTACTATAGTGCACGAAGCATCAAATATGCATTGCATACGACACATAAATATAAATAACGTTTAGGGAATAAGCTACTGGACGTTAGAATACAGGATTAAAAGGTTAGCCGGACGTAGTTAAAATACCTGGCCCGCCGTGATTCGAACCTGGGGCCCTATGAATCGAAGGACACCATGCTGACCATTCAGTCACGGATCCGCACGTAAGAACTGATGACCTATTAATTTAAATTACATTAAATTATAGATCAAGAAGTCAGCAGAGTCACCACACGTGATGCAGGTTGATGATTAAATGTACTGTAGGTTGAAAACTATGTAACTTACATGATTTTGGAAAATTTTGCATACAACATCGGTACGAAACTTACGTTCAAAATAGACTCTTACTTCAATGAAGTTCTTTTTTTCTCACTGTGTTATTTTCTGCTCTATGAAACCGGTGTTCCGCCGCATTCTTTGGCTTTGCGGCAATTATACTTTGTTTCGTTTCATGTCGGTAGTTTAAAAGAGTAGCTCATCACGCGTATTTTCCTGAGCATTGCAAACTAGTCTTGCTTATATAACCGTCACGTGTGCATTCATGCACTTCTCGCTTGAGTAAACTACCAGCCACTCCGATAACCAGCACAAGCAAACACAATGGTAGAGAAACATAAAAACTACATACCCGAAAAACAGCATGCAATGGTATAAAGTTATCTAGTTACAGGAATAGAATGCTTTTGTACCACGTTTGGGTTACTGTAGTGACGTCCTAGCGGCTAAGTGGTGAAGTAAGTGGTCCTGAGAGTCGGCAAACAAGTTGTTATGGAACAGGACTGGGTATTTCCGACATATTCCGAGTCATGGCCCTACTTGTGCTCAGGCGGCTGAGACTATACGATCCACCGATGGTCCCTAACCCGATATAAGTGAGTTTCTCACTGGGACTATGTGTAAGTAGGGTACCAACCAGCTTCACCGAATTTACGACCTCAGAATATTTTAAGCAAGACTGGGACCTATGGGAGTAACGGAATCCCACTTCGTCTTGACAAGCGAGGGACTCCTTGGAAAGAACTTGGCGAACGAAATAGAATCCGATGGGGATTATGGAGGAAAGAAAGTAGAACTGGCTGAGTCAGGAAAGAGAATGTTTCTCGATGTGTTAGGAGTGTATTTATTTAAGAGGAGTTTGAAAGGCCTGTCCGGCCAATATTAAATAAGTCAGGTTCATGTTCTTTACGTGAGGCAGATCACAGTTCTCTGCGAAACGTGAAGAATTTCACCTAATTTTCTTGACACGGCATAAGCCCAAAAGCCTATACAGGTTCATGTCTATGAGAGCTTCCTTATCAATACACTGTGATTCATTTTATCAAATTAAATGCCTTAGAAATATCCTTATATATTACCTCAACAGCTCCCTTTTTATGCAAAACATCAAAAGTGTACTGAGTAAAAAAAAATCATATGACTTACAGTGTATCTTCTAGGTACGAAACCATGATGGTTTTCATTAATAACATTTTTGACATGACCGAATATACGCAAGTATAGTAATTGTTCTAAAATTTGAACGGGTGCGTACACGATCGAAAAGGGTCGTTTATGTTCAATATCAATAGGATCTCCCGCTTTGCAAACGGGACAGACACTAGCTGTTTTCCTAATATTCGGGAAAATTCGTTTTTGGTGAAAGATGAAGTGATGGCAGATTACAAACGTAAAAAAATAGGCGTATCAGAAATGGCCCATACAAGTACCGATGCAGGCATGGATTTGTACGTAGTTGAATGAAACAGAGCTAAACAAAAATGTTTGAATCCAAGGAGAAGTCGTGGGAAGATTTTGGCATAAACCTGGAAAGGCTTAATCAAGCTGAGGGAGTCATTTCTTGATTAATCAAGAATCTTAGAAAGGGAGGGGGGAAAGGAAATGAATAGTGATTTGGGTAAGACAGGAATATTTTGAAGAACGTCTCAACGTAAAATGAAATATTTCTGTTGACGTCGAGAGAACCCGCGAGAACAATATTAGTTAAATTACGCTTGAGGAAGTGTAAAGGATGGTTCATATTCATATTTTCAGAAAAATCTGTTTTCTTGTGTTTTGGGTCATGCTTTATCATAAAGTAAAATAACGGGTCATATAACACAAAGTGCCTAAGTTACATGCAAGATTTGTACCTACTTTTCCAGACGGATCATCAAACATCTCAATGGAAGTATTACTGTAACCATGTAAGAAATCACTCCGACCACACTAGCGGACGTCTTACGCAACTGGGAGCATTGAACTGAAGCATATTTTCAAATAGCCGATATTCATATAGAACACATAATGTGTGACTTTCACTTTGCCTCATGTGATTTGAATTTTCATCAAACCGCGGTATCTGCGCCTTCCATTTTCTGGAAGGACGCGGGTTCTATTTTTTTAAAGAAGTAGTTCAGAAACGAAACTTTGACTTCTGAAGAGAGACATGGATTTAGGATTCACTCAGCCTACAACAGGAATTAGTATTAGGTTAATTCCAAGAGCTTGCATTCGGGGGATAGTGAGTTCAAACCCCACTGTCGGCAGTCCTAAAGATGGTTTTCCATGGTTTCTTATTTTCATGCCAGCAGAATGCTGGGACTGTACCTTAATTAAGGCCACGATCGCTTTATTTCCATTCTTAGCACTTTCATGTCCCATCGCCGCCATACAAGCTACCTTTGTCGCTGCGACGCAAAGCAAATTTTAAATAAAGGAAGAAAAAATACCCAGGAACAAAAGCGGTCCAATGTGGAGCTAGCTGCTCTATTAAAATTAATTTGAGATAACGGTCAGCTCAAGAATTTTAGTCTTCATTACAAACATAAGCAGTTTTGTAAAAATTAATCCAAGAATATAATATTTACAATGGAATATTTTTCTCACACTCGACACCAGATTAGGAACTGCGTCCTCGGTTCGACCAGCAAAGCCATGGGTTTGACTCCCCGTCAGGAAATCGGAAAATTTCGGAAAGAGATCTCCTCTTTCGTGGAGGAACAACGCACCCCCGGACGAAGACTGTCACAATGCAAGAACAATAATTTTTCAGGAAAAGCTGTCAAAGGTTTGAATCACTGGGGAGAAATAGTAAATACCCTTTTAGGATAATGATACTTATATACAATGGTCCTCTGATATTCGGCATTACAGTGGCACAATGCGTTGTGAACACGCTATTATAGAAGTTCATAAATGTTAAGTCATACCTGGGAAATTCGACTTACGGCAGTTTTGTGGGAATACCAACACTTAATGGACATAGTGCTAATCAATAATTAAATTTGCATTTAACGAACTTTTCCACAGCTCTATACCATACCCGTGTATATAGAATGATGTTTGAAAATATATTTCACTGTTATTCGTCGCAGCTGCAATGATAATATTCTTTGAATTACATTGATAGGCCTACTACTTAGTTTATTGGAAAATAAAGAACTGACTTACAGATGTGGTAGGCCTTACAATGAATAGACCTTCGAATTATTATTCTTCCCTACCTATAATTTATCCCAATTTATTAGGTTCAGCACTTAATGTAGATATGACCCACCTTTACGGCCGGATGCCCTTCCTGATGCTAACTCTATGAGTATTCACTATTGTGCGTTTGTGTGGTGATCGATCGTGTGTTTTATGTGTTAGGAAGAACACACTCAATCCGAGAATTAAAGGATTTAACCATACATATTTAAATCTTTAGTGCCGGCCATGATCCCAACCTGGGGCCCTCTGAACCGAATATTATTCGGCCAAGCAGCTGGACAATAAAGAGACCTTCGAGTGTCGAATACTGCTATGGTATGTGGCAGTCTTCTATCATTTGATTTGCTACTCTCCCATGAGTAAAAACTGAAGCATGGCCGTAGCAACGGTAAAGGTACGATTTGACTTATATCACTTTTCCAGGACAGAGAATAAACATAAACCATACGCATGTATGTAATAACTCAGAATCGAACATTTTTTTTTTACTTGTGACAGTCTTCTTCTAGGGATGCGACAAGGTCCTGAGGTTCCCTTAGCCTACACAACAAATGAGTACCAGGGTAATTACTCGGGGGTGTAGGGAAGGCGACCAGTCAAAGTGCTAATCAATGTACTCATCATAGAGCCAAGTGTACGGTTAGCTCGAGTTCTTACTTCCCACTATAAATACAGACTCTTCTTCTTAAAACATTTTAAAATATAAGATTTCCAATTTATTTTTTTCTCACCCTCGAAGTCAGATTAGAAGCTCACAATTCTAGATGGAAAAGACATGCTCTGTTCATCAGGAAGGACGTGGGTTCGATTCACCGCCAGAAAGTCGGAAAATATTGAAACGAGGTTTCAACTTTCGTAGAGACTGAGATTCAATTAGCCTACACCACATATGAGTACCAGGTCAATTCCTAGGGGTTAAACACAGCCGAACATGGAGCTAACAACTCTATTCCACGAAGTGCTGAAGTGGATTCCTTTCCCTTCGACTTCTCTTCCAAGTGCCTGCACGGAAATGGCTTTGACTTTGCTCGAAATGAGACTGGTAGTATATAAATACTGTCTAATTAAATACAAATTCGAGAAAAGTGTTTTGTGTTTTCAATGTAACTAACGCTCAGGTGGGAAGTGGATTCATAATAGCCTCTCTCTAGTAAAAATAGTTAATAGATGTATACACGCGCAGTGGCCCATTTTATAATTCTGTGTAGTCGGAAGGTGTAGAGGTGTTATTTAGTCACTGCACTCGTCATACTTGAATATGAAAACCAACAATAAGCAGCTGACATATGCAGACAAGGAGTGGATAAAGTGAAAGGTATTAGAAAGGCAGAACCTGTCTCTTCTGAACGGTAAAAACGTTTTAGTTCAATTAAACGTCACTTGTCTTCGGGTTAGATTTGTTCCACTAGTATGACCTAATTTGTTGTACTAATAAATGACAGGTGATGCAACAAAGAAATGCATCCAGTGTGTAACGAAACCCTTGGTCACAACCTGAGGAATTGTTTCCTCATTTAGTGAGAAATATAACATTTTGAAACAACATGGGACGGAAATGCATATTGCTGAGTGATCATACTTTATTCGTGGTGCACTCCAACATAGCTTACTGTTACAATCACGCTTGTCAAACGTATCATGAACGTTGCGCTGAATTAACACCCACTGGAGCACACTGTCATATGAAATGTTCAAAATGTCCAACTCCTTTCTGAATACAGGCCGTCTTCGCACTAATTCCAAACACGCTGAAAAATGGCTAGTTACGTGTGTATTGCGTAACAGGCAGCTGTAACTGGAGCACGAAGAATTGCTGGATCACCCGCAGCAGTTGAATACACTAATTATTAGGAGTAGTGTAGTACCCATATGAAAAGTGGGTATACATCAGGAGAATGTGTGGACAAAAAATTAGTCCACTGTGGCCTGTTCTTTGAATTGAATTGAATTGAATTGAATTGAATTGAATTGAATTGAATTGAATTGAATTGAATAATTTATTTTGCATTAAACAACACGTGCAATAGTCTTAGTCATAATACATTAATATATACGGATATTATGGATATTCTACATATAAACTAAACGAGCTTACTGCAATGATGGAACCATTCAAAATATCTCACATGCAAATGGATACACTTCTGTATCAATATAAACTATGTTCTTTGAAAACTACACAATTATACTCAAATAAATTGACAGATATGCTAGTAACAACAAATTAAAAATAATATTGTATATTGCAATGATGCTGTTGTTCATCAACGCTCTCAGCCAGTCCATCTCGGCTTTGAATGCAGGTAACATCTGGCAGAAGGCTCTCATCCAGTTCAATGCGCAGTGACCATTCAAATGAAATCAGAACAACAACAAATTGTCAAAGATATCGTCTGGGAATCCTATCATACACAGTGCATTTAAATAACTAGATAACTTTATATTTAAGCAAATACGGTGGAAGATCGTACCCCTTCCGAAGGTACAGAGACGTAGGTATTAAGTTAATGTAGACCGCTCCAGTCCTCTTCGGTGCACTTGCCAATGGGGTACCATGGCTTTACCGGTGCTCACGATCTCGTGTATAAAGGCACTTATAAGTAAAAGGGTCCCCCTCTGTGGTGTAGTGGTTAACGGGATTAGCTGCCACCCCCGGAGGTCAGGGTTCGATTCCCGGCTCTGCCACGAAAATTTGAAAACTGGTACGAGGGCTGGAACGGGGTCCACTCAGCCTCGGGAGGTCAACTGAGTAGAGGTGGGTTCGATTCCCACCTCAGCCATCCTCGAAGTGGTTTTCCGTTGTTTCACACTTCTCCTCCAGGCGAATGCCGGGATGGTACCTAACTTAAGGCCACGGCCGCTTCCTTCCCTCTTCGTTGTCTATCCCTTCCAATCTTCCCATCCCTCCAAGAGGCCCCTGTTCAGCATAGCAGGTGAGGCCGCCTGGGCGAGGTACTGGTCATTCTCCCCAGTTGTATCCCCGACCAAGAGTCTGAAGCTCCAGGACACTGCCCTTGAGGCGGTAGAGGTGGGATCCCTCGCTGAGTCCGAGGGAAAAGCCAAGCCTGGAGGGTAAACAGATGATGATGATGATGATAAGTAAAAGGACTAAAATATTTAGGAGCATCATTACGAACGAAAGTTCAAACGAAGAATAGTATTCCTTTTATATGAAATGTTTTCATTTCCATTCCTGATGGGGTGGAGTGGCGTACACAGAGGATTACAGTACACTCTCTCACTGAACAGGAAAGAATCTACTCCTACCGGTACTAAAAGTTTTCCTTCCGTACAGCGGGCCTCGAATGTAACGCCCTCTCTCAAGCCAGGAGATTGGTTGCGATGATTTGAGGTGCGGAGAAGGTGACAGGGTGGCGGCCGTAACCTATAAACGAAGCTACTACTAAACACGTTTTCATTCCGTACCCTGAAGGAGTACCTCTTAGAGAGTTACGCCTTATCACAGAGGTCAATGAACCTGCTTCTCTTACTGTTACTCAAAGGTGCTCATATACGTCAGCTTCGTGTCTATAGATTTATTTATCCTGTGGGATTAATAGCCGGCAACTCGGCGTGTCCGAAAAACGTAAAAGGAGTTAGTGGGACGAATGCAAATAACAATAATAATAATAATAATAATAATAATAATAACAATAACATAATGTAATGTAAAATGAGAAATCTCGGAAAACCATTTTCAGGGCTGGCGACAGTGGATTCGAACGTACTATCTCCCGGATATGCTAGCTCACAGCTGCGCGACCCTAACCGCACGGCCAAGTTTGATCATTAATATTTATTTGAACAACATGCTGAGTTTCAAAATGTTATTATTAATATAATTACCATTATTATTAGCCTATTAATCCTTTGTCTTGAGTTCCAGTCAGAAAATCAGGACCCGTAGGTAGACGAGCGTGTTTTCTTGTCCTTTGCATCATGAACACATGTCTTTCGGTTACTTAACCTAATATAAATTTGTGGAGAAATGTTTTTTTTTTAATGCTTGACATACCTGAATTGCGATATCTTAAGACTGATGTAGTTATCGAGGAAACGGCTCTTTCAAAAGTAATTCATGCTTTTACCACTGGAAGGATGTCACATTTCAGCTGTCTGCTGTAGGTTGCTGACTAACACAAGAATTGAATTCAGATATAGAAATCAAATTCAAAATCAGAATCAGCATTCCTAGACGCGAGTATTTGAAATTAAAACGTCTTGTGTGCAACCGCGACCTCTGACTTGCACCTTGTTAGCGTGTCGTGAAATTTTTCGTGTTACCAACACTACTTTTCAGTACATAGTTTGATAATTATATTTTTCTTTTTATAATTTAGCTTTACGTCGCATCGACACAGATAGCTCTTATGGCGACGATGGGATAGGAAAGGCCTAGGAGTGGGAAGGAAGCGGCCATGGCCTTAATTAAGGTACAGCCCCAGCATTTGCCTGGTGTGAAAATGGGAAATCACGGAAAACCCTCTTCAGGTCTGCCGACAGTGAGGTTCGAACTTACTATCTCCCGGATGCAAGCTTACAGCTGCGCGACCCTAACCGCACGGCCAAGTTTGATCATTAATAATTATTTGAACAACATGCAGGGTTTCAGATTTATAATGTTTTGTAATGGATTGGTTTGCACTATGTCTGAACCTTAAAGTCCGTTGTAACAAACACACTCTCCTTTGAAGCCTAGTAAGTTAAGAAAAAATCACGCAATAGGATATACTCTTGATTCACCCAGGAAGACAGCTGTGAGTACAATTCTGGATTGAGACAATTATGACTCAAACAGTAGTCTAATTTCACGCTGCTGTACTTAACGGTGTGTGAACACTTTCTACGTTACACTAACAGGCTCTCTGAAGAGAAAATAGCTGCAATTAAAATTCTATTTTAGGCAGTGGTAAGAAACATCCTGCATCAAGTTTCCTTTACATAAAAAGGACAGCTGAACTAAAATACACCCGTGTGTACTTTGCTTTCCTTTTGCGGTTAACGAGGAAGAGAACTGATCAGAAATGGTAAATTTAGGTCATACTTGTTGTGGGCTAAGACTTGCCCACCTGGTACACATCCACTCAAGTAGCAACAGTGGGATCTCATATTGAATCATAGGGTTTGGAGCAGTCATTCTGAATGTGCTCTATCCCAATTCAAAAGGCCAACAAAGCGCGTTTCGGAACAGAAGGTAAAAGGTTCTATTATCCGTAACTTTGATACTAGAAGGGGTAGAATATACAACTATGCCGGACCCACTTTGTCTCCAGGAATTAACCTCGTAGTCACTGCGGGTGCAGAATAAGAATAAGAATTAAAAATAAAATTAATTGTTAGCCAAGTAATCAGATCTTGGCTGAATGATCAGTATTGAGGCTTTTGGTTAAGAGGGTCCATGATTCGATTCCCGGTCCAGTCAGGGATTCTAAACGCGTCTAGTTGATTCCTCTGACTCGGGGACTAGATACTGGGTGTTTGTGTTTGTCCCAACACATTCCTCTTCATATTCACAGGAATTAATCTGGTACTAATTGCAGGTAAATTAGAATATTAATAATAATAATACATTCGGGAGACGATGGGTTCTTAACAAGAAATTGCTATTATTTGATATCCATCCTGACTGTTAATGGTCTTAACAGAGGCCAAGGTGTTCGAATTTTGTGTTGAAATCGAGCTATGTGGAGTTTTACTATTTGAATATTCTCAAGTGTCACCATACTCAGCCAGAATCGAACTGACTACTTCAAAACAGAAGACATAATTAGTCGACTTTGCCATACACTTTTGCAAATAATGAATAAATAGCTTTCCTCAGCTTATACAACTATTTCATGAGGTCACTGGAACCACCCAGAATTATTTTGGTTTCGGTGGGGCGTTCAAGGTCGGATTCCTTTCCCGACGCCAAGTGATTGTGAGATAAAAATATGAACACAGGAACGATGGGAGATTCAAAATTCAGCCATCCAGGTGGGAAGTCAGCTGAGCTAATCACGCACCCACCTCCCCACCTTCCTCGACAAATAGTAAATAAACTTGCAAAATACAGCGGTAACAATGCTTCACATTGTATCCAAAGGAGATTCCTCAACCTGTCACAGGACACACATATGTCAGAATACAGCACGCTCGTCTGTGACTTGAGTGATTTTTTTTTGCTAGGGGCTTTACGTCGCACCGACACAGATAGGTCTTATGGCGACGATGGGATAGGAAAGGCCTAGGAGTTGGAAGGAAACGGCCGTGGCCTTAATTAAGGTACAGCCCCAGCATTTGCCTGGTGTGAGAATGGGAAACCACGGAAAACCATTTTCAGGGCTGCCGATAGTGGGATTCGAACCTACTATCTCCCGGATGCAAGCTCAAAGCCGCGCGCCTCTACACGCACGGCCAACTCGCCCGGTCTCTTGAGTGATTTATAAATGCAAATACTGAGAAAGTTGACACCTAGGTGAATGAAATAATGAGAACAGTCTTGGGAACCATCAAATTTACAACACTGAAATCGCTGTCGGTGCTATAAAAATTCCACCCCCACAGAAAAGAAAAATAGGAAAGGTCCCGGAAGAATCAACAATTGCCCATACAGCAATACTGCAGTCTTCAGAACTCAGAGAGATAAAAATCCAAAAAATATCACAGAAGCTAGGCGAGAAGTTGATGAAATATCACTTCAATGTACAGTGAACACCAAACAAGAATTTACGGCATATCGAGTGAGGCACGCATAATACTAATTGAAGCGAATGACACGCTGTATTCCCCCAAGAACCTACAGGTCCTTCCCGCTAGAGAGAGTTCCTATTCTCTTTAACAAGAAGGAAAAAGGAAACAGCCACATCATTAAAAATGAAAAACAGGAAAGGAATGAAAATCAGGTAATTATTTTCCTTTACTTATCTTAATGTCATGGCAGCTACTGAAAATAATTTCCATTTTCGTTTACACGGACCTGCCATCTTCGAAGAAAATTCTGTGACACGTGTCGTGATTTGTCTTGCACTACTTCACTTATCACCCTCCTAATTTCGTTTTCCAAGGCCTCAGCTATAAATAATTCATTTTCTTTGTTTAAGTCGGATTCTTTTACGTACCACTTTTCAAACAAAGGACGGCCGTTTGGTTTTGATGGTATAGAACGTTGCGGAAATCAATTGTAATACTTCCGCACGTATGTATCATACTATTTCCTTATCTAAATATATATTTCAGCAATAAACATGCGTTGCACTACTTCACTTATCACTCACCTAATTTCGTTTTCCAAGGCCTCAGCTATAAATAATTCATTTTCTTTGTTTAAGTCGGATTCTTTTACGTACCACTTTTCAAACAAAGGACGGCCGTTTGGTTTTGATGGTATAGAACGTTGCGGAAATCAATTGTAATACTTCCGCACGTATGTATCATACTATTTCCTTATCTAAATATATATTTCAGCAATAAACACGCGTTGCTCAATGGCGTACTTAACCACAATGTGTAATCGCTACTGTGTACTTTATAATCACAATGATTGAACGATTAGTTCAACAGCTCTTATCTTTAAACCATTACAGACTGGTTCTAATCATCATCGCCTGGTCTTCCTCTACTTCTCTTATCTTCCATGGTCGAGTCAATGTTGCTCCTGGGTGATCCATTCTCTTCGATCCGTCTCACGCGACCTCACCACCGAAGCTGGTTTAATAAATGAACAGCTTTAACTATTGAGTTCAATCCTAACATAGCTTTTTACTCCTCGTTGCGAGTTCCGTCCTGCTATTGTTCCCACTTGTTTGCACCAGCAATCATTCTCCCTCCTTTCATGCCTGTTTCTTCCAAATTATGAATAAGATAGCCTTAGTTCACTCCGATTTCACTCCCGCATGGCAAAAGAGCTCTGAAAGCAGACCGATGGAAAAGTGAAACTCTCATACAATACAACAACTACAAACTATGTTACATACTATAATTATTAATAGTAACAAAACACTACTATTACTAATAATAATCGTATGAACTAAGCTACCGGTTGCAGGAATTTTAATTTGATGCCAACTGGGTTGCCTTCGGTCACTTTCGGTGTACCGTTTTATTCTACTAGATGTCAGAGTGAAACGGATCTCTGTCGGACGCTCCGTGGCTGAATTTTATTAATTTTGTCTGGTAAACACCATGTTAGTCACCAGATATCTTTTTTTACATGCTGACATCGTGCCATACGGAGTGTCGAATGGATTCTTTTCCGCCTTTCAAAAATCCGACTCCCTCTGTTGGGTTTGAGCCCACAATCTAGGGAACCAGGGCTCGACACTCCACCGCTGACACAAACTAATAATGCAAATATTAAAATGTCACATACTTGTTGTCACAAAACAGCATAAAGTAATGTAGTCGCATTACACAGTCTTCAAATGAAACGCTAGTCTATGATAACCCTGAAAATAATTTAGTGAGATGGTTGGCTTTGCATATTATGGACAAGTTTATGCACAGGTGGGGAATACTATGTCAGGACCACCCTAACACAGTCTCAAACTTGAGAATCAGTTAGTTTGTTTATATATTTAGATCTGATAATGTTTGATACAGAATACGCCGATTCACACAGAAAAGTTGAACCGAAAGCTGACAAGTCATGTAATCTTACTTTTGTTAGGATACGTTCCTGAATTCACTAAGCTCCACCAAACATGTAATGTAAAACAAACGGAACTAAGCCTAAACACGGTTGCAGACTGGCAAATCGAGATTAAGAATGGGTGAGAATTCCGAGAATTGAAGATCGACTCTTGAGAAGACGCGGTGATCGCTCGGTCAGCAAGAGCGAGCTTGAATGTCGAGAATTTCGAAAGGTGAAGACTGACTTGAGAAGTTGTGACCATAGACCAGTCGATCGCGATCGGTGGTTTCAACACCGCTGTTACGGGGTTGATACTGGAGAACACATTGTGGGTGCCGGCTGGTCTCCATTTTCTCCATGTAATAAATCCATTTCTGTTTGTACCTGTCTCGAATTTTCTGGATCCTTGATATTTGTAGATCCTATATTATATTCTCAATTCGGTTCCTTTGATCCTTTGATCACACTCAGGAACTTCATTTCTGTTGCTTCAGTTCTGCCTTCGTCCAGTTTCGCTTCCACGAAGCAAGGTCGATCTAGATGTCACTTTATAAAATATTACCGTTCAAGGCCACGGTCCCTTCCCTCCCAGTCCTATCCCATTGTCACCGTAAGTGCTGTCTGTGCCGGTGCTATGTAAAAAAATAGCAACAAAGAAAAAATCTGGGTTTCCTTCTGAGCGTTCTTAAAATGTCTTGTTAAGTAACCTGGGATACTGGTACGAAATACATTTAACTGAATTATTCCCAAGCTCCACTAACATGTCTGAAAAATCCCTATAATTACAGATAATATGCGGAACGGATACGAAACTGAAATAAGAAGCGATTGTGATATAAAATCCAGAGGAATGCATTCATAGCAGGTGGAGGTACATTTCTCGTCTAAAGCACTGTCACTGCATGTGCTTGAAAGGAGGTTTGCAGTGGTGCCTCAAGAGCGCACTAGCCGCCAATGTCTCTGGGAGGAATGGATGAGCCCACTGGTACACCGGCGTGAAAAGCTGATAATTTTCGTTCGTTCGTAATCTGTTTACCCTCCAGGGTCGGTTTTTCCCTCGGACACAGCGAGGGATCCCACCTCTACCGCCTCAAGGACAGTGTCCTGGAGCTTCAGACTCTGGGTCGGGGATACAACTGGGGAGGATGACAAGTACCTCGCCCAGGTGGCCTCACCTTCTATGCTGAACAGGGACCTTGTGGGGGGATGGGAAGATAGGGAGGGATAGATAAGGCACAGGGAAGGAAGCGGTCGTGGCCTTAAGTTAGGTACCTTCCCGGCATTTGCCTGGAGGAGAAGTGGGAAACCACAGAAAACCACTCCCAGGATGGGTGAGGAGGGAATCGAACCCCCCTCTACCCAGTTGACCTCCCGAGGCTGAGTGGACCCCGTTCCAGCCCTCGTTCCACTTTTCAAATTTCGTGGCAGAGCCGGGAATCGAACCCGGGCCTCTGGGGGTGGCAGCTAATCACACTAACCACTACCCCACAGAGGCGGACGCTGATTTTAGACTGAAAACCTAAAGAACTTGAATACTTGATACTATCTTATTTGCAGTCGTGGAAATATTTCTCTGATTCCAAATTATATGGAAATATTATGGCTCTATTTAGAACAAATGAAGAAATAAGACTTTTAATTCCACTGAAGTATCGCCTACACTTAACATATTTAGTTGATCAAAGCAAAGAAGATACGGATAAGTGGTTCACTTTATTCCTTCCGCTGCATTAAAGGGACATAAAAAGAGCATGGCATGACTCTTTGGGGAGAAAAACAAAGTGTCGAGAAGTAGTAGGCTTACAATATTCACTATCACGGCTTGCTTGCTCGCTTGGATCTCTGAACGGAAGTAACTGGTAGTCACTGTTCTATCTAAGAAAGCCACGTCAGAATGGCTAACTGCAGATATAATACTTATTATTACTACGAGAATATGAAACCTGATGAGCACATTTTTGGCTCAACTCAATGCTGGAGGTGGGAAGCGAGAAATGCGTCTTCGTGACTGGCCACTTTACATTCCTTGCCAGTCATCGTCTGAAGGTGGGTGAGGGCCATTTCACACGTCCAGCACCACTCATGACGTAGGCTATGTGAAAAGTGAAGGGTTTACAATGTGGCTGGGAGCTGGGCTATGGATTAGCTGTCTGTATATTGACTGGTGAAAGAAGAAGAATGTTTTTATAAATAATTTCAGAGGGAAGCTTCTCTCAAAAGTGTTTTTATAAAACTTTTAGCTGAAAATGTCTCGAGCTGGAATCATTCCGATTTCAAGACGAATACGGATGTTTTGAACTGAAAAAGGTAACAACTACATATGGAGTACCAACTTGAAAGAGACAACATTGTGCGTTTGTCTGCTCTATGATAGTCCTCAGATGTGCCTACAGAGGCAACATCTTATTCTTATTCTTCTTCTTCTTCTTCTTATTATTATTATTATTGTTCTTCTTCTTCTTCTTCTTCTTCTTCTTCTTCTTCTTCTGACGCCATCTCCCTTTAACGAAGGTTGGTGATCATCCTGATATTATAGATTTGCGGTTTGCAGCATGCAATACTTCTAGCCACGTGTCATGTGTCCAAAGTACTCCAACTTCTGATTCTTAATCGTCAGCAGAACTTCTGTCTGTGTACTCATACGCTTCAAAACTTCATTATTTGTAATCTTATCAATCCATGGGATACGAAGCATTTGTCGATAGGTCCATATTTGAAATGCCTATAATCCTTTGCACAAGTTCGAAGTGAGTGTCCGTCCTTCTACACCATAGAAGAGTGCTGAAAACACATACCATTGCATCACAATATGGGGAGTCTGAGTCCAATGCAAACTCGTGTCCTAATCCCGAGGTGGTGCAGCTCTTTTTAGGCACACCCCCAATGGAGGTGAAGAGTCCAATGAAGAGGTGTTTATTGGTCAATAACTTCTTCAATTTGTTGGAAGTGTTCCGTGATTGTTCGATTCTAGCAAGGACTTCTTATTATGACTCTCACTGAGAATTTAGAAGACATCCAATGTATCTGTAGGTTTTAACACATCCGATGTTTTCATCAGCTAGTTCTAGGTGTGCGTAAATGTAGTTATTGACTACCATTATTTAGTTCTTTCAGTGTTTACTTTTAGATCATATCTAGTACACGTCACGTGTATCTCATTTAGTAGTTCTTGTAGATATTATATCTATCTAACTAAGCTTTCATTCCTCCTCTGAGGGGGGAGGCGGGCCACCTAGTAGGGAACACCTACTCTCTGGCCAAGAGAGTTGTGGGGGTTAAAGGTGATGTGCTATATGTAGGAGAGGGCAAATAGAGGTGATGGGAATGGGAGATATTATTGGGGGCGTTTTGGTTTTTGTGGATATTCTATATTTTCAGCTAAAATCGCTATGCCGTCTGTGTATCTGATATTAGCGATAAGCCTACATTCTCCATTCAAACAGATTCCGTTATCCGCACGCTCATCAACTGCTTCTTACAAAATCACCTCAGAATAGATATTAAGCAGATGTCTTCTTCTTCTTCTTCTTCTTCTTCTTCTTCTTCTTCTTCTTCTTCTTCTTCTTCTGATAGCGTTCCTTCCACTCTAACTGCAGCTTTATGGTTCCAGTATAAATTAGCGATGTTTCGGATATCTTTTCCATCTAGTTCTATCTTCTGCAGTATCCCCAGTAACTTCTCATATTGTACTTTGTTGTAGGCATTTTCATAATCTATGAAACAAATATATTAAGTCGTATTGACGTCATTTGCATGTATGACAAGGACTTGTATGCAGAATAAAACCTACCTAGTAGTTCCAAGTCCACTTCTGAAACCAAATTGTGTTTCAGAGATCCTCTTTTCGCACTTCCGATAGATACGGGCATGAATAATCTTCAGGAACACTACCAGATCATGGCTCACAAGACTAATAGTCCGGCCCCACGGTGTAGGGGGCAACGCGTTTGCCTGTCACCCGGCGGCTTCGGGTTCGATTCCCGGCCGGGTCAGGGGTTTTTAATTGTAAATGATTAATATCCCGGGACTGTGTGTTTGTGTCGTCCTTAACGTCCCTTTCGTCACATTCAACACCTTAAATCTCCGTTAATTCCATTCTTTGTTTCCGGTATCTGTTTTGCTATCAACATCCCCGTACAATACTTAGAAAAAGCTCTTTTTAAAGATTTTCTTCAAATACACGCAGGTTCATAACATATGGTGCAAGTAGGGGCAAAAGATCTTTCTAGGTCGACCCCCCGAACAAATAGCATTAAAAAGAACAATATTCAAATCGTTTAGTATCGGGGTTCTTGGTAAGGTAAAGCCAGTCTTGACGGATCTGTCCAGTTTGATAGACCGAGATGAACAAGTGTGTTAGGACTTCTAGTACTTGTTCGTCTGGTTCCCCTAGTAACTCCTCATGAACATCATCTGGAAAACTGCTTTTCTACATTTTGCTTGTTTATGATTTTTAGTACCTGTTCTTTTATGATGTCTGGTCCTGTTTCATCTTTATCATTCTGAGGGGATCGGTTTTAGCACTGTTTTAGCAATATCTTCTAAACATTTTCGAAATATCTTCGAACTTTTAACAGACGTTACAGGTGTCACGTTTCTGTTAAAAAAATCTCGTGTCCTCGTATTCCCTCTCTTCACGCAGTCCTCCAAGAGAGGTGAGCTGCATGTACCCCTTTAACTACATACGAGCTCTCCTGCCATTCTTAAGCCTCTGGCGATACCAGAAATCCAACCTGGGCCTCTGAGGATGGCAGCTGATAGTGATAACCGTGAAGCTACGGAGGCGGACAAAATCGTGTCCTCATCCACAGGCGGTGCAGCTCTTTTAAGGTACGCCCCCAATGTAGGTGGCTGTATGTACTGCACCCGTCCCTACGCCTAATTGCTCCGGCATGATATCTACAGGGCGTTAACGGGTTGGAATAAAACAAATAGGCGCTTAACTAGACTAAACTTAAAGGCCTACAGGGTAGGAGACGGATCATACCTAATTACAATGAGAACACATTCGGGTTGAAGTTTAGGTTAATACAAGTGGTTTATTAGGCCTTAATGATGATGATGGTAATGACGCATTTATATACAAATGAATTACATGGATTATTATCAATTGTTGTTGTTTGTTATCGACTTTTAGTCGTATGTGATGGATCCGAGTATTATCTATCGCAGAGCGATCCATTATGACGAGATTCGAACGGGAAAACACTTATCATAGACACTGAGGCTATGTGACATCATTGATCAATAGGATTAACATGCATGCAACGAATCTGAGCAATCCCTATACTAAACACACAACTATTCCCCAACGAAATGCCAAGAACGAACTCATAAAAATGTGGAACAAACGCCCGGGTTTGAACCTACCCTCACTTGTATACAATTCACCACCCCGATGGTCAACACCATCGGCAACTCAATTATAATCACAACAAGATACATAAACCCTTAAAGAACACAAATTATATACAGTAAACACGTGAGACATCCAGCCTTCGGTTGAGCATTGGGGTACCAATGCCGCTGTCGGGAACTGAACTAACACCCCTTGGGATGGAAGTGGGACTCTGAAAACCCTAAGCTAGATTATACTCAAGTGTGTAATGACAGTAAGCTGACAAGTACTGGTAACAATCGCCGTGTCATTTATTAGCGACTACATCATTCTGGCGTGTTGAATATTTCATTATTGGGCGATTCTTCCGCCCTCATTCTCTTCAACTCAAGGCTCCCCCTTACACGAGCGAAAGAGCATACAAAAAAAACAACACTTCTCCTCACTAGGTCAACTGCCCCAGCCCCTTTTGCACGGCGGGTGGTCAGTGGCCTCGGCCTTCACAGGCATAACGCCCTTTCTTAACAAAACACCCCATCTCGGGGATCGTTCACTAATAAACTGAACTTCATTGTTCATTAAACAAAATTACATCGGCTCTCAATACTTCACTTCAATTCAACACACACATTCGTTTACAATATCATGATCCCGCGACGCGACACCGGTTTCTATGATACCAATACTTGCATGATTACCATAACTACAATTTATTATTATTATTATTATTATTATTATTATTATTATTATTATTATTATTATTATTATTATTATTATTATTGGGTTCATCATTACACCATCTCCCTACACGACTTACCTGGAAATTAGACCATACTGCATGATCATAATTAACTTCCTCGTAATAACGGTGTAATTAATCCATATCTAAATCGTGGTTTCTGATAAATCATCACGCGGTAATACAATTATGAATTAAATATTCCTCAATTTGCACTTAAATTGTGATAAGCCTGCCAATTAAAATCGTACACTTCCTATCTAAATATATGTCAGTGGAGGCCTGGGTGTCAGTTCCGAAGTCACATCTCGTAGTTCTGGGTGCTCACGGAATAAAATTACACTATTTACCAGCCATGCATTATCATCACTGGACTAACTACAACCTAACTTGAATTACTCTGAATTACTAACAATTAGTCTCCTGACGCATCAATAATTACAAGTTTCCCCAAATAAAATGATTAAGTCAATCTACTACTGCATGCAAACTCATCGTATTACCCCTTTATTTACAATTGATTGCTCAGACGTGTTACTAACTAAATAAAGTAAATAGAAGCTACGTGTATCATGGTAGCACATCTACATTACTGAAGTTACAATCTTTAACATTATAGCGTCAGGTAATGATAACTGTTCCCCGCCCAATCTGATTTCGTCATATTAATTATGATTTATACTCATCTCCATCTCGATGACCCGTTGTCAGCTCAGGGAGTCCATGGCTGGTTTAGTGCTGATCCATAGGCACCAAAGCAGTTACTGGAGGCACCATTCTTCTTTCCAACCGGGAGTCCATTGTTCTAAGTTGACGAAACCGCTGGCAGTATTCCTGAGGCACACAACACGTCACTATTTATTCCAAGATTTGTGTAGTTACATTCAGTGTGAACGTCCAGCCACGATATCGGACCTCACTCCGCAATCCACGATTCAGTATCGGATTCCGCGTACCTTTGTTACTACTCGACACAGTAGCGCCGTAGTAATAATAATAATAATAATATTATTACAAATTATATTTAATGTTCGCGACACGTCCCTGATCTTTAAAGTTTAGACACTAGCATCACGTCTATCCAATCTCTGCAATATTTACGCACAGTACGCGATTTCACTTGTAAATTAAATTGAAATTCACTCAAACAAAAGATCGCTGGAAGCTCGACGGCACGAAGCTTCGCCGTCCGTAAGCCACAAATCCCGACTGACTCTTCTCCCTTTCTGCAGTAGTTTTTACTAGGGAGCGATACCCCTTCCACTAATTTGTGTAGCGCCTATTCCCGGCGTACTCGAGGTAAAATAGTGCGGATGGTCGGTGACCAGTATCTAGTTGGTGCGATTGAGACATAACCACTCAATTATCCTTCGGTGAATCTCTTTAAATTAATTAAAATATGTTCTGCTTCCCCTACCACACGGGGTGAAGTCCCTCCGTCGAGGACGTGTCATGAGACTAACCAGATGGCCCCAGTACTTTTCCACGCAGAAACAACACAGTATTCTTTCTTCTGCTGAAAGTTATCACGGAAGAGGACATTAAACACTCTAAATAAATGTCCCAGTAACATTTATCCCTTTTAAATCGGGAGATGAGCCCTTAATTCGAGTTTTATTAATTTTCTATCTCGTAGGTAATTCAGTTGGCCAGTCCGATTCCAAGATGGCTCCTATATTCCGTTTCGAAAAAGTTAGTTTCCCCTCATTCTGTGAGCCTTGAGGAGGGATGTCTTCTCTCGAGTGATGTCACAGGGAATCCCCATTCGTAACCCCTCCCGGGTCTAAGTTGGCTTGGCTTCATCTACGGGGCCCCCGCTACACAAAGGATAATACTGCGCAATAAGTCGCAGACAAAGAAATCTCGCAGAATAATTTTGAAATACACAATTTATCTATCTCAATGGTATGAATATTAATTAGTTTCGGTATGACCTCTACTAATGATATGTATATTAATCATTTTCAGCGTTCTTTCCTTTTAATAGCATTGCGTGCGTAATTATGGAGATCGATATCAACCAAAGGTCCTTGGATCATGCCCCTGTCGGGTTCATATTCCCCTCTCCCCGAGAAGAAATGGGTACAGGCACTGGACACATTTCGTCGCTAAATATTCAATTGTCAATATCGATTCACAACTGTTTCCAAACCTTTGCTTTCTGGCGAAGTTCCTGGTTCTCTCTTTCTAAATAATATGCTATCTGACGCAATGCTTCTCTGTAGTTCTCCAGGTACTGACATTCTGGACATTCTTCATCCCCAAGATCTCTCTGTGAAAACAAATTCTCCAAATAATTGACTTCTTCGGCTTCCTCATTTGGTCCCGACTCTTCATCTGACACGTCACGTCGATCTTCTTCTCCGTCTTCCTCATCGTCTTCTTCTTCCGTTGCTCCAGGTTCTTCAGCGTTGTCCACGTCTTCTAAGTTGCCTCCGGACGTATGGTACACCTTCAGATTTGCCGTCACGTTCGGGTAATTAATGTAATTCATCAGTTATGCCTGGGTGATAATATTTACAAATATTTACATACATAAGATGTCCGTCGATAAGTTAGGTCTGCCTTCATTAAGCCACAGAACATCCTCCAGGATCCTCTGTAATCTCATCGGTAGCTTTTGGTTTCCAGCTGCTTGAGTCCCCATGTGCTACGAACTCAAGACTTCCACTTCTTCTTGTCAATTGCAACATTGCAAAGTGCTGGTTCTTCTTGCTTTCTCGCTTACGTTTCAATTGCTCTACGTAGCGTTTGGGTTTCAGAACTCGTCCATCTCTCATCTCGTTTCTCCAATTCACGTGCTGTAGCTTCGAACCTCTGGTATCCCGACGTCTTCTTCTTAAACATGTCCCTCTTTGACTGGGAAGCCATCCATACTTAATTCGGCGCTGCTTGTTGCGTTGTCGTCTCTTGTATCGGCTCGACGATCTCTTCCTTTCTGCTCCGTCCTCGGCTTTCATCTCGTCTTGCATATTCTCCATTTTTCCCTTGACGCTCCTAATTCCGTCATTTACGTGGACATTGTCTCGCGTGATACTGGTCTCAACCTGATCATGCCGCTCAACTATTCCCTCGACTTTCCTTTCATTCACTGCCTCTATCTCTGTTCGTTTTTCTTCTGCCTTATCCTCAAGATTTGTAATCTTATCCTCAGAGTCATTTGTACTGTTCATCACTTCACTACTCTCTGGACTATTCTGATCTATTTGCACTTTCGATTTAACTCCGAACCCTTTTAACCTGTCCTGTCTCAGTTCCTCTGTGAGCCTTCTTATCCCACTACTTGCTTCCCTCATATCTGCAAACTGTCGCTCCATTACCCCCGTCAGACTGTTCCTAAGCTGCACCCGGTTCTCTTCCATTATCTCCTTCATCTCGGCACGGAACTTCTTAAAATCGTCCTTCATTTCCTCCCGATGCGCCTTTAATTCGTCCTTCACAGCGTCCTTCATCTCCCTAATCTGCGCACTATTCTCCTCCATCTTATTTTCAAGTGCCTTAAAGGCGTCCATCAAAGCCCGCATGGCTTCACTATCCATGTCGCTATCCTTTGAGAGGACAGGACCCCCCTCGCTAACGTCGGCGTCAACAAACCACAACAATATATAATTATTATTTATTTTGAAAGAAAGGATTCCTCTATCCAAACTTTACGTTTTTCCAGCTTCAAATAATCTTTACTTTAATCATCATTGCAAATTAAGCCTCAAAAACGGCTATCATTGAAGCTGCCTAACCGCCTAACATCATTAAGGTTCATGAAATTTATATAAGAAGGCAACGGGAAATTTCCGAAAATGATTATAATATTAGCCCTCAAATTCAGTTAATACAGTTGCCGGTTGACCTGTAATTCTAAAATCGGGCTCGATTTTAAATACCAACACATGTGGTATAGTGCCAGTAAATCAACCCATGCCCTCAGCATTGAGGTCCTTCAAACACACAAAGTCATCAGAATCTCAAACTGAACCCATGAAATCAACCTACTGCCACTCGAAAAAGAAAAGTAGGCGTGAGGTTACCTCTTCTCATCCACGGTTATACTAACGTAAAATATATTTCCTAATAGCAGGTTGTTTGGTGAAGAAACACGCACCACTGGCTGATATCCGTGAATAAATAGGCACTAAGAAAAAGCCACTATTCACTTCAAACCTCACTTATGGGAAATTCATTTTATAGTTTCCCGGGATTCGAACTAATCCCCTTGAATTTTGGATACGCCCCTGCTTACGCGAATGTCATGGCTCTGCCCATATCATTGGACCATGACTGTGTTCTCATTCATAAAACGATTTAATATTGACATCAAGGTATCACTTATTCAACTATAATGAACTGGGCCTCGCGTGGAAATGTCAGAAGCAGACATGGGTTACCAAAATAATCGTGCCCACTCCTGGAAGCCGCACAAGTATGCCTTGCCTAATACACAACACAACACGCCCCTATCTTTGCATTAATGGTATGCAATAGGTGGGATAATTATGCGCCTATTAAACATCAAAATACGCCTATTAAACCGTAGAATATGTCCCACCTTGGGCCGTATTTATATAGCCAGACATTGGATGTCATTCTATATGGCGCTAAATTTCCTAAATCTGGGTAGCCCTTATTTACGGACATATCGAGCCCCCACAGTTCACTTACGCCCCCTTTTCGCACCACATTGGACTGATATTTTAGTATGGTGCGCAACGTGTAAATGTCGGGTAATATAAATATACGCGCCTATTTAACATTAGAACACGTCCCACATTGGGCCGCCATTTTAGTATGCACCCGTCCCTACGCCTAATTGCTCCGGCATGATATCTACAGGGCGTTAACGGGTTGGAATAAAACAAATAGGCGCTTAACTAGACTAAACTTAAAGGCCTACAGGGTAGGAGACGGATCATACCTAATTACAATGAGAACACATTCGGGTTGAAGTTTAGGATAATACAAGTGGTTTATTAGGCCTTAATGATGATGATGGTAATGACGCATTTATATACAAATGAAGTACATGGATTATTATCAATTGTTGTTGTTTGTTATCGACTTTTAGTCGTAAGTGATGGATCCGAGTATTATCTATCGCAGAGCGATCCATTATGACGAGATTCGAACGGGAAAACACTTATCATAGACACTGAGGCTATGTGACATCATTGATCAATAGGATTAACATGCATGCAACGAATCTGAGCAATCCCTATACTAAACACACAACTATTCCCCAACGAAGTGCCAAGAACGAACTCATAAAAATGTGGAACAAACGCCCGGGTTTGAACCTACCCTCACTTGTATACAATTCACCACCCCGATGGTCAACACCATCGGCAACTCAATTATAATCACAACAAGATACATAAACCCTTAAAGAACACAAATTATATACAGTAAACACGTGAGACATCCAGCCTTCGGTTGAGCATTGGGGTACCAATGCCGCTGTCGGGAACTGAACTAACACCCCTTGGGATGGAAGTGGGACTCTGAAAACCCTAAGCTAGATTATACTCAAGTGTGTAATGACAGTAAGCTGACAAGTACTGGTAACAATCGCCGTGTCATTTATTAGCGACTACATCATTCTGGCGTGTTGAATATTTCATTATTGGGCGATTCTTCCGCCCTCATTCTCTTCAACTCAAGGCTCCCCCTTACACGAGCGAAAGAGCATACAAAAAAAACAACACTTCTCCTCACTAGGTCAACTGCCCCAGCCCCTTTTGCACGGCGGGTGGTCAGTGGCCTCGGCCTTCACAGGCATAACGCCCTTTCTTAACAAAACACCCCATCTCGGGGATCGTTCACTAATAAACTGAACTTCATTGTTCATTAAACAAAATTACATCGGCTCTCAATACTTCACTTCAATTCAACCCACACATTCGTTTACAATATCATGATCCCGCGACGCGACACCGGTTTCTATGATACCAATACTTGCATGATTACCATAACTACAATTTATTATTATTATTATTATTATTATTATTATTATTATTATTATTATTATTATTATTATTATTATTGGGTTCATCATTACACCATCTCCCTACACGACTTACCTGGAAATTAGACCATACTGCATGATCATAATTAACTTCCTCGTAATAACGGTGTAATTAATCCATATCTAAATCGTGGTTTCTGATAAATCATCACGCGGTAATACAATTATGAATTAAATATTCCTCAATTTGCACTTAAATTGTGATAAGCCTGCCAATTAAAATCGTACACTTCCTATCTAAATATATGTCAGTGGAGGCCTGGGTGTCAGTTCCGAAGTCACATCTCGTAGTTCTGGGTGCTCACGGAATAAAATTACACTATTTACCAGCCATGCATTATCATCACTGGACTAACTACAACCTAACTTGAATTACTCTGAATTACTATAGTCCATCTTCGTAGTAAGCGTCTTTCTGGACGACCGGAGGTGTGGCCTAGCCTCGTGTGCGAGGAACTATGGGAGCGTTCGCGCTGGTGGTGGGGGAAGAACTTGAACCTTTCCTCCAGCTGACACAGTCGAGTTCAGGCAGCGGACGTAGCCCTGGGAACTGACTGAAATAGTGTGGAAAGCTTAGGCGCGATACGTTCCCGGGTCGGTGTGGTCATTATGCAATGGCTCATCGGTGTACATACATCACACTAACTCAAAGGTGTAGGAATTACTTAATATGATAAACTAGTGAAAATAAAATAGTACCGTACATTGTACAAATCGAGTCTTATCTTTCGATTGTCTGCCTTAAAACCTTGTCAATTAACTACACAGGCCTTTGAGCATAACATTCTAAAATTTCAGTTCTATTCCAGTACGGAAATACTTCGTAACGTTCGTCGTAAATGTTGGTGACGTCAAGAAATCAGAGGGTCATGCCTAAAAGAATTCATATCGGATGATGCTTTCGACACAATTGAAATAAAACTCAGTGTATAGTAAAAGTGGAGGTGAATATTTTGGCACTCTGTAGCCTTTAATTTATTCTTATACATTCTTATTATACATTCTTACGAATATGAAATCTGTTATATAAAATTGAAAGGTTTGAACCATTTGATAGAAAATCAATTGAACATAAGACAGTAACTTGCAACTGGTAATACTGCGAATAAAGGAAGTTCGTTTGAAACTGTACTGTACTGTATACCAAGGAAAGGCGCATCGGTACGCGCTATCAGTTCATCAATCGCCTAACGAATAGGAGGAAGTTGTTTCCACTGACAGCCTGGAGATATAATCTACTTAACGTGATTTCTAGTGAAATACGTATAAAAGAGATTAATTAATGCAAATTTGTCGCGAAAATGAAGAGAAGAAGCATTAGCAGAAATACTTCAGCTACTTTCATAATAACATTAACAATGTCTACTTTTCTTGTCCATCAGAAGAAATATAATAATATATAATACTCTTGAATAACCTGCTATTGTTATGACTGAGAGAACAGGTCTCCTACAGCAACAGCAGCAACAAAAACAACGAAAACAGCAACAAAATGCTCCGGAACAATAGACAATATAAATCTGTCTCATAAAATCAGAGCAAAAATATTATCGGACTTCTTACGTGTTCTATGATCACGTTTGTTTAATATTCGGAGTTCAGGGATCGTATTTACAAATTATTCAGAATAATCTTCACTCTCGTCTGAATCAGTGTCATCTGAAGTTTCACCGAGGTTGATGTCGGACTGGTCTAATTCTAATTCCTTATGCATGGTGTTGTCACGCTCCCAGTATTCCTGCTCAGTGTCTTTTACGTGGTCGCAACATTTTTTCCGTTTGTCTTGCGAATACTGTGCAAGCAATATCCGCAAAGAGCTTCCTTTTTGTCGAGTGTGTCTGCTGTCAAGTCACGAGTGATCTATAAGACAGAGAAATATTTCGTACAGAATAAGCATTTTTATTTATACTGGGAATAGGAGCGCCTCATTTATGAACAGTGAAGGCATTAGAGATGCTATGGCACACATTTTTATGCTAAAAAACTAATTATGCTGTATTACTATTAATTGAGATATATTCTTTTTTTTGCTAGGGGCTTTACGTCGCACCGACAGATAGGTCTTATGGCGACGATGGGATAGGAAAGGCCTAGGAGTTGGAAGGAAGCGGCCGTGGCATTAATTAAGGTACAGCCCCAGCATTTGCCTGGTGTGAAAATGGGAAACCACGGAAAACCATCTTCAGGGCTGCCGATAGTGGGATTCGAACCTACTATCTCCCGGATGCAAGCTCACAGCCACGGGCCTCTACGCGCACGGCCAACTCGCCCGGTGAGATATATTCTTATCACGGACCTCTCCTTTGATATCTCCCCAAACCGACTCGGTGTGATTGAGATCTGGATGATATGTTTCATATGTTCACTCATGGTATAAACACTTTCACGTGCCTAGCCTCGCAGTGGTCTCCCAGATTTAGAAGAGGACCTAGAAGCCATGCTCGTCACTTCAGTAATTTCAACTTAGCCCGCACGTAACAACACGCGCCGCTTGAGAGACGTTTTCACTTCAGCGCTAGCCTGGCGACTGGACCTGCTGTAGGAGTGGGGGGACGATAGCTCCCACCACTGCATGCGCAACTATTTCTCGCGCAGGACGCTTTCAACCAAAACGGACTATAACAATTAGTCTCCTGACGCATCAATAATTACAAGTTTCCCCAAATAAAATGATTAAGTCAATCTACTACTGCATGCAAACTCATCGTATTACCCCTTTATTTACAATTGATTGCTCAGACGTGTTACTAACTAAATAAAGTAAATAGAAGCTACGTGTATCATGGTAGCACATCTACATTACTGAAGTTACAATCTTTAACATTATAGCGTCAGGTAATGATAACTGTTCCCCGCCCAATCTGATTTCGTCATATTAATTATGATTTATACTCATCTCCATCTCGATGACCCGTTGTCAGCTCAGGGAGTCCATGGCTGGTTTAGTGCTGATCCATAGGCACCAAAGCAGTTACTGGAGGCACCATTCTTCTTTCCAACCGGGAGTCCATTGTTCTAAGTTGACGAAACCGCTGGCAGTATTCCTGAGGCACACAACACGTCACTATTTATTCCAAGATTTGTGTAGTTACATTCAGTGTGAACGTCCAGCCACGATATCGGACCTCACTCCGCAATCCACGATTCAGTATCGGATTCCGCGTACCTTTGTTACTACTCGACACAGTAGCGCCGTAGTAATAATAATAATAATAATATTATTACAAATTATATTTAATGTTCGCGACACGTCCCTGATCTTTAAAGTTTAGACACTAGCATCACGTCTATCCAATCTCTGCAATATTTACGCACAGTACGCGATTTCACTTGTAAATTAAATTGAAATTCACTCAAACAAAAGATCGCTGGAAGCTCGACGGCACGAAGCTTCGCCGTCCGTAAGCCACAAATCCCGACTGACTCTTCTCCCTTTCTGCAGTAGTTTTTACTAGGGAGCGATACCCCTTCCACTAATTTGTGTAGCGCCTATTCCCGGCGTACTCGAGGTAAAATAGTGCGGATGGTCGGTGACCAGTATCTAGTTGGTGCGATTGAGACATAACCACTCAATTATCCTTCGGTGAATCTCTTTAAATTAATTAAAATATGTTCTGCTTCCCCTACCACACGGGGTGAAGTCCCTCCGTCGAGGACGTGTCATGAGACTAACCAGATGGCCCCAGTACTTTTCCACGCAGAAACAACACAGTATTCTTTCTTCTGCTGAAAGTTATCACGGAAGAGGACATTAAACACTCTAAATAAATGTCCCAGTAACATTTATCCCTTTTAAATCGGGAGATGAGCCCTTAATTCGAGTTTTATTAATTTTCTATCTCGTAGGTAATTCAGTTGGCCAGTCCGATTCCAAGATGGCTCCTATATTCCGTTTCGAAAAAGTTAGTTTCCCCTCATTCTGTGAGCCTTGAGGAGGGATGTCTTCTCTCGAGTGATGTCACAGGGAATCCCCATTCGTAACCCCTCCCGGGTCTAAGTTGGCTTGGCTTCATCTACGGGGCCCCCGCTACACAAAGGATAATACTGCGCAATAAGTCGCAGACAAAGAAATCTCGCAGAATAATTTTGAAATACACAATTTATCTATCTCAATGGTATGAATATTAATTAGTTTCGGTATGACCTCTACTAATGATATGTATATTAATCATTTTCAGCGTTCTTTCCTTTTAATAGCATTGCGTGCGTAATTATGGAGATCGATATCAACCAAAGGTCCTTGGATCATGCCCCTGTCGGGTTCAGTACCCATTTAACCACATAGCAGTCCTCCTGCCATCCTTAAATTTCCTTCCAGTATTCGGGAGATAGTAGGTTCGAACCCCACTGTCGGCAGCCCTGAAAATGGTTTTCCGTGGTTTCCCATTTTAACACCAGGCAAATGCTGGGGCTGTACCTTAATTAAGACCACGGCCGCTTCCTTCCCACTCCTGGCCCTTCCCTGTCCCTTCCCTGTCCCATCGTCGCCATCTGTGTCGGTGCGACGTAAAAAAAAAAAAATAAAAAAAAAAAAAACCTGTCAGTACCAGAAATCGAAACCGGGCTCCAAAGGACGGCTCTTAATAGTGCTGACCATTACACTATGGAGGCGGACAATGTTTTTATTGAAACTCTTCGAGTTCATGACATTGATTATTAAGCCATTGTTCTTTTGCTCGTGAATCTTGCGACAAAATTCCTTAAATCTTCGTTAACTTCAGTCTTTGTTTCCGGTATCTGTTTTTCTATCAACATCCCCGTACAATGCTTAGAAATAGCTGTTTTAAAAAATTTTCTTCAAGCTTATCTTGAAATTTGCTATCACAGGATTGTGATTGAAACCTATGTCAGCATCCGAATATGTCTTTATTGAAATAATAGTATTCCTGAACTTTAGAAAAATAATGACTGAGTATACTAAATGTGGTTCAGATTGGTGAATCGATATGGATTTGTATAAGGAACAGACAGGCAGACAGACAGACAGACAGACAGACAGACAGACAGACAGACAGACAGACATTCTGCTTTAGGCCTATACATAATAGATTTTATAGAATTCTTAGATTTGTCTATACTAGTTATTGTTTTCAAATTAATTGTTGGATTGTTATATATGGTACTGCACATGAATATCAGAGAGTAATACCATATTTTGTGTAATTTGTTGATCTGATTTGGAAGTTTTGAGTGTGTCTAATAGTATGATGAATATTAGAGGCATAGCCCAAAACATTTTCAGAACAACCTGCATAAACATGTAGCCTATATAACTGTTCTCTCTGACGGGCAGCCTTGCTAGCAGGGTTTACGTAGTCGCTTTATCTCCTACCATTGCATGCTTTTTACCATAGATATGCGAGAACGTGAGACCTGTCAACGGTACTTTTGCGTGCAGTCAGCCTCTGGCATGCAGCTACCTGGGAGAAATGTTCGCTCGCTTACAGCAAAATGTTTCGCGTACTCTTGTTTCAAGTTTACCTTCCTCAATTGATGTTATATCCAGAAGTTCCGTACTGGTAAACATTTCTTGACAACAATTGGCTTTACGTCGCACTGACACCGACAGGTCTTACGGCGACGATGGGAGAGGAAAGGCCTGGGAGTTGGAAGGAGGCGGCCGTGACCTTAATGAAGGTACAGCCCCAGCATTTGCCTGGTGTGAAAATGGGAAACGACGGAAAACCATCTTCAGGGCTGCCGACAGTGGGGTTCAAATCCACTAGCTCTCGGATGCAAGCTCACAGCTGCACGGCCCTAACCGCACGGCCAACTCACCCGGTAAAAAGTGTCTACCTTTCCGTCTGTTGCTTCTGTATATGATATTGATCAGTTGTCACAGTGAATGTATTTTGAGAAATGAGATGAAAATGTTACAATACGTAAGGAACATAGGAAACTCCTAAAATATATCAGTCTATTCACGGTAAAGAGAAGTTTACTATCCACAATATCGTACGTTTGAAAACGCTGTTTTTAACATTTCTAATTAAATATCGGGTATCTTCTCTGAAAATACAGTCTTCTTCTTACTGGCTTTTCTCCCTGACTTATTGGGGCTGGACCTTGATCAGCTTGATCTGGATTTGGCCCAGTTTTACGGTCGGATGCCCTTTCTGTCACCAAACGTATTTGCAGGATGTATACTGTATTTATGTGGTGGTCGGCAGTGTGATGTGTTGTGTGTAAATAAACGATATCGAGATGAACAAAAATAACCAGTCCTCGAACCAGCGAGTGGCTATCACCTTGCACTCGGGAGGTCGTGAATTTGAACTCCACTGTCGGGAAACCTGAATATGGTTTTCTGTGGTTTCCCATTTTCATACCAGACACATTCTGCGGCTGTGCCGTAATTAAGACCACGGTCACTTCTTTCCCAGTTCTGTCGTCGCTATGAATCCTGTGCTGATGCGACACAAAACAAATAGCAAAGAAAAAATTCAACCACCGGTCCTACAATCGAACACGAGGTCCTCATCACCGAAGGACTGCACGCTGACCATTCAGCCAAAGAGGCTGATCTTATAAACTGCACTATCTGGAAGTCTGTGTTATGTACCCAACGGATCGACTGAAGAACCAGAATTCTGAGGTTGTAGCCAACCATCCAACAACGGTGTATCAAAGAGACCTAGGGTAGCCAACATATTTTTACTCCAAGCGCAAGTACAACATTCTTAAGCAGCATAACATAGGAACTGTGCACCTCGCACTAAAACGAAATATTTATTATGTTTCACCAAGGACAACCCGTCTCTCTGGTCAAGTACATAAATCCCCTATGGCTATGACTCTATATTAATTTTATTATTTTTATTTATTTAATACGTTTACCCTCCAGGGTTGTTTTTTCCCCCGAACTCAGCGAGGAATCCCACCTCTACCGCCTCATGGGCAGTGTACTGGGTCGTGAGACACTTGGTCGCGGGCGTACAACTGGGGAGACGAGTACCTTGCCCAGGAGGCCTCACCTACTGTGCTGAATGGGGGCCTTGTGGGGGCGATGGGAAGATTGGAAGAGATAGGCAAGGAACAGGGAAGGAAGCGGCCGTGGCCTTAAGTTAGGTACCATTCCGGCATTCGCCTGGAGGAGAAGTGGGAAACGAGGGGGAAACCACTTCGAGGATGGCTGAGGAGGGAATTGAATCCCCATCTTCTCAGTTGTCCTCCTGAGGATGAGTGGACCACGTTCCAGTCCTCGTACCACTTTCCAAATTTCGTGGCAGAGCCGGGAATTGAACCCGAGCCTCCGGGGTGGCAACTAGTCACACTAACCATTATACCACAGTGACGGACGACTCTATATTAGTGAGATAAAATTAAAGAGACTCCTCGGAACAAGAAGCAGAAACACATATCAGATATATGAAACATGGAGAAACGAAAAATTTGACCGTGATGGATCACTGTCAGATATTCAAGCATTCCATGTTATTTGACAGGTCCAAAATTCTAGCCAACACAGTTCTTCCACAGGATAGTCAGAGGAGCAATGCGTATATAAAACACACTAAACATTTCAACTGAAAATATACTACAATTTTTCCTTGAAGAAATCACTGTCCTTCAATTTTTTAAATAACCGTTGCACTCCGAATGCACAGTTTGATGCCTTCGTGAGCAGTTCAGCAATGTAAAGTTTATCGATCACTTTCATCATCATCATCATCATCATCATCATATTATTATTATTATTATTATTATTATTTCAGGGACCCAAATAATAAAGATATTTGGATGAAGAGAAAGAAATTAAGACCTCTACCACAATATCCAGAAAATTACAGAGAATTAAAAGACGAAGATTATAAATTTTTGTCATCTGTACAGAATGAACAACGGCAGGCTAACTAAGATTTTTGATTACATCTCCAAATTAAAACACACCACCGGTTGGCTGGAAGAGATACGATGGGATCTATAAAGATTGAAGATCACAGATTATATCATAACTAACAGAGAGAACTTACGGCGATAGATAATTTCCGCGAATTTTTCGCTTTTGCATATTCGACGTAAAACTCGGAGAGTGTTATCGGAGGAACAGACGCAGGTGATCAGCCATCGTCTGAAGAAATTCTGGGAAGAAGAGTAAAGGAAATATTCTGAATCATAGTTTAAGGTGATTAATGAGCAGGATCCGTGCGTCCTACTCGGAGACCTCGGGTTCGATTCCCAGCTGGTCCAAGAGTTTGAATTTTGTAGGACGTGGTGGAACGGTGATCACTTAGCCTTGTGAAACGTGCTGGCTGATAAGAGAGGTGACGGACCCGGTGGTGTAAGTTAAGCAATACGGCTGAAAATATCGTCATTGCGACCAGGTTACATTTTAATATCTGCAGGTCATATAACTGAGCAGCTGTCATCTTAACAAGGACCTTAAGTACCTATATGCGCCTTTGAATTATACCTTCTGGTTGTTACTATTATAATTATTATTATTTTTTTTTTTTTGCCATTTGCTTTACGTCGCACTGACACAGATAGGTCTTATGGCGACGATGGGATAGGAAAGGCCTAGGAGTTGGAAGGAAGCGGCCGTGGCCTTAATTATGGTACAACCCCGGCTATAATTATTTAGCTGATTTCTTTGACTGTTACAGACTAGTGCAGCCCTTATAATATAGACACTCCGTTGAATGTCGGCGGCGCGCGGCGTCTGCCTGTGTGTCGGTGTAGTATGTGTTTATGTGAGTTACAGGACTATTTGAAACAGAGCAAACGCTTAACCCTCGACACACCAGTATTAATCATATGTGGTTAAATTCCACGTCGGCTAGGTATCGAACCCCGAACCCTACAATGCGAAGACCAGAACTATGACTATTCAGCCAAAGAAGTAACTTACTTATTTTTATCAATCGTTATCTATTAAAGCATATAAACTTGACCTATGATTATTTATCGAGCATTCTCACGGTTTCCCTGTGTACTTGTTATCTCTGTTTCATCGGCTAATGGCGCCAGTGCGACTAGACGTGTTAATCGTGTGAATGTGTTTACATGTAGCAGTCAGCGCAGAGCGCATCTCGTTTGCACGTGAATCCCTTACCATGCGTAACACACAGGTTGTTGCCAGGAGGTTCAGACAATGTTAAGTCAAAAACTACAAAACAAATAATGTGATATGAGCAAGATTTAATTTTGATTAATACCTAACGACTTTCATTGATAGACTGCCAACAGGAAGGCAATGGATTCAACTCCAAGCTCTGCCATAAATTGTGAAAAAAATTAACCAATAGTGCTAATTGATTTAAAATCTGGTATCATAACGAGCTTAAATCAAAATCACAACTTCATGAAAAAATAATATTTGAATGTTAATTTATATACTTTTTAACTTTCACTACCGTATTAATCAAACGTATTCACATATTTTAAAATTCTAATTGTGGATACCCTTAAGCATTAAATGCATACTTCTTGATATTGACACTGAAAATAAGTTTTATAGCGGGGCTGGCCACAACGAGGCTCGCGAGCCGCATGCGGCTCTTGAGTCAGTCTCGTGCGACTCTTGACACCAAGCTTAAAATTAATTTATATAATTAATGGAAACTAACAACATCTCGCGGCCGGCGGCAGTCAGTAGCAGCGATGTGCGGCGTAACGTTATTTAATGATTTGAGATCAATTAAACCTTCATTTTCAACCCTGGAAAATCCTTCTGCTGTTGATGTTGTGGGCGATGGCTGTCCTGTTTCATCACAAATAAGAAATGATACAGCAGCTGTAGAGTTGGAGCTACTAGAAATGCAAGAGGACGAAGGAGTAAAAGGTCTCAAACGAAGTGGCATTTCTACCATAGACTTTTGGAAGAATGCTCCAGAAGAAAAATACCCACTGACAAAAGAGTGTGCTAAGAGACTTATCTCAATCTTTGGGACTACATGTGTGTGAATCACTGTACTCAACGCTTACATTCATTAAATCTAAATATCGATCTTAACTTTAGTTAACTTGTGCGAACTGGGCTTACCAATTATCAGCCAGATTTCAAAAAACTAACAGCATAAATGAACACTCAAAAAAGCACTTCTCAAAAGTAAAATTTCATTCCTTGATGTGTACCTGAATAATAATGTTCTGTGTAGTGTAGAAAATAAAGGTCCCTTCATTTGTTATAAAACGAAAAACGTCTCTTCATTTTATAAATCATTTTCTAAACATGCTCCCAGTTTTGTCTCCTAAATTTGCGGCTCCCAAAATTAAGGTTAATGGCCACCCCTGTTTTATAGTATGGAAAACAGATTCATAAATTTCATGCCGGCAGTTTAAAGAGCATTTTCTGCATTTTCTATAGGCTACATACTACATCATAGATGAACATTCGTTGAACAATTACCGAGCAAGTTGCTGTGTGGTTTCGGTCACGTAGCTATCCGCTTGCATGCGGGAGATTGTGGATTCGAACCCCACTGTTGGCAGTCCTGAAGGTGGTTTTCCGTTGTTTCCCATTTTCGCACCAGGAAAATACTCTGGATGTACCTTAATTAAGGCTACGGCCGCTTCCTTCCCAGTCCTAACCCTTCCATATCCCATCGTCGCCATAAGACCTGCATTATCTGTATCGGTGTGATGTATTTTCTTTTTGCAGGTTTATGATATTTTACTACAGCGTAACGAGAGTTCTGCTTAGTGGTACTTAGTTGTGAGACATTAATCGAATACATTAACTATGCTTCGAAGGTGGGTTTCTGATTAATAAGGTCAATATGGTAAAGAACTTCATCACACTTATTTATGTTGCTACGTTTGTCTTATTTTCTATCGGTCAAATGCGCAGGTTTTCACTGACCACTATCAAAATTCACACCATGAATGCACGGTTATGAGCATTAATTTTCGTAATTTATGCCACTTTAAAATGAATAAATCAACCGACTGCAATCAGATTACCTCCAAAATTGAATTATGAACTCGTGTAAGTAACTTTCAAAGCAATCTAACAATTTTGGCAATTTCTTTACCACAGCCACACATTGCAGCAATTTTAAAGTCTGCTCTGAATCTCTCACCTCAACTCCATCATTACGTTCATGGACTCATGATCGGAGCTCGAGGCACAATCCCAAAATTTCTTATACAGCTATGGGATTTTCTCGGTTTCAAACGGACACGACTTCACGACATCGCTATCGCCGCAATACGAGGTTCAATAACCATACCCCGCAATCATTTACATAGGCCCTAACATTTGACGAACCATATATCATGCTACATTCCAAATTTATTTCTGAGCCTTATGATTGTTGTTATTTCTATCTGGCACACTAGCAAATTCTCCAATGACTTGGAAGTCATAATATTGTATAGTCGATATACTTTGTCCTCGTGGCAACCTCCTCATGGGAGAAGTTGTATTAATAAAAAATAGGCCGTCCCGGGCATGACGTTATTTTTTGCTATTTGCTTTACGTCGCACCGACACAGATAGGTCTTATGGTGACGATGGGATAGGAATGGCCTAGGAAGGGGAAGGAAGCGGCCGTGGCCTTAATTAAGGTAGAGCCCCGGCATTTGACTGGTGTGAAAATGGTAAACCACGGAAAACCATCTTCAGGGTTGCCGACAGTGGGGCTCGAACCCACTATCTCCCGATTACTGGATACTGGCCGCACTTAAGCGACTGCAGCTATCGAGCTCGGTAAGGCATGACGTTAAACTGCGTCCACAAACCGAGTGACTACAGGTGTAAGTGGTCAATTTTCTACCAAGTGCCAACGGCCTCTTGGGAGGGCGCATGAGCGGGTAGAGGTTCAGGGCACTCTCTTGCCCTTGGGGTGGGAAACTGCCCCTAAAAGCGGAAGAGCCACTAGATGGCCAACGGCATAATATAATAATACATCCAACAGCGTCCGTTCACCTATCTGGTGCGGTAACTGGTCAGCGTCTGTACTTCGAGTCGGAGCGGCTGCCTCAGAAAACCTTCAGGAACTCGTCTACCTGATTGTACTCCGATCCCCCGGGATCAACCCAGTCATCTGAGAATAAGCGCACCATGAATCGTGCAAGTAAGAACAACATTATTCCACGTTGTGACCATTCCACCCGCCAAGTGAAAACGAAGGCGACAACCGACCACTCCGATTCTGGACGAGCTGGGCTTACACGAAAGAGAGAGTCGGAGCTCTCTGGCAAACTTCACACCAAAACGCCCTTGTAAATTGGCACGCTAAACACTCAACACACTCCTGAAAGTGTCCGACTCGTTGGCTGAACGGTCAGCGTACTGGCCTTCGGTTCAGAGGGTCCCGGGTTCGATTCCCGGCCGGGTCGGGGATTTTAACCTTAATTGGTTAATTCCACTGGCACGGGGGCTGGGTGTATGTGTTGTCTTCATCAACATTTCATCCTCATCACGACGCGCAGGTCGCTTACGGGAGTCAAATAGAAAGACCTGCACCTGGCGAGCCGAACCGGTCCTGGGATATCCCGGCACTAAAAGCCATACGACATTTCATTTACTCCTGGAAGTAGGCAAACTCCTCAGATTAACATCAGAATTAGGTCAGCAAAAAATTCCAGCTACTTGCCGTACAAGAGACCAGATTCACTGAGTCGGAGACATCAGAATATGGTAACTACCGCATTTTCAAGAGCAAAACTACACGAACAGTAGAAAAAGCCACACCAATGTTAGGCATGCCTTTTTCATACACAAAAGGATCGTCAACTCCGTAGAAGATATCACACCCATAAACAACAGACTAATGACTTTGCGAATTCGCTGTGCAAATCGGCACTACACCTTCGTAAACGGCCATGCACCCACCAACGACTGCAAAGATCAGAAACAAACAGGAAACTCCTGGAACAAACTTGAAACCGCACTCATCAAAATCTCTGAAAAAGACACAGTCATTCTCCTCGGCGATTTCAAAGATAAAAATTGGTAAAGAAAAGATCTACAGAAAAACCCCAGGAAGATTCTCAGCACACAAAAAGACTAAAAAAACGGCAAACACCTCATCGAGCTCTATCAACAACAAGACATGAAAAGGATGACAACATCCCTACGAAAAAAACAATATTCTGAACACATAGGAATCACCCAACACCTGCTGCGGCAACACAGATCGATCATGTCGCTATCTCCTTCCCAGCACAAAAAGAAATAAACAACGCCCAACTCCACAGAAGAGCCAACATTGACTCCGACCGTCATCTAGCAAGAAGAAAAGTGAAATTTACCCCAAAATGCTTCTACCAGAAACCCAAGGCAAACTAAGAATTGGACATAACACAAATAAAAACATCAAATCTCAAGGAAACGTGGGAAAAATCCCAGCAAAAATTGGAACGAATTCCACGACAAACTAAGGAAGAGTGCATCAGAACAAATCTCACTGCAGAAAAAGAGCAGACACCCTTTTTGGAACACCGAATGTGACCAAGCGATATTGAACAGAATGAATGCATATCAGAAGTTCATCAGCAGCCCTACACCTGAAAACGAGCAAAAATTCCGCGAAGTCCGCAGAGAGACCTCTAAACTCATGAGACAAACCAAGAGGAAGTACCTAGAAGATCAACTGAAGTCGGCCGAATAGGACTTCCGCAACTTCAAGACCAGAGATTTTTACAGCGTCTTTCGCAACAGGTTAAATGGGTACATGGCCAAGAACCTCTGCTCATTAAACGAAACGGAAAATTGGCTCTCACGGACGACGAAAACACCAAGGAACTCGCGACATACTTCGAGTCACTACTCAGCTGCCCTAAACCAACAGATGGTTTCCACAAAAAAAAAACCACCCGAACCCAAACCGAGACTCATCCCCACCTACACAGGAGGAAATACATTGACATGTACAACGACTGAGAAACAACAAGGCATCCGGAGACGAACAGATGTGAACAATTTCCTTGGTGCAAGTTGCATATAAAATCCTCTCCGCAGCCCTCCTCCAAAGAACACAGGGACAAATAGAACCACTCATAGGCAAATACCAAACGGGCTTCAGGCCCCACATATCCTGTACAGAACAGTTACTCAGTCTGAAAACTATCTTGAAACTACGACACAACAGAAAACAACCCACAATCTGCACCTTCGTGGACTTCCAGAAATCATACGACTCAACCGAGTGAATACGGACTGGACAACAAGAGTCAAAAAATTGTCAGACTAACTCTCACCAACACAACCTCCCAAGTAAAATTAATGGGAAATATGTATATCTGAAAAATTTCGGATAAAAACCGGTGTCCGACAAGAAGATGGACTTTCCCCACTACTCCTTAACATAACCCTGGACATAATCATGAGGAAATGGGAACAAGCTCTAAAAGCTCAAGGAATTCGTCAACCATTAAGTACGACAAGAAAACATGTAAAAATCTCCTGCCTCACACTCGCAGATGATCTCGCGATCCACGCAACAAACGAACGATAGGCAAGCAGCCACATCGAAAACCTCAAGAAATGCTCAGAAAAATTCAGCCTTCAAATCTCCTTCTCAAAAACCTAGGTCATGTGCAACCACTACAACCTTCAGAATTTGAACACAAAATTTGGCATAATCGAAAAAGTATCTGAGCTCCGATACTGGGAGAAATTGTAGTACCAACAGGAAAAGAACAGAAGGTCCTCGAGGTCCGCATCCAGAAAATGAAGAGAGCTCTCGGGAACTATGCCACAAAACGTATTAGTTATAATTGTTGACACCCGGCGAAAATATGGCGCTGTAAACAGTCAGAACATGCAATATTCCACAACTCTGGCGTCATGTTATTCCGGTGGAATTGCGTTGTGTCAATTCCGTGAACTCCCATTGAAGTTGTTTTTACCAGAATGGCAGCAAAATCAACGCTGCATTGTAGGGATATCGCTGACAGAAGCAGCTGAGAAGAGGACTCATGTCAGTTAATGGCTAAAGAACATGATTAAGAAATTCGAGGAAACAGGTGAATTAAGTGTCGCATAAGGGAGAAGACCCCATCCCCATGGATCGCATCATCTTTAACCATTTTTCAGATGCGTGGCCTTCAAGATCCCGCGACCTAAATCTATGTGACTTCTGGTTGTAGGGATATTTGAATGATCGTGTCTTCTTATTTTCCTACCGCTTTTCCCACACCTATGGGGTCGCGGGTGCCAACTGCGTCACAACTGTGGATTTGGTCCTGTTTTACGGCCGGATGCAGTTTCTGACGCCAACCCTATCTGGAAGGATGTACGTAATCACTATTGCGTGTTTCTGTGGTGGTTGGTAGTGTGGTATGTTGCCTAAATCTGAAGAGGAGAGTGTTGGGATGGACACAAACATCCAGTCCCCGAGCCAGAAGAATTAATCAGAAGCGATTAATATCCCCGACCCGGCCGGGAATTGAACCAGGGATCCTCTGAACCGAAGGCCAATACGCTGACCATTCAGCCAACGAGTCGGACATTTCAATGATCGTGTCTATCAGCAACATATCTAGCTAAAGGCTAGCATACATTGACATGATATGTCGCTCTGAATCGTTGCTAACGTACTGTATATAAGGCTGGGAGTTGAGCAATGAAAAGTGGGGTCACCGATTTTAGTGTTCAGTTCTCCTGCTAGGATCGTTTTTCTAAGACACAAGTTTTGAATGTCTTCTTATGTTCAGCATGGATCTTGTGACAAGTGCTTGTGAAAATTCGCTAATGTGTAGCTAATTATGATACCTGCGGAGACACCACGTGTTCTGAATGGTGTTTATGATCCATTTTTGTTGTAGTGCAAATAATCCATCAATATGATGTTAATATGCCTTGTTGGAAACTTGTTTACATCAGTATCTTGAAGTTATGAGTCTTCGTGGTATTGGCCCACAGTCAACATGAATTTATACATATTTTGCAAAGGTGTCTTAAAGTGTTTCTGAGAATCTATAGTCAGTTTATACACAGGTAAAAGCTAATACTAAAAAAATAGTCTTTGTATTGGTCTCCAGTTCAGTTTTCTGTTCAAATGTTTACTGTGTGTAAAATTATATGACACAGGAATCTTGTAACGCGTGGAAAGACCTTTGAACAGAATACAGAGCAATTTATTAGAAAGCTTTTCTTCAATACCGACAGCATCTCTCTCTACAGAACATCAGTCATTTCAAGAAGCTCATCCAAATTCCTCGCATAGACCAGCCTTGATTTTACTGCCATCTCATCTATGATGAGAGAAGCAACCTTTTCATTATCGTGCTGTAAAGATTTATTTTCTGCAATCAGACGAGCTCGTACCAAAGAAGTAATTTCTCTCTCTCCTCTGAAACGACCAATGTAAGTTTTTTTAAGATCTTTAGTGTAGTAGGTGAAACATATTAAGAGATCTTAGGAACCTGTAGCCTGTGGATCACCTGTTGGACAGTAATATGCAGACCTTTATAGTATGCTCTCTGAATTTACACTTCGGTTTAAAAAGGTTTGAATCTGTTCAATCAAGAAATTGGCTTTAAAATCACTTTGTTCAGCTAGTTCTGTAATTTTATTTAGTTGACTCTCAAGTACATGTTTATTTTTCATTTCTAAGTTGATGCATCCTTTCTTTTAAAGTGGTAATATTATTTGTCTGCTTCACTGTAAGTGCTGTTTGTTTCCTATATTTTCTAATTATTCTTTACAGTTTCAAACCTACTCTAGTGCTGTGTAGTTTAAGTTTAATAGAACACTATGTTCCGTGGTTTTATTTTTATTTCTTATTATTTCCTTTACGTCGCACCGACACAGATAGGTATTATGGCGACGATGGGATGGGGGAGGGCTAGGAGTGGGAAGGAAGTGGCCGTGGCCTTAATTAAGGTACAGCCTGGTGTGAAAATGGGAAACCACGGAAAACCATTTTTAGGGCTGCTGACAGTGGGTTTCTAACGCACTATCTCCCGGGTGTAAACTCACAGTCGCGTCCCCCTAACCGCACGGCCAACTCGCCCGGTACCTTGTTTTTATATAATGGTTCACTGATAATTATAGGTGGAGGGTCTCTCTCTTCGCTGGCTGTGTGTGTGGTTGGTACTACATGAAGTTCAATTTTCTTGTAGAGTTAAGCTTCATTTGCCACTTGTGTAGCCTTCCTCTTACGTGATCTTCTTGTATGTGGTTGAGTTTGTTTATGTCCGGGAAAAACTTGAAACACAGATTGAATTACATTCGAAAGTAGGATTTATAGTGCTATGTTTACACTAATCTGAATCCTGAAAATGCATACTGCAAACAGTGTAATGCACACTAGGTTTCCACAGAGATCCCAGTTAATCTCCTTGACGAGAAACTGCCAAACACCACTTAGTTTTAAGTTCCTCGTCTTTCGGAAATCTGTGAAATAAAATACCACATCCTTTTGAGGTCTTTGATTTACAGTAAGAAACACTACAGTTCACCCAATTTTTTAAGAATTATCTGATGTTCGCATTACGTAAATACTGTCATTAATTTCATTCACACCGAGCTCGATAGCTGCAGTCGCTTAAGTGCGGCCAGTATCCAGCATTCGGGAGAAAGTGAGTTCGATGCACCATGTTGCTGAGTAGGGAGGCCATATTGAACAGTGTTTGAGACCATCAATCCTAATAAATGTGCCAGAACCACCGTTATCATGAGTTTGATACACTGAAGTAAATGGAAATTGCAAAACCCAGAAGAAGTGGTGCTACATTGCTGCAATTGAACATGCAGGACCAGTGTTCGGTTGTGTTTCGATGATTACACTTTCAGGTCCCTCTGACCGCAAGTTTGGACAACAATCAATACAGGATTTGCCCACCACGAGCTGCAATACATTGATAAATTCGTCGAGGCATGGAGTCAATAAGGCCCTGGATCGCTTCCTGATGAATTGTGGCCCATGCTTGCTGCACTGCACGGGTCTGTTGTTCCAGAGTTGTGGGTGGCTGAGGACAGTTGGGCAGTTGTCGACCCATCATGTCTCACACATGCTCAATAGGACTGAGGTCCGGGGATCTGGCGGGCCATTCTAAGGTTGTGATGTCGTGGAGAACTTCTCTGGAGATGCATGCAGTGTAAACCTGGGCATTATCCTGCTGAAACATCCCATTAACAATGTTCGCCATCATAGGGACAACCACTGGATTGAGTACCCTATCAACGTACTGTCGAGCAGTCATAGTGCCCTCAACAAGCACTAATTGTGATTTCACATTCAAGCCAATAGCTCCCCAGACCATAATGCTTGGTGTTGGCCCTGTGTGCCTCTCGACAATAAGACCCTGGGCGGCCCCTCTCCCCGGTACGTCGGCGCACACAATTCCAGCGATCACTGCGGGCAAGACAGAAGCGCGATTCATCACTAAAGACGACCCTATGCCATTCGTCGACCCACGTCGATCTTTCTCGACACCAGGCCAGACTTACACGTCGCTGTTGGTCAATGGAACACCTTACGCAGGGACATGGGCTCGTAAGCCAGCTACACGCAGGCGATTACCAACAGTTTGTTGTGTAACGTGGGGTGCCACAGCTGCTCGAATTTGCGCAGCTGTTGCAAGGGGTTCCATCCGGGCCATCCGAATGATGCGGCGATCCTCTCTCACAGTTGTCTGTCGCGCTGGGCCTGTGCCAGGTCTACGAGTGTGGGTACCTTCATTTGACCACTGTTGCCATACACGTTGTACCGTAGATGCCTGTCGGCCAACACGTGCAGCGACAGTCCTTAGCGATAATCCAGCCTCACACAGCCCAATTATCCGAGCCCTCTCAAACGGCGACAGTTGTTGATACTCTGTCGTCGAGGCATGTTTGACGGGGAACACTTCACTGCACAGACTGCAAGTCAACTACGCTACACCAGAGTCCGTATACTGGAGTTGATTCCTCCGCGACCAATCACGTGGGGAGACCTGTAGCAACAATCCAATGGGTTTGAAACCTTGATCGTTTACATACCTCCATATCTTGAAAATCAACACAAACGACCAATGCCTTCATGGTGTTGCAATTTCCATCTTCTTAAGTGTATTTCCTGCCCTTTTCTGCGAAACTACCGCTGCTTACAGCGCCATATTTTCACCTGGTGGTGAGACTTAGATCTAATATTTTTGTGGCATAATTCGTAACCACGTTGCTTACTTACGATATATATAAAATTTGAGATTCTTACGATCATTACAGCCCGTGCTGCTGCGCTGAACACCGCCAGTCTGATTGTAGACACTCGATACACGTTTCTTTTCCCACCATTGTCTTTATGTCACACCGACACAGATATATCTTATGGCGACGATGGGATAGGAAAGGGCTAGGAGTTGGAAGGAAGCGACCGTGGCCTTATTTAAGCTACAGCCCCGGTCGGCATTTGTCTGGTGTGAAAATGGGAAACCACGGAAAAAACATCTTCAGGTTTTTCGACAGTGGAGTTCGAACCCACTATCTCCCGAATGCAAGTAAACAGCTGCGCGCCCCTAACCGCACGACCAACCCGATGCATACATACATTATTACTCCCCGGTAGGCTTCACTTGCAATACAGTTGCAGCGGTAGGCCCTAATGCCATCTAGAGGAGATGAGTGGCAACCGAAGAAAGGGAGAGAGGGAGCAGGAGAGAGAGAGCACACATCTCAATTACTACAGTCAGTATAAAGTTAATATTGATGAGTTTTGTGGGCCTAGGACATTGTAGGCCGCCGCATTTAATTTTCTTCCGGCTCGGCAATGTTAGGGCATCAGAGGTCAAGGGAGGCTTTCATATCCACTTTCCTCCATGACTCCCTTTTGTCGTATTATTTTCCTCTAGTTTCGCTTCTTATTAACTTCATGATCAATATGGGCTGATGATCACATGGTTTTAAACCTTATAACAACAATCACAATAACAACACCGGCAACAACAACCATAATGGCCGTTATTGTCAATTAAGTCGTTACTACGACCATTAAATAATACTGTATTTCCATGACAGCGACCGGCTCCATAGCTAAATGGTTAGTGTGCTGGCCTTTGGTCGCAGGGGTCCCGGGTTCGATTCTTGGTAGGGTCGGAAATTTTACCATCATTGGTTAATTTCGCTTGCACGGGTGCTGGGTGCATGTGTCGTCTTCATGCACCTGCACCTGGAACTGTCGAGCTGAATTTATCCTCGGACACTCCCGGTATTAAAAGCCATATGCCATTTCATGTTTATTTCCATGACAGCGATATTCAGCATCGATTCACTGCACTAAATATATTTCTTAATCCGTTTACCCTCCAGAGTTGGTTTTTCCCTCGGACTCAGCCTCTACCGCCTCAAGGGCAGTGTCCTGGAGCGTGAGACTTTAGGTCGGAGGCTACAACTGGGGAGAAAAACCACTACCTCGCCTAGGCGGCCTCAGCTGCTATGCTGAACAGGGGCCTTGTGGGAGGAGTGGGAAGACTGGAAGTGATAGACAAGGAACAGGGAAGGAAGTGGCCGTGGCCTTAAGTTAGGTACCATCCCGGTATTTTCCTGGAGGAGAAGCGGGAAACCACGGAAAACCACTTTGAGAGTAGCTGAGGAGGGAATTGAACCCCCTTTGACTCAGTTGACCTCCCATGGCTGAGTGGACCCCATTCCAGCCCTCGTACCACTTTTCAAATTTCGTGGCAGAGTCGAGAATCAAACCCGGTTCTCGGGCCGTGGCAGCTAATCACACTAACCACTACACCACAGAGACAGACACTAAATAGGCCTATATAAATTCGTAAATACCTTTGTCATCGTAAGCCCGTGTGACAAAAACATAGGGTACATAAATGATCGGAAATCGTAGTTTTTTATAACTTTCACCGAGCTCGATAGCTGCAGTCGCTTAAGTGCGGCCAGTATCCAGTAATCGGGAGATAGTGGGTTCGAGCCCCACTGTCGGCAGCCCTGAAGATGGTTTTACGTGGTTTCCCATTTTCACACTAGGCCCTTCCTATCCCATCGTCGCCATAAGACATATCTGTGTCGGTGCGACGTAAAGCAAATAGCGAAAGAAAAAAAAAGAAAAAAAGCTTTCGTTACGCATGGAGCAAATATTTCTGGAGTCACTTTCCTCATATAGCGGAACTTATATACCGAGTTTCAGGAAATTCTGTCTGTATAACCGTATTCCAGGGACGTTCATACAATCAACCAAACTGACAGACAGACAAAGATTGAACAGTGTCCACTTTCGACTTCTTTATACCTAATCCGAAAAGGATGAGGCAAAAATTTGAAGTACAGTATATGGACTAGGTTATATTTTTTATTTGTATAGAAAGGAGGAGGCTGTGCTCAGGGCGTCCATCATAAACCCGGAATTCGAACTACACTTTGTTTAATGAGAGGTTCCCGAAGATTTTGTGGACATAATCTAAGAGTTACGGTACGAGATTGGCCAAGCTCGTGAGGAAAATTGGGAACCAGGCTCATGCTCTGGGCAAAGAAGGACCGGGATCTAGATCTGCTAGACGTGAATATTGCACCAACTAGGAAAACAAATTTCAATTTTCCTAGCACAAATTATATGAAGTGAAGAGGAGCATTGTATTCTCATGAAGATTTACTAAACCTATATGTCAGATTTAACATACAACGCATAAAATAGGGTGTTCCAACTTCAGTTAAGAGATTATCAACCATGTACGGTGTACATTCCATTCAATAAACTGCCACCCATAGAACGAATTACAACAGGTTTATTTTTTATAGCCAAAACTGCCTGCGGTGAGTAGTAGCAGGTTTATGTTCACCGGTTTTTGCTCGTACTTCACATTTATCCAGTTCGAGGCTGGGAACTAGCCGAGTAGAGGCAATGCCCCGTATTGTGAAGAGGGGGATCTCTCAAACAATCCATTTTCACTTTGTATTGCACGGTGCGATCATCCAGTGTTAGGCCTATTCATAATTAATAGAGACAATGCCCATTGTTCTGTGGTGGTGTGGTCCTGAGCAGCTGTGAGCAATTAAGTTAAATTTATCTGAGCTCGGGTAATAACCGGTCTGGTTTGAGCCACACCTCACTGTGGAGAACGTACAAAATGGGAGGAAAATTGTATATTAGAAACCAAAATCCTGCGCGAGCTGCGTAACATGCAGACCTACTGTGCGTTGGTAGCAAGGGATTGACTCTATGATCTTTCCTGACGTCGTGGTTGTCTTAAAACTACTGTGTATATTTAATAAAAGATCGACAGTATGCATTTCATCCCAGAATACCCTACTCTCGTTGCTTCTCACGTTCACAAAAGAAGATACGTTCACAATGGGAAAGAATAAGGTACGATATCTGAATGCTAGTATTTTCCAAAGTGTTATATATATTTTAATGTTATGCGTATCTACAGTAACAATCCATGTTAATACAATTTATGCAACATGTTCACGTTCATAATGAAAAGTGCATCGCCTACTATAAGGAGAAGTATGAGTTAACCTCTATAGTAATAATGAATCTTGTGGTTAAAGATAGAATCAGCCGCGATTTGCACAGTTCTGTGAGCCCTTCAGATTAGAGAACAAATTTATGGTCACGGTATCCTTGGTGGCTGCAGAGGGTTCAATTGCACTTCTGAGGAACCATTTGCATAATCCTTATGAGTGAGATGTGGAACAGGTGACATTTCTCTGCCAGAAAACATTACACACATTGCACTCTCACCATCTCGAACAGGTGCATATGTTTGGAATGTTTTGTCTGCTGGGATGCCTCTTGTGACAGGAAACTGAATGGAATTTACTGTTGAGAGAATCCAAAAATCAGATTTGTTTTCATAGAAGGAAGAGAAATAGTCAATTCTCAATTTTATTATGAGAATATGCATATAAGTATAACATTAAAATGAACGCCATGTAAATAAACATGAACGTTCACATATAATAGCTTTTGTATTTATTTTAAACACGAGCACCACATCATTGTCAATGCTCAACCAGCCAACCAGCTTTTCAACTTTGTGTTGAAATGGCTTATGGCTTTCAGTACCGGGAGTGTCCGAGGACAAGGCGATCTGTGCGTCGTGATGAGGATGAAATGAGAGGACACATACACCCAGTCCCCGTGCCGGTGGAATTAACCAATTATGGTTAAAATTCCAGACTCTGCCGGGAATCGAACCCGGGACCCCTGAGACCAAAGGCCAGCACGCTAACCATTTAGCCATGGAGCCGGACAACTTTCTCTTGACTCGAACGTACAGCGAGAGCTACGTTACCTGTAGTGGATGGTAGAGGTTACAGCTTATAGCTTGTTAAGAAGAACACAAATACCCAGCCACCAAGCTAGATAAATTGACCAAACATGTTTAAAATCTTCGGCCCGGCTGGGAATCGAATCCGGGACCCTCTGAAGTGAAGGTCACTACAATGACCATTCAGTCAAGTAACCGGACTAAACCTATAGATGAATTATAGCATTCAATTTTATGAATCTAAACATCCCAGTCAATGTACTACTACTTTACTACTACTACTACTACTACTACTACTACTACTACTACTACTACTACTACTGTTATTGGCTTTACGTCCCACTAACTACTTTTACGGTTCTCGTAGGTGGCGGAATTTCGTTCATCAGGAGTTCTTTTACGTGCCAGTAAATCTACCGACACGAGGTTGACGTAGTTGAGCACCTTTAAATACCACCGGACTGAGCCAGAATCGAACCTGCCACTCAGCCCGGCTACTACTACTTTCAGCCGGTGATCAAAGGCAATGTCTGTGGTCGCGTTAGTTTGATAACACCCTTTTGATGGCTAGTCTTTACCACTTCTGCAGTATTGTAATTCTCTTAACTGAATTCTGCTTACATTGTATTTTATCATTTCTTAGTTAACAATAACGAATTCTACATCCCACCAATTAATTTTATGGTTTTCAGAGACGCAGCAAGAGTTGTTTTACGTGTCAAATGGCTACCGACGCAAGGGTGGCGTATTTGAGCACCATGAGATACTTCTGGATTGAGCTAAGTTCGAACCCTACAACTTGAGCTCGGAAGGCCAGCGCTCTACCGTCTGAGATATTCAGCCCAGCGAATGGTACATAAATCTAAAGAGGCACAAAACCATAACTATATTTTGCAAGGATATTCCCCAAGCCATTTCCGAGCAATTCATTCACCAAAAGTTCTTTTTGAATGTTATTAGCAGTGTTTTATTTTTACTAAAGGTTTATCGTCGCACTAACACGTCGAAAAGTTTTCGGCGACAGAACGTTAGGAAAGATTGGCACGTAGAGGTTGTGGCCTTAATGAAGGTACAGCCCCAGCATTTGCCTGGTGTGAAAATGGGAAACAATGGAAAACCACCATCAGGGCTGCCGACGGTGGGATTCGAACTAACAGTGTTTTACTGATCTGTACGACACTTTTCACCCGTCCTCCACATCTACTGTATATTTTAAAGAACAGTAGTGTTACACTTGCTCTAACTGTTACTTCTGCTTACCAGTATTTGGAGCTTGTGCTGATCGCGTTACAAAATGTCATCAAGTGAGGGTTTAAAGTATACTCTGTACAGCAAACCCCCAATCATCCGTTTTAATGACGACTCAACAGGGAACGGATAAATATGGGATGTGTTTAATTCTTTCTTTCTTAATCTGTTTACCCTCCAGGGTTGGTTTTTCCCTCGGACTCAGCGAGGGATCCCACCTCTACCGCCTCAAGGGTAGTGTCCTGGAGATTCAGACTCTGGATCGGGGGATACAACTAGGGAGGATGACCAGTACCTCGCGCAGGCGGCCTCACCTGCTATACTGAAAAGGGGCCTTGTGGGGGATGGGAAGATTGGAAGGGATAGACAAGGAAGAGGGAAGGAAGCGGCCGTGGCCTTAAGTTAGGTACCACCCCAGCATTTGCCTGGAGGAGAAGTGGGGAAACCACTGAAAACCACTTCCAGGATGGCTGAGTTGGGAATCGAACCCACCTCTACTCATTTGACCTCCCGAGGCTGAGTGGACCTCGTTCCAGCCCTCGTACCACTTTTCAAATTTCTTGTCAGAGCCAGGAATCGAACCCGGGCCTCCGGGAGTGGCAGCTAATCACACTAACTACTACACCACAGAGGCGGACACGTGATTAATTACAAACTGTTATACACCGTATTTTAAACATCGAGTTTTATTTAGAATACATGCAGCATGAAGGACAATACGCTCGAGAACATTTTACAGATATTCCTCTCAGTTGCATACATGTATAGGCTACTGTAACGATCAGTAATATATATCACACCTATCTATAAGGGAACAAGTGCACCGTTATATGTCAAATCAATTCATTTCTCAGTTATTATAGAACGTAATTTCCTTTTTAACCTCATGGGGAAATAATTATCAATATTGCAACGTACAGTATAATATGTTTGTAAATGTCCAAGTACATGCCATTTTTGAGGAGAGAGATTTGAATATTAGCAAGTAATATGTAATGTAACGGTTCAAATCACGTTACAAGATGATATCTGTATTTTTATTATTTTATTATTTTATCTGTATTATTATAATTATTATTGTTATGTCCGTATTATTATTATTATTATTATTATTATTATTATTATTATTATTATTATTATTATTATTATTATTTTATCTGCGATATTATTACTATTATTGTAATTATCATTCTTATTCAATTCAATTTTGCAATGCTTGTCGCTTGCAGGATTGTACTTAGATGTATGCATATATACGTATGTGTAGAATAACACTCAAGACATGTACAGTGAGAATTGTTATATATCAGATGTTGGATATGACATTGCTATATTGTGCAATACTGCTGACATTATTGTCAAGTCATCGCCTCGTCATAGCTACGTCATCGTGCTCACTTAGCACTGAGCTCAGTTCCTTTGAGTTTCTTAGGGAGCCCCAGGGGATTTCACCATTACATGTAATATCTGTCGCGTTGTGGGAGTAGGTCATTGTTATTTCTGGAGATTACGTAGGTGTGCCATGCAACGTCTATAAAAGGTGGCTGCATATTAGAGTCATTAGTCATTAGTTAAACGGAAGCTGAACAGTGAAGAAGTCAAATGGATAAGTGGACAGTCATTATTCTACTGGAAGCAGGGGCCATAGTTGGCCATTGTGTGAACGAGATGGAGAAGACTCAGTGAGCATTAGTCTTTGGTCATTGAGAGAGTGAGGCCAAAGTTGGTCGGTCACTCAGTTGAATACCATACAGATTTACAAAGAAATCATATGATATGGAGAAGAAGCAGTCACATGGATACATCAGCAAATTAGGCGTGACAAATCTACAGTAAACACCAGATCTAAGGAATACGTCGTAATTACACTCAAAGTGTTGAAGGTACAGTCGAGTGAAACAGTGAGGGATATATTTCGTATAAATTGTTAAATGGCCGGTCAAGAAGAATTCAAATTCATGCCTAGTTTCATTCAGTTGCAATGTCATAATTTCATATTCTCGTCTGTTTTATCGCAACAAGACTCACTATTTTTATATATTATTTAAAGAATATATTTTGTTCTATCAAATGAATTCATAGTATTATTTCAATGATAGAATTAGATAACCTCAAATTTAATGGGGAAACCGAACGCCAATCTCCTTTTCCCAGAACTTATATGGTATGTTGTCAAAAGTAAGCTTATTACCCCACACCCTGTTAGTATTAAATATCTTACAATAAATCAGGTAGATATTTACACTCAACATTTACTTCACACTCCAAATTTAGACATTAAATTCCAAGTTATTCATCAATAAAAATTATTACAGTTTGTTCCAAAATCATGGATTTGATGTAGATTTATTTACCCTTAATATAAATATCACATCACATGGCTGCTAAATGTGTTATATCTGGTAATACTGTTACGATAATCTATATATATATAAAGTAGCTTGTCCTGACTGACTGATTCATCATCGCCGAGCTTAAACTACTGAACATAAAGAGATGAAATTTTGGGGATATATTCATATTATCACGTAGGTGCTCGCTAAGAGAGGATTTTTGGATATTCCTTCGCTAAGGGGGTGAAAACGGGGGTGAAATTTTAAAATGAGTTGCTCTATATCTCAAGACTTTAAAAGTTTACAGATGTAAAAATTGGTATTTAGAATCTTCTTTAAAAATAAGGAAACACGTATTTTTTTGTTTTCAGAAAATCCCAATAGGAGGGGTGAAAAAGGGTGAAAATGGGGAAAAATGGGTTGAATGCCTTTAATCAGGATACCGGTACCTATATCTCAGAAACTGAAGATATTACAGACCTGAAAATTGGTACTTTTGACCTCTTTTAAAAATAAAGAAACACGTATTTTTTTGTTTTTGGAAAATCCAATTAATGGGAGGGTGAAAAGGGGGTGAATTTTTAAAATGAGTGAATCTATATCTCCAAACCTTTAAAGTTTGGAGATGTAAAAATTGGTATTTAGAACCTTCATTAAAAATAAAGGAACACGTATTTTTTTGTTTTCGGAAAATCGCAATAGGAGGAGTGAAAAGGGGCTAAAAAGTGGTTGAATGCCTTTAATGAGGCTACTTATATATCAGAAACTGAAGATATTACAGACCTGAAAATTGGTGTTTGGGATCTCCGTTAAAAATAAAGAAACACGTATTTTTTTGTTTCTGGAAAATCCAATTTCGGGGGGGGTGAAAAGGGAGTAATATTTTAAAATGAGTGTATCTATCTCAAAATGTTTAAAGGTTATATATGTGAAAATTGGTATTTAGAATCTCCTTTAAAAATAAATAAACACACGTATTTTTTCGTTTTTGGAAAATCCAAATATTGGGGGGTAAAAAGGGGGAGGGTAAATTTTTTAAAATGAGTGTGTATACATCTTAAAACTTTAAAATTTACAGATGGAAAAATTGGTAGTTAGAATGTCCTCTAAAAATAAAGGAAAACGTATTTTTTGTTTCCTGTAAATCCCAATAGGAGGGGTGTAAAAGGGTGAAAAATGGGTTGAATGCCTTTAATGAGGATACATATATCTCAGAAACGAAAGATATTACAGAACTGAAAATTTGTATATGGGATCTCCTTTAAAAATAAAGAAACACGTATTTTTTAGTTTTGGAAAATCCAATTAATGGCGGTTAAACAGGAGTGACAAATTGGGTGAATTTTTGAAAGACTATATCTACAGAATATCTTGGAAACGTAAAATGTTACAGACGTAAAAAGTGGGTGTTTGTAATCTCCTGTAAATCTAAAGAAACATAGGTGATTTGTGTTTGGAAACTCCACTTAAGGGGAACTCAAAAGGGGTGAAATTTTAAAATGAGAATTTTTACAGTTTATCTCAAAAAACTTAACATGTTACAGAAGTGAAAAATGGTTTTTTTTATCTCTTATAAACATAAAGAAACGTGTATTTTTAGCTTTCGGAAATACCACTTGGGTGGAGGGGGGGGGGGTAAAAGTGACTGAAAATGGTGTTGAATTCTTTTAATTAGGCTACTGATATCTCAAAAATGAAGATGTTACAGACGTGAAATTTGATATTTGCAATCTGCTTTAAAAATAAAGAAACACGTATTCTCGGAAAATCCAATGAAGGGGGGGGGGTGAAAGAATTCAAAAAATTAATTGAATTAATTGAATGAGAATACATACATCTAATAAAAACTAAAGTTGTTACAGACGTGAAAATTCGTATTTGGATCTCCTTTAAAAACAAAGAAAAACGCGTTTTGGGGGGAAACCGTCTTGGAGGGCGGGAGTGTAAAGGAGTTGAATTCCTTTCATGAGGACACATAAATCAAAAACTGAAGAAGTTAGAGTCGTGAAAATTGGTATTTAGAAGATCCTTTACTATTAAAGAAACAAGTATTTTTTGCGGGAAAATTCAGGGGGGGTGGGGGGAGTAGTGTGAAATGAAGTGAAAAAAGTAAATTTTATTTATGGGGATACTTATATCTCAAAACTGAAGGTAATAGACGTGAACATTGGTGTTTGAAATCTTCTTTAAACATAAGAAACAAGCCTTCTTTTAATTTTTTTGGTGGGGGGGGGTTTGCCGGTAAATAAACTTAACGGCGGTGGGGTGTAGAAGGAGGTGAGACCAATTGATTTTACTGTTCTTAATGTACTTATAAGGATCCTCGGCAGCGCGCCGGTCTCTCACAGCTGGGTTCCGTGGATCAAATCCCGTTCACTCCATGTGACATTCGTGCTGGACAAAACGGAGGCGGGACAGGTTTTTCTCCGGATACTCCGGTTTTCCTGTCATCATCCATTCCAGCAACACATAATAATAAGAATAATAATAATAATAATAATAATAATGTTCCGGACCGTCGTCAAATGTGCGGACCGCGCTGGAAACGGCTCCTGGACGGGTAATGACTAAGAATGCAGTCCGGCCGCGGGTTCAGTGCCTTCTAGGCACCCAATATGACACCACGCCGGATCTCCTGAAGGATTTTATCCATATTAAAAATGATTATAGGAAAAGATGGCAAAGATTTACGGACCCAACTGACCGGGAGGAATACCTGAGCCTAGCCCGTGAAGTACGAAATCGATTGCTGGAAAAGAAGATTGAAAAATGGGAGGAAACATGCCGTAATCTAATAGAAAACGAGTCAGATCGGGAATTTTGGTGGGTTCTCGCAGAAAACGAGTCAGACCGCGAATTTCGGCGGATTATATATCTAAAACAATAAGCATTCAATTATAAATTTCAGTATAATACCGTAGCGAAGCACGGGTATCTTGCTAGTAATGTAATATACAATGTCGGTGAACATTTTATTTACATCTCTATACTTATTGTTTCACATTTCCCTTTCTTTCTGGTTGGTAACGTGGCTCGACTGAGTAGTTCGCTTCCTGACTCAAGGTATTTTTGGAGAACGGATTGGAATATCTTAGAGGAATCACATTGACCATTATCCTGTTGTGATGACTCGGGCGTGTACACTGGCTTGTGGCAGACGTGACCAGTGACTAGTAGAAGGAATGGTGTATTGGATCAATAAGTGGGAGGAGACTCACCAAATCCTTCTTCTTTGCAGTGTTAATAGGGACCAGCCCCATTATAACTGTATGGAACAGAGAGCGCAAATTACTAGGGATGCTGAGTTGCCGGCTCCTCTTACCTCGTCGGAAGTCAAGTACGCGGCGTCTGGAAAATTTTTGAACTTCATAATTCCAAATGTGTCCGCCTCTGTGGTGTAGTGGTTAGCGTGATTAGCTGCCACCCCCGGAGGCCCGGGTTCGATTCCCGGCTCTGCCACGAAAATTTGAAAAGTGGTACGAGGGCTGGAACGGGGTCCACTCAGCCTCGGGAGGTCAACTGAGTAGAGGTGGGTTCGATTCCCACCTCAGCCATCCTGGAAGTGGTTTTCCGTGGTTTCCCACTTCTCCTCCAGGCGAATGCCGGGATGGTACCTAACTTAAGGCCACGGCCGCTTCCTTCCCTCTTCCTTGCCTATCCCTTCCAATCTTCCCATCCCTCCACAAGGCCCCTGCTCCGCATAGCAGGTGAGGCCGCCTGGGCGAGGTACTGGTCATACTCCCCAGTTTCATCCCACGACCACGGGTCTGAAGCTCCAGGACACTGCCCTTGAGGCGGTAGAGGTGGGATCCCTCGCTAAGTCCGAGGGAAAAACCGAACCTGGAGGGTAAACATATGATGATGATAATTCCAAATGTACAAATGCATATAATTCAGCACGTTTCAAATGAGTTGACTTCTCACCTGTGTCATCGACATGGCGCCTTGAAGCAAATAATATCAGCACATTGATAAGTCACCTTTTGTCTGCAAACGGAGAGTTTAAGTATGAAAAGTCACAAATGTCAGGTTTTACCACTCATTTTAAGTGACAGTCAATCGAGAGAGAAACGGTAGGAAGTTATCGTTGCGGGTGTTGAATGGAATCCAACGACACCTAGAACTAATTTCTGAATAGTGCTAGTAGTACATAGTTGCCAGCCTCTGCTGGTCAATAATTGTGAAAATTTAAATAAAGCAGCGTAATTAATTGTGCCGGCCCCTGGTGTAGAGGTAGCGTGCGTGCCTCGTACCCGGAGGCCCGAGTTCGATTCCCTGCCAAGTCAAGGATATTTACCTGGACCTGAGGGCTGGTTCGAGGTCCACTCAGCCTACGTGATTAGAATTGAGGAGCTTTCTGACGGTAAGATAGCAGCCCCGGTGTAGAAAGCCAAGAATAACGGCCGAGAGGATTCGTCGTGCTGACCACGCGACACCTCGTAATCTGCAGGCATTCGGTATGAGCAGCGGTCGCTTGGTAGGCCAAGGCACTTCAAGGGCTGTAGTGGGGTTTGGTTTTGGTTTGGTTTGATTAATTGTGAAGACACACAAGTCTGAAGCGAAATGGAAGAACTACGTTCCTGTGTTCATTGTACGGAGAACGTGAGAAATGTGTAATTTTGTATGAACTTTGGTTCATAGCCACGCCCCCTTGTATTGTCCTGTTTGTCCTGTATTTCTGTATCTGTCGTGTTCACCGTAACAAGACCGGGCGAGTTGGCCGTGCGTTTAGGGGCACGCAGCTGTGAGCTTGCATTCGGAAGATAGTGGGTTCGAACCCCACTGTCGGCAGCCCTGAAGATGGTTTTCCGTGGTTTCCCATTTTCATACCAGGCAAATGATGGGGCTGTACCTTAATTAATGCCACCGCCGCTTCCTTTCTATTCCTAGACCTTTCCTGTCCCATCGTCGCCATAAGACCTATCTGTGTCGGTGCGACGTAAAGCAACTAGCTTGCACAGTAACAAGGAAATGCACTTTTTAAGTTTTCCTTCCGTAGGCGACTTGCGCGTCATGATGAGGATGAAATTATGATGAAGACGACACATGCACCCAGCCCCCGTGCCAGAGAAATTAATCAAATGTGGTTAAAATTCGCGACCCTACCGGGAATCGAACCCGGGACCCCTGTAACCAAAGGCCAGCACGCTAACCATTTAGCCATGGAGCCATACTGTCTGCCTGTATGTACGCATCACGAGACAATAGCTGAAGAGAATTTAATGAAAACTGGTAAAGTCGAAAAATGAGACACTACAATCTAGGCTATAAATAATGTAATTTACACTGAGTGAAATAGTAGTTTATGGGACGACCTAAAATTTAATTCCCAAATATTTATGTTATTAGTGATTCTATGTATAAATACTACACAGCTAAAATATAAAATTAAGTTTCGGATCATTTTTCTCTTATACATTTTTACAGTAGTGGATATGATAACAGAGATATTCATGAATTTCGAGCGTTGCTAACATGAAAATGTTGTTTAATCCTTTTAACTGGCGATTGTCGTGATTGTCTCGTGTTCATCGGTCCATATCGATAAGAAAAACTGTGAAAATTGTTATAAAAAATGAGAAAAAATCTTGATGGAACGATCGCTTAAAGAATAAGACAAGAGGGAGTCACGAAAAGAAATGTACGAACTCCCTTTACGTTAGATGCCCTAATAACATAGAGTCGGGAGGAAACTAAATTCGAATGCCTACAATATCGAAATCTCATAAAACTGATCATCAATAACTTTACATTGATCATTGTTGTGATGTGATTTGTCTCTTCTGCTGCCACTCATCTCCGATAGATGGGATTATTGCTGCGTCCCGAGTAAAACAGCCTGCCTGAATATTAGGGAAAAGTAGTTGAGAAATGAGATACTTTGCACATACCAAGTGAATGTTCCGTCAACGAACGGGTGCTACAGTTAGTATTATATATTTTTTGGCTACAGTAAAGCTTACTTTATTGAAAGAAGTGATGAGCCAAAGTGAATTTTTAATGACTCTCACGACCAGATGCCCGGAGAAATCTTACAGAGAATCTATGATTATAATATATCAATCGTCTTCCGTGATGACATTACCATGGAGAATAATGGTTTCGGTCATTGAAGATACGAGTAAATAGATCTAAGAGATGATTGTTAGACACAGATTTTGATTGGTTACAAGAGAAGAGGCGATGAAGTAGAAGTGATCGTAGTGCTAGTTATTAACAAAGCATTATGAAGGTGATTATTTATTTATATAGGTTTGCAGACTGATCGCTGGAAGAGGGAACATTCTATAATGAAAATACATTATCAGTGCAATATCTAAACACAGCTCGGATATCAATGGCCTCATTCTGTTATTATTACATCTACATTCTATTAAAACGGAACTACGTTAGCCGCCCACTCTCAGGGACAGCAATTATCGTGATTAAGCTAATTTTACACTCGATTAGCGTCAGATATTCATTTCAAATATGATAAATTTGAAATGCTATTTCAACACTTTACCATGTCAAATTATGTCGCATACTGTGTTACGGCGGACTATGAATGAAATTGGACTGTGAACGTACAAAATGTAAAATAATATGTTGGACGCCAGGGAGATTAACTTTCAATTATACATACTTTCAGTGCCTTTGCTGGTGGGACCTAGTGTTTACAGTGCACTATGTCTTCTGGTATGGGCTAGAGCAATTTTGTTACTTTCATTGATCTGTCTCAGCTTTATCCTTGGCTTTGACAAAATGAAAGTGACTGAGGTATGAGTGATGCTGGTAATGCCATTCCTTCTGCAGCCAGTCCCTGCTATGAACGGTGTGAAAATATTGCTCATTGGGTCAGTTGGTGCATGCATTTCAGTGAGCTTGGCAGACTGATATGTAATAGCAACTTCTGGCTCGGTGAGGAAAGCAACGGGAAACTACCTCACTCCTCATTTCCCTAGTACACCTCTTCAGTGATGCCTAGGCCATCTATGACAGCTGATGGCGGAACTGTTGAGGATCCAACCAGCCTACGGGCTGAGGAATAAACATACACAAACATACATACTTTCAAAATGAAATTAAAATAGTCACAAATGAAGTTAATATAATTCAGGTCTTACCTCACCCAGTCAATTCTGTGGCGTAGGGGTAACATACCTGCCTCTTACATGAAGGCCCCTTGGTTGATTTCCGGCCATTCCAGGGAAATCTGATGATACTAATGGCAGTGGACCCGGTCAAAAAAAACCAAGCATTACGGCTGAGTATGTTGTCACACAGACCACGTGACATTTCAGTAACTGCAGGCAGTCTGCTTGGGCAGCAATATTCGTGGTCGTTTAAGGTTTGATATGCCACAGGGTTATTGTTTTGCCTACCTCACTAGCACCCGAAAACGAGCTGTTGAGGGTGGATACTGTACACTTGTTAGATCAAGTAAAACAACCAAAATATGAATTGTACGGTGTACATAAAAATACATTAGATGAAAAATAAGTAAAATGCGGCTAGGGTACTAGGCCTATAGACTGTGTCAAGTTGGAAGCGTTGTAGACTCAAGAGGCTACCGAGGATTGTCCAACCAAAAGGCTGTTATATTGTCAAGTTGTCTCTCCCGTTGAATTTCACGAAATCCGCGGAAAAATTCACTGCGTTAAATATGACTTCATAAAAATGGCCGCAATGGAAATAGATTCCCATTTGAGACGATCTATAGTCGCTTGATAATGTTCATACAATATTTGCATTTAATGAATTGAGTTTAAGTGAAGTAGCTTGCTAGTCTCGCATTATCAGTCAGTCTTTTTACAAATTAATGAAGGTGATGCAAAAGTTTCCAATAGAACAGCAGACCGAGTTGCAGCTTGAATTGTCTATCTTCTGTCACTTGGTGATCTCTTTGTTCTAAAGATGAGGAATGATAATTACTGAACATGTAAACCAAACCAAACCCCATGGCCCTTGAAGGGCCTTGGCCTACCAAGCGACCGTTGCTCAGCCCGAAGGCTTGCAGATTACGAGGTGTCGTGTGGTCAGCACGACGAATCCTCTCGGCCGTTATTCTTGGCTTTCTAGACCGGGGCCGCTATCTCACCGTCAGATAGCTCCTCAATTCTAATCACGTAGGCTGAGTGGACCTCGAACCAGCCCTCAGGTCCAGGTAAAAATCCCTGACCTGGCCGGGAATCGAACCCGGGACCTCCGAGTGAGAGACAGGCACGCTATCCCTACACCACGGGACCGGCTACTGAACATGTACAATCTGAAAATGGGTGAACATACATCCTGTAATATCAGCACAAGAGAAGTTTTAAAGTTCACTTCCAATACTTCCGTTACCGCAAACAGGACAGTGAACGGTAGTTCTTGTAACAGAAAATCTGATGACCTACTTATTTTGAAACAATAAAATAGGTTAAAGGGCTGCACTTCAGTCGAATAACTATAATGACATCACAGTATCGGTGTAGGCTGGCTGAAGTGGAAACAAAATTCGCCTGTGTTCTCCAATACAAAGACGCCATCTAAGCTTAAATGGAAGTTCTACAAGACGGTAGTGAGGCTTGCACTGACTGACTTATGCTTTGAAATGCTGGGTATTTTATTAACCCCACAAGCGCCGTCTACTGTAAACGCCATGGAGATCAAGATGTTTAAAATGTCAGCAGAAATTTTGAAGAAGAATCACATCAGAAATGAGAACACGTGAAGAAGGCAGTCATGGAGGTGGTTCAAGCGAGCGGGTAACATGGTCTGAGAATGTTAGAAAACGAAAGTAGCGAAAAGAGCCCTTGTTTTTACCTACTCAGTATACGAAGAAGAAAAAGGCCTAAGAAGCGCGAGGCCTTCTTATTCCTTCATTCTGGCATTGTTTCTATCCCGTCCTTGTCTGAGGTTAAGATGTACAGTAGACTAGGATGAATTTCATCTGACTTACTGTAGAACGCACCTCAAAACCTTTCGCTGCTGCAGAGAAATTCTGTTTGTTCAGTTGGAAGGCTGGTTGAATCCTCAAATAGCACCACGAAAGGTTATTTAGATATAGGGAAACCGCAAAAGCCGATGTCGTCGTATTGAGGTGTACAAAGCGAAATGAGATGTGAGGTAGTTTACCGTTGCTCTCCGCACCGGGTCAAAATGTGTAATTGCAGCACAATTGGCCATATGACTTTTCATAACATCCAGCAGACGTACCAGTCGAGCTCTGAATGTCATTATTCAGTATCACCCATACCTCAGCAGCTTCTATATTGTCACAGCCATAAAAATGAGACCAAGACTTCTGTGGAAGTTAACTTTAGTCTGGCCTGTGCTCAGAGACAGTTGATAAAGTACAGCATTCATCAGGAAATGGCAACAGGTTGAAAAGACGGATCATGATAAGGAAAATGGCATAATAGCCGCATGTAGAGTTCTTTTCTCTCTCACATGTATGTTCTGCGATCATATTTTTATCTACAATGAGAGGTACAATGGTCATCGCTTGCTGTTTTGCCACAAAAATTATCATACTAGCCAGTCTGCTGATGTAATGATTGACATGTCCTAGAGCAGATTGTGTGCATCATCGTTCTCCGGAATTGGGTTAACGATATTCTTGAATCAAATTCACATAAATGAGTTACCTTTTTAAGTATGATTTTAATTTATAGTTTTTAAGTAATGATGACGATAGTAATAATATTAATAATGTTATGTATTTAAAGTCCTAACAATTGTATGGTTTTCGGAGAAACCGATGTGCAGGAATTTTCTCGTGCAGGGTTCTTTTACCAGTGGTGTAGGGGTAGCGTTCCTGCCTCTTACCCGGAGGCCCCGGGTTCGATTCCCAGCCAGGTCAGGGATTTTTACCTGGACTTGAGGGCTGGTTCGAGGTCCACTCAGTCTACGTGATTAGAATTGAGGAGCTATCTGACGGTGAGATAGCGGCCCCGGTCTAGAAAGCCAAGAATAACGGCCGAGGGGATTCGTCGTGCTGACCACACGATACCTCGTAATCTGCAGGCCTTCGGGCTGAGCAGCGGTCGCTTGGTAGGCCAAGGCCCTTCAAGGGCTGTAGTGCCATGGGGTTTGGTTTGATTTTAGGGTTCTTTTACGTGCTAGTAACTCCACAGGCATGATGTTAACGTATTTGAACATCTTACCATAGCGTCGGACTTAACCAGGATCTTACCTATCAACTTGGGCACAGAAAGCAATTGCTATACCGTCTGAGTTACTTAGGGCGGCTCGAAAAAGTCACCACCACAATGATAAAGATGAGAAAGGTCTTTTACGGACACCTATGGAGGATGAACCCAGAGAAAGTGGCTTATAAAAAAAATACCCAGTCATCAGGAGATATAGAAAATCCATCTCACCTGGCTGACAGAGGTGCTCATAGATCTGCGTGAAGGTCGTAGATAGACTTGCCTCTCAAAAGAACGTTGCGGAATTGAGTTACAGTCCTCTACTTTAAGAAACTAGAGCATAAGACATTTACCCACAGAACGAGTTTCATAACGAGCTAGTATTTTCACTATCAGGGGCTTCATGCATCTAAACCAGGGTCTCTAAAACATCCAAAATCTCACGGATGCAAAACGTGGCGCAGAGGTTCTGTGCACAGTGCATCCGTCCGACTCGGCTTGGTTCGGTTCGGACCAGTGTATTGTCTCGGGGTGACTCGGCCTAAGCTCGGCTCAACTCGGCTCGGATGGTACAGCGCTGCACACACCGAGTGAGGAAGGGGAGACAGGCAGAGCGAGCGAGACAGGCGTGGGGAAAGAGAGAGAGATCGCTATAGCTTAAAATCGAGGAGTGGGGGTCTGCACTCTTGTAAATCTAGCGAAGTCGTCTTATGCACCTTGCGCCGCGCAATGCACCGATGCATGCACCCTGAGAGGCCCTGATCTAAACACTAACAAATCTTAATGCCCTACTTCGGGATTGAACCCTGCAACCTTGAGAGCAGAAGGCGAGTGCCTAGGAGCCAGATTGATGCTAATGATATTATTGTTCTACTTATAATATTTCACATCCACCCCGTCAGTATACGGTTCAGTCGACGTACCGCGTATTTTATTATTTACAAAGTACATAATTTTAAATGTGAAAGTCAACTATTTCACTGTCACATAATCCTCAGTCAACAAAAAAGTGCGCCGACGTACTGTCCACAAGAGGTCACATCCATTAGAAATGAACACCGAAGCCTCATTAAGGCCAGTCATGTCGCTCCTGTGTGATGTCTTAACACGATAAACTGGAAGAGAAAGTGTTATAACACAAATGTCTCCGCTTCAGGTAACGCATCCTGACACTACCAACTATTTATGTTTGGTTACCTTCTATCAGTCACTTGGTAATCTTTCTCCGTAAAATAGGAGTTTAACGTGCAGTAGGTATAATACCAAGTATGCGAGTAATATGTGTTCAGAATATGATTGGACTCGCTATGCTGGGAACTACAGCTTGTTTACGCCCAGTGCTCTATCGTCAATGAATCATTCACTACTGATCTGCATTTAGGGCAGTCGCCCAGGTGGCAGATTCCCTATCTGTTGTTTTCTTAGCCTTTTCTTAAATGATTGCAAAGAAATAGGAAATGTATTGAACATCTCCCTTGGTAAGTTATTCCAATCCCTAACTCCCCTTCCTATAAACGGCTATGACACCATGTACGGTAGTAGGCTACATTCAACAGTGTTGACAATTTAACCAGCTTACGGCTAAAACTGGCCTTTTTTGAAAACGTAAACAGCCACTAATTTTCCAAAAAGCCAACAGTGGCATTCCTGGTCATTTGTTTTCCCTTACTAGCTACTTCCTAGTTGTTGTTTTCTTACTTACAGTTACCGGGCGAGTTAGCCGTGGGGTTAGAAGCGTGCGGCTGTGAGCTTGCATCCGGGAGATAGTGGGTTCGAATCCCACTGTCGGCAGTCCTGAAGATGGTTTTCAGTGGTTTCCCATTTTCACACCAGGCAAATCCTGGAGCTGTACCTTCCTTCTAACTCCTAGGCCTTTTCTGTTCCATCGTCGCCATACAACCTATCTGTGTCGGTGCGACGTAAAGCCACAACCAAGAAATAATTACTTACCGTTAGTTTTCACAATAAGTGTCTTTATTTATTTTAGAATTAATTTTAGATCAGAATTGCTATGAATGAAAACATTTTATGTCCGCCTCTGTGGTGTAGTGGTTAGCGTGATTAGCTTCCCGGCTCTCTCACGAAATTTGAAAAGTGGTACGAGGACTGGAATTGGATCCACTCAGCCTCGTGAGGGCAACTGAGTAGAGGTGGGTTCGATTACCATCTCGGCCATCCTCGAAGTGGTTTTCCGTGGTTTCCCACTTCTCTTTCAGGCAAATATCGGGATTGTACCTAATTTAAGGCCATAGCCGCTTCCTTCCCTCTTCCTTGTCTATTCCTTCCTTCTGCACAGTAGGTGAGGCCGCCCAGGCAAGGCACTGGTCCTTCTCTCCAGTTGTATTCCCCCGACCCAAAGTCTCACGCTCCAGGACACTGCACTTGAGGTGGTAGGGGTGGGATCCCTCGCTGAGTCCGAGGGAAAAACCAACCAACCCTGGAGGGTAAACGTATTAAGAAAGAAAGAAAGAAAGAAAGAAAGAAAGATTGTATTTTGTCACAGAAATTTGAAACAGCCTTCTTGAAAGTACAAATTCTCCAGAAAATGATGCGTTTTAGTGTCAACGAAGTTCTAAACTAAGCAGCCTGTTACTGAACTGGCTATAGCTTTAGGATATTATTATGAGAATGAAAAATTGAAAACCAGTGGAGAAATATAAACGACGCGGAATGGGTTAATCAGTGTACCGTTACGGAATTTTGGTGAGAAGCAAATCAATATATATATCTGCTTGGAAAAATTCTTTTTCCGAGTCAGTTTAATTGGCTTTTCCTGTTTTCAAGTTGTCACACTCAAATGCGGAAGCGGAACGACATTTTAGCTAGATAGGCCTACATGTTGTGCACACTTAGAATCAGAATGAAAATAAATACCTATCAGTGTTTCTAAGAGTATGGTTAGGCAATCACCACGTGGGAAAGTCTTAATTTTCTTGTGAAATCCAATTCTGTGTTGTGCAACACGTTTAAACAAACACAGCTTCCACATCAGTGAAAACAGTAGAGAAACTTGAACGGGCTGAGGTGGAAATATTCATCACGAGGGGAAGAAGGATGATATCTACTTCTGTTCGTCGAGTTTATATTGCATGGAATCATTGCATGAATGAACTTAAAATTCTGCTCTTCACTCAGTCGTAACTACCAATTTTTCCTCCTCAGCTACATTTAGTAGTCAGTATTAGTCACTCTCTCTCATTAAGTGTTGGCAACACTGCTCAGTTAGTCAGTCGGTAGTCCTTGGTGATATAGAGGTTTCTTTCGCTGTAACTTCTCTAACCCTTGAATGATCAACACTCATTCCATTGTGAATCCGCCCTACTGTTTTTGCACTTGTAGTATTCACAAGTATTACTCTCTAAAATTCATCATCGGATGTTCATCCGCAATCCCAATGTACGTCATGCAAACATAGCAACATAGCAAGAGTAACGAATGTGAAATGTGATTATAATTGCTTTTGGTATTCATTATTGCGGCTCACGTGGGATTGATATAAATGCATAAAGATATTCTACCAACACCTTCTGACAGCACAGGGTTTGAACCTCTGAATACAAAACAGAGCGTCATTCGCCAACCATAGTGACCACGGATAAGTCTGTTGCAGTTGTCCCAATAACGTAACATTTGAGTATCAACCTAGTTTCTGATCAATACGGGCCGTTACTTTCACACGCGTAGCACGGTTCTATGCTATCATTCGTTATTACCTCCTTATTGCCGGTTTGTCAGCAACGAATACATATAGTTCAAGCTTTATATATGCATAAGAATTTACTTTCAGATGATAGGAAGATAGTTTCACGCAAACTCATACATTGTGGGTTGCATAATTCCAAAGAAATAAGGGTGGAAGATTCACCCGATAGATTGTTAATTCTTTCAGCATTCAGTCCGCAAGAATCTGTAAACTAACCGATTACCTTCAAAATGTACTATTTGCAACTCTCTCTTTCGCTTCATTGTCACTTCTAAATCTGAGTCTCTCTATCGTCACCTTTGTCTTCCTCTTGCCCACTATGGCCTACTAGTAGTCCATTATTCTCCCAGGTAAGCCCTCATCTCGCACTAGCCTCGTATGACCCAATTCACAAAGCCAGTTTACTTGTACAACTTCATCCACCGAGCGAGTTGGCTGGGCGTTACGGCCGCGTAGTTGTATGCTTGCATTTGGGATATGGTCGATTCTAATCTCACCAACGACAGCCATGAAAATGATTTTCCAAGGTTTCCCATTTTAACACTGCCTGTACCTTAATTAAGGCTACACCGCTTCCTTCTCAGTCCTAGCCCGGTCTCATTCTTGCGTCGTTGAAAACCTTCAATGAGTTAGTGCGACTTTAAACCACTAGCAAAAGATACTTCATCCGTTTACTTCATTCTGAATACCCTCCTGCCATTATTCCCACCTCTCTTACCAGCAGTTATTCTCGCTACCGGCACTTCTATCTTCTTTAGTGTATTACTAATCTTCCAGTTTGTGGATGACATATCCTGAGTCCTCATAACTTTCCCTCACGTCCGGGACAGTGCACATCTAGCCGGACAAAAAACCCGCCAGATATGAACTTGAGTCCTTCAAAATGAAATATAGAAAAAGCGCCAAGATTGTGTAAATACATTTTCCTAACTGTAATTGCACTCTCTGAAGAAGTCGTTAAAATTGTCGTGTGTCTACATCTTAGACCCGTTTCTTGATATGGGATCTTCCTAATGCTAACCTCATTTGAGGAGATATGGCTAAACGGTTAGCGTGCTGGCCCTTGTCCACAGGAGTCCCAGGTTCGATTCCCGGCGGGGTCGGGAATTTTAACCAAAACTGGTTAATTTCGCTGACACGGGGGCTGGGTGTACAGTATGTGTCGTCTTCATCATCATTTCATTCTCATTACGACGCGCAGGTCGCCTACGGGAGTCAAATCAAAAGACCTGCATCTGGCGAGCCGAGCTTGTCCTCGGACACCCCAGGCACTGAAACCCATACGCTATTTTTTTTTCATCTGAGGAGCTGATGAAGATGAAATAAATGATTTTGAATGAAATCGGGTAAGGAAGTTGAAGGAATCGGCTGTTCCATATGAATAGGAACTATCCCGACATTTGCCTAATAGGGAAAATGGGAAACCACAGAAAACCACTCTCAGGACACCCGACGGTGGCGATTGAAGCCATGCGTCTCCCGAATGCAAAGTTTAACTCTGTACTTGAAGCGCGTTAACCAATCCAATCGGCGTTAAAATTATCATATAATACAGTTTTATTTTTAGTAACTTCCGAGGCCCATATTTCGTCTATCTTTACAGGGAAAAAAAGAGGTTTTATATTCACATATATAAAATACAATAGACTTGTTAATGATATATACATAAATCATGCAGATTGTTTACATTATTATTGAGATAATTACACGTTAATTTTATTTTTATTCCGAAACGGAAAAAATATTTGAATATATCAACGCTTTGAAACAATGTCTGTATTTTCCGGGCTTATATGCAGTGGTCCAGGAGCATATAACGCTGGACGTGAAAGCCTCAACTGCTATATCACTGTTTTTAGTGTCGGAAGTTGAATAAATCTACGTTGTCAAATTTGCAGGGCCGTGAATAAGCGAATACAAAATGAAAAGAAATTGACGGAAATTGCACTAGGGCTTGTGGTTTTCAGAATATTTGGATTCTCTCGGAAGCTAGTGTTTTATATATTTTAATGATTACTATGTTGAGGATGAGCTTCCACCAAAAGCACACAGCTCCTCACTAAACGGGCAGTGTGTGTTCAACTGAAGTGTCCTTGCAGGGATTACTTTTTACATTGTTGCTTTGCGTCGCATCGACACAGATAGGTCTTATTGCGACGATGGAATAGAAGAAAGGGCTAGGAGTGGGAAGGAAGCGACCGTGGCCTTGGTTAAGGTACAGCCCCAGCATTTTCCTGTGCCAAAAATTGGAAACCACGGAAAACCATCTTCAGGGTTGCCGAGAGTGGGGTTCGAACCCACTACCTCCCGAATGCAAGCTCATCGCTTCGCGACCCTAACCGTATGGCAAACTCGCTCGGTCTTGCAGGAAGATCCCCAAAGTTTTGCACAGCGACCGCCTGACCGACCGACCGACCGATCGTTCATCAATAATAATAATAATAATCGTATGGCCTCAGTTACCGTGTGCAGACATTTCAATTTGACGCCATCTGGCTGTCTGCTCGTCAATTTCGACGTTCCGTTTTACTCTAGGCCCCCACTAGATGGCAAGCCGAGTAAACTGAAACTCTCTTGGGCGTCTATGGCTGAGATTTAATTAATTTTGTCGGGTAAACACCAAATGTGTCACCAGAGATCTTTTACATGCCGACATCGTACGACATGGAGTTTCGAATGGACTTTTTTCCGCCCTTCAAAAATCCGACTACCTCTGCCGGGTTTGAACCCGCTATCTTGGGATCCGGAGGCCGACACTCTACCGCTGATCAATAAACAAACCAATTGACGTCCCTAGGTAGTCGTCCTAGTGAATTTCCAGAAGGCTTATGATTCGGTAGACAAATAGCCTCTTCTCCATCCAACTGGAAATGGGCCTGGATGAGAAGAGCACCAGATTAGTCCAAGCCACTCTAAGGAATACCACCTCCAAAGTCAAGTTCAGATATGAGCTCCCCATCCATACAGGAGGTAGACAGGAAGATGACCTCCCATGCATCCTTTTCAACCTCCATATCTTCAAACACCACGTTCCTTGAACGGCCTTCGGCGCTCATCATAAAATCATGCAAAGCCCAACATCACAGGTGTTATAGTTTCCTGCAAATTTTCAAACGAAATTAAAATCAAATATATAGAATCTGTAACGTGGTCGAGTCCAGTCCTTCATCTAGCGGACAATACATTTACTAGATCGTGCACTTTGGTACTCTCTGGTAGTAGCAACAGAAAATAGTTGTACCGAATTCAAGATTAAAGTACCTGAGAACCTTGCATGCTAAACACACATCGCTACTACTACTAATACTAAAATGTTTTCATTCCTTCCCTGAAGGGGGAGGCGGGCCTCTTAGACGGTGACGCCGTCTCTCAGGCCGGGAGATTCGTTACGGTGAAGGAGATGCATGGAGAAGGCGAGGGTTTGGCAGCCGTGGCCTATACTAGGAACTGTCCCGGCATTCACCTTAGTGCAGGAGAATGGAAAACCACGGAAAACCGTTATCAGGACAACCGATGGTTGGAGCCAGCCCTGTCGCGTCTTCCGAATCCAGAGGCGTAAAGTCACGGTAGAACCGTGGCCACCCCTCCTCTGCTCGGTTGGCCGGTCAGAGTGCAGAGCTGGTGGACCACGGGTCAACCGTGGCTACTTTTGAGCTGAGGCCCACTATGCATCTACAGACCCATACATCGTTTTCTTCAATTCTTGAGCACCGGGCGAGTTGGCCGTGCGCGTAGAGGCGCGCGGCTGTGAGCTTGCATCCGGGAGACCGTGGGTTCGAGCCCCACAGTCGGCAGCCCTGAAGATGGTTTTCCGTGGTTTCCCATTTTCACACCAGGCAAATGCTGGGGCTGTACCTTAATTAAGGCCACGGCCGCTTCCTTCCAACTCCTAGGCCTTTCCTATCCCATCGTCGCCATAAGACCTATCTGTGTCGGTGCGACGTAAAGCAACTAGCCAAAAAAAAAAAAAAACAAAAAAAAAAAAAACCTAGCAATTCTTGAACAGGTGATGTTTTTGTCGGTCGAAAGCCAGTTGCCATGCAGTGTTGCCTAGCGTAAAGATGTCGTGCGGAGATCTCCGAATGTGATTTCATTTGTCTCGATGAGGTGTATTAAAAAACACGTAATAAATATTATCGTTGGTTTTATGGCTTAAAATTGACGAATTTCGCACACTTTGTAAATATGTTCAAATATATGAAAGCCTACAGAAAATGTGTACGGGAGGAAAATATACTGAATAAAGGATTAAATAAGACCAAATGTGCATCTTGTGAACGAATAGGACGGCTGCGGGAGCTTTGCAAACCTAAGACTTATAAAAAGAGCGGCAAAACAAACGACATTTTAAATTATAGATTTCTTACTTATCACGTAATTCATCATTGATAATGATTACGTAAATCGATGTGAAAATCTCAACTCGTTTTTTTTTTCAATTACAATACGCGTACGCGACTCTACTCTTCTTTTTGTAGAAACTAATATCTGGCAGAAGATGAGCCTCTACGAGATAAAGTCGATACCTGATGTCAATTAAAGTATGGTTCAGTTGTATGGGACCCTCATCAGGAATACTGTACTTTATACAAGAACTGGAAAAGATTCAAAGGAAAGCAGCACGATTTGTTCTGAGTGATTTTTCGACAAAAGATTAGTGTTACGAAAGTGTTGGACCGAGCTCGATAGCTGCAGTCGCTTAAGTGCGGTCAGTATCCAGTATTCGGGAGATTGTAGGTTCGAACCCCACTGTTGGCAGCCCTGAAAATGGTTTCCAGTGGTTTCCCATTTTCACACCAGGCAAATGCTGGGGCTGTACCTATCTAAAGCCACGGCCGCTTCCTTCCCACTCCTAGCCCGTTCCTGTCCCATCGTCGCCATAAGACATATCTGTGTCGGTGCGACGTAAAACAACTTGCAAAAAAAAAAAAAAAAAAAAAGAAAAGAAAGTGTTGGAAAATTTAATCTTGGAGGATATGGAAGTAAGGAGACGAACAGGTCGACTAAGCGAAATGTTTCGATCTGTCAGTGGAGAGATGGTTTAGAATGACATTAGTTTTAACAAATAACAAATACATCGCAATTGGGAAGTGAAGTGAAGTTAAAACATAATTACCCAACAACAACAACATCAACAACAAGTACAACAAGCAATTCCATGAAAAGGAAATATTTCAACAAATACTACGCGTTCGACATTTTAAATCCAGCATCATCATATAGGCCTACAAATTCACACATAGCTTACAGTAAGTATTTCCAGTGCTGAACACTACTGTTTACAGTACTATATTTTGAGTTTACTACTAGCTTAACACCTGCAATTTTTAGGGAAACAATGTTTTCTTTATCGATAGTCCATTATAATGGAAAATTACTCTTTTATACAGTTGTAAGTCGTTATTGTAGGTACTAAGGTACTAATGTTATACAGGGCAAGCTTCAGTGGAGTTTTTAAAAGTAGTAACGATAAAAAAATGAAGATGAAGCTGAAATTCAAGAGGATACACTGGGGAAAATCTTTATAAGTAGAGGAATGAGGGATTGGAATAATGTATCCATGGAGACGTTCGATAAGTTTCCAACTACTTTGAATCCATTCAGTTAAAGACTAGGTAAAAAGCTGATAGGGAATATGTCATCTGGGTGACACACCTAAATACAGAACAATGGTGATGGATTGATCACAGTTTTGTTGTCAATCTACTTTAAAGTATTATTATTATTTTTACAAGTTGCTGTACGGCCCACGGACACTGGTAGCTGTTATTTATTTATTTATTTATTTATTGACTTGTGGCGTGGCTCAGGCTATGAAGCCTGCTGTTATGCCAAACCATCTCATATGTACTACATTGTACAAACTACAGAGTATTAGGATTTCTAGTTACATATAATTAATTATAAAATTAAACTTAAATAATAGTTATAAACAAAAGGTACATTTCTGAGAGTCACTATTTAAAAAAAAAACATTACATGGTAATTTCTTAAGTCTATGTACCATTTATAACATGTTTCTTAAAATACATTTCTACTATGTATGTCTCTAATTACAGCCGGAAGGGAATTCCAAGAGCGTATGGTTGCAGGTATGAATGAGTTGCCGTACCCGGTCGTGCGGTAAATTGGGAAGCTCAGCAGGGAAGAGGTTTCTGACCTTGTAGGTGTACTGTTTGGAGATGACAAGTATTTAAGATCCATTCTCAGATAACTTGGTGTGTCTGTGCGGAGAATGTTGTGAACACGCGAAACAGAGTGAAGGTTTCTTCTCTCCGCCAAATATAACCACGACAGCTGTTCAAGACAAGGTGATATATGACAATACCTGGGCATATTTAATACAAAACGGATGCATGTATTATAAGCCCGCTGAAGTTTAGCGTTAAGTGTGGTGTTCAGGTTGTTGTATATTACGTCACCATAATCGAAGATGGGTAGAATTAAGCTTTGAACAAGTAACTTTCTCGTATTTAGAGGAAGGAGATCCCGTAAACGTTTAAGAGAGTGGCAACGATAGGACAGGAAAGGGCTAGAAGTGGGAAGGAAGTGGCCGTAGCCTTAATTAAGGTAGAGCCCCTGCATTTTCCTGGTGTGAAAATGAGAAACCATAGAAAACCATCTTCAGGGCTGCCGACAGGGGGTTCGAACCCACTATCTCTCGAATACTGGAAACTGGTCGTACTTAAGCGACTGCATTTATCGAGCTCGGTCTTTAAAATGTTAACAGGTACTATGCATATATCCAAAATTTCCTGTACAGAGACCTTAATGGAGTGTATTCGCATATTTCAGTGCATTCACCTTTATATCATTTGGAAACAACTTTATAAAGCTGACCGAGTGAGTTGGCTACGCGGTTAGTATCACGTACCTGTGTGCTTGCATTCTGGATATGGTACGTTCAAACCCCAGTGACGATACTCCTGAAGATGATATTCTGTGGTTTCCCATTTTCACACCACACAAATGGTAGGGCTGTACCTTAATTAAGGCCATGTCGCTTCCTTCCTAGTCCTAGCGCCGGACTAACCCACGTCGCCACAAGACATGTCTGATTCGGCACGACGTGAAACAAATCGAAACAACAACCCTTGGTTGCAATTTTTTTCAAGACTGAGTTATTGTTATTTTGTTCCCTTGTCGTGGTGCCCCTAAACGGCGTGGGGCCCATAGACTGGTGCCTACTCTGCCTATTTGGTAATCCGACTCTGGCCATAGTAAAGGGGTCAGTCCGTACGTGGTAAAAACATGACACAGACCTGACTTTTAACATGTCTTTTCGCTCAACGATCCGGCCTCTTAAGGCAGAACCTGTACGACCTCTGGGACTTGAGTTGAAAACTGACAGGAGGCAATCAGTTAGGAAGTTCATTCCTAGTGTGCAGGGTGAGAACGACTTCCTTGTACTCCTTGCAAGCAGCAAGGTTTATGACCTCACACCTAACATGAAAGTGACTTGAGCACTTGACGGGATGCAGTCCACTGCCTTATAAGGTACAGTTAGCTGGCGAGGTGACTCATTGCGACAAAGTGGCACGAGCCCTCTGGACGAGGTTAACAGTAATAAACAGCGGGGCTACCTGCTGCCACCAAAAACTGTCCAAGGTCCTGTTCGAAATAAGGAGTGTTCCAAAAAATAATAATATTATTAATTTTATATCTTACTAACTTCTTTTAAGGTTTGTAGAGACGCCGAGAAGCTACAATTTTTTCTAGCAGGAGTTAATCTACTTACACGAGACTGGCTTGTTTAAGCACCTTCAGGTATCACCATATTGAGTCGGGATCGAATCCGGTAGTGATAACTGTTGTTTCTTATTTCCTTTCTTGTTTTACAATTTGCTTTGCATCGCACCGACACATATAGGCCTTATGGTGACGATGAGGTAGGAAAGGGCTAGGAAGAAAGGAAGCGGCCGTGGTCTTAATTAAGGTACAGCCCCAGCATTTGCTGGTATGATTCTTGTTTGCAGCGCACATGACGTGAGAGACATCAAGTGTTGGCATTTTGGTTTCTCGCTTCTTTGTATGTAAGCTTTTCAGAATCCAAACGTACATAATATGTGAACAATAAAATATGTGGATGTTAAAATATGACGACACCTCTGCCACTCCCCTCTCAGCTAATAGGCCTAATATTATTTGCGATTGTGAAATGTTTTATTTTTTGGGTGCACTTTTCTCAAGAACATAAGAGCTAGAAAAAATTAAAATTCAGTACACTCCTTTAATTGTCTGAAAGCTATAACTAGAACTTACAAACAATATATGTTCCCCTTTATTGTGAGAAAAATGAAATGAAATGTCGTATGGCTTTTAGTGCCAGGAGTGTCCGAGGACAAGTTCGGCTCGCCAGATACAGGTTTTGATTTGACACCCGGCCAGGCCGCTTCCTTCCCTCTTCCTTTTCTATCCCTTCCAATCTTCCCATCCCCCACAAGGCCCCTGTTCAGTACAGCAAGTGAGGCCGCCTGGGCGTGTTACTGGTCTTCCTCCCCAGTTGTATCCCCGGACCAAAAGTCTCACGCTCCCGGACACTGCCCTTGAGGCGGTAGAGGTGGGATCCTTCGCTGAGTCCGAGGGAAAAACCAAACCTGGAGGGTAAACAGATTAAGAAAGAAAGAACGAAAGAAAGGAAGATGGACATACAACGTGGGCCTGAAAATATGCACGAAGCCATGAACTAAAGAAAAGACCTTGGCTAATGGGGGAAAATAGCCACTGTGGCTTTAACTAAGATACAGTCTCAGCGTTTATCTGATGTGAAGAGAGGAAAGCATGGAAAATAATCTTCAGGGTGGGATTCGAACCCTTTATAATCTGAACCCAAGTTTACAGCTGCACAACTAGTGCCGTGTAACCAATGTGTTTGAGTAAAGGTAATTATGTTGATGATGACAGTGATGATAATAATAATAATAATAATAATAATAATAATAATAATAATAATTATTATTATTATTATTATTCTGGTTTTGGTTTTAAAACTGAAGAACTTTTGCGGTTTTTGGAGACACCGAAGTGCCAAAATTTAGTTCCGGTGGAGTTCCCTTATGTGCTTGTAAATCTACATCTTAGACTGGCGTATTCGATCACATTACGCAACTAAACTAAACTGGCCTCGAACCGCAATCTTGGGCTCAGGGATCCACTGCTCCAGCAAGTGAGTCACTCAGTCCAGCCAAAAATACGAAGGGCTCTGAAAAGGTGAACGATTTTCTAGGCTCAGAAACACAATGGTTAAAACAGGAATCGAACCTGAACCAACACAACACGGAGCTACATTGCTAACCGTTAATTCAAGTTGGTGGTCTTGTTGTAAAAGAGATTAAGGAAAGCATGACTCAATTATTCCCTTGAAATTATCTCAGCTCAATTGACCCTGGATTCAATTATCCAGTTTTGTTGCATTTATTGAATGTATCGGACTTCCTCCGCCTTCTACTTTTTCCCTGGCCGTTCCGAATTGTCTAGGGTCAGCAATTTGTATGGATTTAGTCTCAGTTTTACGCCAAATTAACGTGGAGGGTTGATTCACTGCATTCACTACCACGTGCTTTTGTGCTGGTTGGTAGTACAGTGTGCTGTATGCATAATATAATTTATATATTGTTGTATATTCCAATGTGTTGCCATACGCTAAATAAATAATATTAAGACTAGCACAAACACCCATCCCCTGATGTAGAGGAATTAAGCAGACGCGGTTAAAGTCCACAGTCTCGCCAGAAATCGAAGCCGGACCCTCTGAACAGAAAGCCACTGTGCTGACCAGTCATCCAAGGAGCACCGACAATGACAGGTCTTATGGCGACTATTGGATAGGAAGTGATCACGGCTATATTGAGGTATAGCCCCAGCATTTGTCCGATGTGAAAATGGGACACCACGAAAAACCATCTTCAGAGCTATCGACGATCTAATTCGAACTAGCTATCTCCTGAATAAGTTGACAGCTACGTGATGCAAACCGCGTAGTCAACTCATTTGATGGAAGAAAAAGAAGATAATGACTCATTCATGAAATATCGCACTTCCTCCTCATTCCCGCACGATTAAACATTTAAATATAGTTTGAAGGAAATTTAAAAACTCTTAATAGAACCAAGAATCGACCCTGGTGAATAAAGTGCTAATCGTTAATTCAAGGCGGCGGCCTGGTAGTTTGTCCCTTTAAAGTTTAAACCAAACCACCATCACGACAGCTGCGGGACATGAATGCTAGTTAGGGAGATGAGGGGCGTGTACTTGCATATGCTACACCCAGTGGCTTTTACACATGTGCCCCTATCATTACACGTGCCAGTTCATATAACAGTGATGTATTGTTTATTTGATGACACAACACTCATATCAGATTACGAACCACGAGGAGAATATACAGTTGATGCGATAACTCCCGACTCAGTCCCAATACCAACAAGCTATTCTAATGTTAACTTATGAATGATAGAAACTTTTTGTAGAAAATTAAATTCGGTAGTTTTTTTTTTTTTTTTTTTTTTTTTGCTAGTTGCTTTACGTCGCGCCGACACAGATTGGTCTTACGGCGACGATGGGACAGGAAAGGCATAGGAATGGGAAGGAAGCGGCCGTGGCCTTAATTAAGGTACAGCCCCAGCATTTGCCTGGTGTGTAAATGGGAAACCACGGAAAATCATCTTCAGGGCTGCCGACAGTGGGGTTCGAACCTACTGTCTCCCGAATACTGGATTCTAATTCGGTAGTTTAATTACTATTTTTTTTGCTAGTTTGCTTTACGTCGCACCGACACAGATAGGTCTTATGGCGACGATGGGGCAGGGAAGGGCTAGGAGTGGGAAGGAAGCGGCCGTGGTCTTAATTAAGGTACAGCCCCAGCATTTGCCTGGTGTGAAAATGGGAAACCACGGAAAGCCATTTTCAGGGCTGCCGACAGTGGGGTTCGAACCTACTATCTCCCGAATACTGGACACTGGCCGCAATTAAGCGACTGCAGCTATCGAGCTCGGTTTAATTACTATCTGCACTGAGATAGTCTTCCTTTACTTCAGAATAAAATGAAACTACATTCAAGAATTTCCAGTAGAATCTGTCCTCCTTTCCACTTCAGGTCCCTCTGCTGGTCCCTGGGAGTGTGTGGCACTCACTATTTTCTCACCCGGGTGACCGTGGTTCGAATTCCTTTCAGTGTTACTTTGACTTTCGAAATGGAAAGTTACATCTCGGAGGTATCCATCAGTTTTAACTATTCTCATATTTGGTGGTACATTCACAAAGTTCCTAACGGTTTAATATACAGTGGTGCAACATATGCACTACCTTTTGAAGGGCTTCTACCACTGAAGCTTGGTAGTTTATGTCCTGAACTCCTTGTCACTGCTTCTAGTTGAATTTCAAGCCACGAACAAATGTCAGAAAGAATAGTCTGTGTAGCATAACCTATTATTTATTTTTGCAGTGTGAGTTTGTTACGTACTTATTCGTACGTGACTGGTGTTTGATAATTTTATAATACAAATAGCCCCGATTTCTCTGAGGTTAATAAAGTAAGTGCATGTGTGTTCTTATTATATATTTTCGGTCAATGTTATAATGTATTTATTTTCTTTGTGTTATTGACGTCAGTCCATACGAAACTTTCTAAAATACGTCTAAAGCATTTCGGAAAGGATTTTGCTGTTTCATCGAGAAATAAGCCATGAAGTTCTAGTAGTGGCGCTGAGATTTATGAAAAAAGAAGCCCTTCGTCCCCCAGAGTTCCCTCCACCAGCTGTTGCTCTTGTTTCACAAAGTAGGGCGAGACTAAAAGAGCCCACACCATGAATCACCCTCAGCCATTGAGGATAAGGGAATCAGAGGGAGACCAAGGTAGTGATAATAGATAATTTAATGTGAACTTTTAATGAGTTAAGAGGTATGAAACTAAATTAAACAGAGGTATAAATGAGTATAGGGAGCGTCTTCGTGGCTCAGACGGAAGCGTGCCGGCCTCTCTCCGCTGGGCTCCCTGGTTCAAATCCCGGTCACTATATTTGAGATTTGTGCTGGACAAAGCGGAGGCGGGACAGGTTTTCCTGCGGTTACTCCCGTTTTCCCTGTTATCTTTCATTCCAGCAATACTCTCCAATATCATTTCATTTCATTAATCATTCATTCATCATTGGCCCGCTGGACTGCGACAGGCTTCGGCAGCCGGCACAATTCCCCTCCCCGCCGCAAGAAGGGGGCTTCATCCATTCCATTCCTGACCAGGTCAAATGACTGGCTGTGGATTTTCATTTTTCATATAAATGAGTATAGGATTACGGAGGTACTGGTTTCATTCAGAGAGACTTGCCAATTGAACTCCCATTGGTAAAATGGTCTACAATGAAAATGATTCACTAAGGCTTGCAAATTGAAGTAGATGATGTTTGAAAATCGAATACACTATCGGCAGCCCTGAAGATGGTTTTCCGTGGTTTCCCATTTTCACACCAGGCAAATGCTGGGGCTGTACCTTAATTAAGGCCACGGCCGCTTCCTTCCCACTCCTAGCCCTTCCCTGTCCCATCGTCGCCATAAGACCTATCTGTGTCGGTGCGACGTAAAGCAAGTAGCAAAAAAAAAAAAAAAAAAAAAGAAAGAAAATCGAATAATCAGGCTACTGATGACGGTAGAAGAGAGAAAATAAGATGATACTTTTTTATTAAATAACCGTAGGACGGAAATCAATAGCTGAAGTACATTTTGTAGTGCTTGGGGATACAATTATATTTTCTCCTTTTTTCTTTATCTGTTTACCGTCCAGGGTTAGTTTTTCTTTCGGACTCAGCGAGGGATCCCACCTTTACCGCCACAAGGGCAGTGTCCTGGAGCGTGAAACATTGGGTCGGGGAATACAACTGGAGGGGAAGACCAGTATCTTGCCCAGGCGGCCTCACCTACTATGCTGAACAGGAGTCTAGTTGGGGATGGGAAGATCGGAAGAGATAGGCGAGGAAGAGGGAACGTGGCCTTGAGTTAGGTACCATCCCGGTATTCGCCTGTAGGAGAAGTGCGAAACCAGGCAAAAATACTTTCAAAGCTGGGAATTGAACCCGGACCTCCGGGAGCGGCAGCTAATCACGCTAACCACTACACCAGAGAGGCGTACTAAATACAATTATTACATATCAATTTTATTGTATTTTACAAAAACCGTTCAAAAGTGCGTCCTCTTGCTTCAATATACGCACAGCACGACTTGCCATTGCCTGTCGTGTATGTTAAAAAGACCCTATATACGTTCAAAGGACCCCAGGTACGTGCTGTAGCGATTACGCAGCGGCGAGCACCCGAGCAACGAACTCTTCTCGCTCTGCTCAAAAATTAAAATGTACTGCGTGTTGTCGCAGCATAGTCTTCACATTCTGACGTCACCTCATGTTTAACAGAATATGTAATATTGATGGGTTTTTAAGCCCGACTCGTTGGCTGAACGGTCAGCATACTGGCCTTCGGTTCAGAGGGTCCCGGGTTCGATTCCCGGCAGTGTCAGGGATTTGAACCTTAATTGGTAAATTCCAATGGCACGGGGGCTGGGTGTATGTGTTGTCTTCATCATCATTTCATCCTGATCACGACGCGCAGGTCGCCTACGGGAGTCAAATAGAAAGACCTGCACCTGGCGAGCCGAACCCTTCCTGGGATATCCCGGCACTAAAAGCCATACGACATTTCATTTTCATGGGTTTTTAAGAATGAGAGTTGTAATAATTCAACCTATACCCTTACGGTGCAGTTTTTGATTTTGGAAGTCAATATTTCGTTTCGGACCCATGGTTATTTACCAAAAGAAATGCACGTTTCGGTATTTTATATCATTCTCAGAAGATGGAATCAGTTGGCCGTGAAGTTAGGGTAGCATAGCTGTGAGCTTGCATTCGGGAGGTAGTGGGTTCAAACGCAACTATTGACAGATCTGAAGATGGTTTTCTGTGGTTTCCCATTTTCACACCAGACAAATGCTGAGGCTGTACCTTAATTAAGGCCACGGTCGCTTCCTTCCCACTCCTAGCCCCTTTTTGTCCCATCATCACCATGAGGCCTATCTGTGTCACCCGAGCGAGTGACCGCGTGGTTTGGGACACGTAGTTGTCTGATTTCATTCGAGAGATAGTGGGTTCGAGTCCCAATGTCGGCAGTTCTGGAGATGGATTTACGTGGTTACCTATTTTCACACCAGGCAAATTCTGAGGCTGTACCTTAATTAAGGCCACGGTCACTTCGTTCCCACTCCTAGTCCTTTCCTATCTCATCATCGCCATGAGACCTAAAGCAAATTAAGAAAAGCCCTATCTGTGTCGGTGTGACATAAAACAAAGTTGAAGGAAAAAGTATTGAATTTTGATAGACTTTGTATGAAAGTATGTAATTAAATGGTATGCATATTAATCTTACTTCTGTCTGGATTTTAAATATAGGCTCTACCTTTTTTCATTGTGTTGACTGGAATTAAGTTTCAGAGCATTCGGCTCGTGTTTGTTACGCACTAGGTGTATTTGATCAGGGGGCGGGGCCTGTGCCTGACCAGACAGTCACACTGGGGCACGAAGTCATTTCAAGGCAACGCATGGTTAACTTTCTCAATCACGTGGGCGGCCCCACAACACACATGAGCGTGAATGTGTTTGTAATGCTTCAGTAAACAACAACTTTTCATTCACATCACGTGGGATACTGTTGTGTTTCTTGACTGCTCGCTAGTAAATACTTAGGTAACTTTCACAATTAAGCCTGATTTATTGTTGTTATTGCTGGTTCACTTAACAAACTTGGAATCTATTTTTGACATCAATCTTGTAAGCACGATGTGTGTGAGACACTTGTGTTATAACCTCCAACTTTTCCCGAGCGGAAGTGGAATAACATTAGTGAGCACCAATATTTGATCCTTTGAACACGAAAACGTTCTCAGTCTCTCATACAAGGTATTAAGTGTATTGAGCGGACTGTATATGACTCAATCATGCAGGCACTTATTTAAATTCTTTCGTTTCTTCTGATAATTCTCAATACTTCCACTGAACTTCAGATCAAGTGCGAAAAATTCATTTCAAATACCTTTACATTTTTTTAAAGTTACAAATGTTTCTTTCCATTATATTATATTATATTTTGAATGCGTCGTATTGACAAATGAGAGTTTCAAACCTGATTAGGGATCATTAATGATCATTGTACAAAATATCTCCATCCACTTTCGTGGTCGATCGATATGTACATTTTTTCCTTCTAAATTAACTTTGCTTGGCCGTGCACGTAGAGGCGCGCGGCTGTGAGCTTGCATCCGGGAGATAGTAGGTTCGAATCCCACTATCGGCAGCCCCGAAGATGGTTTTCCGTGGTTTCCCATTTTCACACCAGGCAAATGCTGGGGCTGTACCTTAATTAAGGCCACGGCCGCTTCCTTCCAACTCCTAGGCCTTTCCTATCCCATCGTCGCTATAAGACCTATCTGTGTCGGTGCGACGTAAAGCCCCTAGCAAAAAAAAAAAATAATAACTTTGCATTAACTACGTTCGCAGTTAACTTCAATTGACTCAGTTCTGCTTCTTTTTCTTCTTCTGTCGCTGTTCCCTCACCCTGGTCCGATCGCACATGTGGACTTGACCCTGTTTTATGACCGGATGCAGTGTACTGAGACAAACAAAAACACTCAGTCCCAGAGACAGAGGAATTAAGTAGACGTGGATGATATACCCGATCCGGTCGGGAATCGAATATAAGACAATCTGAACCGCAGAACTTGACACAGCAATCCGAACCAGAAATGACTCAGTTATCAAGTCGGAAAAGCAAATCTTTTCCTGCATACATCGCTATTGCACAGCTGAGTCACAAATTTGTTTCGTACTATGGCAGACATTGGTGCTACTACTGCTACTGATAATAATAATAATAATAATAATAATAATAATAATAATAATAATAATAATAATAATAATAATAATAATAATAATAATAATAAAAGCTACACTCATAGGTACGTCACCTGCGTAACTCGTGTGACGGGTTTGTTGTTCTGTTTCGTCTATCAGATCGCACCACTGTAAATATTCTGTTGCCCAGCGTTCCTGGTATCAAATCCGAGAACTATGAACTATGTACAGACAACTTAGAACGCTAAGATGCCATCCCCCTGTTCGTAGCATTGAGCCGTGCGAGAACATTTTAGCCCGTCGACCGATACCGGTCTTGAGTGCTATGATATCTAATCCGATGGATGTAATTTTGCTGGTGAGTAGGTTAGGGTGAGAATCTAGTCAATCTTTGGCCAGAGTGTGGCCGGGCGCATGAGCGCTATGTGAGATGAATGTTGTATAGTAATGGCGCTAGGCGCTTAGTGAAAGAAAGTAAAATGCGCTACTTGCGCGGAGAGATTTAATTAATGTTCTAGGTGTATATCAAAAGCGTACCTCAGAGTTTAGCCTACAAGGAATACAAAGCCTGCCCAATAGCCACTCATAGCTGTCCGCCCTGTGGATGCTATATTTGCCGCTAGAGGCGCTGCAATTCAACCTCACATGAACACCTCAGTTGGCGGTATTTCTACACGTTGTATGCTTACCGGTGACGTCTACTACGGAAGTTGAATGTTAATACTGATAGAAATAATGAAACTCAATATTGATTTTGTTTTGTCCGAATCCTTGGCTGAATGGTCAGCGTTGAGGCCTTCGGTTCAGAAGGTCCCGGAATCGATTGCCGGCCGGATGGGTGATTATAATCACATCTAATTAATTCTTATGGCTCGGGGACTGGTGTTTGTGTTTGTTCCAACACTTTTCCTTACATATTCAGACAACACACTACACTTCCAACCATCACAGGAACTTGATATACGGTAGTGATTACTAGACCTCGGATTTTTAGGTGCTAAAATGTTATTTTAGCTGCCTAAAACAGATTCTTAAATTGACTCTACAATATTTTTAGGCGGCTGCAATTTCACGTATCTTAATATGCATTATTTAAAATACCATGTTGTTTTTTTCTAAATTGATTATAATTCGTTACGGGGAAATATAAAACAAGGTTCACTCCCCTCTTTGCTGCAAATGTCACAGAATAAAATTTTACCATCCGATGTGAAATGGGTAAACTCTTGTAAATTGAGAATGACTTGGAACCTGACACTTTCGGCTTAATTCACACACTGACCAAACGGGAAAAGGGTATTGTTAAAACAGTTATATTACAATGGTGTACTGTTGCGTACCGTTCTGTAAACAGGGCTCTATAAATAAAGTTCCTGGAACTAGTTTCCATGAATTCCCTTGCCAAGAGCCAACTAGGGAATTATGGATTGAAGCAATAAGCAGACAAGGTATGGTACAGTATATATGCAGATCATGTGACGGCAAAAATTAGGTTACTTATTATTATTATTATTATTATTATTATTATTATTATTATTATTATTATTATTAGTAGTAGTAGTAGTAGTAGTAGTAGTATTGCGTCTGTTCTGATGATATATAATTTCTGTTGTGTAGGTGATACCAAGGATATGTTATGGAACCCTAGTGACCGCTCCGTCAAGTGCTGCAATGGCATATATTGGAGGGTATTTCAATATAATTACTGCATTTACTTAGCTGTAATCTCAAGTGGCTTATTTCCTGCTTGAAGGACGTCATCTCCCCCTGTGCTTCAAGGAATTACCAAATTACTGAAGTTCCCTCCAACATATTAAGGAGCTAAACTTTGAATAATTTCTTGAAGATACTTCTCTACGAACACCCCATAAAATTACTTTTTCTCCATGAGGAACAATAGAATGCATCTTATCTGATTCACGAGCTCCAGATGTACCCTAATATCTCAGTTCTGTATTGTGATATACCATATATGCCCCATAATTAATTTATTCAATATTTCAATATAGTTGATTAACAGTCATCATAAGTGACAAAGTAAATGCCAGTACGGTGGCCATTGAGCACAAGAAGGAAACAAAAAACTCACATTATAAGGAAAATCACAATTAAATCGACTTTGCAAACAAGAGAAGCATTCTGGAAGGACGTTGAATATCAATAGCAGAAAGAAAGTGTGTTATAGAACAGAATCAGTGACTGCCGCTACTTGATCCTACCTAACACAGCAAAGTCCGGCTCTGTAGCTAACTGCATAGTATACTGACCTTTGGTCTAAGGTGTCGCGATTTCAATTCCCGACTGGGACTGGTATTTTAACTGCATTTCCAGTGGATCGGGTACTGGGTATTTGTGCCATCTTGAACACTAGTTAGATTTAATACTAGGCAGGCCCATTCGTCATAGACGGGCAGGTCGCTCTTGGGTGTCAGCTGGAATGACCTGCACAAGACTTCCCCGGAGGCCACCATTAGAGTGAAAGATATTGAGAGGGTGATGATAATGTTAGAATGTCATACAAAAATAGCATTACCTACTAGAATTCTGCAGAATTATCGAAAAGTTGTCAATAAAGTAAGAAAGATTTACGAATAGAGGTACGGTGTGGTGGTTAATGGATGTCAATAAGAAAACGGGTCAAAGGGAAAAACATGACGTTAATCGTTGTTTGTCATGTGGAGAAAAAATGGAAGAGGCACATCTGTTGAGAGTATGTAGCGAGGAAGACTCACTTAGGGCAAATATATGGGCAGTGGATGTAGGTAAAGCAAAACTAGAAAGAGAGAAAGAATTCCGTACAGTTGTAGAATTATTAAACAAATAATGGTTTTCACCGGCAAGTACATTTGTATTTTCAAAAGTAAGTAGCAGAAGAAGAGAAATTTAGCCATTGAAGGGCAGGATACATGTTTGTTCTAGAATATATAACAATGTATAACATACACAGTAAGACAAACAATTGAAAATTTGTAAAATTGATATAAACATTTATTAGTTTTAATTATAATGTTGCCGGGCTGAGTGGCCCATACGGTTGAGGCGCTCACTTTCTGACCCCAACTTGGTAGGTTCGATCCTTGCTCAGTCAGGTGGTATTTGAAAATGTTCAAATACGTCAGTCACGTGTCGGTAGATTTACTGGCACATTAAAGAACTCCTACGGCACTAAATTCCGGCACCTCGGCGTCTCCGAAAGCCATAAAAGAAGTTAGTGGGACGTAAAGCAAATAACATTATTATTTTTATTTTTATTATTATTATTATTATTATTATTATTAATTATAATGTTTTATATAATAACTAGCTGATGTACCCTTGTTTCGCAACGGGATTCTCAGAAAGACTGCCTTTGTGGTTTTCCTAACTGAAGTCAACTTAGGCCATTACAAAAACGTCAGTAGGAATGTAGCGATTAAAAGCAATGTTATCATATAAAATACTAGATCAAATGAAAACCACATTTTCTCACTTTTAACGAACAGTACTACGGTGCAATCTAACAGTCCAAAGTTCCATTGCTGGAATGACCAGGCCGCAGACAGCCGTGAACACTCCTCTGCCATTATTCCGTTAAATATGCACACTGCTCATTCCAAACAGTGCCTCAGAGTAGGGATTGAATAGCTCGTATGCTATGATGAACCAGTTTGTTACGCACCGGTAGTATTAGAAAATTTCTGAGCCAGAGGAATGGCATGCTAAAGAAGAAGTTATCTCACTCCCCACCTACTTCCCGCCAATGTTCAGGCAGGTTGTTATAGTCGGTACGACCGGATGAGTTGGCCGTGCGGTTAGAAGCGCGCAGCTGTGAGCTTGCATCCGGGAGGTAGTGAGTTCGAACCCACGGTCGACAGCCCTGAAGATGCTTTTCCGTGGTTTCCCATTTTCTCACCAGACAAATGCTGGCGCTGTACCGTAATTAAGGTCAGGGCGGCTTTCTTCCCACTCCTACCCCTTTCCTATCCCATCGTCGCCATAAGACCTATCTGTGTCGGTGCACGTAAAGTAAATTAAAAAACTCGGTATACAGCAGTAATCCCATCTACCTGAGATGAGTGGCAACAGAAGACACAAAGCACATCACAAAAAACAATGATCAATGTAATGTTATTGTCGATCAATGTTATGTATGAGCTTTCTATATTGTAGGCCTTCACATTTAGTTGTCTTTCGACTCTGTGATATTAGGGCGTCTGACAAAATTATTTATAGCGTAGACTGTAGTTCCTTATTCTCCAACTTTACATACCGATTTTCATTATTCTGTTTACCTATTTTCTCGTGACTCGGCGCTGATATGGACTTAACAACAAAAATCCAATTTCATGAATATCTCTGTTATCATAGCCGGTACAGTAAAAATGTACAAGACATAAATGATCGGAAATAATACTGTAAGACATTAGTTATGTAGTATTTGTCGATAGGACCACTATTAACACAAATATTTGAGAATTACATTTTAGGCCTTCCCCTAAACTACCATTTCACTCAACGAAAATAAAATTATTTATGGCCCAGATTGTAGCGACTTATTCCTCGACATTGCATACCGATTTTCATTAAGATAGGACTACTAATAACGTAAATATTTGAGAATTAAATTTTAGGCCTTCCTCTACACTACCATTTCTCTCAGAGTGAATAATATTATTTATGTTATAGATTTTATCGACTTTTTCCCGGACTTTACATACCGATTTTTATTAAAATTTCTTCGGCCGTTTTCTCGTAATACATGTACAGACAGACAGACAGACAGACAGACAGACAGACAGACAGACAGACAGACAGACAGACAGACAGACAGACAGACAGACAGACAGACAGACAGACAGACAGACAGACAGACAGACAGACAGACATTGCGGAAAATTAAAAAGTGCATTTCCTTGTTACTATGGACACGACCGATACAGAAATACAATCCTTTTAAAATTCTGAGCAATGTACACACCAAACTCTTATTTTATATATAGAGATAAACAATTTAACTGTAATAAGAAAATCAAATACATTCTACCTGTGTTAAAAATCCTTTGGATTCAGTAGATGAATACTCTCTCCTCAGTTTCAGTTGGTTCGGAACTAAGCGGTAGGAGTATTCTTCTTTCCTTCTTCCTTCCTTTCTTTCTTTCTTTCTTTCTTTCTTTCTTTCTTTCTGTGTTAATCCATTTACCATCCAGGGTTGGTTTCTCCCTCGGATTCAGCGAGGGATCCCACCTCTACGGCCTCGGAGGCAGTGTCCTGGAGCGTGAGACATTGGGCCGGGGTATACAGCTGGGGAGGAGGACCAGTAGCTCGCCCTGGTGGCCTTATCTGCTGTGCTGAACAGGAGCCTTGTGGAGGGGATGGGAAGGTAGGAAGGGACAGATAAGGAAGGAAGGAAGGAAGGAAGGAAGGAAGGAAGGAAGGAAGGAAGGAAGTGGCCGTGGACTTAAGTACCATCCCGGTATTTGTCTGGCGAAGTGGGAAACCACGGAAAACCACTTCAAGGATGGCTGAGATGGGAATCGAACCTCTCTCCACTCAGTTGACCTCCCGAGGCTGAGTGGCACTCGTTCCGGCCCTCGTACCACTTTTCAAATTTCGTGTCAGAGCCGGGAATCGAACCCGGGCCTCCGGGGGTAGCAGCTAATCACACTGACCTTACACCACAACGACTTCTTCTTCTTCTTCTTCTTCTTCTTATTGTAGTATGGCCGAGCGAACTGGCTTCACTGTTGGGACGTGCCGTTGTGAGCTTGCATTTTATAGATGGTGAGTTTCAGTTTCATCAGCGGCAGCCCTATGCATGATTTTCCTTGGTTTCATACTCCAGACAAATGTGAGGTTTGTACTTTAGTTAAGGGCACATCTGCTATCTTCCCCATCCCAGTCCTTTCCCATCACAGCGTTACCAGAAGCCTCCTGTGTTTTAGTGAAATGCTAACGCTCTAGCAAAGAAAATAAATAAATAAATAAATAAATAAATAAATAAATAAATAAATAAATAAATAAATAAATAAATAAATAAATAAATAAACAATAGTTACCGTGTTATCGCGTGCTGTCTGCAAGTGAATTTCGATATTACGATTTACTATATAAACTGATAGAAAATCTAGGCGACCCATTGCTGAGTTTTAATTAATATTGTCGGATAAAGGCCGAATCTGCCACCGGAAAATTTTTATATGCGAACATCGAACATCGTACGGCATGGACCGTCTAATACATTATTTTCCACCTTCAAACATCCGACTTTCCGTAATCCGGTATTTTATCAGTGATATCTGATGCTACTCCTGCATGATAATAATTATCAATGGATAGTGGAATTATATCATCTATGTTTCCCTTATCTGCAAAATCCTTAGAGGAATTTTGTATTATCAAGCTGGACGATGGAACGTGTAACTTTAAAATTGATGATAATAATAAATAATAATAATAAAATCATAAAATATATCATAAATAAAAATATGTAAATTAATAAAATTAATAAGCATAATTAACCGAAATGTCCGTAGTATGGGCGCCAGAGTTCACCAGAATGGATCCCTCGAATTTAGATAAGAGCATGATAAACTTTATATCCCAGGGCGTGTACATAATGCTGCGTACTGGTACATCTGCTGCAGGCCTTACCTAACCTCCTGAAAACGACTAATTAGGTAGGAACTGCACCTAGGTTCATCAATAACACTGATTCTAAAATAGCTAACTATATTCTTAACAAATTCTGTGCATGAGCACCTCATCAACATACAACATTATACATATAACACACACATAAAATGTTGCTGGAAGACTCCATATTTACAACAACAACAATAATGAAAATCGTGGGAAAACGAAAGCGAGAACTAAGCTACCATTTGTAGATAGTCCGATGAACAATGTACATGTATGAAGATAAATACCCTTCACTGTTTCTATATCAATTCGATTTACCGATTCTCATAATCGGCAGTTATCACATCACACAGATACTGTACCTTGTACTACTGTGTTCACATATTTTAACACTTGTTGTAAAGATATATACACACGTCTGTCCATCCTCAACATATAAATTTATGGGAAGTCTGAGATAGCTTTCACCAACATATAATGCTAGGCCGCCACAAGTGCTACAATACTTAATGCGCATGCACTCTCCACAATCATCCACTTTCCACAAACATAACAAGACTACGCTCCACGAACGTTTGAAGTCCAGTCCATTGCAGCCGTGTCACTCCAGTACCGCGTATCAGCACCACTTCCTTCCCGTACAGTGCGTCAGTTGTAGTTGTAGTTGTAGTTATCTTCCTTCTCGTTCCTTTACAATCACCTCTACAATCACCCTTACAATGTTCCTAGTTGCCGCCGTATGATCAACCTTTATAGACATCAACATCCCCCTCCTCTCAGATGATACGTCTGGATTGGTGCTTGCTAGCCAATCGTGAGTAAACCTCTTCTTTCTCCCAAGTTATAAACAAACACTCGGGAGTTTTACATGAATCATCAAATTTCTCTGGTACAACAACAAGCTCATCTCATCAGGCTGGGATATATACATGACTAATGGAATTTCCTGACACAAGTACATCACAACACACACTGGGGTAGCCAGATGACTCATTCAAATTACCAGAGTTATTAAAGCAATGTTTTCCCACTCGTGCAAAACAAATTACTCATACCTACATATGTGGATATCTTCCAGCTTACCAATATAAATGGCAAAATATATAAATGAAATACTAATACTAATAATAATAATAATAATAATAATAATAATAATAATAATAATAATAATAATAATAATAGTAATAATAAATCGAATACTGACAATAATATCTCTAACTTCTACATATAATTCGAGGGTGTGATATATGTACTATCACATAACGCCCCCTTGGTGAATCGATGATATCACATATTATGATTCACCATAAAACAGAACTACATACATAACCTTATAATGACATAACTGAACACATAATTTACTGTAATAATGATATACATTGCGTCTACTGCATTGTATTCGCACACGCGAAATACAATTTGTCCAAACAACAATAATAATAATATGGCTATATACACACAACTCTGATTGTTTCACATACCATTGAACACAATCCCTTCTTGCTACTGTACACATACATTAAAATTGATAATATATACATCCAACGTGCAGATCCTATCTCTTATATCTGCGAAGGCTATAGATATTAAATGTCCCAAGGACCTTTTTGTCAGTGGTTAGGAGCCTATAAGCACACTTGCCTATTCTACTGTCCACAGTATACGGACCCTGATATAAATGAAAAAACTATACATAAACTTAACATTGGCATCGATAAGAGAGGAATTCGTACCGCAATAAAAACTAACTATGTCTAGAATACACTCTATCTCACACACAAACATTCATCCCATCCAGTCACACAAGAATCATACAAACTTTCATTCGGAACATTCATAAAAAGGAAATCCCTCTTTCTGAAATGCGCGGGAATCTCACAATATTTACTCTTCCACAAAACCATAATTAATGCAAGCAAACAGATCACATACTTTTTCACACATTCCACATCGCTATCACTCAGCACGTTATTCACATCATTCACACATCTCTCAGAATTAAATAAAACATTACACACTCGCTTGAAAAGACTTTCTTTCATCTCACGCACACTTCCATTTTCACACACGCTCACTCTATTACTGAAATTCTTACCATAATACACTTTGAAATTGCTGTCATTACTACTTAATGACCCAACAATTAAACCATCTTCACCACCTTCAATATCAGCTCCCACTTGCACCACTTTCATGCCAACAACACTGCTACTTTCGACTCTCTTATCAGAAGTTTCATTAATCTCAAAGTCACCATTTTCACACATAATGGACCTAAATTTACTCTCCTCACATACACTTAAATCAACAAAAACATCCTCATGATGTATACTCCGTGAACACTCTTCACTCACAAAACAACCTTCATCAACTTCACAAAAACTTCACTTTCAATTTCAGAAACTTCCACAAGATTATCGATCACAACACCGCTATTACCATCACAACTAGCACAAAGTAAGACGTCCGACACATCATTCTTACTTTCATCACGCCCCCTATTCTCAAAATCTCCCTGAACACAAAACACATGGTCATACAATAACTCCTCTTTCACGTCTAAATCACAACTTACCTGTTTCATCACGTGAATAGGAATTTCGGTATCGGACTGCCTATCTGACCCAACTAAGAAGTCCGATTCCGGTTTAAATTACTTGACGTGGACTGTTCACTATTATCTTGTCTCGGCACTTGATCTGGCGGTCTTTGATCCGTACGCCCCCTACTTTCTGATTCTCCTTGATTAGGTCTTCTGCCATAATATTCCTGGTGATTACCTCCTTGGTTAGAGTGTCTGTTTCCCCTTCCGGAATTACCACCCTGATTCCCTTGCCTAGAATGACTGAAATTCTGATTATTCCTATCTCCCCCTAGCTTATTACCTTGTCTCCCATTATCCCCGTAATTCCTACCTTCACTTTGCCTAGTCCTCCCCTGCCCTTCCAAAGCATCAAACCTCTCTAACAGCTGCTCTAATTCCTTAATCGTAACAATATTCTGCATACATGCAGCTAATCTGACCTTCTCAGGAAAATGCCTCAACATCTGGCGGACTGTATCTCTCTCCGATGCTAGACCTTCAATATTCTGGCTGATCAGAACATGCGCCAAGAAATATTCCGTCATAGACACACCTTCCTGAGGTCTATATTTGCCAAATAGCACGCGATCTCTTTCCCTTCCCTGAATAGCATCACTCCAAAATTTAGAACTAAATTTCTCCCTAAATTCCTCCAAACTCGAAATACCCTGTCTATAAACTTGAAACCAGGATCTCGCTTCTCCAACAAATGCAATATCCAACATCTCATCAACCATACTCCATTCGATCAAACCATCGTCAAGATTCTTGGAAAACCGTTCCTCCACCGTTTTCAAGAATTCCATCGGATTAAACTGCCGACCATTAAACTTGGGTAATTCAGATTCCTTCGTACAAGATACGTACCTATTACATATGCTGCTACCTACTTGGATTTGACTGATCTCCTGCCTTAACTTTACATGACATGCTTTAATTCCTTCTTCAACTACCATTCTGGCATTTCCTTCTACTGACTTGAGGTCTTTCTCCAATTTCTCAGTCTTTTCATCTATTCGCTTCACTAAAACATTCTGGCTGGTTTTAATTCTATCTATTTCTTCGACTTTATCTTCCACTATTTTTATTCTCTTGTCGCATTCCTTGCTGTTTTCAACAAATTCCTTCCTAACTACATTAAATCGGCATTCGATTTTCTCGGTCAGTTCCAAGCATTGAGATTCAACCTTATTATTGACTTCCTGAATTTCCCTGCTTTGATGGTCAAACTTCTGGTTCAATTCATCTATTCTACCATTCACAGCACTGCTTAAACTATCAATTTTACTAGACAAATCAACACTCACTGAATTTAATTCCTTACTCTGATTCTCAATCTTACTAGACAGTTCCGTACTAACTGAATTTAATTCACTATTAATACTGTATATTTCATTACTTAAAAAACTCAATTCACTCTTCAACTCTTTACTCTGACTATCAATCTTATTGGACAATTCAACATTATTATTGTCGATTTTACTGGACAGTTCAACATTATTATTATCGATTTTACTGGACAATGCATCACTTTTACTGTTAACAACATTTAATTCAACACTCACTGAATTTAATTCCTTACTCTGACTATCAATTTTACTAGACAATTCAACCTTCAACTCTTCATTATTACTGTTTAATTCACCTTTCAATTCATTAAGTAGCGATTTAAGCATAATGAGCATTGAAGCCTCGCCTTGATCCCCTTCGTTCTGAGTTTGAGACGGGTTACTCGGTTCCTCACCTATCGTTACCGATTGATCTTTCCTACTATCAGCCATTTCGTTTTTCTCACTTAAATTAGATAAACTCAATGTGGTGGAATTCTTTTGACTTCTCTTTTCCTGATTCATAGTACTAGTAACTTTAAAAACCTCTCTACTTCTCAATTTTATAATACTGGACTCGCTACAACATTTCTTCATACTCCAAAATACACATGAAACATATAAAACACTTCACTGACATAGTTTGCAGAATTCCAACCACACCTGACAAGTGCACCTACGCTTATAAGCCTAACAGATGTACCAATCTTTCAGCCACACGTTGGGAAGCCAATTGTAACTTAATTTATTGATGACTACCAAATAAATAATAATAATAAAATCATAAAATATATCATAAATAAAAATATGTAAATTAATAAAATTAATAAGCATAATTAACCGAAATGTCCGTAGTATGGGCGCCAGAGTTCGCCAGAATGGATCCCTCGAATTTAGATAAGAGCATGATAAACTGTATATCCCAGGGCATGTACATAATGCTGCGTACTGGTACATCTGCTGCAGGCCTTACCTAACCTCCTGAAAACGACTAATTAGGTAGGAACTGCACCTAGGTTCATCAATAACACTGATTCTAAAATAGCTAACTATATTCATAACAAATTCTGTGCATGAGCACCTCATCAACATACAACATTATACATATAACACACACATAAAATATTGCTGGAAGACTCCATATTTACAACAACAACAATAATGAAAATCGTGGGAAAACGAAAGCGAGAACTAAGCTACCATTTGTAGATAGTCCGATGAACAATGTACATGTATGAAGATAAATACCCTTCACTGTTTCTATATCAATTCGATTTACCGATTCTCATAATCGGCAGTTATCACATCACACAGATACTGTACCTTGTACTACTGTGTTCACATATTTTAACACTTGTTGTAAAGATATATACACACGTCTGTCCATCCTCAACATATAAATTTATGGAAAGTCTGAGATAGCTTTCACCAACATATAATGCTAGGCCGCCACAAGTGCTACAATACTTAATGCGCATGCACTCTCCACAATCAGCCACTTTCCACAAACATAACAAGACTACGCTCCACGAACGTTTGAAGTCCAGTCCATTGCAGCCGTGTCACTCCAGTACCGTGTATCAGCACCACTTCCTTCCCGTACAGTGCGTCAGTTGTAGTTGTAGTTGTAGTTATCTTCCTTCTCGTTCCTTTACAATCACCTCTACAATCACCCTTACAATGTTCCTAGTTGCCGCCGTATGATCAACCTTTATAGACATCAACATCCCCCTCCTCTCAGATGATACGTCTGGATTGGTGCTTGCTAGCCAATCGTGAGTAAACCTCTTCTTTCTCCCAAGTTATAAACAAACACTCGGGAGTTTTACATGAATCATCAAATTTCTCTGGTACAACAACAAGCTCATCTCATCAGGCTGGGATATATACATGACTAATGGAATTTCCTGACACAAGTACATCACAACACACACTGGGGTAGCCAGATGACTCATTCAAATTACCAGAGTTATTAAAGCAATGTTTTCCCACTCGTGCAAAACAAATTACTCATACCTACATATGTGGATATCTTCCAGCTTACCAATATAAATGGCAAAATATATAAATGAAATACTAATACTAATAATAATAATAATAATAATAATAATAATAATAATAATAATAATAATAATAATAATAATAAATCGAATACTGACAATAATATCTCTAACTTCTACATATAATTCGGGGGTGTGATATATGTACTATCACAAACGAAAACTGAGTTCCGAGTCACTGTTTCGTTGTTTATGAATGTTGTTATTAGTACCTAATTCCTTCTTTTGTCAAAAAAAAAAATGTTGTCCTTTTCATACGTTATATACAAAAATTAAGGTACTACGATGTCTAGAAGGGGAAAATCAGATTAGTGAGAAAGTGCTTTAGCTCCTTCTTTCTCTGTGTTTATCAGGATTCATGTAAACGAGTCTCGTGGTCTGGCTCCTTAGCTGAATGGTCAGTGTCGAGGTCTTCGTTTCATAGGGTCCCAGGTTCTATTACCTCGCGGACAGGGGACATTAATCGTGTCTAGTTAAATCCTGACTGACTGATTAACTGACTGTCTTTTTCTCAAGACTATATCCATACACACACACACAATTGCACTATATTACCAACCACCTAAGGAACACGTAATAGTGAATACATCCATGCACACAGGGTTGGCGTAAGGAAGGGCATCCTGCCGTGAAACAGGACCAAGTCCATATGTGCTACACAGATCGCACCAGCGACCCCAACGGGGCGCGGGAAAAGCTGTCGAAGAAGACGTATGTGAACCGCGATATATTAACATGTTTGTATTACTTTCTAACTTTTGTATTAAGGAAGAAACAGACACACTACTAACACTTATATTTTAAGAAAGGTAATTGAAATTCCATGGTCACATTCCCAGAATAGTCTTTGAAATACTGATGAAAGGAATTTTCAACCCAACATTCTCACTGAGAGTCAAGAGCAATTGAATATTTGTAATTGAAAGAGATCTCCAGGAAACCGGCACTATAGGAAAAACTGTGCAGGAGAGAACTATATTAAGAATACTAGTTAACTATCACAAATTTTCACAAAACTCTAAACTAGAACCAACAAAATCTGGACGGAAGAACGGAAGAAAAATTGCAGTGAGGAGATGAAGAGATTTTGGAAAAATAAGAAAGCAAACACATCACCTAAGTAAGTTCAATCGTGTTACTAAGTTGGATGTAACGATGCAAATAATAATAATAATAATAATAATAATAATAATAATAATAATAATAATAATAATAATAATAATAATAATAATAATAATAATAATAATAATGTTAACTGGTCTCAGTGGTTAAGACGGTGGACGCTCTGGCCTTCTGAGGATCGCAACAGCAGAAGGTCTATAGACTCACCTGTAACAGATATAACAAAATATCAATACCCAGGAACGCAAAATTAAGACATTACGACTCAGTTGTCAAACCTGAAACATTATACGCCTCGGAAACCGTGATCATTGGAGGCAGATCACTTATTAAAGACATAATAATAATTTCGTGTGGCTATTTCTAGCCGGGTGCAGCCCTTGTAAGGCAGACCCTCCATCTGCCATGTGTAGGTAACTGCGTGTTATTGTGGTGGAGGATAGTGTTATGTGTGGTGTATGTATGTGATTTTCAGGCATGTTGGGGCAGCACAAACACCCAGCCCCCGAGCCTTTGGAATTAACCAATTATGGTTAAAATTCCCGACCTGGCCGGGAATCGAACCCGGGACCCTCCGAACCGAAGGCCAGTACGCTGACTATTCAGCCAACGAGTCGGACATTAAAGACATAGAGGAACAGGATAGGCAAATATTTAGGAAAATCTTTGGTGTAGTCTACTCAGAAGAAATCTGGATGAAATGGAATCCTCGGGAAATTTATCAGCATTCTGAAAAGAACACCGACGCCACCAGGAAAAGGCGATTAAACTTATATGGCCGCATTCTCAGAATAAACAATGACAGGCTCACTAAAAGTATTCTCAACCTTGCTCTCTCAATGAAAGTCAAGAAAAACTGGCTTGGTGAAATAGAAAAAGACCGTCAGAAAATTGACATCCCACAGGAAATTGTTCAAGATCAACTCCAGTTCAAAAAAGCAGTCAACAACCATAATTTTGCTGAGAAAATTAATACCAGGACCGGTAAACAATGGAATGATGAACGGAAAAAAACTTTTCGGTGCCCAGCTGAAGAGATTTTGGGAGAAGAATAATCAACATAAGCTAAATAAGTTCTATCGCGCTCCACAGATGGGCTCTAATAATAATAATGGTGGCTCAGTGGCAAGTGAACTCGGGTTCAGTATGGAAGATTATTTGCCCTGATTTAGCTGATGAGTACGCCAATGTCCTGTTTTGGATAACGTATCCTCCCGTCATTGATAAATAGTGGGCAGACGTGCATTATACGAGAGAAAAACGCCATCTACTGGCAGTTTACGATGTAATCATGTGGCAGTGCTTCAGGAGCAATGGCAATGACCTAAGCAAAGCATTCGATATGATTTACAGCTTCCTCTCAACGACATTTTCAGTAAACAAATTGATTAGACGAGCATGCCCATTATCTATGGGGCATTCTTATTAGCGGTAGAAAGCCTGATTCAAAGGTTGAACAATTCATTAACAGGACTAACTATATTAACAAGGAATGCTTCACAGTACGTGTGTATGCTCATACCGTCACCTTGCTCTTGACCAGTAATGAGGATGCTAATAGTACGTAACAGACACTAGAGGCCTTCTGTAACATTTCAGAGTCATAGGTAAATTATAACAAATCATTGTTATTGCTATTGGGCCCACATAAAAACCGAAAACTCTTTGAAAACTTGAGGATTCCAATTGTAAACTGCTTCAGGACATCGGGCATTACTTTTAGAACGGACATTGCAGAGAAATTAGCGATTAATTGAACATATGGCCTGAACAGTCTACAGTTTCTCCTTAAAGACGAATTGTCAAAACGATTAATCTACTTCCAAAAACTTAGCATGTACTCTGGTACATTGCACAACTTCTTTCAGCCACACATGTCATTTTTCAATGCATTGAAATGGCGACTGTATTTTATCTATGGAAAGGCCACGTATACAAAATAAGGAGGGACCGATAGACTTAATCTGCCAGAACAGGGCGGCGGTTTGCATGTAATTGCGTTTTTTCTGTCTCACATCATCGAAGCACTGCACTCAAGAGGAGGTTTATTTGATAGTGAAGCGCCTAAAGTGTGTGTTACATCAAACCTGAAACAGAAACGTCCAATTTAGACGTTCCTTCAAAAGGGCCTTCTACAACAACTTCCAGAAACAGAAATTAGAGGCAGAAAGTTCGTTAAGGTTAAGGGGATTGAAGAAGTATAACTTTAATCCGACGGTTCAGCAGAGGTACCCACGAGACTGGAAGATATGGAAAAATATACGAAATGAATGGATCCCAGTTGACTGAAAGGTGTTTCTCTACATTTAAGAAAACCCCATGGCTCTAAAGCCCTGACGGACCTTGGCCTATCAGGCAACAGCTGCTCGGTCCGAAAGCCTTCAGATTTTGAGGTGACGCATGGTCAATGCGACGAACCCTCTCGGCCGTTATGCTTGGTTTTCTAGACCGGGTCTCTACATATACACAAATGAAATCATCCCGGCTGGTGAGAAAATGAAAAGGCACGGATAGGTATCTGATGATAAATTACTGGTATACTGGGAGACAGATAATCTCGTGTATCGAATTACGCCATGTGAGAATGCGGCAATGATTTGGAGATAGACACAAAATGGGGCGACAACAATTAGTGCTAGAGTGTGGGAGATACGGAATCTGGAACTAAACCACGGAGAGAATGAGACAAGAAACGCATATTAAGGATGATAGTTGGAGCCATTCACTACAATATCAAGGATAATAATACTAAGGGCCTACCATGTGACATTAATTGTATTTCTGGATCACCTCAGGAAGGAACGCCGGAGGATACACAGAAGTGTCTTTAAAAGGCATTTGGAAAATACCTCTTTAAAATTTATCTGGTTTCCGATTATTTCTTTATGTATCTCTTTATCGACTGTTATGTTAATGCATCGAATATTTTAGTGTCTCGTAAAACTGTAAATAACTCCGTAGACGGATAATGATTACCGAAGATGACAGATGCATATTTCTAAGCTCGTTGTGAGAAATAGAATACACTGAGCACTTTTCAGTTCAATTATAAAATGAAAAACTTAGTCTTATTTACTTTCAACTTTATTTTTCCTTATGCATAATCACTCCTTTCTGTTTCAAACTTGGTAAACGTAATGATAGGGAAATAATGTTAAAAATAATAGATTTTTGTGCTGTGTAATAACAACCTCAAGGTTTTTCAAAACAGGACATTTTGGTTTAATATTTTCTGTGCTTTTTCCCATTTTGTGCATGTAATGATTTTTGAGTAGTTATTTATAATTCAGATGCTCATATATTTTTATAGTGCGTTTCGTGGAGGTAAATAAAAATGTAAAGATATATACAGCAAGTTGTATAATATTATTATAATAATATTAGAATATAATAATATCATAATATTAATAATCGAAGGCGAAAATCTCGAAACACTCCTCCAGGAAAAGAAATATATTACGCATCTTAATATAGATTTAACGCAGAAATGATTCATTGGCGGCAATGTAATTTGTTTTCCGCAAGCTATAAATAGAAACACTTGATAACATTGATATTAAACGGACCATGTTTCTGGAATTATGTAGCAGAGACAATTGGCTAATTACTAAGATCTTTTAGTTCTACCAGGGTTATTTTATACCGTACTCTCTGGACATTACCATTCTTCACAATAATTTCTAAAATGTCAGCAGAATCACACTGGTTAACCTTCAGGCAAGCTAACATTTTTCATCTTAAATATGACGTGCTAAGTGGCTTCTGAATAATTCAGTGCTAATCGAGTCGAAATTGGTCTCATACAGAAGGCACCGCGTTGTCTGTCAGGAAGAAGAATGATCGTCTGAAAGGTCAGAAGATCACAGAACCTTCAAAGAAGTGCTAGTTCAGGATTCTTAACCAAGAAATATTGATACCGTCATAATTTGTATTATCTGAATTTCAAATAACGGTACGTATACGTTACACACGAGCAAATGTATGAATATCAGTGAGCAATAAATTTCATCTACTGAATGGTTATATACGTGAATGTAAAGGAACTTTCGGAAAGTATACTACAATGAAAAATATAATGCATTGTAACTTCAGCATGTTTTTGCTGTGACAACGTGCACAAAATCAAGCTTCGTTCATTCGGACCTTAGTGTGTAAGAATCATGTACTCATATTCGGACTTACAGCTGTAAAACGAAAGATGCCATCCGAATTTTTCATGTAGAGTTTGATTAGAAATTTGTGACATGAGAGAAATATGTTACTGGGAGGGCTTCAGTTAAATGACTGGAGTGGGAGGGAGCTTTAACAAAAGTGTCGATTTTGAGGTTTATGATCTGGTTTGCGATAATAACTCCGAAATCGAAAGATATACGAAGGTGATTTGGATGTCTAAAAAGAAAGCATTTCATGCCTCACATTCACAGGACAAAAATAAATCGAATCCCAATAGAATAACATGGGAAGGGAGGAAACTTTGAACTTGGACAACTGTTTGAAAATGTACGATTTGACTAATTATCATTGTAGCCTCCGTAGCTCAGGCGACAGCGCGTCGGCCTCTCACCGCTGGGTTCCGTGGTTCAAATCCCGGTCACTCCATGTGAGATTTGTGCTGGACAAAGCGGAGGTGGGGCAGGTTTTTCTGCGGGTACTCCGGTTTTCCGTGTCATCTTTGATTCCAGCAACAGTCTTCATTATAATTTCATCTGTCAGTCATTAATCATTGCCCCAGAGCAGTGCGACAGGCTTCGGCAACCGGCACAATTCCTATCCTCGCCCCAAGATGGGGCTTCATTAATTTCATCCCTGATCCGGTCACTGACTGAAAACTGGTTGTAGGTTTTCATTTCATTTTCACTAATTATCATTCATGTGAGCTACCGTTAGAAAGCTCTCTGTGAAACCGAAAAGTGGTATGGTACTATCACGGATTCCTTGCGTCCCTCATGGACAAAATTTATCCGGTGTTTAAAAATTCTTATAATTTCTTATTTTATTTAATATCGACTTTTGATTATAAATTCTGACTCATTGTCTGGGCATCACTGAATAGAGAATCATACACCCAACATAACGGTGCCATTGCAGTTGCCTTAGGACAAAAAAGGGCAGAAATGTTTATAATTATCAAATGATTAGAAACGTTACCGAGTTTTGGTATACCCGACTCTCTGGTTGAATGGTCGGTGTTCTGGCCTTCTGTTCAGAGGGATTCCGGTTCGATTCCCGACTGGGTCGAGGATATTAACTGGGCCTGGGTAATTCCACTGGCTCTGAGCTAGGTGTTTGTGTTCGTCACTGTCCACTTCTTTTCATCTACATGCAACACATCACACTGCTAACCATTATAGAAACACGCAGTAGTGAATACGTCCCTGCATATAGGGCCGGTGTCAGGAAAGCAACCCAGCCGTAAAACTGGGACAAATCCAGTTTAAATTCCAACCCCAATAGATTGAGAAAAATTCCAGGAAACATTGGAAATAATAATTTGAATAGGATCGAACCATGCCCTCCTATCTGTTCTCCGACTTCAATTTTAGAAATTATAATCGCACGCCGCAACTGGTATGGAATGATATAGCGTCGGGCTATATATAATTTGCCATCCGTGCCATTAGGTCACTTTTTCTTAATCTGCTTACACTCCAGGGTCGGTTTTCCCTCGGACTCTGCGAGGGATCCCACCTCTACCACCTCAAGGGCAGTGTCCTGGAGCTTCAGACTCTGGGTCGGGGATGAAACTGGGGAGGATGACCAGTACCTCGTCCAGGCGGGCTCACCTGCTATGTTGAACAGGGGCCTTGTTGGGGGATGGGAAGATTGGAAGGGATAGACAAGGAAGTGGCCATGGCCTTAAGTTAGGTACCATCCCGGCATTGCCTGGAGGAGAATTGGGAAACCACAGAAAACCACTTCCAGGATGGCTGAGGTGGGAATCGAACCCATCTCTACTCAGTTAACCTCCCGAGGCTGAGTGTACACCGTTCCAGCCATCGTACCACTTTTCAAATTTCGTGGCAGAGCCGGGAATTGAACCCGGGCCTCCTGGGTTGGCAGCTAATCACACTAACCACTAAACCAGAGAGGCGGAATATTAGGCCACCTATCAGATTAATTAGTTCGTAATAAATAACATCTATAACCTAACAGCCGTAAATATGCAATCAGTGAGACATTATACCGAAAATCCAGTGGGACAGTTCCTCACCAGTAATATTAAAGAGGGACTTATTTTATGGTGGAATTAATATTTGTAAATATTTGAATGGTAATACTGGATCGTAAAATATATAGTAAGTAAAATGTTACAACGGGACAAATATTTCTAGAACGTTCAACGTTTGAAATAAAAATCTCCTCCATTTCGTAGAGCTTAAGAGTCTATCGGTAGGGAATATCGGTGTTTTCGAGTTGCGTCCCTTACGGATTAAGTGGTCTTGTTGGTCTTGTCGATCTCTACCTGGATGTCAAATAACCATCTCGACTTTCAAATATCAGTTCACGAGACGGTTGCTTCAATTTGTCCCCAAATATCTGGGGCAGTATTAGTAGAGAAATCCCTGTATTTACCATTGTCAAATGAGTTCACATCAAAAGATTCTGAAATCAGAAAGTTGTTGAAAAGTGTGTTCCGTCTTTCTCTACTGCGATTGAATCAAGCAGAATATTTTAAATAGTTATTTACTCGGGCACCGAGTTAAGGTTGACGTGGACTCCCCGTCGAATATTAACATCTACAAAGCCTTACACTCGAAATTTAACGCACTGTTTTATTCTTCCTTCGAAACATATTCCACATGATATAAAATTTTAATGAGGTAGAGAGTGAAATCAACGAAACTTTTCAAAGAAGCAAGAAAAACAAACACCGACAAATGTAGGCCTACTTAATAAGGAGAACTTAATGAAACAAGAAATGGGAAAAGAAGCAAATAGCTCTCTTACAAGCTGTGAGTGTTGCTGTGGTCTGCCACGTGAGGAGTGGTATGTATATCTTAATTTTATCTAAGAGTTTCAAATTTGCATTTTAATAGTGATTATCACTAAAAAAGCTACGTATTTTTACAGGTATACAATCATAAATCTGCAGATTTTGGGAAGGAACATGTGGTGGCTCCGCACCACGAAATCAATTCGAACATATCCTTCGTTAAAAGCCGGGAATCAGTTCGGATGTAGCCGGGAATACAGCGCAACTGTCGAGTAGTGCTTGGAATGGCAATGGCAACTCAAAAATGTGGTAGAAATCATTCAGTATCCAACGTCCTCCAGCTGGTTTTGACTTACCACGTAAAATTTACTTTGCCTTCGACAAAGTCCCAACCACGAACGATTTCGGTCGATGCGAAACAGTTTCAACAGGTGGCCGAAGGTCCGTAAAATTGTTGCCAAGCATGCGACTGTTGATTGTTTCTAAGGGGTTTCTTTTTTATATTTCTATATTATTATTATTATTATTATTATTATTATTATTATTATTATTTTGCTAGGGGCTTTACGTCACACCGACACAGATAGGTCTTATGGCGACGATGGGATGGGAAAGGGCTAGGAGTTGGAAGGAAGCGGCCGTGGCCTTCATTAAGGTACAGCCCCAGCATTTGCCTGGTGTGGAAATGGGAAACCACGGAAAACCATCTTCAGGGCTGCCGATAGTGGTATTCGAACCTACTATCTCCCGGATGCAAGCTCACAGCCGCGCGCCTCTACGCGCACGGCCAACTCGCCCGGTATTATTATTATTATTATTATTATTATTATTATTATTATTATTATTATTATTATTATTATTATTATTACTACAGAGTTTTGCGGCCTTTCGTGTTAACGCGGTACACTATGGAGCCAGCTGTGCATTAGGGAGATGAGTGGGTTCGAACACCACCATCACCTGTCTAGAGAATGGTTTTCTGTGATTTCTCATTTCCACTTGCAGGCAAACCACTGGGCTGTTCCTGTTCATAGGCCACAACCATCTCCTGCCATCTCCTTACCCAAGCTCACTCACCATCGTTCATTTCATCTTCAGTAGCTCCTATTTGCTTTACGTCGCACCGACACAGATAGGTCTTATGGCGAACATGTGATAGGAAAGGCCTAGGAAGTGGAAGGAAGATACAGCCCCGGCATTTGCCCTGTGTGAAAATGGGAAACCACGGAAAATCATCTTCAGGGCTGCCGACAGTGGGGATCGAACCCACTATCTCCCGATTACTGGATACTGGCCGCACTTAAGCGACTGCAGCTATCGAGCTCGGTCAACTGAGATTGGGGACACGAAGTCGTTGGAAATTAGCCGTAACAACATATCATGTAACTTCATTTCACTTTATCCCCGACCTCGTATCAGGAAATGGGCTTAAGTGGTAGACACAATAATAATAATTAATAATAATAATAATAATAATAATAATAATAATAATAATTTTCATCATTACTATTAACTCTTTCGCTGCTGTGTTCGCATTTATTCACTCACTGCGCGACAGGCGCCTTGCTCTACGGAATTCGCGCTATTGTGAGTTCGTACTTTGCTACCTGCGAGTGTTGCATTTCCGCAGTATGTCACTTTTACAATAGTGTCCAAAAGTTAAGCATAATCACTAAACGAGGCCATACCACCTAATAGGTCAGACGGATTGCTGAACAAATGGAAGCTGAATCGCACACCATATCGATGGCCTAGAATGAATACCTCGTATCTCACAAAGTTCTTCCTATCCATCAATTCCCTTAAGACTAGTTACGCCTCCCAGCCACACATGAATATGCAGTCCATCAGAACAATGTTCGTTGGGTTCTTTTTTTCCTACGCCGGTGTGTGAAGCAAAATGAACCTTACCGTACTGTACCACAGGAAAGTATGTCTGCGTGACGTATTTACTAACTCCTAGAGTATAACTTCTACAAGGCTCATTTTCCTTTACTCGTAAGCATAGGAAAATAAACCCAACGAACATTGTTCTGATGGACTGCAAATCCAAATGTAGCTGGAAGGCGTGGCCAGTCTTAAGGGAAATAATGGACAGGAAAAACTTTGTGAGATACGAGGTATTCAATCTAGGTCATCGATATGTCACACAACTTGTCCAAAAAAAAAAAAGAAAAGAAAAACAGTGCCAGAAAGGTTCTGATGGCTAACTAGTAAAAAAAAACTTGGCAATGTCTTCCACAACAAAATATGCTGTTAACAGGGTGTATGGTTACCCCTAACGGCCACACATGCTTCGCAGCAACGTGGCATGCTCTCTATCAGAGGGTCTAAGAGCTCTTGTGGCAGTCGATCCCATCCCTCCGAAAGGGCAATGCGAAGGTCTTGGAGGGTCCTTGGTGGATGCTGACGAGATGCAATTCGCCTCCCCAATGCAGCCCAGGCATGTTACACAGGATTCAGATCCGCAGACCTCGTTTGGCCAGTCCATGCGATGAATGTCTTCCCCAGCCAGAAATTCATCCACCACAGCAGCGCGGTGCGGTCGAGCATTATTGTCCATTAAGAGGAAGTCTGGACCAACCGCACTCTGAATAGTCGAACATGTGGTCTCAGTACCTCATCCCTGTATCTCCGAGCGTTAACAGTGTTCCTCGGACCACCCATGAAGATGTGCAGGTCCGTACGGCCATTCAACATGATACCGCCCCACACCATGACGCCACCACCACCCTACTGGTCCCGTTCCACGATGTTCCAGTCGTTGTATTGGCTACCCGGTTCTTTCCAGATTAATGTTCGACGAGAATCGTTCTGCAAACTGAAGCGGGATTCATCTGTGAAGAGCACATGACTCCATTCATTCGTGGTCCAGTTTCGATGTTGACGGCTCCATAGTAAAAGGGCCCGTCTCTGTGTTGGAGTGAGCGGGACGCACGCCGCTGGACCTCGGGCAAGCAGCCCTGCTGTTCTGAGCCTCCGGTACACAGTTTGCCGGGAAACGGCAACCCCTGCAAGCTCCTCGGGTAATTGTCTTGCAGGTGCACTCCGATTTCGTCGGGCGGTTAAGGCCAGATATCGGTCTTGCCGTGGGGTGGTCACCCTTAGTCGACCTGGTACTGGCGTCGACTAACATCTCTTATGTCTCGAAATCGTCTCCAAAGACTGCAAATGACACTTTGTGGCACATTCAAGGATGCGGCGACTTCGGTCTGTGCCTGGCCTGCTTCGAGGCGGCCGAGTATTCTACCCTGCAAAACGGGGTCCAAATGGTGTCGTTGTGCCATTATGTTATCACGTTCACCACGTGGCTAGACTCCGCACACTATAACAGGGCAAACACGACTGAGGGAATATGGGACGCAGGCACTGGCTGTGTTTACCATGCGGTTACGCAGCTAGTCAAAGCAAGGGAACAGCCGGGCTGAGTGGCTCAGACGGCTGAGGCGCTGGCCTTCTGACCCCAACTTGGCAGGTTCGATCCTGGCTCAGTCCGGTGGTATTTGAAGGTGCTCAAATACGTCAGCCTCGTGTCGGTAGATTTACTGGCACGTTAAAGAACTCCTGCAGGACTAAATTCCGGCACCTCGGCGTCTCCGAAAACCGTAAAAGAGTAGTTAGTGGGACGTAAAGCAAATAACATTATTAAAGCAAGGGATCACTCCTTTCCTATACAGAGCGAACTCGTACGGTTGGTAGGTGCATATGTCGTGCGATTTGCAGTCTATTTCCTGTTGCCCTGCTTACTCGTAACTTATGCTTAGCTTTTGGGCACTAGCGTCGTAGTCTTCTGATTTCCCATAATAGTATTTGAAACTATCTATTCTTGTAATTGTATAAAATTGTTATTTCCTTTTTTTTCAAAATATATTAATTATATCATACCAGAATGGCTTGCAAGGAATGACTTTCGTAAGTTCTGTCTAACGTAATATGAAATGCAATTAAAATTATTGTTGCCAGAAATACAGTACGTTTTTTCAAAATTTAATTTTTTTCTAAATTATAGACTATATCATGGAAATATCATACCACCAGGTACTACAGAATGGTTTGTCAGTGGAAGGAATTTCTGTAAATTTTCGCTCACGTATTATTATTGTTTATCAAAGCAAAGCAAAGTCATCTCCGTACAGGCCATGAAGGCCCTTGGAGGGGTGGAAGGTAAAGGCTTCCACTATCCGTAACCTCGGCACTTGATGGGGTAGAGTGGTTAGCTCTACGCCCGGCCGCCTTTGCCCCCAGGAATTACCCTGGTACTCATTTTTGGTGTAGGCTGAGTGAACCTCAGGGCCATATGCACCTCCGGAAGTGGAAATCTCATTTCTTAAATTTTACGACTTCCTGACGGGGATTCGAACCCACGTCCTTCCGGGCGAGCCGAGCACGCCTTTACCGCCTCGGCCAGGCAGCCCCTTTATTGTTTATCAACAACATTTAAATTTAATTACTCCGGCAAGGGATGTTGTATGCCAGAGAATTCCGCAGCGAAAGAATTCATGGTAAGAAAAAGCTTGTTTAGTACTATACAATTTAGACGCCTTTGTTCGCCTTCCCTTGCACCCATATTTATTTTTCCGGGCTTCTTTTCTCTGTTTGATCCAAGCTGCTCCGATCGTTTTCTTCTGTTTGTCCTCTTGGTAAGCTTGCCATTTGTGAGTAATGGATCTAAAGATCCAGATGGTTTGATCGTCTTTTTTGTATGATTTCTGCTAGTTTAAGGTCGTTTTAGCTTTATTCATTCCATTTCATAGTGCCCACATTCTGTTTTACGCCAGTTTTCACACAATTCTATGATTTCTTTTGCGAGTCTGTCTGGGTGCATTATTTTTATGTGACTTTAAAATTTCAATTTTACAATGTTACTGTAAAAATCTGTGTGCAACTTTATTTTCTGTTTGTATCTGAGTCTGTATCGCTTGCCTGAGAGTTCTTGGTCTAGATTATTCCTTATGATTTCACGTTCCACTTCACCAATATTTTCGATGTCTGCTTTCCTGTGTAGAATTTGTGTTTGAGATCCGTTGAGAAAATATGGCTCAATGACCGTACTTTAATGTCTCAGTTATGTGTTTTTGGATTATTATTATTATTATTACCAACACATATATTGTAACTGGGAGATATTCAGGTGATAATGCTTGCTCGCAGCAACGAAATTTAAATTAAAACATACATTATACAACAACAAAAAATATAACAAAATAACAATATGAGAATAAAATATTACAAGAAACTCTAAACACACGAAGTTAAATGATACCAAAAGAAAAGGACTAACATTTAAAATAATGAACAATTCTTGTAAGTTAAAGATTACTTGTGAGAAGTGTGATATAATTACAAACGATCGCAAAGGAATTCACTCAAAATTTACAAAATATAACTTCAAATGACCCATTACAACAGCAGCAGGAGCAGCAGCACGCAGTTACACAGTAATTAACATGAGATTTACAGAATATAATGAATTTGTTTACAATTACAATGCACCTCACATATAAGTCAAATAATTTCAGCGCCTTAGAACTGCTAGGCCCTATGTATAGAATTTTGAGCGGTACAATAACTTACTACCTGCTTGAAATTGTATTTAAAACACAATCAGATATAAATGTAGGCCTATACAACATTTCTGGATATTGAAGTCACTTCTTGAAACACCTCACGATTTTGGGAAAAGGTTCCGAGATTGTTGCAGGTAAAACATTTTATGGTTCGTACTATTTTCTATTTCCAGAAAACAAATAATGATTTGCTTAATATTCCGAGATAAATATTTAGTTATGTACTATTTGTGTCTTTTATTACCTGCCCAAGTTAATAATACTCTTCTCTTGTCCTGCGGAGAAACTGACCTCGCTGCTTTAATTGGATTGGAGCCTTCGCCTGAGGGCACATGCAGTTCATTGATACAGAGTAATAGCCATGCTGTTGGCCTAATAACGCCTAAAATTAGAACTTGCAGAGCAAGATCTTGATGAAATTGATCTTTAACGAATGGTCACTTTCCATTTAATTTACAGTGATGCCAAGTTATATCTATGGCAGTTCTGATCTTGCTCAGAGTATAACGGCGTCATCTTAAAAAGTATTAGATTTTCCACGATATCTGTTCCGAATTCCGGTGCTTTGTTTTCCGTATAGTGTTAATTTAAATTATTTAGAAAAAAATATACTTTTCTTAAATCCAACAAAAAAAGTACAGATGAACACTCAAATGTTGTAATTTTCTTCTTGCCTGATTTTATGATTGTGTAACAAATATCTCGATGACCACCAGAATCCGACTCACGTTTTGCTCCGGAAAGACAGAGTGATATGCTTGGAATAACATTTTTAAAATCTGACTGGGAGGATGGAAGGCATTCCCAGCCAGCCGAAATTTTGTATTTTATCCAGATGATCTCCAAATGTTCTAAACAGGTCTGAGCGTAGAGAAGGTTATAAATGAATAGGAGTACAAGATGAGGTTTGTGAGAAGCGTCGTTTCAGCTCAGAAAATCAAACATAAAATAATAATGTAACGCAGCATGTTCAGATATTGCAGCTGTAGATTCAGTAGACGAGAGCATTCGAGTTTGATTGTCGACAGTCCTTGAAAAAGAATGGACAAAATTCTAATCTCTTCTCCAAGAAAATATCTTGAAGACTAATTCTATTTAGGGACGACCTGGTTTTTTCTTAATTTCCTGTCTAGCCATTCTCCTATCTTACTCCCGTTGCAATGACAAACGGTCCGGCAGCCTCTCCTCCTTTCCTTCGCTGCTGTAGTCAATTATTTATTAGCTGCTCCAGCTCATCTGCTTTTCCTTCTCTGTCTCTACTGTACTCCTTCAACTCTCGGCCTGTTAGTCTATGTTGAATACCTGCCAATCTACAATATATGTCTCGAGACAGTTTCCTTACTGTCATCACCTTCTTATGTATTTCCGTCCTTTATTCTTCCACCTCTGTAGTGTAGCGGTTATCATTATCAACTGCTGTCCTCGGAGCCAAGGTTCGATTACCGATATTGTCATTAATTTTTGGTAGGAGGGTCTGTATTTAGTCAAATCCATTTGGCTGTACGCCTGAAGAAAGCTGCTCTATCCCGAGACAAGGACACGAATATATTCCTTTTTATCCTTTACTCACCACTGTGTTCCTTGCTATGTCCTTCAAAGTAATACCAACCATTTTCCTGTGATAAATCTCCAAGGTTTCTATGTCTCTAGGGTTAAACACATTGTGAGTCATACTGAAAAACTGAAAAGGCGCCTCTTTTTTAATTTTAATTGCTAGTCTTCAGAAACCTCTGGTTCTGTTATATAATTCTCCCAAAGCACATTTTTTTCCTCTTGTAAGCGCGCTTGAGCGATGGTATCACAGGCCAATGAAGCCATGCAACAAAGCATGAAGAGTGGGAAATGCAGTCATCCATGACCAGGACCATCCGCGCTTTCAAATAACAGGGCTAGCATTGAATCAATGGCATTAGTGGAATGTCCAAACGAGTTGGTCGTTACCAACGGAGGGGAGAGTAACACAGCCTTGAAATATTTGCCAGATTGCTATTCAAGATCAAGCGCTGGAAAGTTTAGAATTATGGCTCATGCTTCCCAGAAACCTTCCTCTGACCTTGATGCATACTCCACTCGTCTGTGGCGGTTATCTCTCAGCTTGTTGCGCTAGACAGTTTGGCGATATTCAAGGACTACAGTGCTGGTTTCGAAAGATAGCACGTTGGTATTTGCTACTCGATTTACTCAGTGGCGGTTTGTGACATTTTACTCTGGCAGGGCTGTGCCGCCATTTCTTTCCCCTCCCCAATCGATCGAGTTTTCACTGACCAGCACCACGATACTTTTAGATGAATAGGATAATAATAATAATAATAATAATAATAATAATAATAATAATAATAATAATAATAATAATAATCCGATGGCACTAGCTGAATAGAAATCTGTTTGCATCACAATATTAATTAATGAATTGACTACACTACAATGACATTTATGCACACACATTAATAGGCTAACAGCTAATGCAATCCAGACCATTATGGAACTGCACTGTTTCACTGATCACAATCACAACTGATAATAACAACATTCATGGAAACAAATAAGCAGTGCACTCCCGAATTTCTCTGTCCTTGCTCAAATTTCAGAGCATGACAACGTATTTAACAATTTGATCACACTACAAATAGTACCGTCACGTTATGATTATATTTTGAATCTTTATTTTAGCTTCTTTATAGAACTGAATTGTTTAAATAGTCACTATAATGGAATGCATTGGTTTTTTTTGCTAGGGGCTTTACGTCGCACCGACACAGATAGGTCTTATGGCGACGATGGGATAGGAAAGGCTTAGGAGTTGGAAGGAAGCGGCCGTGGCCTTAATTAAGGTACAGCCCCAGCATTTGCCTGGTGTGAAAATGGGAAACCACGGAAAACCATTTTCAGGGCTGCCGATAGTGGGATTCGAACCTACTATCTCCCGGATGCAAGCTCACAGGCGCGCGCCTCTACGCTCACGGCCAACTCGCCCGGTATGCATTGTTTTGTAACATGTTTTAGAATTAATCTCTAACAACAGTTATTGAGGTGCCTGGTATCAAACATGGACAAAAGCCATTTTGTTAATTTTTCAGTAGAGCCACATTTTTGTTTCTCTATGTTAACCGCCCGATACGAGTGTGAAAATTTTTGTGTACCATATTGCCAGCCCTATGAACAAGAAAACCATTGTTGACACTTAAGAATTCCATTCTAAGGCAATGTAAAACACGTTCAAATATGACGATGTCCATTTATGAAAGTAAGATTGAGTTTTGTCCGATTTTGATACAAACTATCCCAATATTTTGAAACAAAATTGCGGGATTGCATGATAGTAAACTTCTGTTTTAAAAGAAATGTAATGAAAATATGAAAGAAATAAGTGTAATCTTATACTTTGTTAACAACTAACATGATATTCATCTGAACTTATTGTGGTCGTCTTCTTCTTCAGATCTTTCTCAATGAGTCCAAAAGTCCTATCTGACGGCAAATATGAGTTTCCAATAATTGGAAATATCAGTTCTCATTTCTTTGCCTCATTCTCCAGCCACTTATAAACAGACACATTGTCAGGGCACAGCTTGTTTTGAGATGTGCCTGTTACAACGGACAGTTTGTAACAGTAAAGTTGTCTGGAATAATAAGCCGACTGATCACTTAATTTTGGCAAAGCAAGGTTCTTTTGGCAATCATAGGACATTAAGAGACAGTCCTCTTCTTTTTCTTCAGTTGTTTTTTGTGGATAGTTCTCTTCAAAATTAAGGTTGTCCTTTCCTCTTAATTCTCTTCAAACTTAATACATTGCTCTAGTTCCAAGCATGTAGTGCACTCATCTGTGCCTGGAGAAGAAAACCCGAAATTTAACCTGGTATTAAAAATGTGCCTAAAGTAAGCTCCCTTTACTTGCAATTTCACTTCAGGTGGACACTCCGAAACACTGCCTTCCATATCAAACGAAAATATTTTCCCAAATACTTATGTTATAAGTAAAACACTGAAAAAACATGAGCACTAAACTTCCAAGCACGCACCGACAAGAGAATGTAAACAAATGGTCGCCATGCCAGTTTCATGTCACTTGTAGCAATGTGATTGGCTGAAACAGTCATGTCCGTTTTTGATAGAAACTTTGCTTGGAGGTGTCCGATTATGAAAGAAACGGCATATTTCTTTGTTAAAAATAAAGTACAAATATTCGTTTATGAAATACATGGGCCACTAATTCAGACAGAGCATTAAAAATACTATAACTTTATATTCTTAACTCAATTTTGATATAGGTGGCGCATGTCCGTGTTTGATATTAGGCACCTCTATTATAAGACGTGGGGGGAAAAGCCTAGGTACCTTGCAAAGTGTTGGCGATGTGCTGAGGCATGGCCTTGGCTGAGGGCTCCGCCGTTCAGCACTTACACCCGCCTGCGCTCTTCCTTCCCCTGACAAGTCGATATCATCCTTCCAGGCTTCTCCCGCTCCCGCACCCCGCACCCTTGCTAAACTCTAGGAACCTACTGAGGGCTCTGCCGGACAGAACCATGCAGACCATACACCCGCCTGCACTCTTCCTTCGCCTGACAAGCCCACGTCGTTCTTCCAGGCTTCTCGCGATCCCCGCACACTTGCAAAGTGTGGGATTTGCTCAGGGCTCTGCTGCCACAGTCCGAACCAGTGTTGCCAACTTAGCGGATTTTCCGCTAAATTTGGCGGAATTAGAAGACTGTCGGCGCAGAAAAATATCATTTAGCGGACAGCGGATTTTTTTGGCGGAATTCTAGATTTATTATAGCGGAATTTAGTGTTTTATCAATTTTACGTTTTTAAAAAAATTTGTACTCCAGTCTGTTTCCGAGCTATTCCGTATTTCTTATCAGGAGCTAGTAATCACACGAGGAAAACGTGTCATTTGGATTTGATGTTATAAGATCATGGTATCATAAAATTGTAATGAGTGGGGAAAGGGCACTTATCTCTTAGTTGGCGAATGACGACAGATAATGAAACTATGAGAGAGTAGCATTTGTATTTATGCTATGAAGGAAGACCGTTTAATGTACTGGTCTGTTTTGTGAGTGGCCCTTGAGGTAGGGGGGTCACCTAGTTTGCACCCGGCACTAAAACGCCTACAAGTTTTAGCTCGCCGGCTCGCAGGCAGGCAGGCAGGCAGGGCAGTGAAACTCACAGATCAGGTGAGTGCAGACATTTACTTTTATTATTATTATTATTATTATTATTATTATTATTATTATTATTATTATTATTATTATTATTATTATTATTGAGCCTCCGTGGCTCAGACGGCAGCGCGTCGGCCTCTCACCGCTGGGTACCGTGGTTCAAATCTCGGTCACTCCATGTGAGATTTGTGCTGGACAAAGCGGAGGCGGGACAGGTTTTTCTCCGGGTACTCCGGTTTTCCCTGTAATCTTTCATTCCAGCAACACTCTCCATTCTCATTTCATGGCATCTAGCAGTCATTAATAAATCACTTTGGGAGTGGCGACCCCATCGTACTAATAACCTATAAATGATTCATTCATCACATCCCTGACCCGGTCAAAGACTGGAAAACAGGTTGTAGGTTTTCATTATTATTATTATTATTATTATTATTATTATTATTATTATTATTATTATTATTATTATTGCTCATTTTTAATGCTCATTACTTGAGATCGGATTTCTTGGCGGAATTTTAGCGGATTTTTAGTAGTATTTAGCGGATCTTGAAAATATAAGTTGGCAACACTGGTCCGAACGACTAACGATTAAACAGCAGCCACGATCTGAAAGCCGTTGCAATTTTCTTGAAAATAGAAAAGCAAAATGTTTACAGCCGAAATAATGAAGATAACGTATAACTGGACAGCACACCACTGTAAGTTCGACTTCGTTACATTTGCCCATCTATTTATGTAGCTACGGTATACAATTACAGAGTGAAATAACCATAAACGTTTTTGAAAAGGCGGTGGGGCGGCGCCCAAAAACCCACCATGCACGAACCGCCACTGGTTTTACTTCGCACCAGCTCACACAGGTCTTACGGTGACAGGGCTAGCTAGGACTGGGAAGGAAACGGCCGTGGCCATTAAGACAAAGGACCAGCATATCCCTGGTGTTATAAATGAATAGGAGTATACGATGAGGTCCATGAGAAGCATCGTCTCAGCTGAGAAGAAATTAAATCCTATTTAAATCGAACAGAAAATAATTCACGCAGAATGTTGAGACACTGCAACTGTAGATTCAAGAGACGAGAGCATTCGCGTTTAGCTGTCGACAATCCATAAATGTTTTTGAAAAGGCGGTTGGGCGGCGCCCAAAAGCCCTCCATGCACGAACCGCCACTGGTTTTACTTCGCACCAGCTCACACAGGTCTTACGGTGACAGGGCGAGTTGACCGTTAGGGCCGCGCAGCTGTGAGCTTGCATTCGGTTGATAGTGGGTTCGAACCCCACTGTCAGCAGCTCTGAAAATAGTTTTCGTGGTTTCTCGTTTTCACACAAAGCAAAGCAAAGCTGTACCTTAATTAAGGCCACGGCTGATTCCTTCGAGCTTCTAGCCCTTTCCCATCCCATCGTCGCCATAAAATCTGTGTCAAAGATACGTAAAGCCAATTGTAAACAAACCCTGTGAAACAGAAAAAAATCTCATCTCTTCTCCAAATATGTTTCGAAACGAGAAACCATCTTCAGAGAAACCACGGAAAATCATCTTCAGGGCTGCCGTAGTGCACTTCGCTGGTATCAAATAGAACCGTCACTTAGACTTACAGTAATTGCCGAAATCTACGGCCTTACATAAAGTAGTAATCTTGGAAAACACCAACTTGTACTTAAAATAGGCGTTACAACGCTCTCACTTGGATTTGACAACCTTTATAATTCATCACCCGTTCTGGATTACTGCAGGACATCGTTCATCTTATACAGCCTGTCTCAGAAATATTACACCTCAACTTATACACCATGTCACAAAAATCATCTCCGTCGAAATACAGGACCTTGGCATCCTGCTCATGCTACATCACTCATAAAATACAGTCTCACTCTGCCTTTGACATCCTCCTAACTATTCTCACAATATTTCACTTCCATTACAATCCATTTTCTCCTTATTTGAAACTTTTTAAATACAAGCGATCCCTTGATCAAACAACTTTATAATGATCTCACAATTATACTTCTCTAAATTTTTCCTTACCTAAGGAGCAAATTAGCATATCGTGATTTTCTGTGTCACAAATACACGGTGTCACAAAATTTAAGTTTCTCAAAAAGGCCAACTTTATAATACTGTACTTCACTATCTCGCTTATAACTGCCGAACGCATGTTTTGTAATCTCAATTTTTATCCTGACGTGGATATTATTTTATTATTATTGTTGGATAATTTGATATTTGAATTTATCACACTCATTTGCTACTTGCTATTTATTTATGTCGCACCGACACAGATAGGTCTCATGGCGACGATGGGACAGGAAAAGCCTAGGAATGGGAAGGAAGCGGCCGTGGCCTTAATTACGGTGCAGTCCTAGCATTTGCCTGGTGTGAAAATGGGAAACCACGGAAAACCATCATAAGGCTGCTGACAGTGGGGTACGAACCCACTATCTCCCGGATGCGAGTTCACAGCTGCGCGCCCCTAACCGCACGGCCAATTCGCCCAGTATATCATCACACTCATAACGGTTAGTTTATCGTTAGCATTATTGTAACTTTTACCGGTCCGAACATTATTTCATTGATTTTTATTGAAATATTAAATTTCAATTTTACATTTTTTAATAAATTTAAACACATGTTAAAGTCTCGCGCGCTGACATAAATAATAGACAATGTGCCTCCACAGTGGAATGACGACAAAACATTTCCTCACCATCGCAATATACTTGATTACGCACGCCACATATATATAACGCGATGTTATGATTTACTAATTGATTTAAAGGGACAAGCATTTACATCTCTAACTACAAAACATAATATTTAAATTGGACACACTTGTAATTGTAGTCGTGTATCATGACATTACCTCAGCTTCGTCTTATGCCAGCCAACTCCAGCTTAGCCCTTCATGATTGTAGGATACATTCTTCTATTAAATATTACTTTACACATACACACATTTTACACTTAGCTTGAAGAAACACATCTTATCATAAATTATTCTATACGCATGTAATAACTAAAACCTCCTCCTCGCTTCATATCGAGAACTCAACTAATATAGTTTGTTGGATCTTCCCAACTCCCTTCTAACCAGATGTTCACAGGTGTGATCAACCGTGCGACATAAATCTTATCTACGCCAAACTATCGTCTTCCCTTGCCGATTACAAAAATATAACATTGTCCGCAGTAATTCCAAAGAGCTATCTATGAATCTGCTGTCTCCCTATGAGAGGTTCAGGAATCATACAATTATTAAACTTTTGATTCTCTTCCCCGACCGTGATATATGCAACTACAATGTTCAATAGCTGGTTTGCCTTCGTTCACCATTTACCACTTATTAAAATATTCATCCCTCAAACCGACTGGCTTTAGAGATTCTACAAGGATTACGACTGACACCCCTGCCTGAGGAGGGAGTATTTATGCATTTTCTAGGGACGCTGTGCTTGGTGCAATCATTCCTAGTGAAGAACACTAGACCGATTTCTTCTAGACTCACTCCAGAGACTCCACCTAAATTTCCAGTCATGATGGTGTTGTCTGCTGATTTTTCCCGTTACTCTAACGGGCGTAATTACTTAATTTCGTCCATTAGGGTTGCCGCGCACTTTTTACTGTATGTCCTTGACACGTGTTTCCCTCACGGCCAACATAGATGCCAACTTCTCTCCAGGCCTAATTAAATATAATTCCACCCTGTGGATTTTAGCTTCATCAAATATGTCCTAAAATTCTGAATTGCTTATTTCTTTGTTAATGATAGCGCCGAAATCTCTCGCAATGAGAGTTATTATCTAGAACTCCATTATTAATTAATCGAAGTCTGCCGAAAGGTTCCGACCTCGTTAGAATGTTTGGTGACTCGCTCCTCACCGTGACTGGCCATGCCACGGAGCGCGGGATGATCTTGCAATAAAAGTATGGTTGCACTCCGTCTTGTAGCTGCAATTTTTAGCAAGGTATGTATGTATGTATGTATGTATTGTGCCATTCCACTATTCCAGTAATCAAGCTCAATCGAATTAAGGCGGACGCGATTACTAGTAATGAAGTTCGATACAATGAATAAAATACATAAGGTATCAAGGAAGTGAGTGTAACGCAAAGTCGGAATGAATAAAATCGCGGTAGCAATGACCAGAAAAAAATAGATATTCGAATTGTTAAGGACGACACTGTTTAAAAATAACAAATGAAAGCCTAACTCAAGTACATGGACGTATTCTAAACAATAAATAATAAAATTGCGTCAAATTCTTAGAAACAGTGAACGAAATAAGAAAGAAAAGCTGTTTATAGGACACATTTAAGCCTACAGCACAAGAAGATATAATTAGATTTAACAAATACGCATAAAGTAATAAAGTACGCCACAAAATGTTTCGCAGCGGCAAACAAGAAGAGCAACGGCAAGGCCGTTGTTTGAAGAAATAATATTCACTATACCGCACTAGAGACGATAAACAAATATTAAATACATTCTTTACTATAACGAATTGAAATATCTGCAGACATATTGGAGATCTAATAGAAACATTGCTATTATATGAAGTTATGTTAAGCAGAACCCAATTATGTAATTCATGTTAGAAGGCTTGGATACTGTTATAATGTCACAGCTGATCTCATTATTTTATTCTGTATTCTCACTCGAGGTTTTCAAGGAAACCATAGCTTTCTAAGAAGATTGGAAGTCGACTATCTGAATGAATCTGAACTGGACCGACATGGCTGAGATGACTCCTGGCCCACCATGACACCAACGATGCCGGCCAAGCAGAACTACCAGAATCCAAAGCTGTAGAGGATGACAAAATGATAAATATCATTCCGGAAAGCGACGGAAAAAGAAAAAGAAAAGTTTTTCTAAAATCATGTGTGTAGCTAAATAATAACAAGGTTAGGATGTCTGTAGTTAAAGCCTACATTGATAGATGTGTGTTTAGAGTCTTCAGAATGGCTTAAATTACATTATATACTCGCGAGTGATTATTTATACCAATGATATAAAGGGATAGGTAGTCTTCACCAAGTATAAGACAAACACAAGTTAAGAAGTGCAATAAAATATTAATAGTGTTCCAATGAACAAAATGAATCTCAATTAACCGTGTTATACTGTACCATGTGTGAAATGTTAATAATAGGGATAATTTTACGATCTTCGATACGCAATGCCAAGTGATATTACGATGTTTAGAGGTTGTATGTTACCGTAATAAATTAGGTCATGCATTAGATATGGAAATAATGGCAGATTGAAATCATGTTAATGTTATTTGATGGGATATTGGTCTGATACTTAGAGTAAATTCAAATAAGGTTATTTGAGCGTCAGATAAGATATATATAGTTGAAGTGTATAAAGGGATATGAAGGTAAAATGAGTTATGATGAAAATATAACAATGTTATATGTTGTGAATGAGGAATTTGTTGGATGAATATGTAGTACTAGGACGAGATATGAGAGATAAATGATTTATTTCAAGAGTAAGGAAAGGAATATTGACGCACAGCAGGATCTTACTGTTTATGTTTACTATACAGTAGCAGTATATTTTCTGAGAATCCATATCCTAGATTAATGGTGACGTGGTTATACATGCATATACTTATGAAATGTCGTTGTCGGTTGAGATCATCAAAAATTAATTCTTATAAGAATAATTGGCTATGCACCTGGATATTTTAACTTAATATTACTATTTAAAAACAATGTTTTCCAAGTAATGATGGCATAAGGGAGATTAACATGGATAATTACTATCATATTGTGTGATCAATATAATTGAGAGTAGATACTATACAGTGTCTTCAAAAATGATTTTCCCTAGACAAGTTAATTAGAATAACTCGAACATTAGGTCATTTATTTATATATTTGGTCACGTTTGGGAATCTTATCATCCTGTTAGAAACACCCAATGATTATTTACGTTAAAATGAATTGATATAAATTATGATGATAGTTAGCATAGTAATTTTAACTTGAATAGAAGCAAATTTATGCTGTCGAGTGAGAAACTTATCTTTACCAGAAGTTTATATGGAAATGCTACGAAATAAAATATAAATCTTGTGTTAACAATACTTGTCCTAAGCAAATTTAGTGAAAACTAATATAAACTAAGGAAACAGGTTGCAATGTAGGTGATTATTGAACAACAAACGATATGATAATGTACAGAATGATCCTTTAGATCGATACAACCAATAATTTTCAATGCCAAGATGCAATTTATATATAGTTTTAATGGATATTTTATAAGATATAATAATAATAATAATAATAATAATAATAATAATAATAATAATAATAATAATAATAATAATACATTTCAAATGTGATGTATTTTCTAAATAGTTAATGATAGGAGAGGCAAGAAGCCAAATAACATAATTGATGCCAATTATATGAGCAGAGGTGATTGCTACATATGAGGAGAATGAATGTTAATTATGTGTTAAACGTAATTCTCATATTTTATCTTTCTCATCCACTTAATTCTTACTTTCTTGAATAAATTACATTAATTAAGGTTAGTGTGATGTGTTGTTGATGCTTTCCATAGTAACAAAGATCAACCTAGATTTAAGCTGTAAAATTATCAATTTTCTTGCAATTTAATGATACGTCAGATGGAAACGTCCATCAATTCCGGTGATAGATAGATTTACATAGTGTATCAGCGTTGTTTAAATCCCACGAGAACTCAAAAATAAAATCTTTAGGACAAAAAAGGCGTAGTAACGCACGTACAAAAACAATGAACCCTGAGCTCTAGTCGGGATATCTTTACGTCAGCAATCCTGGACGCGGGGTGGGCTTAGTATGTATGTATGTATGTATGTATGTATGTATTTATGTATGTATGTATGTATGTATGTATGTATGTATGTATGTATGTATGTATGTATGTATGTATGTATGTATGTATGTATGTATGTATGTATGTATGTATTACTTCTCCTCCTAAACCACTGGAGCGATTTCAACCAAACTAGGTACACTTATGACTTAGTATCAGGAGACATACCACGTGAGCAGAAAACACCCGAAGCACCCATAGGGGCGGGGTGGGGTGCGAGGGAGTGACATATGAAAGTAATCGAAAATATTGTCGAATCCATACTTCTCGGGGTCGCTGAGATGAATAGTGATACTCCGGATTTTGGTTAAGTTTGTTAAGTCCAAGTTCAATCCCTATTGGGGTGCGAGACGAGGGGTACGAGAGGTGAGTGATATATGAAAATAATTGAAAATAGTGCCGAATCCATACTTTTCGGGCTCACTGAGATAAATAGTGGCACTCCGAATTTTTTTAAATTCCAACTCAGTCCCCTTTGGGGGGGATGCGATATATAATAATAATAATAATAATAATAATAATAATAATAATAATAATAATAATAATAATAATAATAATAATAATAATAATCGAAACTAGTGTCGAATACACAGTTTTTGGGGTCGCTGAGATGAATAGTAACACTCCACATTTTATAAGTCCGAATTTCAGCACCTATGAGGGGAGGGGTCGAGGGGGAGTGAGAATTAACAATAATAGAAAATAGTGTCGAATGCATATTATTCAGGGTCGCTGAGATGAACAGAGACACTTCAGATGTTCAGCCCCTTTTGCATGGGGGACGGAGGGGAATGATTTATGAAAATAATCGAAAATGGTGTCGAATCCATAGTTTTCGGGGTCGCTGACATTCCGGATTTTTCAAATTTTAAGTTCATTATCCGTTGGGGTGGGGGACGAGGAGGGAGTGATATATAAAAATAATCGAAAATAGTGTCGAATCCATAGTTCTCGGGGTCGCTGAGATAATTAGTAACACTCTGAATTTTTAAAGTCCAAGTTCAGCCCCCTTTGGGGTGGGGGCGAGGGGAAAGTGATATATACTAGCAAATGTACCCGTGCTTCGCTACGGTATTCTACATTGTATACTGATTTCTCCGTAAATTACTGTAAATGCAGTGAGTAAGACTATATTAAATTGCACCTAAAAACGGACTTCGCCATCAGACGACTCGTTCAGTGTTCTACATGGTTGGTCCTGTGACATTTTCCCGTATCTCCTATATTTATGGGTTAGATTCAGTTATTCATTGAATGGGGAGAAATTTGGTACAGTTTTCACATACTGATTTATTTTTGTGATACTCATGTGACCCTGGAATCATAAAATTTTGCGAACATATGGCCACTGGTCATGTCAATGTGCCTGCCCCATGTCATGATTGCATCTTTCCTATAAGTGTGCCAAACAATAACATACACGTGTAAAAACTACAACATTAACTTGAACTCAAGAAATCCAGTACTATTTAACGAATAAGGGATAGAGATACAACAAAATGTCATAGGCCCAAAGTTGTAGATCTTTCCAAATTGAAACGCCATCTTTTGTGATACGACTTACGGTTTAGCCACCAATTATTCTGAAAGGAAGGTGTGCACCGTCGTTAAAATTGCATCCATATTTCGATATTTTTCGGGGCCAAAAGTTATGGCCTGGAAGATGTATTTCCTCCAAGAAAAGATTGTCCAGGTTTTGGGATTAGCACTCGCATACATACGGAGTAATTAAGGAAGAAAGTAATACAGTTGAGAAAGTTGAAATTAACAGAAAATAGGATTATAACTGAGGACAGCGGGATGAGTACAAATATCTAAATTCGAAGTGAATGTATTGGAAAATCAAATGCCCCTCAATAAATTATGCTGGTATGAGTTATGGATATAAGAAAGCGGTAACAGAGGAGAAATTTAGGCGCAGGGATTCTTAGGTAAACAGATAAGAAGATGACTAATGGTGTTATTACTTAAGCTATTCGAGGACGGTTATAACCTCCAACGATATTCCGCCAATATCCCGCAGAATGTCCGATTGACCACTCTCTTGCTTTCTACTCAAGGAACAACCACGAATTTACAGGAATTATGACGAAAATGGCAATACGTTACTTCCCCGGTGGCATGCTTCAGAGACTTTGCCATGGTAACCTGTAGGTTCATTTTCGATCCGTCGGTTACTCAATGCAGAGCATGATACCCGCAGTAAATAGTAAATTTCTCCGTCATTTGAAGAGTAAGGTAAATTTTGAACATGACAAAAGTTGTTTATAATGAGGGGCGTTTCACATAAAGTTCACGGATTTTACAGAAAATCAATCGTATAAGAGAAAATGGAGGAAAACCGTTCTGGTTTTCCTATAATCCCCCGTCTATTCAAAGATTTTAAAACAATATGCATATCGAAACCGTCGCCGGGATGAGTATACACTAAATATGACGTTTGGTTGAGTTCTATCCAGCCGTTTCGTTGTGATGGTGGAACAAACAGGAAAACAGACAAACGGACAAACAGACACGAAAAATAAAAACCACCGATTCGGTCTTGAGTTGACCTAAAACGGATAAATATCTGAAAAATTGGCAAAATAAACGAAATTAGAGACAGCGGACCCCATACAACTTTATTTATATAGATAAGCATGGACACGTCTAGCAGTGCAGACCTTTATTTCGAGAGTTACTGCTTTGAAACTGTACGACGTATCTACACACGGACTTCACCATCAGACGCCTCGTTCAGTGTTTTACATGGCTGGTCTCATGATGTCTTCTCGTATCTCCTATATTTATGGTTTGATTGAGTTAGAGTCATTGAATGGGGTGAAATTTTGTACAGTTTTCACATACTACTTTATATTTTTGATTCTCACGTGACAGATAGAATCATAAAATTTGGCTATCATATGGACACTGGCCATATTAATATGCGAGCCGAATGTCATGATTCTATTTTTCCTATAAATGGCCAAATGATAACATATTCGTGTAAAAGTAAAAAAGGAACTTGAAATCGAGAAATACAGCTCTATGTAACGCATAAGGGATAGAAATACGACAAAAAGTCATAGGACCAAAGCTGTAGATCTCTCCAAAATGAAAGGCGATTGTGCTTTCTGATTTGTGATACGACTTACCGATTAGCCACCGATTATCCCGAAACGAAGGTCTGCACCGTCGTTAAAATTGCATTCATATTTTGATACTTTCCGGGGCCAAAAGTTATACATTTACATAGCTTAGAATATTTCCTCAAAGAAAAGAGTGTCCAGCTTTCGGGATTATCACTCGCATACATACGGAGTAATTAAGGAAGCAAAATAATACATCTAAGAAAGCTGACATTAATAGAAAATGGATTATAACTGGGGATAGCCGGATGACGACAAATATGTAAATACCAAGTGAATGTATTCAAAAATAAAATGTCCCTCAATAAATTATGCTGGTGTGAGTTATGGATATAAGAAAGCGGTAACAGAGGAGAAATTTAGGAGCAGGGATTCTTAGGTAAACAGATAAGAAGATGAGTAATGCTGTTATTACTTGAGCTATTCGAGGACGGTTATAACCTCCAACGATATTCCGCCAATATCCCGCAGAATGGCCGATTGACGCCTCTCTTGCCTTCTACCCAAGGAACAATCACGAATTTAAAGGTATGATGAGGAAAATGGCAATAAGTTACTTCCCTGCTGGCATGCAGTCAGAGAGCTTGCTATGGTAACCTGTAGGTTCGTTGTCGGTCTGTCGGTCACTCAATGCATAACATGATAGCCGCAGAAAATAGTAAATTTCTCCGTCATTTGAAGAGTAAGGTAAATTATGAACATAACAAAAGTTGTTTATAATGAAGGTGCGTTTCACATACGGTCCACGGAGTTTACAGAAAATCAATAGTATAAGAGAAAATGGGGGAAATCTGTTCGACGATTTTAATATATTATGCATATCGAAACATTCCTCGGGATGAGTATAATCTAAATATGAAGTTTGGTTGAGATCTATCGAGCCGTTTCGCCGTAATGGTGGAACAAACAGACAAAAAGACACGAAAAATAAAAACCACAGATTCGGTCTTGAGTTGACCTAAAACGGATAAATATCTGAAAAATTGGCAAAACAAACGAAATTACAGACAGCGGACCCCCTACAACTTTATTTATATAGACAATTGAAAATAGCGTCGAACCGGTCGTTTTCGGGGACGCTGAGATAATTATTTTCACTCCGGATTTTTTACAAGTTCAAGTTCAGCCTCATTTGGGTGGGAGGCGATGTTGAAATGATGTATAAAATAGTAGAAAATGGTGTCAAATCCACAATTTTCGCGGTCGCTGAGATGAATAACGCTACTCCGGATTTTGTAAAGTCCAAGTTCAGCCACCTTTATGGGGAAGGGAGGTGGAGGAGTGAGATATAAAAATAGTCGAAAATAATGTCGTATCCATACTTTTCGGGGTCCCTGAAATGAAGTGTGACATTCGTATTTGTTAAAGTTCAAGTTTAGCCCCGTTTGGAATAAGGTTTGAAAAAGGGTGAAAAAGAAATTGTCCAAAATAACCGAGATAATGGACGTAGCCTATGTATGTTCCAGTGTAGCTTTCAACCATGATCGAAGCTACCAACGTTTGATTAGAAAGCCAGTGCTCTAACCAGATTATAACGTTCTCCATGGACTTGTGGATATAATGTACACCTCGGATGTTTAAACTTAGAAGGCAATGACCTGAGGTGATGAAAAACAGACCAGGCCACTCCCTAGGCAGACCTTCCTCCTTATAATATTGTTCAATGTTAAATCAATGTCATGGATGCTAGTTTATATTCCTTCGCAGTCTTTAGACAAGCAGATGTTTACGTGACCCTCAACCAGACAGTGAAATGTATCTTTCGACAATCTATCCCGCAAGAAACATTAGTATAACCGAAGGCAACTAAGATTGGCGATGTGTTGAAGGATGGTTGGAAGACCTGTGAAGATGAAGTACAGTAGTATCCGCTGGAACAGAGCAGGGGCCATTTATCATTTTTATTCATATACCACCAGATATACCGTGTCTTTAAGTGATGTGTTCAAGAAGTTATCGGGCGTAAGCTTCCTAATGTAGGCTATATCGTCCATAGTCGCTTCCTGAACGAATTTATTCCTAGTTTCTTGTCTATAAAATAAGGGAAAACATCTCCAGTATTAAAAATAAAACGAGATTATGTGCCTTGTACGGGACAAACTGATTAATTCTACAGAAAACAAGGCACACTACCAGCAAATGTTTCAGTTTATGACGAAATGTAGATAATTTTAGGTCACAGCTTTGTTGTCAACATTTAGCTAACACTGACACATACTTGTTCTGCAACGTAAGGAATATTATACGTGTTCCATCCCAACAAGGGTCATCTACGAAGAACGCCTTCAGAACCGAGCAAGGGTTTTTCGCCTGGGCCAGTCAGTCCCTTCCAAGACCATGTTCCTCTAGATATCTCCCGCCGAACGTCTAGCATAGATGCCAGTGAACAGATCGGAAATGGCAAGATCACCGCAGCGTAGTGGCAGAGTATCGGCTGTAAAATCCAAAGGTTATACCACATAAGCCTTAAGAAGCTGACTACCGGTTTGAAGTATCTGATAAACTTCATTTAAACGATATAATTAACGGCCCTAGGTGCGAATATGTGATGTGCCTTCTGTATGTTCACATTTGAAGTTGATTACCGTAATTCACTGTAAGTGAGAATGGCAATTCAACGTACGTGTTTTGTGTTCGTCTATTAATTATTTCTTTTGCATGTCATAATTTATTGATAAACACTGGTAAAAGTTTGTGACTTTCAACTTTTCTGGTTGTAGGATTATGGACGAAGATCGAACACCTATTTATGCTTTTAATATTTATTTTACTCGGGAGGTCAACTGAGTAGAGGTGGGTTCGATTCCCACCTCAGCCATCCTGGAAGTGGTTTTCCGTGGTTTCCCACTTCTCCTCCAGGCAAATGCCGGGATGGTACCTAACTTAAGGCCACGGCCGCTTCCTTCCCTCTTCCTTGTCTATCCCTTCCAATCTTCCCATCCTCCCGCAAGGCCCCTGTTCAGCATAGCAGGTGAGGGCACCTGGACGAGGTACTGGTCGTCCTCCCCAGTTGTATCCCCCGACCCAGAGTCTGACACTTCAGGACACTGCCCTTGAGGCGGTAGAGGTGGGATCCTTCGCTGAGTCCGAGGGAAAAGCCAACCCTGGAGGGAAGAAGAATAAATTTATTTTAGACGGTACAGTCTTATCATTTCGCGGTTTTAAGTTTGGAAACGCAGTTTACGTTAAATGTAACGATTTTCGGCGGATACTGTGAACATTATGAGCGTTTATTATTTTATATAGCATCGCTTTCCGATAATCCCACAACGGAGAGTGAAACTACACAAAGGGGTATGGCCCAAGTCCACCGCCATATTGCATTTTGCATTACGGTCTGATATGTATGATAGTTGGTCTCGTCTAAACTATTTATTGGGCGTATTTTATTCCCATCATTGTGTATCATTTTTGACACTCAGGTCCAATGCCCAAGGTTCATAGAGATTATACAGGCACCGGGTTAAACTGTTTACTGGTATCGCATTAAAGTGATTTTATTTACAGTATATGTAACAGGTAATCGCAGATCTTACCGGGCCAATTTCGCATTGTTTTCACCATTTGAAAGATAATATTAATCCGGGTAACATCATATCCCGGAATATCAGGGTGTTTCTCGGGTGAGGGAAAGAGTCATGCAATTTGATTAAATATTACAACGTGCAGACTATTTCACATACAATTCTGTATACAATGTAGAATTCTGCAGCGAATTTTTATTTTTATTTTATTATTTGTCTTACGTCGCACCGACACAGATAAGTCTTATGGCGACGATTGGAGAGGAAAGGCCTAGGAGTGGCAAGGAAGCGACCGTGGGCTTAATTAAAGTACAGCCCCAGCATCTGCCTGGTCTGAAAATGGGAAACCACGGGGAAACAATCTTCAGGGCTGCCGACAGTAGGGTTCAAACCCTCTATCTCCCAGATGCAACCTCACAGCCGCAGCAAAGCACCGGCAGTCAGATAGTAACCTATATAATTATTTTGCGAGTCATTTAAGGAATCCTCACATGTTCCTTCTTGTCTTTAAGACTTAGGTATAGTAGCTTTTCCCTTAAACTAACAAGTGTCAACATCAATTGGAGAACAGGTTTGGCTAAACCGCCAGGTTGAATGACATGTTCGGTTCCGCCCAACAGGCACAGGTCGCCTGTTAATCATATAACTGAAAGCTAAGAGGACACAGGAATCAACGCGCAAGGTCACTAGCTGATTTGTGAACAAAAATATACACGCAACATTTGGAAGCTAAACCTCACTCAAGGATCTTAAATTGCTGGCCTGTAGCTGCTGCACTTAATGTATAAGCGTGTGATAGCGAACAGTTTTGATATAATGGCTTTGAGCCAGTGAAAAACCTGAGGCAGCCTAGTACAGGCGGCACAGACGTTTTCAGTTCACTTGGAATGACGTGGGTTTGATTCCTCGTCAGGAAGTAGAAAAATTTAGAGACGACATTTTCACTTCTGGAGAGGCATATGGTCAGCCTACACCATATATGAACCAAGTTAATTCCTAGAGGTCAAAACGCCCAGACATGCTGTTAACCACTCTATCACATTTAGTAAGAACCAGATTGCAGATAGTGGAAATCTTTACCTTCGTGATGTAACCCCAATTAGTGCCCAGATACATTACAGTAATTTGTAATTTGGCAGTATATGTCACGAAATTTGGGATGGTGACAAGTTATTATGGAGGGCTGCTGGGTGCTGTTAACAGGAGAAGAGGTGGTTACGAAGGATACCTGCTCAACTCAATTATCACCAGAACATATTTCGTACGAAGACTATGACCTAAGTTGTCCGGCCCCACGGTGTAGGGGGCAACGCGTCCGCCTGCCATCCGGCGGCCCCGAGTTCGCTTTCTGGCCAGGTCAGGGGCTTTTAATTATAAAGATCAATATCCCTGGCCTGGGGACTGGGTGTTCGTGACGTCCTTAATCTTCCTTCCCTCACACACAACATTCCCCACTACCGCCATTCCAATTACACGCAGGTTCATAAAACATGGTGCCAGTAGGGCAAAAGATTCACATGGGTAGACGCCCCGAACAAATAGAAATTAAGTACAAAAAATACAATAATAAAATAAGCTATGTTGCAGTAGTACAGTCGAAATCGGTTATAACAACACCGAATGGACCGTTAATCAACGGCCGTTATAGCCGATAATCGCACAAACCAGCTTCTTTTGTTTCTAAAAATATCATATCTGTAAGTTTTAGGCTGCACACTTACATGGTTAATTAACAGGAAATAGTTAAATCTTCAAAATATGTAACTGAAAGAAGTACAGTGTTTGTAGAGCAGTATTTGTGGAGTGGGACTACGAGGAATTCTACTGGCTTTCACTTGAAGAATAGGTCCACTGATTGGCACATTCAATCAATCAATCAATCAATCAATCAATCAATCAATCAATCAATCAATCAATCAATCAATCAATCAATCAATCAATCAATCAATCAATCAATCAATCAATCAATCAATCAATCAATCAATCAATCAATCAATCAATCAATCAATCAATCAATCAATCAATCAATAACTACTGATCTGCATTTAGGGCAGTCACCCAGGTGGCAGATTCCCTATCTGTTGTTTTCCTAGCCTTTTCTTAAATGATTGCAAAGAAATTGAAAATTTATTGAAGATCTCCATTGGTAAGTTATTCCAATCACTAACTCCCCTTCCTATAAACTAATATTTGCCCCAATTTGTCCTCTTGAATTCCAACTTTATCTTTATATTGTGATCTTTCCTACTTTTAAAGACACCACTCAAACTTACTTGTCTACTAATGTAATTTCACACCATCTCTCTACTGACACCTTGGAACATGCCACTTAGTCGAGCAGCTAGTCTCCTTTATCCCAAGTCTTCCCAGCCCAACTTTGCAACATTTTTAGCGCTATTCTTTTGTCGGAAATCACACAGAACAAATCGAACTGCTTTTCTATGGATTTTTTCCACTTCTTGATTCAAGTAATCGTGGTGCGAGTCCTATACACTGGAACCATACTCTAGTTGGGGTTTTACCAGAGACGTATATGCCCTCTCCTTTACATCCTTACTAGAACCTCGAAATAACCTCATAACCATGTGCAGAGATCTGTACACTTTATTTACAATCATATTTATGTGATTACCCCAATGATTATCTTTCCTTATATCAACACTAAGGTACTAACAATGATCTCCATCAGGAACATTCCCCCCCCCCCCCCATCAACGCAGTAATTAAATCTGAGAGGACTTTTCCTATTAGTGAAAATCACAACCTGACTTTTAACCATGAAAATTGAACGGTCCCGCCCAAATCCTATACAAAGACTGTATTTAAAAACTCGCTTAGTACGACCACCCTTATTACGACATATCGTATAACACAACGTATTGAACCCATGACTTTTGTGCCCTAAGAACATTATGCATAAATTGACAATTAAATTAAAAGTTCGATTCTTGATAGCATGGATTTGACACGTGACGTGGGGGTGATTACCTTCGGTCCCACGCTCTGGGATACGTGACGTCAGCCACACGTGTCAACGGTGGAAGAATCTCAAGTCATTTTTGTGAACTATTTCAAAGCGCGTGTATATGGCGTGACCCAAGCCAAGTCAAAAAAATATGGTGCCTATCAAAGGAGGTCAATTATCCCACAAATCGAACCCGTATAAATTTTAAATGTCCATGAACACTACCGCCAGAAATGTAGCAAGTATGTAGTCACTTTCAAAACTCTTGTAATTACAGTTTAGTTAAGTCAGAAAATTTATAGAAATTTTCTTGGCGACAAAGGCAGATGCCCGAAGAGAGGGGGTAACTGCTATAAATATGAAGGGACGCCGTGACGAAGTCTCCTTCTCCTGCATTTTATGTACGAAGTGGACGATGAACTGTTGAGCTGCTCTGTGAAACCAAACAACAAAAGTAGGCTGAGTTCAACTGCAGATTTTAGCCATTGTGTCTGGGGTCTTGACTCCATGAGGAGATAGTTTTCTTGAGTGAAATAATTGTAACAGATAGGACGGTTAAGGTACCGAATAAATTTGGAAAGAAAGTAATTCGTGCGGAAAGAAATTACAGTCCATCGTGTGCGCTCAACAAAAAAGTGAAGGGCATTTCTTTTTTTTATGCTTTATTCCAGGAAACCTGAAGAAATATAATAATGATATGTAAAGCCATGAATGTAAAAATGGCTAAATAAAATGCCAGGGTCGCAGGGGAGCCCTATGACGAACACTTGTGAGACTACATAAGGTAATGTGACTTTCCATCTTACTACCTATTATATCTTGTTTCATGATCTCTAAAAGTGTATTTTGAATGGGGATATACGACGCAGTGGTCACCCCTATTAAGTTTTGTAAATGTGAGAATACGACTAAAAGAGTCATTTGTTTTATTTTCCACTTGGATAAAATTTTGAAGTCTTGCGAGTGCCGTATAATGTTGTAAAAAGTTATTGAATAGGGTTTCGAAGTGACATCATGTCCAATGTAGATCGCCATTCCCGTGTGTGTGTACTGCCTATATTTTGTGATGTCAAATTAAGATGTTCATTCGACGTAAAATTTTTCTGTCTGTAATTTTGACGTAAATAATTTAGAAATCCATGGTTACTCATTTTCAATCGAGTGGAAGCGCGCTGTCGGGTGAGAGTCTAGTGTGATGAATTTGGTCACGGAGTGAAACGTTTTTCTAGGCCCATTTTAAACTGTGTATGACTGACAATAAAAAGATCTAGTAGAATGTTTCACTCACTTTTTCGTAAAAATCAAGTTATTAAAAATACGATATCATGTTATGCGAAGTTATTCATGATTAATGCATTGTGCGATATTAGACGTCGAGATTTCTAGTAAGGATTTTATTCCAGTTCTTTTGTTGGTGATAGTTGTGAGTAGGGAACCGAGGTTGGTTGTCGTATGAGTCAAGATGAGATGTGTGAATCAGGTCAGACCTGTCAATGAAGCCGGGACATGGAAGCTCGAGGAATATTTTATAATTTAGGGAATGGAAAGATATATATAGAAATCCATGGCGGTATTAATTTGCGACGCGTATATTTATTGTGGGCATATTGAAGCATAATCTGTGCATTTTGTTGGTTAGAATATCGTATTTGTTTAATTATGTCGGCAGAGTTTAAAAGGGAGCATTTTGAGAAGCCAGTCAAGTAGAACAAACCAGGTGTTTCATGTTACTGCCAATCGAACTTGGGGACGAGAGGCCTCAGCTGAGAGGGTTTCACCTTAAGATAACGGGACACACGTGGAATTGAGATTGTATTCTCGGCCGGGGAGAACTTTAAAAGTTGAATTTAGTTGAAATTCATATCCGGTAATAACCTGAGTATTGTGGAATACTGTAAATCTGTTTAATTAGGGGACGTAATGAACATTTGAAACCACGAACTTCGAGTATAAGGAACAAGAGTAACCAAATTCAGGGTTGTCCAAAATATAGAGCGATGGATGTGATGATTGGTTTGTCTGTGAGGGGTGCGCAAAATTTGTAAATGGTATGACGAGATATGACATCGTAATTATATATTGCGAGTTGTTTGGTTTGTACGTAGATTATTAGGATATCCAAGTGTTAATAATGGCTAGGACTAGATTAGATTTAAAGTGTGAAATCATGAGACAAGTTATATAACTGGACATGAATTATGTAACAATTCTTTTCCAGCCAGATAAACATCACATGATTGAATTTACATCAAGCTGCGTAGGAATTTGTGAAGAAACCAGACTCCGCGGAGATAGAAATTGTCGTTCTTTAACATTTCGTTAAATCATTTAAATTTATTTAATTATTAAATTCAGTGAAACCGCATTTTGAAATAACTTTAATCAAGCGAATAACTTGGAGATGCATTCTGGAAATCTTAGTTTGTTTTCTGTGGAATATTTAAATGGTAAAATAAAGATTAAGGGGACATATCCGAAGGAAATGGATTTTACTGCCACATACTTTGTGAGCATTGCTATTGTTGTAATTATTGAACTTTGATTGATTGAGCAGTGAATGTGCTGGGGATAGTAAAGCGGAAAATTTGGTCATCAACCGATGTAACTTAATTGTGTTTAGCCTTCAGCCTAGAAACTTGGATGGTCAGGGGGTCATCAACCTCAGTGACTCAGATTAGGGCCATATGCCACTGTAGCATCATTTTCCTTGCAGTCATCATCCACAATGACTTTAAAGTAACTTAGAAGTTTAGATGTCGGTCCATGACATAGACGCAGGTCACATCGATGCAATTAAGGGTCCATGTTGTATAACCACTGTGTGGCACACCGATTGGACGGCCTTAATTATACCCAGAGTCCAGAGTTCGTGTTACGAGGGCTGGACCATAACGAATCACTATGATGGTACATGTGGTCTCACATGGAAGCCGAATTTAAGGATTTCCAGACTTTCCTTTCTTAAATAATTAATAATTGAGACATTGGTTTCTAGTAAGAATGCCCATCGGGCAGTTACGTCAAAGTCTCTCACCAGTGTTCTGACCTTTATGTAAAAATGATTGTGGTGTCTAGTGGACACAATTGACTTCTATGATACCGGTGACATATCAGAATGCTTCAAATTTTCCTGAATAAATAGAAATCTTTTAAACAGACCTTTCATTCAAGTAGATAGGTTAGAATTACTGAACCCTACCTTCACCTCAGCAAGTGACGAAGAACCCGATACGACCCAAGAGACAGATCTCATGAACTTTGCTGATAGGTAAGAAAGGTAGGTATCCCTCAATATGGACCTAAAGGGTTCAGTATTTTGATCACATTTTGGGAGAAATGTATCGGCTATAACGTCCAATGTTGATTTTTGTTTGTTACGTATTATAGAATTGCTGACAACAATGTAACGCTTATTATTGTAGATTTAAAATCGCTTTGTTTGTTAAACAGCCAAGGCAAGAATCACTGTGAAGACGTAGCAAAGTAAAAGGGAAGTGTTTAATATTGTAGAAAAGTCTGCATAGTATTGCAGTTAGAAAATATGAAGATGAATTTCGAAATCAAGAGAACAAATCGGGCTAAATATTAGTTAACAGGGAGGGGTGTTAGGGATTGAAATAACTTACCAACTCACAATAAATTTTCACTTTCTTTGCAATGATTTAAGAAAAGGTTAGAAAAACAACAGATAGGGAATCTGCCACCTGGATTCATCAGAAAAGGAGATAAATTCATGGAAGAAAAATCCCGGTTCGTAATTGGCAATAGTATACATTCCATTTGTCACATCATCTCCCAGTATAAACTAAAGACCACAATCATACAAAAGCTGTGACTTAATATAACTCTTCGCATGAAACGCGAGATTCCATTTTTTTTTTCAGGAAAATGAGTTTGAACGGCCTAAACCAAAAATGTGTCGTTGATCAGTCCGAATCATCACGATACTACCGTACTGACTTCTCAACTTCTCATCCTCCAAAGAAATACGAGTATAACCTTGTTTGAAGCATAGCTTCCACGATGTGTAGTCCAAGTTTGTCATAGAGACAATTTTATAAGAATTGGGCTTTTGACCGATTTCTTAAAAATATTCCTGACACAGGTAACCATGTTCCTTTATTCAAGGCATATATCAATACCATCACACCAGCACACAAGGCAAGTAATCAGTCCGTATAGGGACCGTGCGCACACGAGATGTTTAGTAGCTAGCGCCCCTAACGGAAACAGCTGCAGTCGTTTGATGGGACACTCACGAGACCATTGAGAGTGCAGTTCATTACAACCAGGGCAGTAAGCTTTGACTTGTGATTGTAAAATAAAGAGGTAAAGCCGGACAATAATGGCTTCGACTGTAGCAGCGACCGCTATAACTTATGTAGGGTTTCAGACAGTGCAACACTCAGATTATTTCCGGGAATCAACGTTTAAGAAGGGTGAAGATTTAAATAGCAGTAACCATAGCAGTAACAAGGAGCCAACATAGATTCTGATCACTACCTTTCACTTGTCAAGATTAATATGCAACCCTTTAGAAAAACACCAATTCTTCAAAGTAGTCGTAAGATACCCAGGTTCAACACTCTGCGACTGCACGACGAGGATTGTGATTTTCAGGATACCCTCAGGAAGAATACAGAGAAAGAAGGATGGCCTGCCTTACAAAAGGCCTTGCTGGATGCCGCTCAAGAAACTATCCCTGCCTCATCAACCAAAGGCAAACACCCATGGTGGAATTCAAAGTGTGATGAGGTTAAAAAAGAAAGACTTAAAGCCTGGACTAGGTGGAACCAACATAAAATTGAAGCCAATTATGAAGCCTTCCTCATGCAAAGAAAAGCTACAGCTAACACCATCCGCAGTGCCAAGATAAATTACCTCAGGAGCCTAATGCAACAGGCTGAAAATAATTTTCAGAGAAACAACACAAGAGACCTGTACAAAGGACTTAAGAAGCAAACGACCCAGTACACAGCTCGTACCCTCATCCTCCACGGGCCAGATGGAAAACTTAAACTGAACAATAAAGACTGCACCAAAACTCTTGCAGATTATTTCCAAAAGCTACTAAACGCAGAGGAACCTAAAGAAAAGCTTATTTTCCATAAGCCTTCACACAAGAACCCTGATTCTCAACCACCTACGAGAGAAGAAATAAAGGACATTATCGCTGGTCTCAAGAACAACAAGGCTTCAGGTGAAGACGGCATATTTGCCGAGATGTGGAAACATGCATATGACCAGTCTTTGCAGAGCATCCATCAAATCATAAAGGACATATGGAAAACAGAGTCCCTACCCGAAGGATGGACGTCTGCCGTGATTCATCCCCTCCACAAGAAAAGAAGTAAGACAGACCTCTACAATTATAGAGGTATTTCCTTGTTAGAAATTACCTACAAGATCCTCTCTGTAGCCCTGCTCAATAGAGTCACCACACAGCTAGACTCACAGTTAGGTGAATACCAAGCTGGTTTCCGTAAGACTAGATCTTGTCCAGAACAGATACACAATCTTAAGACAGTTCTCAATTACAAAAGCCGAGGTGGACATCCCTGGGTGGTGGTCCTAGTAGATTTTCAGAAAGCTTATGACTCTGTGGACAGAGACACCCTTTTCTCCATACTATGGGAACTTGGTCTGGATGGGAAGACCCTACGATTGGTTCAAGCCACTCTGAGGAACACGACGTCCAAGGTCAGGTTCAGAGGTGAATTATCTGAAAACTTTCCAATCAGAACAGGAGTTAGACAGGGTGATGGTCTCTCCTGCATTCTCTTCAACTGTGTCCTGGAAAAGATCATTAGAGAATGGAGAACGATGCTACCACCGGGAGCCGGACTGAAGCTTGGGTACAAGAGAGACAACCTCATTGTCCCGTGCCTAGCCTTTGCCGATGACCTCATTCTACTGGCAAACAATATAGAGGAGGCTACCTACAACTTACAGAGTCTTTATTGTGTAGCGGTGAAGAATGGTCTGAAAATCAGCATCCAGAAGACTGAATTTATGACCAATATCAAGGAGGCCCCTTCTACAATTCCTCTCACAGACGCTACCATACGAAAAGTACCTGCAGTTAAGTACTTGGGAGAATGGATCTCTGCGAATCAGAGCGAGAACCCAGCCATAGATGCCAGATGTACCAAGTTTGAAAGGGCTTATCACTCGTGTCGTAGTATCTATTCATCTAAGTGCCTCTCCAAGAAGCTCAAACTCAGGCACTACAACTCGGTAGTCAAACAATCTGTTCTGTACGCTTTTGAGTGCCTTGTAATGGCTAGGAAGGGTCCACTCAGAAAGCTGGAGTTAAAAGAGAGGAAGATCCTGAGGAGGATATTAGGACGAATCAGAGAGGAAGGAGGCACTTACAGAATCCGCCATAATGATGAACTGTATGAACACCAGGAGGACATCGTCACGTCTATAAGGAAAAGGCGCCTGATCTTTTATGGACACTTGGCCCGTCTGGATTCCAAAAGACTCACCAACAGGATATTCACAGTAACAGGAAGAGGCAAGGGTTCTAAGAACAAATGGATCACGTCAGTTAAGTCAGATATGGAACAACTAGATATCCCACTGGGACAAACTCATGACCGACTACTGTTCCGTCAAGCCATCCGACACGGAGTTTTCCCAACGTCCCTTACAAGTAAGAAGACTACAGGAACTAAGTGGACCGAGGAGAGAAAGCTGGCTCATAGTCAGCAAATGAAGGAGTATTGGAAGAAGAAGAAAGCAACAACTTTACCCAAGACTAGATACGAGCCCCGTGGTCCTCAGTAGGCCTAAACGACAAAGAAAATGAAGTAACCATGTCTTTGATGTGAAGGAAAGGTTAGGGCAAGAAATATACGGCAAGTGTCTAAGGGAAACGGGTATTAATCAGTCACCATACAACGTTGAAATTAAGGTATTTACTATATTTTATTCCTATTTCGGGAAATTGTTAATTAATTATTTATTCACAATAACTTTAGTTATAAATTATTGAATCATTGCGCGGGGCCATTGCATACACTGAGTCCTACAAGAGTTCTAATCATGAAATTAGAGTCGGATGCCTTTCCTGAAACAGAATTCTTTCAACTGAAAATCGCACTTCAGTGACACTGGGGTTCAAACCACAGTCACTGAAGTCATAGGCTAGCAGCTAAGCTAACATAGGAAAAGCAAGTCAATTTTTCTCAGTTATTCTACTATATTATAAAGGAGGTAGCGAGTGGCTTGCTTCAAGTTCCGGCGACTGTGGTTCAAATCCCGACAGATTTTCACTTTATAAATAATGAGTGAGGAAGGACAACCGACCCGCAATTCATGGCGACAACTTCTTCTTGAGTGTACTTTCCCTGCGCAGGCGGGATAAGCTGTGAATGATGATGAGATGGTTCAAAGATTATAACAAAAGTATTTAATTCCTAAAGGTGATGCGATAAATAATTCCTCATTATAAGTATTTTTATTTATTTTCACATTGACAGTAACAGGAACATTGTTGACGGTTATTGTGGATGCAAAGCAGGTCAGTCGAAACGCTGTAAGGACATTGCTGCTTTGTGTTCCTTTATTAACTCCGAGAGGGACTCCTCCAAAACAACCATAGTGCAGCAATGGAAAAAATAAACCTAAGTGTGCTCGTAAGGATCTATATTCGAAAGGAGAGAAGATAGCAGAACTGTTGCTGAACAAACAGAATCAACCACTTTCAATAAAACTTGTTTGTACCAACGAGAAGAAAATTATGGAGTGTGCCCTCCCAGATATGCTTAAAGCCGAATGTGAGAGTAAAAATTACGTGGTGGCAAGTTCCATTCTACAAAAAGTTATAGATGATCGTGTAGAACGTAGCGAAATTGAGGATTTGATCAAGTGTCTGAACGAAGTACAAAATCAGAATACCCATGCAGTCCATAGGTGCTATTTTGTTACAAAAATGTCCGCTGTTAAATTATCAATCAAACCCGTGAATTATCTCGATTTCTTGCCTCAAGATGTGCAACTATTTTATATCGCAAATGTTACAGTTACAACAGAACAGATGTACAAAATTGCATTTGACACAAGGTTTCAATATCGCTGTGCTGCATGGTTCAAACAAAGAAAATTACGCTTATCTGCCAGCCAGCAAGCTGATCAGATTAAGACACTGAGAAGTGGTGATTATGATCAGCTTGCAAGGTCATTTCTAATTTCCATGTCCCTTAACACACCTGCGATAAGGTACGATAGGAACACTGAACAACTTGCGGTGGCTGAGTACTGCAAACTCAATGACTGTTTTGTAAAACAGATGGGAGTGTGCATCAAAGTAGAGCACCCATTGCTGTGTTCGGGTCCACACGGGATAGTATTTCATCCCAATGGCTTTTCTCTCCTGGAAATTAAGTGTCCTTTTCCGTGTAAAGGAAAGCCTATTATTCAAGAGAAACGGAGCAGTGTACCGTATTTGTATGTTTGGACACAACAAGGTGAAATTAATATTAGAGATAGTCACGTCTACTACACACAAGTGCAGATATCCATGTATGTTTTGAACATCAACTTATGTGAACTGTTTGTATATTCTCCTAAAGGAAGTATCACTGTGAAAATGTCAAGGCATGAGCAATTCCTGTGTATTGCCATTCCCTTATTGTAAAGGCTTTATTTTCAGTATTTTCTGCCATTAATTCGGAATATGTCGTTACGGGTACCGGTAGTGTCACATTGAGGGGCACGAGTATGCACTTTTATCTTTTTATTTTGCTCACTGACGTACTTCAGAGTTTTCAATGCAGAGAACTAACAGTAACAAAGATACATTGTATTCGGTCCCAAACGCTATGAGGGGTTGAGTAGACATTGCTTTCTCTTTTTTGGCCAACGTTGAGATGCTTACCATGCTGTAAAACCCACCGTATGTCTCATAATAAAACAGGGTGAACACAACGAGGCTAGTTAATTTTAATTTTAAGGAGAAGTCCCCTACAATAAATGTTAATGTCAATTCCTTGCTGGGAGATGAGTGAAAGTTTCGTTTACTTTTACTCGTTCGACTCTCCATTCTTTCGGTTACCACCGTCATGAACTAACTCGAGCGCTGGTTTGCAGCTTACCCCATCAAACGTTTCTGAGGTAGTCGCAAGAGAGCACCACTCGCCATTGGCACGGTTCCTATACCAGCTGCCACGTGAAGAGGTAAAATAAAAATGGAAAAGACCCACATAATGTTAAATGAAGAAACTACAATGCACACAATCATAAATACCAGTCTAGAGTAATGGTTGAATAAACTAAATATGAATAGGGTCCATTCAACATTGCCAAAGTCTCGTTGGCACTTCGCTAAAGGAAAGCTGAATAATGATGCATCAAGTAGAGGGAAGAAACTAATGTGAAGTCAGCTACATCATCTAACCAAGAAAAATACTACGAAACTCACGGAAATAGAGAGACCTGTGGCATATTTCATCTTTAAACCAAGTGAGAACAGGATGGCTTACTGCCTCAAATTTCTTCTTCAGATAGGTCAGGTTTTAAAAGATCAAGGAACAACATGGGGATAAATAAGTCAAAGAATGATCTCCGGAGTGTCACTATTCGCCTCAGTATAATCTTGGACATTTTCTTTATTACAGCTTCCCTACCTTGCCGATTATTTTTAATGTCATCCATACATTTTTTCCAGATAGTATAGTAAGTCATGTGGGTACCAATTTTAGTTGAGATCTATGCCTGAATGTAACACATACTTCCATAATCCAGGTCATTTTGGACATTCCTTTTCACCACTTTTCAACCTCAATTCTGATTGGGCCTGAACTATGACTTAAACGGCATTGAGAGTGTCACGGTGTTATGGCAGAACTGCCCACAGAGTAATTTTTTTTTTCAGATAATAAGCCAGCTATACGTGTACTGTGTTTGATTGAGAACTATGCTGGAACATGCACACATTCATCCCTAATCTCGGTTATTTCTGATATTTTCTTTTTCACCCCTTCTCACCCCCGTACCAATGCGGCTGAACTTTGAATTAAAGGGCGCGTCACTATTCACCTCAGAGGGCCAGAAAACTATGGATTGTACGTTAATGGCGGTCGTTTTCTATTACTTTTATACTTCATACCACAACCTCTCCTTCTCCGCCAAACAAATAATAAAAGTAACTTATAACTGTATGTATTTACGCGTGGTTATATAAATACTGGCACTACGATTCACTGGGACTATCACTAGTCAGTCATATGAATTGCTTCTTCTATCTGTAACTGTATACATTGGAGTGCCACGAGGAAATAACTTAACGCGAAACTAAATAATATCAAATTAAAACTTAAAATTATACACCCAACAGTATTTCTGTGCCTGAGGGCTAAACCAACGTAAGTCAGATTTTGTTCACGTTATGAAACATAGAGCCATACAAACTTAAGTAAATTGTAATTCTATTTTAGTCATTTTACAGGAGAGAGGATAAACGCCAGTTGAAAAGAATTTTTGCTGCGTTATGACTTAGGCAATACATGTTCATCATTATTCTTGATATATTTTGTGTAAGCTTGATCATTGAACACATTAACTAATATGATTTAGACTTACAACAGTTAATTATTATTTTATTGCCATTAAAATAAAACATCAGTGGACTTCCGTTTATATGGCTCTAAGTTCCATAAAGTGTGACTTACGTTGGTTTGGCTCTCAGGTATAGATTTCTAAATTTACAGGAGAGTTCGTAAATTATCAATTAACGTCACAATACAAAATCTACAAAAAATAACTTCTAACAGGTAATACAAATCTTTAAAATAAACATTAAAAAGTACACGAGCACTGCAGCTTGTAGGTTATACGTCGCAGTGACTCGGACAAGTGTTATGACGACGATGGTTTAAGACGGGGCAAGAATATTGGGAAGGAAGCAACCGTGGCCTTAATTAGCGTACAGTCCCAGCATTTTCCTGGTAAGAAAATGGGAAACCTCGGAAACCATATTTTAGACTGCCAACGTGTTATTTGAACCCACCATCTCCCGAATGCAAGCTCACCGGTAAGTACACCGAGACGCGCACCCAACTCTCTCCGCGTAGGAAAGATTATCGTGACCCTTATTTTAGTTACCACCCCAGTATTCACTTAGTGCTGAAGTTAGGAAAATAACTTCTATGTTTGCATGGGGTTTGTTTTTATCATATATTTCTCCTACATAAATCAAGTAAGTGTCAACACACGGCACTGTCATAATATACCGGACACCCGAACAATAAATCTTAAAGTAAAGAAAATAACAAATAGAAACGAAAGTTCATTGAACTTGAACACACGTGGCTAAGTAGTAGGCATCAATCTCCATTAGCCAGGTTTCCTCGCGGGATAACCCTTACATTCATGCCGCTACTGATGCATGTCCTAAATAGTACCTGCTGATATCTTCCACCCGCGTATCCACTACTGCAAACACTAACACCCTTCAAGTCGATTCACAAAAATGTTTAACCTGTGACTTGGCTATGTACAGATGGCGTCCTAATCCTGTCTACTCATCCTTAAGTTATGTAATACACGTGGCATCCTAAATCCATCGTTGACTCAAAGTTGTGGTATCTGCACAACACCGAAACTTTAACACAATGTCCGGATATTAAAAATCTGATCCTCGTTCGAACTCTAACACATGGAGTGAAATTCGCTTTATAAAAATAAACCGTAATTAGGAAATATTACTGTGTCTATTTCCTACAATAAAGCATGAAAATCGAAATTAAACAATATGTTCGAATAGTTTTAATCTATTACTCATTACAATTTAAACACATGTGGTGAAGTACGCTAAATAAAAATAAGCTAAAATCTCGTTTCATATTACGTAATATCACTGAAAACAATAATCAGAACCATCGCGATATTCACGGCATAACTCGAGTGTGAAATTCCAACTGACCTGCCATGTCACCACTCCAAACATGAATCATCGTGAACTGTCCAGTGAAGTAACTTCTCATCAACCTACGCAAGCTAAACTCTCATTCTAATAAAACTCATTTTCACGGCCGCAATGTTTCCAGTCACCAATATTTTCGTCTCCTCAAGATACAAAATAGAATTCAAATAACAATAATTAAGTATTATCTTGACCATGTGTCAGAATGTATTTTGTTCGTGAGGTCGGCTATCACAAAATGCACTCCGCTGGTATAAAATAGAACCGTCACCTAGACTTAACTGGCGTAACCTACGGCCTTACATAAAATAATAATCATGGGAAAACATTCTCTTGTACTTAAAATAGGCGTTACAACGCACCCACATGGATGTGACAACCCATTTAACATCAACTTTATAATGTTCTCACAATTAACTTCTCGAAATTTTTGCGGACCTCAGGAGCAAACTAGCATGTTGTGATTTTCTGTATCACAAATACATGGTGTCACAAAATTTCAATATCCCCAAAATGCCAACTTTATCATAATTCACTGGATTTCGATTTAAACTGCAAATCTCGCTTACCTAACTGCTGGACGCATTATTATTATCGTCATCATCTCAACTTTATCCTGACGTGATCATTGTTCTTCTTCTGGTTATTATTAATATTGGATACGTCGTTATTTGACTTTATCACACTCATAACGGTTATTTTACCGTTATCATTACTGTATTGTAACTTTTACCGGCCTGAACATTAATTTAATTAATTTTCATTGAAATATTTAACTTCACTTTAATTTTTTTTAATTTAACACAGTTTAATATCTCGCGCGCTGACATAAATAACAGACAATTCGTCTCTACAATGGAATAACTACAAGGCACATAATCGTCATTGCAACTATACACACGCCATATATACAACCTGATGTTATGATTCATTAATTAATTAATTTAAAGGGACAAGTATTTACATCTTTAACTACAAAACATAATATTTAAATTAGACAGACCTGTAATTGTGCCGCTTGGCGTGGCATTATCTCTTCTTCAGGTTGCGCTAGCCACCTCTGGACTTAGACCCTCATAATTGCAGGACACATTCTTCGCTTAAGTACTACCATATGAATACACTGATTCTGCACTCGTCTTGAAGCAACACACATTGATTTCCTTTGTGAAACTTAACAATAAATTTTATTCTGTACACATATACAACAATTAAACCGCCCTGCGTCGTGTCGAGAATTCAACTGATGCAGTTTGTGGAACTTTTCAACTTCTTTTTCTTCAGGTGTCCCACAGATGTGAATGAACGTGAGACCAAAAACTTATCTCGGCCAGACTACAACAGTCCTCCATTACATATTACCAAATAACCTTGTCCGCAATAATTCACAATTCAGCAATTCTGCTGTCTCCCTACGCAGAAATTCAGGAATCAATTATTTAACCTATGATTTTCCTCCCGACCGGGACGGATATCGTAAACAAAATGTTTCAATATCTAAGTTGTCTTCGCTCACCATTACCACTTGGTAAACTATTCTTCCCTCAAGCCAACTGGCTTTAGAGATTCTCCAAGTCTATTTCGCACACTTTAAGTCCTCTTATTGATGTCACACGACGTAGGTTCACCCTCTCGGACAATTAAATAATGACTGACTCTCCTGCTTGAGGAAGGGGTATTTATGCATTCTCTTGAGACGCTCTATGTAGCGTTATATACTGTTGAGCAATCATTCCATTTGATGACTGTTGTAACCAAGGTTGAAGTTTACAAAACACAACTTTTATTGCTTCACTTTATGATATTTACACAAATAACTGAATTTATTTTGAAGCAAAAAGGAATATTGAATCTTGAGAAAAGTCTGTCTTTATACAATATGTACAGGTTTACAGTCTTTATATACACTTCTATCTTGAAAAGATAGTCTTTGTGAATTGACACGTTGATAGTCGAGAACTATCTGGCACACGAACATAAATGTCTTTGAGAGTCCTTGTTTGTTGAAGTGCCTGAATTCCTAAAAAGCAAGTTCAATTGATTGAAGAAATTCCACCTAGCGAAACTAAGGGAGCTTGCATAAATTAGGGAATGAAAATGGCTTGTAAAAGAATTACGGAACATAGGCAGCGGAAACAGGTAAGGGAACGGTGACCAGAGGTGAAACCTCGTACTGCCAGAAATTCAGTCCACCTGGTCGAAGCACATTTTCAAGAGGAGTAGCCTCCGTGCTCGACGTAGGGTGTATTCTGGAGCTGGACACCGGGGCGAGTGGGCAATTGAGCAGGCAGGGAGCTCCTATTTATAGTACACTCGATGGTCAGGCACGCGCACTGAGGGCTGCGCGTCGAAGCTAGCAGAATGATACACAGGCGCGCGTGCAGCTGGCTGGTGGAGCGAGAAGGAAGCGCCGGACATACAACAATGACCACTGGACCGATTTATTTGAGACTCACCCCAGAGATTCCACCTATTTTTGCAGTGGAGACGGTGTTGTTCGCTGATTTTTCCTGTCTCTTTAACGGGCGTGATTAATTAATTCTTGTTAAAGCTGAATTTATATTTTGCCCCGCGTACGATTAATGACCTAACATGAATGACAAAAGACTATTCCCATTGTCCATACCCACTCAACGTCATGAATATACTTAAACACCAACATCCACTCACGTTTCCAAAAACTCATAATAACACTGCTTTGAAGCGAAGGTTATGGAACTTTGTCCTTATTTGAATTCATATCGAATGTTTCTGTGATTCTTTATCAAACGTTTTTACCAGAAAATAGAGGGGTTCTTACCAGTTATGTGAGGTGAGTCATTTTCAATACCGATAACGTCTTATGAAGAAATGATGAACCTTGCTGCTAACACTAGCATGATTAATGGAAAACCAGGCAAACCTTACGGCAGTTGAGTTCTTTAGGTTGCATTTCAATCATTGTGAATAGCTTCAATGTTCATGTATGTTGGGTATTCAGCGCAAAGGCTGGTTTGATCCTCCACAGCTATGCCTAAATCTGTCATAGATGGTCTAGGCATCACTGAAGAGGCGTACAAGGGAAATGACGAGTGAGGTAGTTTCCAGTTGCTTTCCTCACCGAGCCAGAAGTTGCTCGCATATCAGTCTGCCAAGCCCACTGAAATACATGCACCAACTGACCCTATGAGTGACATTTTCACACCATTCATAACAGGGACTGGGTGCATAAGGAATGGTATTACTTGCTTCGCTCATACCTCAGTCACTTTCATATTGTCAAAGCCAGGGATGAGACAGAGACAGGTCAATGAAAGTAATAAATTTATTCTAGCCCATACCAGAAAACATTGTGCACTGTGATCACTACATCTTGCCAGCAAGGACATACAATGTTCATATGTTAAGGATAATGCATGGAAATTGGGATGGCCGCGGATTACCCGTGTAAGCTTAGCCTTACTCCAAACTTCAGAGTAAAAATAGGAAATTATATTGTCCAACAAGCCTTACCCATGTAATTTGTAAAATATCAAACCAGCTTTGGTTAAAGCAGTTCAAGTTCTTTAAACATTGTTTAAAAACTTTTAAACGTAGAGCTTCAGATGCGGGCTGAGGTTACAAAAGAATTCAAGTAAAATGTTGGAGGCTAGGGCAAAAAAGTAAGCATACCTACGACCAAATTCAACAAAAATTACAACTGGGAGATTATTGTAATTTTTCAAAATGAACCTGGAATGATCTCAAGTGCCAATGACAATCACTGCTTTAACACTTTTGTACTAAAGATGCTTGGGTTTATAGGAAAATTAGAGTAACATTTGAATCAGTAATATAGAGCTATAAGACTTATCAGGTATAAGTTAAGAAATAACCAGAAGGAAGAGAAATAGGAATTAAGACATTGAGCAGACCTTGCAACACGTATGTTTTCAATTTTTACCACCGATGAATCAAATATAATTTTAGATTTTAGTTCACTTAATATATAATTGGTTGGTTTTACCTCGAAACGGGGAATTAATTTTGATACTGTACAACAATATTCTTAACTATACCTTCACCACTAGAAGTAGTTATTTCTTAATTTTTAGAAATGGGAAGGAAAATGTTGCTTTCCGTGGACCCAATTCCTGTACTGAACTTCAACAGTTCGGGAACCAAGAAAATGTTTTAAAACACATTCCAGTCAAGCCCTGTTCTGAACTCTACTGTTGACGCGTGAGTTTTTCTTATTGCAAAAGTAATGCTATCTACCAGAGATGAGTGGCAGCAAAAGATACAGAGTACGTTTCAAGTAACTGCAATGTCACTGTTGATCAGTATTAGGGGCTATGAACTTTGTAGGTCATCACATTTTCTTTACTCCAAGAACATTAGAACATCTGAGGCTTAGACTTTGAGATTCCATTTTCTCTCATTCTTTGAGAGATTGTTCATTCACGCTTTGTGCGGGGATACACGAAAGGCAGTGCGTTGTGTTACTGTTTCCATGAAAGGAGCCATACCAAAGGTATGGAGAGTAGCTATAACAGCCCAGGTGTACCGGGAAAGGGTGATATACTGTGTATAAAGTGGATAATTACAGGATAATCAGCTCTGAGAAAGAGTTCTTTCTGATTATACAATATTAGACACATTTCTGAACTGACTAACTGGTTTGATGGAAGTCAGTTCGGGTTTCGGAAAGGTTATCCCAGAGAGGCTCAAATTTTAATATTCCAGCAATATATAGCAAATAGTATAGATTCAGGACAATAGGACAGTATCTCTACTGATCTATCCAGGGCTTCTGATAGGGTAGATCATGGAATACTGCTGACATAAATCGGGCTACTGGACTATACAAAAGAGTGGTTGAACGGGTGACTTACTTTCTAAAAAACAGAACTCAGAGAATGAGAGAAGGAGAAGCATTATTTCATACTGTAATGTTTGGAGGGGAGTTCCGAAGGGATTTAGGCTATTATTGGACATTTATGTTTTCTTATAAATAGAAATGATATGAGTAAGGAACTCGAATAAGAGATAAGGCCCTTTTCCAGATATTGTTATACCGTACAGAGTGGCAAATAAGTTACAGAATTGCGAGCAAATGCAAAAATACCTCATCAGTGTTGTAAGATGGACAACGGGCAATGCTATGATGATAAACGGGATGAAGAGAGCTTGTCTAACAAACAGCCAGATGGTGTCAAATTAAAATGCTTGCACACGGGTGTTGAGACGATATGATTATTATTATCATCATCATCGTCATCCAGTCCATCTGTTGGCCGTGATTGACACGGCGCTGAAGTCTAAACGGTCTGGGACTGTGGTTAGCCGGTTCGAGTCCCGTTGATTGAAAAAAATTTCACCGTCTGAATGTTGGCCGACAGGGAAGGGGAGGGGGTTATAAAGTTTCTATTCACTATATTGCGCGCCAAAAGCCTGGATTAAATTCCAAACCTCTCCGCAGTGCTCATATGGAGTGAGGGCATATGACGCTGTTGATGGTGACTCTTCCGTCGGATGGAGACGCTAAGCCTTGAGAAGACCCCTTGGTGATATTCGACAGGAGTAGGCTATGTGCAGGCACCAGATTTCAACATCTCCCTTCCTATTATCAAATATCACGTCATTAATTTCATGTCATTAACTACTTTGATGAGGTTGGAAGGGCATCCGGTAATAAAAACCCGCCAGGACAGCTTCATCTCACCGCATACCCTACCCCGTAGAGAAATGGGACAAGGCTTGGGCAAAACAAACAATTACTATCATCAACTCGTAACGATGGTCATCTTCATGAACTTCCTTATCAGTATGGCCTAATGGCCACGTGGTTTTGTAGCTGATAAAGGCTATCGTAAGAACCCACAATATCACCAGTCAGTTCCTTACCAGGACGACTGAACTAGATTTCAACGTCAGTAATTCTCGCCGTTTTCCTATGAGGCCGTAACAAACAAAAACAAACGAACGAACGAACAAACATAGTGATAGATAAAATTGAACTAAGCCAATTTTAGACTTTTACATACCTAATCCGAGATAAAATTAACGTTTGGAGTGTAGGCTACAGAAAAAATCACAATTTATTTCCCTAGGTACCGTAAATGAACTTTGTGAAATTATCACTTTACAGTGATAATATAATGAATAGAGAAATTACCAATCTATTAATTAATAGGAGGATGTCTATTCGAGGCTGTAAAAACTTGTTGGCTTCACCTGGAAGTACGAGGGTTTGATTCGTTGTAGAAATGTAAATGACTTCCACTTCTGGAGAAGCATTTACCTAAGGGTTCACTCAAGCTAAACCGGAAATGATTACGAGAAATGACGATTCTCGGGGCAAAGTTGACCGAGCGTAGAGATGACCACTCTATCTCACTAAATGTCACAGCTACACATAGTGAAATCCTGCACTTTCCACTCCTCCACGACCCTCCATGGCCTCTGTGCATAGTGTTCTTAAGGGCCAATGTGACGGCTTGTGGATCTCAAGATCAAAAGTCGGAAGAGGTCGTCGTAATTCTAAAGTGCGGAAAAAAGTCCATTTGACACTATATGTCATACGAAGTCGGCAGGTAAAATACCTCTGGTAACATATCTGGTATTAACCAAACAAAATTCATTAATGAATATTGAATTTTCACGACCGCATTGTAATCGAAACCGACTTTCAACCTATTAGGTCGTGTTACGTACATTTAGTAGGTGTTGAAGAGATGTTAAGTACAGAGCAAAAATGGCCAACCAGACACCAGTGGGATCCGAACCCACAACCTCCCGATTTCGCGTCGGTAGTAGTACCAGACCTGTAGCTCAGATCCTTTCCAACAGAACAAAGATGGCCTAGGCCACCATAGCTCAATTGGTAGAGCAACACTGATTGTTCTTTTTATCGATATAGTTCCGATACACCCTGTAAAACAATGAATCCACATTTGTCAAACCATTTCGTAGAAACAGGACATCAATTTAAAGACATCGACGAAAGCATGGAAATTATCCTCACAAACTTTCAGGAGCATATCTTAACACTACAGAACGATATTTAATAATTTATACACCATTAATAACAATATTGTTATTATTGTTATAATCGTATGGCCTCAACTACTTTGTTGTACATATTCTGATTTGGTATCACTAAGTCTGCTGATGATTCAGTTTTGAAGTTCCATTTTACTTGAACAGGGAATTCGGAATTCTATTGGACGATCCGTAGCTCAGTTTTAATGGATTTTAATCGAAACCGACTTTCAACCTATTAGGTCGTGTTACGTACATTTAGTACGTGTTGAAGAGATGTTAAGTACAGAACGAAAATGGCCAACCAGACACCAGTGGGATCCGAACCCACAACCTCCCGATTTCGCGTCGGTAGTAATGATGGTGCAATCGGATTGGCGGAGAAAATGTTTCTTTTCGAGAAAATAAGGTTACTCTTGTTACTTCCGGGCGCGCGATTCAAATTGACAAATTCTCGTTCGACTCGCACAGGATTGTCCTTGTATTTTACAGGCATTATCCACAGTTAGTTTATTAAACAGCACACACAGTATAAGAACACTGTAATTAAGATACACTCGTCAGTTAAGGAACGCACCAGATCGTTTCTTTTCTCGTCTGTTGGTAGCAGTAACGTTCTTTATTATTTAACATGCTCGAAGATGCAACGCTGCCGCACCATGATTGTGTATTCTTACACTCACAACATTGCAAATGGTATGTAGTACTGAATGAAGGGAAGAATATGCCCACTGGTTTGATTACAGTAGATGTTCGATGTGTCCCCTCCTACTTCAGTGCACAGTTCACAACGGTGTAGTTATGACCTTTGGACTCTGTTCAGGATGTGTGGTGTTTTGCGAACAACCTGGAAATCTGTCTGTGTTCTTGGTACAAATTCATCTTCTCTTTCCACGGGGTACGCATGGTAGTCAATTTGTGCAGAACAAACTCTGCTGGGGCTCGGAAGCGACTATGAGAAACGAACGAGAAACTAGTGCATTCGCACCGAGCATTACCTCTGTCTCCCACCATCCACTTCCCCTTCCACCATCCACTTCTCCTCCCACCACTCCTCTGAGCACAGCATTAGGCAGCGGCTGGTTCTCTGCCATAGCAAATACGGCAAGTTCGTCAATATTTGAATCGCGCGCCCGTAAATATCAAAATAACCTCATTTTCTTGACAATAAAACTGTTCTTCGCCAACCCGATTGCACCATCGTTGCATGATCGTTGCACCATCATGTCACCCACCTGGATTTCTGCAGAACAATGGCATGTTCTCAGACATGCTATTCGCTGACTGCCCAATTAAGGCTTAACACACCATGTTCATACAAACTATATACAACACGAAGAGCATCCCTGATTTTTTGTCGGCATAGTTCTGACATACTCTGTATATGAATGATTTGATGTGTATTCTCTGTAGTCCATGAAGAGCAGTGAAGTCGATATCCATTATTTAATGATTTTTATCATTTACGTCTAAAGAACATCGTTTTGCTGCTGATTTTACCGTCGACTGAGCCAGTTCTTATGGCAACGATAGAGTATTATGGGACTAGGGCTGGGAAGAATGTGGCCGTGGCCTTAATTAAAGTACAGGCTCAGCACTTACCTGGTGTGAAAGTGGGGAAAGTATGGAAAAACAATTTTAGAAGCGTCAGATAGTTGGGTACAAACCCACTACCACTGGAATGCAAGTTGATAGTTACACGGTCAAACCGCGTGGCCAACTCGCTCGGTCCATGAAGTATTAATTTAGAGAATTAGGACCGACGCCGATAGTAATGATCGTGATATTTAATGAACAATTCTACTCCACCGTACTCGGACGCCAGCCTAGTGGTGTAGGGCCTCTTACTCGGAGGCCCCGGGTTCGATTCCCGTTCGGTCTAAGGATATTAGTTTTAGACAGAAGCTACAATGGTGTTCACTCGAAATCATGTCCGTGAGACAAACTGAGGGGATTTTCTGATACAGGAGGTACCGTTCACGGTATAAAAAAACATGCAATACGCCTACGATCAGTTGAAGTTTTAACCTTCCTCTCTTCCAAGGGCCTTCATGACCTGTTTAGATTTGGACGTACGGTTAAATTACTTATTACATATCATTCTAGATTTGGCTTTACTTTTCAATGGATTACTGATTTAACATCAGATTTCTTCATTTCCGTGAGTTGTTCGTAACATACGTGATAATAATTAAGATAGGATATGTCTGTCTGTTAGGTCATCAGCCCAGAGGCTGGTTGGATCCTCAAATAGCACCACCAAAGGTTATGCGGTTATAAGGAAACCCCAAAAACCAATGGCAGCACCAAAATGAGGCGTACTAGGCAAGATGAGGAGTGAGGTAGTTTGCCATTACTTTCCTCACTGGGTCAGAAAGTACTATTGCAGCACGACTCACCCTATGAGCAGCACCTTTCATAACACTCAGATGCACTAGTCATGCTCCGAATATCATTACTCAGCACTACCCATACCCCAGCAACTTCCATATCGTCACAGCCCTGGGTGTTGACTGGGACTTCGGTGGAAGCTACACTTTACTCTGGCCTGTGCCAAGAGATGGATGCAAAAGTACAGTATCCATCAAGAAATGACAGCAGGCAGAAAGATAGGATATAGAAGGTCTATTTTCCATACTCGTATAATTAAAATAAGATAGGATATACAATATTTTAATTATACGAATATGTAAAATAGACCTTCTTAAGCCCATTCGATCATTATGTAGACCGAGTGACACTCCTGTATCTGCAGGACATTTGGATGAGCAGTAGTCGTGTTGCCATCCCATAGTCATATGTGCTGTAGATCCACGGTTTTGTTGTTGTTTGAAACCATAACCAAGGAACATGCATTCTGCTAGAGTGATCACACTTAGCACACGTTGATGTCAGCCATGGGAGTGCATTCTTACTGCGTGTTGCCAAACTACTGTTTATAAATGATTACACTCGTTTGCCTTCAAATGCTATTCATTATGTAAATATTATACAAATAAGTCTCCTTTACATATATATGGTCAGTAATTACACAAAATAAGACAGCTTACTATTTCCTTTGTTCCTAAGAGATAATGCAAGGAGTGTCAAGACGATGACGCGATGTGCAGCTGTTCAAAGATTCAAACATTTCCTTCTAGGAATATTCCAATAATAATCAGGAAGCGTGATAGATGAATGAGATTGTACTGGTTTATCACCAATACGGCCGCTGTTCGAATCCTGGCCAATCTATGTGGGAGATTTGAAATTAATTCTCACGTTCTTGTACTTCGGATTCCTCATATAACCGGATGACCCGTGGCTATGGCAACGGTATCAGCTATCACGTAGAAATACGAGCTTCCTTTAATCAGATCATGGCAACAAAACAGGAATGGCTTTTGTAGTATTCTATTAATTACATTGGTCAACACACATTTTTGTGTCGAGTATAACGTTATTTTAGAGCAAGTTTTTCACACAGATTCTGAATATGGCAGTGGTTTTGCCACATTGGCTCTAACTTTTGAAACCATGAGATGCGCCAGGCATAAGCTTCAATATCGGTGAAATTTAAATCGTTGGTTTACGAATTTTACATTTCTCCATGCTCACTCAGAATTTAGAAATGTACCCGTGCTTCGTAACGGTATTCTACCTTCTATACGGATTTCTACGTAAATTACTGTACACGCAGTGATTAAGATGATATTAAATTGCATGTCTCTTAGTACAATCCGACAAACAAACCGGGGAGGACCCCATCTTTTATTTCAGATATAAGGTGCGTGTTGGGTAGTTTTGACGATAATGGCAGGCCACATTCCTCACTGCCATTCGCAAACGAGTTCGGGAGTCTTTGCTATAACGGTAGACTCACTTGCGAACATCCATTCACAATAGAGATGGGGGTTTTCATCATAAAGGCAGGCCCTCTTTCCTAATGTCCGTCACACTCGAGTTAGAAATTGATTATAATCGAGCAATGCAGCTATATACCGCATAAGGAATCGAGATACGACAAAAGGTCATACAACCAAGGTTGATGATCTCTACAAATTGAGCGGCGATTGTGTAAACTGTTTTGTGATATGACCTACCGTTTAGTCAGCAGTTGCGCCGAAACGAAGGTCTGCACCGTCATTAAAACTGTCTCCATATTTCGATATTTTCCGCGGCCAAAATGTTATACATTTGAACATCTTGGAATTTTTCATCAAAGGAGAAAGTGCCCATGCTTCGAGATTACCATTCGCATACATAATAATAATAATAATAATAATAATAATAATAATAATAATAATAATAATATGTTTTATTTATTCTGGCAAAGTAAGGGATGTATTCCCTTTGTTACACTTAACCAGTCTTAACTTAGAACATTTAATAATAACTACTGATGACAATAATATGATGATATTAACAATAATAACAGTAATAGTATTAACAAAAGTAATCACACTTAAAAATCATATAATATATATAATACACGTCGTAGGCAGAGTACATTAAAAATATATGAATAATGAGTACTGTAACTACTACTACTTACGAGAAAGTTTAGAAAATATATACATTTCTACAGTACACCGAAATATCGCCTTCAATTGAGATGTGAAGAGAAGGATTAGTAAGAAGAAGAAGAAGAAGAAGATTATGAGAAAGAAGAAGATCTGTGAAAGGAAGAGGGAAATACTGATGGAGAGGTGGTAGGAGGAGGTGTTTTCAGGTCATAATATGATGATTCATGCATGTTTACCTAGTATTTCGACACACGCATGTTTAAAAGATGAGCTGCTGGACATGCTTCTGACGTCCACTGGTAAGATATTCCAATGTCGCACTGCGGTAACGGTGAATGATTTCGTGTAGATTGCTGTTCTGTGAACGGGAAGGGTATTTTTGTTATGGTCTGTGGAGAGGAGCTTGATGCGATCACGGATATAAGCTGGTTGAAAAGTTTTAAGAATATTATGCAAAAATCAGAGTATGAAGTGTGCGTTGTTCTTGCAGGCGAAGCCACCCGACCCGTGTAAGACGGTGTGTCATGGTCAGCGTAACGAATTCCACAGATAAATCTTACACAAGCATTCTGAGCACAATGTAATTTCCTTCCCCAGTCTACTCCTAGCTTGTTGTAAACTATATCGCAATAATCAAAATGAGGTAATGCGATTGATTCCGCAAGAATTTTCTTTAGTTTAAAAGGGAAAGTGAATTTGAATTTACTGAGACAATGTAGCGTTCCGTATATTTGTCTACACACAGATATAGTTTGGGTAGACCGGGACAGATGTTCGTCAAATATTATACCACGATCTCTTTCATTTTGGCTATACTGTATGGGAGTACCACTTATGGACAACTGTGGTAACGCTGTTCGATTGAGTTTGCAAAGTACGTAATTTAGGGTAACCAATAATTATTGCCCGGGATTTTGATGGGTTAAATTTTAATCCGTGATTTCAGGCCCACATACCTATGGTAATCAAATCTTCATTCAGGTGAAGTGTTTCTGAGTGTACGTTTTCGGGTTTGCTGTGTATAGTATATCTATAAGTCATCTGGGTATAAGTGGTATTTACAGTGTTTTAATGCAGAATCTATGCCATTTATTTACAAAGAGAAAAATAGGGGGTCCATTACAGATCATTATTGTATTCCTACGACAACCGTACACCAATTTGAATATTCATTGTTGTTTTTAAGTACACACTGCCGGCGACCGGTGAGATAGGATCTGATCCACTGGAGCATAATCGCGGAGAAATTTAAACTATTTAATTTGGATATAAGTATATCTCTGTCAATAGTGTCGAAAGCTTTACTAAAGTCCAATAATGCTAGAACTCTCAGTTGTTTGCTGTCCATAGCTTGCCTTATGTCATCAGTCACATGTGTTAATGCACACATACGGGGAAACTAAAGAAGGAAGTAATACAGTTAAGAAGGTTGTTATTAATAGCAAATAGGATTATAACAGAAGACAGCCGGAGAGCACAAATATGTAAATACCAAGTGGACGTATTAAAATATTAAATGTCCCTCACTAAATTGTGATGATGTTAGTTTCGGATTTAAGAATGCGGTAACAGAGGAGATATTTAGGCGCAGGGATTCTTAGGTAAACGGATAAGAATATGACTTATGGTGTTATTACTTAAGCATAAAGAGGACGGGCAGAAGCAAGATTTTAAAGCAGAAAACTGAATTAGAAGAGAAATACATTGAAAACTATAGCAAATACCAGAAACAACTTACGGTGTGAAATAGTGGACCACAATCCCCGATCATGTTCAAATATTAACGACCCCGATTAGTGCAATACGAAGACGATCGTAACCTCCAACATTATTTCAAAAATATCCTGGAGAATGGCAGTTTGACGTTTCTATTGCCCTCGATTCAAGGAACAACCACAAGATTACAGGATTGGTGACGAAAGTGGCATTACGTTACTTCCCTACTGGGAGCAGGTAACCGCAATGGTTGAACAGACGGACAAACAGAAAAACAGACAAACTGACACGAAAGCTAAAAACCAGTGATACGGTCTTCAGTCGTCCTAAAATGAATAAATATATGAAAAATTGGAAAATAAACGAAATCACAGACAGCGGACCCCCTACAACTTTATTTATATTGATTTGAAGCAATCGCCATCTTTTTTCAGCACCGTAACTGATTGCTTCATCAAGTATACTTTATATCGAGTGGAGGGATACTGATTTCTGGAATATTTATGGAGAGAATGGAACTTTCTTCAAACATCTGCATGGTTACATATTAACAATAAGCATGAAATAGTGCTTTTTGGTAAAATCATAAATTAGTAATCCTATATTAAAATACTAGAGCCATGTCGACAAAATTAAAGTAATTTGTTAATTCATCAGCACGGAATACAAGAAATTAGTTCTAATATCTTAGACAGGTGAAGAGATATTTATTTTCGCAGCTGGCGAGGAAAGTTATGTTTTACGTCACAAGCCTGCGGCTCGGACGTAATTTCGAAACGAATAACATAAACAACACTTTAGTGGCTGTTGCGTATAGCATTTCATTTCATATTCTGATGAATTTACTTACTTTAAATGCAATATTTCATCATCAATTTATTTTACACGTCGCGACATCCATACATGCAGTGACTTTCCTTGTTCTGATGTGTATGTGTCGCCTTGAAAGATATAGGAGGTGTGTGGCAATAACACAGCAAAATTCATTTAATATGATGCAGTGAACAGTCCACAAAGCTACCATGGTCCTGCGGTTCTGGATTAATGAATGTAATACGAACTTTATGATATTCTATGATGCATGCGATATTAATCTGACTGAAAAGGAATAACCTATGCATTATTAAACATGGTGATAGCGGAAAATTGCTTGAGCAGGTAATGCATAGGCTACATTTTTGGTGCAGATGGTTACGGAATCACAGTGTTGCAATCAGGCGGAGGAACAACTCAGCAAGGTTAGTTAGGTGTCCGGTGATTCATGATCTCTCTGACAATCCGTTTACATTCTTGTGAAGCGGAGGTCGACCAATCAGAGGCGATTTCTAGTAAAATGTTATTTTCTGTACTCTTTTGAGTACGGAAAAAGGGCAGTTATGTAATATGTTTTTGTTGAACTGTGTTGTTAAAGGAAACGCAGTGAAATCTTTATACAAATAGAAAACGCGCGAATTAAATGAAAATGAAACACGAATTCGTCCTAAAAATGCAACTGTCATAAAATTATCTATTCGTTCTTTCTTATATAATTGCCAAATACACTAGAGTAACTGTAATATCAATATAATATTGCGTATTAACTGAAATAATATAATACTTAGCTGAGAAATGTATGGACTGTGAATTTCACGTTGGTTTAATGTCGCTGGCTTTCACTAAGTCACTTCTTTTCACGCGTTATACCACATTACATGCTTCACACTTCGTCTCTGAGCAATCCCCACTAACAAGTTCTGAGCAGTTTAAATTCTCTCTTCATTTAACCATTCGCAAAGAACGCTACCTCGAAATCTCACCCCTAGACTCCCTCTTCTTTCTTGGCCATTGAACAACCGGCTTTAACTCGCAGTGTAATCAACTGAAATCACGTCTGATAACAATGACCCGTGACCTTGTGATGGCTAGCAATGTCTGATGAGTATGGATATGCTTTTCCTTGTGGAAGAACCGTAAGTCATACTGTAGCTGCAGATATGTCAAAATTCACCACGTTTCATATATTTTACACATTCTACTTCGTCTCCATCATAATAAAATTTTCTTATTCGTAGAATAATTTTCCATCGGTAATGCCATCTAGCGGAGTGGGAGCTGTTGACACAAGATAGAACTGACCATATAGCTTATTCTACAATCTAAATCACTTATAAATTTCTCCTCCAAAGAATTATGTATTGAGTATTTACATTTTGGCATACCTGCAACCATATAATTTGATCTACAACCAAGTGACAGTACAAACAATTCTATTTCATTAAATTGTAATTCCTGATAATATATTTTATAGTATAATATACTGTAATAGTTGTTGCGTACCGTCAATGACGGCTTAGTTTTGGCAAATGCTTCGGTAATGCTATCTAGCGGAGTGGAACCCGTTGACACAAGACACACCTGAACATCAGTAGTCAGTTCCGGCTCGGCAGTATCAGAATACTGATTTGTAAGCGCAGACATTCAGGCCCCAGTCCCTTGACCGGTTTATGATCTTCGTGATTTCCGTGGTTTCCCATTTTCACGCCAGGCAAATGCTGGGGCTGTATCTTATTTAAGGCCTGGGCGCTTCCTTCGCATTCCTAGCTCTTTCCTATCCCATCGTCGCCATAATACGTGTCGGTGCGACACGTGTTGCCTGGTGTGAAAATGGGAAACTGTCACTTCCTTGTTGTCCATAGCTTATCGAATGTCTTCTGTGACCTTTAGTAGTGCCATTGTAGTACTGTGTGCTTGACGAAAACCAGATTGTAGTGGGTCAAGTAAGTTGTAAGTCGTCATGTAGTCTGTTATTTGTCTATGAGCGATGAACTCTAGCGCTTTGGATAAAGCAGAAAGTATGCAGATGGCTCTGTAGTCAGATGGTTCAGAAGGGGAAGCTACTTTTTTTAGAGGACGTATAATGCCCACTTTCCATATTTCGGGAAATGTGCTGTCTACAAGGGAAGAGTTAAATATGTTAATGAGTGCAGGTAATATCACATCCAAACAATGCACTGACGGTGCACTAGGGAAAGCATGTGCCTCCACTTGTATAACTGCCTGCCTTTGGCCTTAATTATGGTTTCCTTCTGGGAACTTAATAATAATAATAATAATAATAATAATAATAATAATAATAATAATAATAATAATAATAACCTTGCCCGGTCAGCTTACGTGGGGGTTTAGCTCTGAATTTAGTAAGAGCTAGGCATAACCCTTCGTAAGACACTGGGGTGGGGGCCCTCAACCCCGACACGGCGCGTCCCAATGGCTGATAGGGGAAGCTCCTGTAGATATGCAGGACAGGTGCGAATAAGGCTTCGCCAAATAAGCACCCGCGGATCAACTGAGGTGTCAGAAAAAATGGTCAACGGCTTCAACGGCAGAAGAGGACATATCCCAATGGCAGAGAGGGCGGAAGAACCGACCCAAATCCACTTTGCGTCTGACTTGCAGCAAGCGGCAAAGTGGTCAGCGTCTGTCTCCAATGGAGCGGCTGAACATCACATCACCTGGCTGTAGGTTATAAAAAGCAAAAATCAACTATGAAGAGTTCTAAAACTGTGCCTCGGAAAATGCCGCTGCCTGGGGTACGCCAGGGCATCTCTGGAGCCACCGCTAGAGATGACAGCATGCGAGCCGGTGGTGGTGGGAGCGTAAGCTGCTGGCCTCCCATCGGGTCACCCGAACAAGCTACAGTAGCTCAAGACGATCATGGCGGAACACAAGAACCTGATTATCATACCGCACCTGGTGCGAGTGCTTTTGTGCCAAGTACGACCTCTCGTATCAGTAAGCCCAAAAAACACATTAAATGGAACAATGATATGAACGAATTTATCATGCGGGCATATCTTCGAATAACTCGTCTTGAAACTGAAATTGCAGGATATAGGCAACAACTACACGCAGCCTTTACAAATCAGTACCCAACAATGAAAGTTACTGAACAGCGTGTTGCAGATCAACGAAGATCAATCATCAAGAACAATTTGATCCCGGGTCCTGTTCTTAGTAGAATCAGACAAGAAGTAACACAAGAACTCTTTCCACATCTTGAAAGTACCGAGTCTGACTCAACCGTTAACAGTCCACCTGATACTGATATAACAGTACATACAAGTACTCCCGAAGTGATACTTTCAGATAACTCTGACCTCCATGACAAGACGCATGTTGAATTCTACAAGGCCCTTCTAGAATATTCTGGTACCGATCCCACACAAAGACCCATACTGCCAAGGCAGCAATCATCCAAAAAGTTTGCAAAAATCATTGAAGATCTTAATTCGAAAGTCTTGCCAGAATATCTGAAAGAACATCAGACGTTCCCTGAAGTACATACTGCAATATACTGTGCAGCACTTGCCGCAGTACGACTGAACAATGGAAAGCCATTTTTGCCTAACAATAAGTCTGTCAAGAAAAAATTGAGAGAACCACCTTGGGCAAAACGCCTGAAAGAACGCATCATCCAAATCCGCCAGGACGTGAATCGCCTGCAGCAATATAAGAATGGAGTCAGAGGGAAACGCCTAAATAACAAAATTATTCGAATTCTGAAAATCAGTTCAAGGCAGATTCTGGAGGAACCTGGAAGCACAGTACTACAAGAAACCCTCGAAACCATGAAGCAAAAGTTGGCCGCATTATCCAAGCGCCTCAAAAGATACCAAAACACCACAGAGAGAAAATCACAGAACGCAATGTTCGAAAGAAATGAGAAACAGTTCTACAACAATCTGAACGAGAGAATACAAGATGCAGCACAAGATGGAAATACGCCCAGCGAAGAAAAAATTCACAGCTACTGGTCGGGAGTATGGTCGAACCCAATAGAGCACAATGCGGAAGCCCATTGGATCAGTGAACTGAAAGATAGAAGTAATGAAGTGAAGCATATGGCAACCAAGGCTGTTGAGATCGGAGAAATACAACAGAGCATCAAGAAACTGCAGAACTGGAAGGCCCCAGGCATTGATCGTATACACAATTATTACTACAAGAAATTTACATGTACTCATTTCCTTCTGACTCAACATTTCCAGAAATTCTTAGACAACCCGGCAACATTCCCAGCTTTCCTGTGCACTGGCATCACATATCTGAAACCAAAGGATGAAAATCTGCAAAATCCAGCGAAGTATCGGCCTATAACATGTCTATCTACTCTATATAAGATATTTACATCTATAATAGCCAACAGAATTCTGAAACACTGCGAGGAAAATCACATCATTGCCGAGGAGCAAAAGGGTTGCAAGAAGAATACCAAGGGGTGCAAGGAGCACCTGATTATCGACACTGTGGTCCTGGAACAAGCACACCATAAATCCAGGAACCTATACACGTGCTTCATTGACTACCAAAAGGCCTTTGATTCAGTACCACACACTTGGCTCATACATGTTCTGGAACTATATAAAGTTGACCCCTCAATCATTCACTTCCTTAAGACGGTAATGGCAGACTGGAACACCTCACTTCACGTTTCTCTAAGAAACTACAGTGTTGCAACAAGACCCATACCAATACGACGAGGGATCTTCCAAGGTGACTCACTGAGTCCATTATGGTTCTGCATGGCATTAAATCCACTATCCTACCTACTGAACACAAGTGGGTATGGATTTAGCATTAAGAATAAGCGAGAAGAGCTATTCAAAATCAGCCACCTACTCTATATGGATGACATTAAACTGTATGCCTCTACCAAACCCCATCTCCAACATCTCTTCTCAATTACCAAGACGTTTTCTTCAGATATAGGCATGCGGTTTGGATTGGACAAATGCAGAACCCAAACTGTCATCAGATGATCCTACTCAGCACAAGGGACACCTTTGAGTTTAAGCGACGAATCCATACAACAGCTGGAGGAAGAAGAAATGTACAAATACCTCGGTTTTCATCAGAGCACTCGTATGAAACACCCCGACATCAAAAGAAATGTCACGCAGAAATATATAACGCGTCTCAAGAAGGTACTATCATCAAAACTGACAGCTAAACATCTTACCAAAGCAGTCAATACGTACGCCGTACCACTGCTCACATACTCCTTTGGTATCATAAAATGGACCCAAACAGAACTTCAGCAGTTACAAACGAAAACAGCAGTTTCACTCAGCCGGTACCATATGCACCATCCTAAATCTGCAACCGAACGTCTTACACTCCCGAGATCAGAAGGTGGTAGGGGCTTCTTATCCATTGTCAGTTTACATAGCAATCTGATATCAAGTCTAAGAGAATATTTCCACTCGAGATCTGATACATCGTGTCTTCATCATGCTGTTTGCAGAGCTGATATAAACTATACACCTCTCAATCTGTCGTCGCCAGAAATGCCTGTTTCTACCGCACCTACAAAAGAGATGAATATGGCCATGTGGAAGCAAAAACCTCTTCACGGGAAATACCCCCATGAACTGGATCAACCTCATATCGACAAATCTGCGTCGCACGCTTGGTTGACCTACTCCGGTCTTTCCCCAGAAACAGAAGGATTTGTTCTGGCCATCCAAGATCAAGTAATTGCTACACGGAACTACCGTAGATTTATCATGAAGGATCCAACAGTTGTCTCAGACAACTGCCGCCGCTGTTCCAGAACTACAGAGAGCATACAGCACGTCATCTCTGGTTGCCCACACTTGACCAACACCGATTATAAGCACCGACATGATCAGGTAGCAAAAATCATTCACCTGAAACTTTCTGTAAAATGTGGATTCCTTCAGTCATCAACTGCATATTGGAAATATACACCTCCACCCATTCTCGAAAACTCTTCATATAAACTACTATGGGACCGAGAAGTCATAACCGATGTCACGCTCAGCAACAATAGGCCAGATATTATTCTAATCGATAAATCAAAAAGATCCGCATCCCTTATAGAAATTGCTTGTCCAAATACCTCCAATCTGCAAACAACAATAACCACAAAGATATCAAAATACACAGAACTGGCAATAGAAATACAACGTCTGTGGAAACTAGAATCAGTCACCACAGTTCCAATAGTAATATCATGTACCGGTGTTATTCCAAAATGCTTGCACAGCTCTCTGGCCGCATTAAACCTGCATCATCACACATACGTAGAACTACAGAAAGCCACCCTCCTGAGCACCTGCCACATTGTGAGAAAGTTCCTAGGAACGACTTTTCCTCTGACTCACGCCAAACAACATGAAGTTCCAGGTCGCAGTTCCAGGTCGCAGTTCCAGTAATACTGAAGAACAGATTCCCAAAACGGGGACATAAGAAGTCTGAAGTTGTTTGTATTTATTGTATAAATGTATATGTTGTAATTATTTCTGTTGTAAATATTTGTACATATATGTACCTGTAGTTTCATAATCAAGAGGGTGACTCCTAGCTTAGGCCGAGTCAGCCCATTATGTTACCGGCACAAGCCGAGCCTTCCTAAATTGATAATAATAATAATAATAATAATAATAATAATAATAATAATATTTCCGTTATTAAAGCTTGTACAGTAAAAATAAATGTGTATGCTGAGTATTCAGCCCGGAGGCTGGTTTGACGTTCAAGAGCTCCACCATCAGCTGTCGTAGATGGCCCTGGTGTCTCAGAAGAGGTATACTAGATAAATGAGGAGTACAGTTGCTTCCCGTTGAATCCTTCACTGAACCAGAAATTGCTATTGAATGTCAGTATGACAAGTTCACTGAATTGCACGCCCCGGCCGTTGCTATGAGTGACATTTTCACGTCGTTAATAACAGAAACTGGATATATATTCCTACCTTCACTCATTTTCAGTCATTTTCAAACTGTCAAAGCAGAGGATGAGACTGGCACAGGTCAACTAAAGGTAACAAATTTGCGCATTAAACACTAGGTCTCAGCATCAAAGGCAGTATATATACAATAACAATAATAACCGGGCGAGTTCGCCGTGTGGTTAGGGACACGCGGCTGTGAGCTTATTTCCGGAAGATAGTGGGTTCGAATCACAGACTCCTAGACTAGAGCAAAGCTTTTGACTCTGTTGACATTGACATTTTGCTCTCGAAATTGTATTCCCTCCATTTCTCGGACAGCGCCCTCCTTTGGTTTCATTCCTACCTGTATGGCCGTCGGCAGTGTGTTACAGATAGAATAAACAAATCAACTTGGCGGTCTGTGCAGTGTGGTGTGCCCCAAGGGTCGGTGTTAGGACCCCTTATTTTTTCTATTTACATTAATGATGTCTCCCAGACCCTAACGCACTGCAAATACCATATTTATGATGATGATGTACAAATGTACCTCCATACATCTCCAAATCTAATATTTTCGGCCATAGACAAAATCAATCAGGATCTAACATCGTTTCCTTCTTGGTCTTTGAGATATTAGTCTTAGGTTAAATCCAGCAAAAACGCAAGCCATCATCCTTGGATACCCGAAACTACTCGCGAAGGTCAATCGACCAGAGATTCCATCTATAAGGTTGTGTAATACTAACATACCATTCAAATCATCGGTAAAAGTCCTAGGCGTTACTTTCGATGATGACATGTCATGGAAAACGCATATTACGAACATCACTCAGAAAACATTCTCTGCATTGCACATGCTGCGCGGGTATAAATTTCCAGAAAAACTAAAAAAAATACTGGTAGAAGCTCTGGTTTTCCCTCATTTCGACTATTGTGACGCGATGTATAGAGACGCACGGGGCAAGTTATTGAGCAGATTACAACGTGGTCAAAATGCATGTGTGAGATACGTCTGTAACCTACGGTACTATGACCACGTAACTCCTTCATATAACCACCTATCTTGGCCCCGACTAGAAATCCGTCGCACCGTGCATACCCTATGCCATCTCCGTTAAATCCTTCATAGTTCACAGCTATTTCACCGTACTTCATATTTCAAATACCTATCCTCTTATCACAGTCTTAACACCAGATCTGCTAATAATTCCATCCTTGCTTTACCTACCCATAGAACTGCCATCTACGATAAATCATTCACAGTAATTGCCTGCCGTGAGTGGAACCTCCTTCCCGAAAGTATCAGGGGGTTAAGCTCTATTCGTACTTTCAAGAAAGTACTTTGGAGACATTTTATGTACCAGTAAAGATCATCTGTAAACTTGATGCTGCTACTTACAACCATTCTATTGTTATGGATGTCCTGGTAGGGAGTCTAAAATTCTTATCCGATTTGTTATTAAAATCAAATTTTATGTACTGCCACTTTTTTACATGTAGGTTATTAGTTGTAAGAATTTATTCTTTTATTATATCTGATTTATTTCATCTTAATGTAATCTCACCATCCTTGTATTATTATTAATTTTCTTTGTATTAGATCTAGTTATTGTAAGTAATACAGTGTAATATATGCATATTTCAGTTCCTGGTTACATGGAAGAGAAGGCCTGAAGGCCTTAATCTTGCCAGGTAAAATAAAACATTACTACTACTACTACTACATAGTAGGCTTGTAGTGGTGTTTCAACGGCGCACTAGCCGTCAGCGTCTTGGGAAGGTGTAGCAATCCAACTGATGAGCGCACTGCAACACTGGGGCGAAACGCTTGTAATTTCACAACTGAAAACCCTAAAGAGCTTATATGTTTTAATTATTATAATTATTGGTATCATTTATTAGTAGTAGTACTAGTTGTTGCAGTAGTAATATCAAATTTGTCATACAGTTGTAATTATTTTAAAGGGTGGTTTTTTATTATTTCCGTCTTATTGTAAATTATATTAATTCCACGTAATTGTTATGCTTGGTTTAGTGTTAGAGAAGGCTCCAACTACGCTTATTATTCATATATTTGGATATATTCTAAAGTATGCCGAAATTTAATTTTCAATAAAAAAACTACAGTATTCTTTTTGTTTACAGTCATACCTTATTTGCTGTTATTTTCAAAAGGACATCGCCGAGACGAATCAAATTATGTATCTTGCTTCTGCTTGACTGTACACGCCAAACTACATCACTTGGTAACTGACATTCGACCACCGAAAACGTACCTTAATTCGGAATCCAAGTTTTGATGACGTCATGCGCATTACGTCAGCTACCGCAGTCACGTCTTGGGCACTCATCTTTTTACTTTGAAATAATATAATAAACCATTTCCGTCTACATAATGGTTGTGGAACTATAATCACGTTTGTGAACTCATCTTTCTAATTTAAAATAATATAAAAACCATTCCCGCATTCATAATAGTTTTAGAGCTATAATCACGTCTTGTGCTATATGAAAAGCGTCGCATCGAATTTTCTCCGGTGTCTCGCGATCCCAGTGTGTCAAAGAATTGTTGCCCTAATGAGTAAACAAGTTGGCGAGGTATCCAGCGCAAATATTGGGGTACAAACTTCAGTTCCTCGGGTCAGTTAATTCAACCAATGAACATTTTCAAGACGCAACGTATGGGTAAGAAGCCAGAGGCGTAGATAAAGGGTGGGTGGGGGGGTTACTGGGGTTTAGAAGACCTCCCCCCCCCAAATGGAAAGTTTACAAAAAGAAAATAAACAGAAACTAACAGGAAACAATAAGCGAAATAAAGATTCAGAGACATAATTGTAGAATCAACAGATCTGTTCAATTTATTTTTATAAGAAGCCTCGAAAGTTGGTTTTAGAATATACTCTGAACATACCATTCGCTATAAAACTGTTGACTTTGATCGTGTTGTTCTTGTTCTGTATTTTAATGTAAGATATCACCATAATTCACTTGTATCACTGTCCTTATAGTGACAAGTCTTGCACGCGCGCACCACACACGCACAAGCACCTTCATTGTGTTCTATCATTTTGTAACTATAATTCCACCCCCACTTCGGCCAATCATCGCTAAGCTACTGCAAGGAACGTCCTGTTAGTGCACACCGAGCAGCATAATGAATAGAGACCGGATGTTTGGTAAAAGGCCTTGAAATATTTGGGAATGGTGCAATCCATTTTTATTTTGTGTATTTTTGTCAATTCTAGCCTTTTTCTTGCATTTCATAAGACTTAAGCCTCTTTTTTGCGTTTTAAATCTATAATATAATTTCGTGTGGCTATTTCCAGCTTCGTGCAGCTCTTGTAAACCAGACCCTCCGACGAAGCTGGGTGGCATCTGCCATGTATAGGATACTGCGTGTTATTGTAGTGGAGGATAGTGTTGTATGGTATGTGTGAGTTGCAGAGATGTTGGAGACAGTACAAAACTCCCAGGCCCCGGGCCAATGGAATTAACCACTTTAAGGTTAAAATGTCCGACACAGCCGGGAAACGAACCCGGGGCCCTTTGAACCGAATTGAAGTACGCTGACCATTCAGCCAAGGAGCCAGACTTTAAAGTTATTAATATGATATATTTATTCACGTTTCCCCGTTAGTTTTGTTTGATGCACTTTTCGGAACATAAATATTATGTTGTTCTAATATTCCCTATCTAGAAATCTAATATAGACTCTCTAAATAATGGTGATGGTGAGAGATCAGAAGATCTCAAATTCTACAACACTCCTAAACACAAAGACATTTCCAGAATTTCTGACAGAGTGGTAAATTCGTAAATACTGCAGGCCAATACCATTGCCAAAATCACCGTTTTCCCTCTAAGTTTCTATTCTAAAACAGCCTGTCTGTTATATACTATTTTTTAATTTTGATTTTCTGCAAACATGAATTATCAGTAAATATCGAGTGGAGATGGAGGCAGTATGCCGAAGTTAATGTGGCCACTGAGGAGGAAATTCCATGGTTACGTCAGGGAGTTCGCTGCTAAAGTACCTTTAACTAACGGAGCAGATTTATTTTGTAAGCTTTGTGAAAATAAATAACATTAAAACATTAACAATTATTTTTAACCAAATATATTTCCACGGTTAAACATAAATTGATGGACATTTCTTTATTGGGGACTTCTCCAAACTTAACAGATATTACGTTTTTGTTTTAAAATAACTCTGTAACTCATCAGTAAAGAAGTCAGTAAAGGCAATATTCCCCTGCTTTGATGGAATATTTTTGAAACGCCCGAAATAGTTTCATTGCCGAAAATTTCTGCAAAATACAACCATATTATTGGAAGAATTAAAATAAACACTATGGAGAAGGGTAACGATGTTATAGTGATTCTGTTAATCCTGAGTGTATTATTCTGCGATTTTGACGAGATAGCTCTAGGAACTAGCTGTAACGCAAGAATCGTCTCGTTCTGAAGGCACGTCTCTGCACATCCTGATATGTTGTTATATTCAATTAATTTCAACCACGTCGCACGCGACTGCTGTGCACGTAGTACGTTCAAACAAGCTGTGTACGTGGGAACACGTTCGCTAAGAGCCAAACACGAAGTTTCATCTGGTGGCAGTTGTGGTTAGACGTGCTGGGTGTAGTAAAGCGACGTTGACACTCATTTCGTATCCAGGTTATTTTGATACATCAAGAAATATTTTTGACGCCTCTCTATTTGAAAGTGGATGTTGAAGAAAGAAATTTGCTACCATGCTGTATTACTCAAGTATTGTGCAGTATGTAGTTAACTTACAATCATAGGGTGGTCTGATAAAATATTCTCCTCACTGATTGTTGAGTTGGCTAGACCGGAAATTTCTAGCTGCTGACGTCATGAAAAGCTGAGTTGTCACAATGATACACAGTGTGTAGCGCTCTCGCAAATAACAAAGAGATAATGGTATATAAACTCGTACTGTCCATGCATAACTGTATGAATTTTTTAAATACATGTTTGTGAGTCTTTGGCATATTTACTATATTCATTAGGTTGTATGATAATGAACAATATACAACTAAGTTTCAAATCTGCTCCCTTGACTTGTCTTCAAAGCTAATAACAATCAACTGATCAAGGCGTACTGACTTCCTCAGATAGTATAATATATAAATGCTATAAAAGTAAAATTCCTTATTGAATGGGCTCACGAGGCGAAATTTTGAGAACAAAGAGATAGAACTAGAGAGGAAGCTATGATCTTCTTAGTAAATAGCCTTTGTTCAAGTTAATGGAGTGCGTAACATTCTACATTACTTGTCGAGTAATTCTTCGAAAGAACTGATGTTCGACTGCAACAGACATCTCTGGATGGCAAAGTCGTAAACGTCTACGCTGTTCGTGATTCTTTGTAGTCATCCTCCAATCCGTTTTGGAAAACTCTCTTAATTTAGCATTTACCATGTTGAAACTATGCGAGCCTATTTTCTCCACTTTGTCACATTACTTTTCCGCCTTTTTTTATTTCCGTATAAATAACGATAGCAGAAGTAAGGAGGACATACAATGCAGATTAGCACAAGCAAGGACGCCCTTTCTTAAGAAAATAAATTTGCTCACTTCGAACATTGATATAGGAAGTAGAAAAATGTTTTTGAAGACTTTCGTCTGGAGCGTTGCGTTGTACGGAAGTGAAACATGGAAAATGACTCGTTCAGAAAGAAAGATAATATAAGTTTCTGAAATGTTGTGTTACCGAAGAATGCTGAAGGTGAGATGGATATATTGAATGACGATTGAAGAGATACTGAATCGAATTTGGAGAGGCGACCGATTTGGCTAAACTTGAGGAGAAGAAAAGACAGAATGATATGCGACATCTTAAGACACGCAGGACTTGTTCAGTTGGTTTTTAAGGGAAGTGTGGGTGACAAGAACGGTAAGGGTAGGCCAAGGTATGAACTTGACAAACATATTACAGCAGATGTAGGATGCAACAGTTACATAGAAATAAAAAGGTTAGCACAGAATAGGGTGGCATGGAGAGCTGCATTAAACCAGTCTATGGACTGATGACTGAAACAACAACAAAAACATGTCATTCCTCATTTCACTCACTACTTGTACTTCAGCGAGTAACTAAATGGGACTGGGGGTAAAAGTAAGCTAAAATACTCATAAAATTAGCTGCAAACCAAACGAACAATAAACAAAGTCAACTCGGGGTGCAACAGCTCGTTAAGACCTTGGTCTGCCGAGACAACTGCTATTCAGGTGGTGTGCAGGTACTGGACTGCAATGTGGTCAGCACAACGACATTCTCAGCCTATTTCTTGACCGTATCGCCTGTCTCGCGTATCAGATATCTTCTGAGTTCACGAGGCTGAGTAGGCCTCGTTCCAGCCCTCGCCTTAGAATATTAAAGTTTCTGAACTGATAAGGAACGAAATCGTGATCTCCGGGTAAAAGGCAGGCATGCCACACCTATGCTACGAGGGTGGCTAGAGAAGGCCACAGGTTTCTATAACTAAATGCTCCCCAACTAGTCAGTGCGCCATTCACCATTTCTCCAGTTGATAAAGCATGACTTGACCGTTGCAAACGGTACATTTACATGATTTCCGACCATTCGTCCCACGAAAACGAAAACGTACCTAAGGCCACAGGTTACAGATAAGGGCAGTAATGGACAGTAATGGATTCGGCATATTTGTGTGTGCAGTGTGTAAAATTATCCCACAGTTATATTGATTGTAACGAGTCGTGGTTCCTTTGCATAAAATAACATTTATACCAATATTGCCTGAAATATTAGGTGATTTTGTCACATTTGAAAGCAATAGCAATTTTCGGTAGAAACTGTCGCGGTTGTAATGGTTGCTTACGTGCAGATAAACGAAGTTGATCAGCCTCGAATAGAGACCACAAAAGAACATCCACCACGGCACTAACGATTAACAAGATTTTCTTCAGAACTGAGTGTAAATTCAGCAGGATTCTAAACTAATCCTAAGAAGAAACTGCACTATATATGTTATCATTAACAGTTAATGCGATAAAGGCTTGAGAATTTGTGGCGGTGATGATTACTGCTTCTGCGGCCGTTGCTTCGATACAGACCCCACTCATTGCTATTTTTTTCCTTTCTTTTAGTAATGGTTCAACGTCACGCTAATACACAGAAAGTTTTCGGCTATGGAGGATGGGGAAGGGCTAGTACTGGGAAGAATGTCAACGTGGCCTTATATAGCGTGCATTCTCTGCATTTTCTAAGGGTGAAAATGGGAAACCACGGAAAACCGTCTTCAGGGCTGCTGAATTGTGATTCAACTCGCTCGGTCTACAGCGATTGTGTAGGAACAATGTTGAGAAGTTATATGTTAAATTGTGTTTGAGGGTCCATGAACAAAAAATAAATTATTATCACTGTTGTATGCCAAAAAGCTTCTTCATTTATAATGGAAACTGTTAATGTATGTAGATATGCTACCGAAACGACTGAACTCGTCTGAGAGACAGAGTTACATAGTTTGAAATAGTAGGACTTCGTACGATACACTCTAATGTATACCAGTCAGGAACGCTAAAATGATCCCAAGCAACTCGATATATCTAGCACCTATAAAGCTTTGACGTACCACAATTTCAAACGAGACCATTTCGGAAGACCATTTTCCTCATCGCGTAACCGAGCGAGTGGTGCGTGGTTTGGGTCACGAAGAAATCACCTTGTGTTCGGGAGATAGTGTGTTCGAACTCCACTGTCGGCAGCCCTGAAGATGATTTTCCCTGGTTTATTATTTTCGCGCCAGGCTGTGCTTCAATAATCAAGGCCACTGTCGCTTCCTTCCCACTCCTAGTCTTAGCCCTTTCCTATCCCATCGCCGCCATAAGACCTATCTGTTGAGCATAAACCAAGTTGTTTAAAGAAAGAAAACGATGTGTGACATAGCACGAGCACATTAAAAGAAACGGCTTTATAAAATAGCTCCTTGTTTAAGAGCTCATTAATTAATTTGACGACTTAAAACGAATATGGTTTATTTCCCTAGACATCCATTTCACTGCACACTTAATATTCTGGGAATTAATAACAGAACCCTTGCTTCGCTCATTGAATAGTTTTACGATGACAAAACAAAGTTGGTTTCATTTCAGACTAGTTCTCTTCGGATAGCCACGTCACATCCAGTTACCGTACACAGGATATACTAGCTGATGTACCCGTGCTTCGCTACGGAACTCTACATTGTATTGGAATTTTAGTGTACACGTGAGCAAGATTGTATTAAATTGCATAGCTCTTAACGTTACCCTAGAAACGCGACGGGGAAGTCACCAAACATCTTTTATCATATGAAGACTGAGTTAGGGAATTTTCACTGTAATGGTAGACCCGCTTGCACACTCTCAGTCACAGTCAGGTTGGGGAGTTTTCATTATATTGGTAGACACTCACTCTCCACCTGCCTTTTCACATCCTCAGAAATACTGTCTTAGTGGTTTTCCCAACTGAAATGAACATACATTACAATGACGTCAGTAGGAATGGCGTGATTAAAAGCAATGCTTTCGTATGAAATACGGTACTCGATCAAATGAAACACCACACATTTTCTCAGTTTTAACGAACAGGACTACACTGCCGATCTAGCAGTCCAAAGTTCCAGAGCTGGAATGACCAAGCCGCAGAGAGCCGTGATTCATGAACACTCTTCGTCTTTTTTGGGCGGGGCGAGGGTCGAATTGTGGAGACTCCCAGGGCAAAATTATGTCCTTTTACTAATCTGTTTCCTAGGAGTGCCCGATGAGTCGGAAAATATCAATTCACTACAATGGCGGCGGAAAAATCTATCTGACTTGGAGGCAAATTTTTCCTCCAAGACATAGGAGAAACACCCTTTTCACCGATAATTTGGAATAAAATGAATGTAGAATTTAATAAAAGTGAAAAGGAAAATGCTTTTCTTAAGAAGCGGCTCTTTTCAGGGTTGAATTTTGAGTTATTTAGTGAACTGCGGTGCCATAATTTGGAATAGGCCTAAATTGTTATTCTAGACCAGGCCATACTACTACTAAGCCAGCCTCTGCCTTAAGTATGCACACTGCTCAATGAAAACAGCGCGTCAGAGGAGGGATCGAATAACTGGAATACTACGAAGAACCAGTGTGTTACGTACCAGCCGTATCAGAAAATGTATGAACCAGAGGAACGGCATGCTAAAGAATAAAGTTTTCTAACTCCCCGGCTATTTCCCGCCAATATTCAGTCAGGCTATTGTACTTGGTACGCAGCAGTAATCCCATTTATCGGAGTTGAGAGGCAGCAAAAGAGAAAAATAACATCACAACAAACAATGGTTAATGTAATGTAATTGTTGATCAATGTTATGCGCTTTCGATATTGTAGGCCTTCATATTTAGTTTTCTTCCGACTCTGAAATACCACTCATCATAGTCGGTACGCTAAAACTGAATAAAAAATGATCGAAAATTGTATTCTCTGTAACTTTTGTTATGTAGTTCTTTTCGATAGGAACAAAAACAATGGTATTTAAAAATTAAATTTTAGGTGCTTTCCCCTAAACTACAATTTCATCCAGGGTGAATAAAATTGTTTATAGCTTACACTGTAGTTTCTTATTCCCCGACTCTATATACCGATTTTCATTAAATTCCGTTAACCCATTTTCTCGTGGCTCGATGTCGATATGGACTTATCAACAAAAATACAAATTCATTAATATCCGTGTTATCATAGCCGGTACGGTAATATTGTATAAGACATAAATGGCTGGAAATTTAATTCTATATAACTTTGGTTTTGTAGTGTTTATCGATTCGACCACTAATAATATAAATATTAGAGAATTAAATTTTTACGCCTTCCCCTAAACTACCATTTCATTCAGCGTGAATAAAATGATTTATAACCTAGATTATAGTGGCTCATTCTCCGACTTTGTATACCAGTTTTCAATGAGATAGAACCACTAATAACGTAAATATTTAAGAATTAAATTTTAGGCCTTCCCCTAAACTACCATTTTACTCAGCGTGAATAAAATTATTTATAGCCTATATTATAGTGACTTATTCCCCGACATTGAATACCAATTTTTATTAAGATAGGACCACTAATAACATAAATATTTTAAAATTAAATTTTAGGCCTTGCCCTAAACTACCATTTTACTCAGCGTGAATAAAATTAATTATAGCCTAGATTGTAGCGGCTCGTTCCCCGACTTTTTATACCGATTTTCATTAAATTCTCTTCAGCCGTTTTCTAGTGATGCGTGTACATACAGACAGACTGACAGAAATTACGGAAAAGTAAAAAGTGCATTTCCTTGTTACTGAGGACACGACTGATACAGAAATACCACTCCTTTCAAATTCTGAGCAATGTACAGGCAAAACTCTTATTTTATATATATAGATGTGTCTTATTATAATATTCAAGTGTGGTTTGTAATAAATAGCATATAACTCCCTGAATTTACAAATCGAATACTGAAGTTAGCGTTGAAGTATTCAGAATTTAACTTCGGAGAAAGTTTGGTAAGAGGAAGGAGGTCGGATTTCACAAGAGCCAATTTCATATTTTTGTATTAGTAGAGAAAAACATTACCAAACGTCCGTATTTTCGATGTTGTCCAGTAATAGGTTTTTAGGAACTAGAGGACTTGTGTACTTTTAGAGCACGAAATTAAGTATGATTGTTTTTATTTTCAGTACTGGCCGCGAAATGTATGATTTCTCATTGTTCAGTTTGAAAAAAGATATAGTATTGGTGTTATCTGATTCATAGTTTAAAAATATTGTGATTGCACTCGCCTGGAACTAAACGTAATTCAAGGAAAATATTTGTACTTTTATTCATGTTGTATCGTAAATCTGAAGAAGTTGATGAATCTAAACATCAGTACCTGACGGGTCGAGAGTTGACGTCCATAAGTGGTATTTTGAAAGGATAAAGTGAGTTCTGGGCGATTGTATTTATTTATTTATTTATTTATTTATTTATTTATTTATTTATTTATTTATTTATTTATTTACATATGACATATGCCTTTAACAGAATATTGTTCTACAGTTTATAACAGACTTTACAAAGTGTATAAATATAAAAACGATAATTAGCAAAATATGATAATAATTTCAGAATTGATTGTATTTCTTATAGGCCTATATCGTCGCTGCTTCTCGAAATACCATTATGTGTCAAGTTTGATAAGAGAAATACTAATTGCAGCAGATGTATCGCTTAGAACGAAATTTCGTTGACGTAATTCATGCAATGCTTAACTTTATATGACAGAAACTTTCTGGTCAGAATTCTAAGCTGAAATAGTATATAGCAGTTTATCTAGGCGCAACGACGATATACAGATTAGGATTATCTTCTAGTTAAATTTACAAATACTGATTACTGATTCTATAAGTGAGAAACAGCTAAATTATTTAATACTAATAATGTTAATGGATTTTTACCGAGCGAGTTGGCCGTGCGGTTAGGAGCGCACAGCTGTGAGCTTGCATCCGGGAGATAGTGGGTTCGAACCCCACTGTCGGCAGCCGTGAAGATGGTTTTCCATGGTTTCCCATTTTCCACCATGCAAATGCTGGGGATCTAGCTTAATTAAGTCCACGGCCGCTGCCTTCCCATTCCTAGGCCTTTCCTGTCCCATCGTCGCCATAACACCTATATGTGTCGGTGCGACGTAAAGCAAAATAGCTACAAAAATAGTTATTGTATTTACGTTCCTCTTACTACTTTGTTACGGTTTTCGGAGATGCCAAGGTGCCGGAATTTAGTCCCGCAGGAATTGTTTTACGTGCCAGTAAATCCACTGACATTCAAATACAACCGGACTGAGCCAGAACCCAACCTGCCAAGTAGGGGTCAGAAGGCCAGTGCCTCTACAGTCTGAGCACGGCAGCTAAATATTTATGTGCAGGCACGGGCATATACTGACAAATAAGGTGCGTGATTAATTGTGTAAAATCAAAATTCTGAAGTTTACGGACAATTGATAGATGATAGACAAAGAGAATGCTCAATGAATTCCATTTCCTTTTTACAAAATAGCTAGTTGTAAAGGTAGTTTGTGTATATTCGCTGAAGTAATTTAGTAGACTTTTTAAAAGTCTGATAGGGAAATTGAGAGATCTATGTCACGGTTTTCCTACAAGTCATTAAACAAGTTCGCATCCTTACTAACGGTGATTTTTTGTGGATGTTTATGTTTGATGAGGGGTTGTAAAGGTACGTCGGGATACGCAGGTTTGATTTACTTATATTGAAGTGTTTTCTGGCTAGCAGATCGCCACTATCTATAACTTAGTGCAGAAACAATTATTGATATAATTCTCGGCGAGCGTTTAATCAAATGTAGGTAAATTCTTCTAGTAGGTGATTACATGAAATTCTCATCTTATATGCCATACTTCTTGTAGTAAATGAACCATGAGAATTGAAAACATCTTTAATAAAAAGGCAATCGTGTCAGGAAATCATAACATTTCAGGAGAAAAGAGGAACGTACTTCCTTATTTTTTGGTACAATAATGCCGTTTTTAATACTTTAAGACTACAAGGCATTATACACGATTTTCTCCAAACATTTATATCTCTGTGTTGCTCATTTACCAATAATAAATTTTGTAAATAAATTTTGTAAACATTTGAATCTGTGAATATGGTTGTTCTTGAAAAATCATTTTACTATTACGTAACTGCATTTTATCCAGTAATGAGGTTTACCACTTACGCCATCCAGGCGTTAGAGTTTGCCACAGTTTCACATCGATGGAGCCAGAAACCATCTCTGTCTGTGAGATGAATTTCGGAAAAAAAAATAATACAAAAATCATTGGCAAAAGCAGGGACAGATCATTACTAGAGGATGAAGAGGAGAGAATCGGTAACTGTAATATTTTCTTGGTGAACTTAATAAATCCAAAAATAAGGACTGTGCAGCGTGTAATGACTGAAGAAGTTAAGGACTGAGACAGAACAACTTCGATGTAGAATATGTCTATCGATTCGTTCCAGTAAAAATCCTTATGTCCCAAATAATAATAATAATAATAATAATAATAATAATAATAATAATAATAATAATAATAATAATAATAATAATAATGATAATAATAATAATAAACCCCTGACACGATTGCCTTTTTATTAAAGATATCTTCAATTCTCATGGTTCATTTACTACAAGAAGTATGGCATATAAGATGAGAATTTCATGTAATCATTATTATTATTATTATTATTATTATTATTATTGTACCGGAGGTACACCAACCCCGTTCATTTAAAGTGAGTGAGTGCGTTTTAGAAGGCCATCTGCACTACGCCCAGTGAACCTTTTTTTTTTGCTAGGGGCTTTACGTCGCACCGACACAGATAGGTCTTATGGCGACGATGGGATAGGAAAGAAGGCCTAGGAGTTAGAAGGAAGCGGCCGTGGCCTTAATTAAGGTACAGCCCCAGCATTTGTCTTGTGTGAAATGGGAAACCACGGAAAACCATCTTCAGAGCTGCCGATAGTGGGATTCGAACCTACTATCTCCCAGATGCAAGCTCACAGCCTCGCGCCTCTACGCGCACGGCCAACTCGCCCGGTAGTGAACTTTCTTGCACTGGATGTTTGAACGTTTATCGTCGGATGTCTGACAGCAAGTACCCATAAATGTAATTACTTTAATTTGTACAATGTTTATCCAGACCTGTAATAATATTTGTGTGATAAGGTGTGAAGAAAATTCTAAAGTAGTGGAGAATTTTGTGGAAATTTACAAAATACCTCGATATCTTTGTCAAAGGAAGGATTCAAGCTTATCGCAAACGAAAACAGTCGAAAACGAATGAGTCAAAATGGAATCGAACAGTCCCAAAATTTTCGAGGCTGAGCTCTAGAGATCCTAAATACGGTTTGCGAGAGAACAAATAATCTTAAATTTTTACTTATCTCCTGCCCACGTTTCCCTAACAACAAAGAAGCATGTGTTTACTCTATATAATAATTTGACATTTTATGATGGTGGTGGTGGTGATTATCGTTTTAAGAGGAAGTACAACTGGGCAATCATCCTCTATTAACACTAATCAGAGGGGAAAAAGTGGAATTAGTTCAACACTTCGAAAAATGGTATCGACGAAGGGCGACGATGGGCGTGAAAATAAACGACTCCCTAAGCCTAGATAACGAATAGCTTCGCGGTCGGAAAAGAACAAGAGTTGACCAAGCGAGGTCGGATAGGGTAGATGAAAGTGAGGAGCCTGGTACAAGCAAATGGAAGCAGTGCCAGGACTCAGCTAAGGGCCCCATTGTCGCCAACGCACTCCCCCAAATTAAAAGCTCCTTTTAGTCGCCTCTTATGACAGGCAAGGGTTACCGTGGGTATTATTCTACAGCCCCTACCTACAGGGGGGTGACATTTTATGAATTCAGTGTTGTGTTAATTTCTGCAATGATGATTCTCAAAATAGCGGAGAAGGTGTTTATCGTGGAACATTATTTCCCATCACGTGGAGTGGGGAGACAGTATGATCCAAGTTTACTTCACGCTAAAGAACACTTCGAGGAGCGATTTAATAAGAAGCACCAAATAACAGAACAATGTTAGCTGTCGTTGACAAGTCCTGTCATGCGGGATCAGTCCTTTGTCTACGGAAAGAGACTATATGGCGCCCACGAATCGTCACCATAAACGTCAATCATGGACGATTTCTCACAGGTGTTAGAGTCTCCAAAGCGTAGTGTACGACGCACATCGCTGAAACTCGGTTTGCTCGACAGATTTGCATACCGCATTCAGGTTGCTCGATGTCTAACAGAAAGGGATGAGCGAGCCTGATAACAGTATTGTAGACGAGTGTTGTCTATGACGTATGAGGATCCAGATTTCTTCTGCAACATGGTGTTGCTCCCTTACAGCAACCTTTGTTCATGACCATGTTTTGTAATCTTAAAAAGCGTTATGAACAATATGTTACACGTGATGGTACACATATACTATAACAACACAATTATATATCATTTCAATGTCGTTTGTTTTGCCGCGTACGGTACTAGGTAAGAAAGCCGCGACGGCTGAGCGCCACGGGCCCCTTACCGTACGTCTACTTACCCCGTCTAGCCTGTGGATGTACCTATATACGCCTGAAAACATTCAAAAAGATGTCATCGGGTCGATGGAGATACCGCAATTTCACAGTACTAGAAAGTGGAGGGCCCAACAAAAAATCCCTTCTTTCTTATAGCCATGTGACGAATTCTGCGTCCAAAAGACCTGGGGCATTGGCTTTGACGCATTCCCAGCGGATTGTCATTTTTTTAATTTCTAAAAATCCAAGAATTAACTCTACTTTTTTGTTGATATTATCAAACTCCGTAAAATTCCGGCCTTGAACATTATGACATCATGGCCTTTTTTAACTCCAATACAGCCGCGATTCAAATCCCTGTCTGTGTATGTGCATTCACTTTGACGTTACAACTGTGTTTACATTTTAAAGCCAGCGTATATAAGAAGTAAATTTCGTGGTAGACCATTGTAGATAATTTTCAATGTGTATAACACGAACACCAAAACATGCAAAGGGTTGATACCGGATTGATAGCCTATGATATTAAACTATCTTAAGGTACTGGGCATATGAGACGTAACGCACAGACTTAGCAGACATATTTTCCTTTTTTGTTTTTTGCCAGCAATTTACCATCACACTACCTCAGGTTTTTGGGGGTGACTGGATACGAAAAGACTAGGACTGAGAAAAAAGCCGACATGACCTTAATTCAGCTGCTAGTTGTGAGTTCGAACCTGCCATCTCCCGAATGCAAACTCATAGCCGCACAGGAAAACATTTTGTCTCGCGTCTAAACTCCAGACCGAAGATAGAATGAAATCACTCTCAGATTATTAACTATAATCCCAATTTTACCAGTAACGCAGTTTTCTACTCACATTAGAATGTAATGATGCTAATGAATATCACATGTGGAAAAACAATTGCAACAACCAGCTGCACGATAACCACGATTTGAGTTACTTTAACTGAGACCTTATTCTTTGTGCAGTTTCCCGGATGTGGAAGAAGATAAGACCTAACCAGATGCTGCGGTTTATTCTCTGACAATGCTACTTGCACGTATGTCATTTGATGGCATCGCACTCTCTTCGAGAATATTCCTTTTTCCCTTTCACATACATTTTACTGAATTATTAGAATTAAGTTCAGTTTCAGAAAACGACCAAATCACAGAGTTACTTTGTAACGTAGTGATGAAATGAAAAGGCGTAGAGTATATCTTTTAGTGACGGGAGTGTCCGAGGGCAAGTTCGGTTCTCTAGATGCAGATCTTTTGATTTGACGCCCGCAGGCAACCTACGCGTCGTGATAAAAATAATTATGAAGACGACACATACACGCAGCCCTCGTGTCAGCGGAATTAACCAATTATGGTAAACATTCCAGACCATGTTGGGAATCGAACCCGGGCCCCTTTTGACCAAACGCCATCACGGTAATCATTTAGCCATGACGCCGGAGAACGTACTGATTATGTTATTTGAAGTTCATGAACGCTAGCATGGATGACTACAATAATTTCAGGATTAAATTATGGTGCAGAAATTGTAGCACAATGCTGGCTTCAGGAGTAGGTCTAATGTAAGTATCATCATGGTACATAATTATACTGAAAGAGAATTTAGAAAAAATATTAGCTTAGATTTTTAATGTAGAGTATTCCAATAGAACTTTATTTGGCTAAATATGGTGCATTCTCTGAAGAGTATAGAAGTATGAGGAAAATAAGGAAATTATGGTTAATCCCATGTCTTCTTACATAACATATACAATAAATACGTACAGTGCATACATAAAATAAATGATTTCTAAATTCACTACCTAATAGTTCAACTCGTTGGCTGAATGGTCAGCGTACTGGCCTTCTGTTCAGAGGGTCCCGGGTTCGATTCCCGGCCGGGTCGGGGATTTTAACCTTCATTGGTTAATTCCATTGGCTCGGGGGCTGGGTGTTTGTGCTGTCCGCAACATCCCTGCAATTCACACACCACACATAACACTATCCTCCACCACAATAACACGCACTTACCTACACATGGCAGATGCCGCCCACCCTAACCGGAGGTTCTGCCTTACAAGGGCTGCACCCGAAATTATTTTTATACTACCTTATAGGCCTAAACATCAAACACACATGTTGAAAGGGAGTGATTGTCCAATTTGCTTTACGCCGCAGCGGCACAGATAGGTCTTATGGCGAAGGAAGGAAGCGGCTATGATCTTAATTAAGGTACAGCCCCAGCATTTGCCTGGCGTGAAAGTGTGAAACCACCTTCAGGCCTGCTGATAGTGGGGTTCCAACCCATTATCTCCCGGGTAAAAGCTCACATCTGGGCGCCCCTAACCGCATGGCCAACTCGCCGTGCTCTGTAGTAAAAGAGGAAGGATCGCACTTTATCAACCCTCCTCGGTAACTATTGATTAAAAGGACCACATGACTTGACTCTTCCATAGAAATTCGTATATTACAGTATATACAAAGTAGATCAGAACTGTTTTAGAATTTATAAGAGGACTTGTTGTCATGTACCCGTCGTTGATGGGTTAATAATTGCAGTTGTAATGCCATTTTTAGCTCCCAGCACCCCCACCCCCACCCCCGCCATCCGAGGCCCGGGCTCGATTCCCGGCTCTGCCACGACATTTGAAAAGTGGTACGAGGGCTGAAACGGGGTCCACTCAGCCTCGGGAGGTCCGCTGAGCAGCGGTGGGTTCAATTCCTACCTCGCTCATCCTCAAAGTGGTTTTCCATGGTTTCCCACTTCTCCTCCATGCAAATGCCGGGATGGCACCTGACTTAACGCCACGGCCGTTTCCTCCCCTCTTCCTTGTCTATCCCTACCAATCTTCCCATACCGCCCACAAGGATCCTGTTCAGCATAGCAGATGAGGCCACCTGGGTGAGGTACTGGTCCTCCTTCCCAGTTTAATCCCACTGCCCTTGAGGCGGTAGAGGTAGGATCCCTCGCTGAGTCCGAAGGAAAAACCAACCCAGGAGGGTAAACAGAGGAAGAAGAAGAAGAAGCAGAAGAAGAAATGCAACTTGGCGGAAATGAATGGCGGCAAGGGAGACAAAGCACAACTGAAACAACAATAATATTTAGTCAATGAGCTTGAGACTTTTTAGATCATCACATTTGTTTTCCTTTCGGCTCTGCGTTATTAGGGCAATAATAATATCAACCACTTTCTCCATTATTCCACTTATGAGTCCTTTTACCTTTTTCCTCTCATTTCGATAGATCTTTATTATCTAATGATTAAACGCTTTCATATCTTAGGAAACGATCATTACAACACTAACTACCATCGCCAGTTATTTCGTTATTATGTGAACTGGACAATATTCCCATGTCAGTGAAGCTCGCGTTACTGGACTTAGTTATACAAAATAAAAATCGTGAATATCTCCATTAGTATGACGCGGATGGTTAAAAACGTATAAAAGACTGGAAATTAGATTTCTTTATAATTCTTATTATGAAGGTATTTTATCTAGAACTAATATTTCCGGAGATATTAGGAAGTTTGCAAAACTCTCTTTCCAACCATCAGATCAGTATCATAGTTTTGGATTAGGCAAGTTTCCAGCCGCGCGTCTCCAGGTGAAAGGTATTTTTCACACACATTGTTAACCTTCTTCTTCTTCTTCTTGTTCTAATACCACTTTTCTCCACATCTCTTGGGTCGCGAGTGGGAAATGTGGAGCACATGTGGAATTGGCCCTCTTTAATGACCGGATGCCCTTCTTAACGCCAACCCTATGCGGAGGATATAATCACTATGCTTGTTTCTGGTGGTGGTTGGTAGTGTAGTGTGTTGTCTGTTGGTACAAACACAAATATACAGTCTCCAAGCAAGGGGAATTAATCAGAAGCGATTGAATTCCGCGACCCAGCCAGGAATCGAAGCCGGGGCCCTATGAAACGAAGGCGTCGTCTCTGACCATCGATCCAAGGAGTCGGACGCACACTGTTAATCTACTGAGCTAAAAGTTGTAGTTAATACTGAGGAGAATATTTATTTATAGCTAATTATTTCAAAAGAAAACCAAGTCTTGTCAGTATAAACCCAACCGACTTCTTGTGGTGAGAAGCGCCTCGCCGGTTTCCTGTCTGGTTGGGAATTCCTGACTTAACTTCCTTTGCTCAGCATCTTACAAAATATTAATGTAAATGTGAAAATATAATATTAATATAACTACAGATAGACAGTAATTATAGTTTCACATCATGTTATTTCCGATTGAGAATGGAGGAGATCGCGTACGTGTATTATAATATTTGTACAATAGATCCATGCCATGTTGTACGGAGACTATATATGTTAAGTCGTAAGTCCAAAGGATGCTTGAATTTTCAACAGGTCCACCATCAGCTGAGGGAGCGTGGTAGGGTTGTGAGAAGTGAGGGAGTATCCTATTGTTTTCCTTGCGGAGCCAGACGATTCTGTTACGTATCAATATACTGTACACACACACCAACCAACACTATGAGCAACATTTTCACACCATCCATCAAAGATAATGAAAGTGATAAACGTGTTCCAACGTTAAATTCAATTAAATTCTTCTTTATTCAGGGATTTCCAGCTCCTCAGATCTTCCTCCAGGGGTGTTAGAATAATTATTACTTGACATGAAATTAATTTGGTTTATGCCATGTAAAAGAGAAAAACTGGAGGGAAATACAATGGAACCTTGATATATCGAGCGACCTCGGGAGCTAAATTTTATTTTGAGTTATCTAAATTTCGAGATATAGATAATACCGTTTCTGAGCATGTATACAGTAGCACATAATTGAAGCATATTTATATACGGCCTTATACTGAATACATTATTTTTAACAGTATTTAAAAATATACAAACTCTGTTTTACGGCATCACTTGAATTAGGCTATAGCCCGTATTATAGTAACTTTTTAGAAGAAAGGATAGAGTAGTGAAACAATGAACATACCTCGGTTAACACCTTCGAAAGAAATCGTTAGTCTCTTCTGTTTGTTAATGTTAATATTTCCTCCCTTCACGTTGAAACTTCTCGTCAATACCACGCAGCCAGTGGAGCTTGTCATCCACGACTTCGGGGGTTGCTTTCGTGCGTGACTGGTAATTTCATACCCGAGAAACAGAGAGGCTTCGCCGATTTTCCGATCGTTAGTAGTTTTAGTGTTTTAGTTCCCGTCAAATTAGCTCCCAGATTCACTGTAAATCTTTCTTTACTTGTTAACTTTTCCTCGAAAACCACAAATGCCGTACTGCACAGTTAATGTTGCACAAAATTCGAGTTACAGATTATTGTTTACTTCAAGGGAGGAAATGTTTGCTTCGACAAATCGAACCGAATTTCGAGTAACGGAGAAATAAATACACGCGGATAATCAGACAAACGGCCGGGAAATTCAAGTTACTTCGAGATAGTGAAAATTCGAGTAATGGTGGTTCGACATATCGAGGTTCGACTGTACTTCCCTCCTTATATGATAAGCCAGCGACAGATTGTCGTAATCTCCACTTCCAGATCATTCTAGTCACCTTCTTATTGCTAACCAGTTTCCAGTTTTTTTTTTTCTAAACAGATTGCTTATCGTGTGCTCAACAATTCGCGGGCGGTATTGATTTGTTAACTTGTAGCTCCGCACACATTTTCACCGTTGGAACTTCACCACTTGCATCCGTGGTTTCCCATTTTCACATCAGGTAAATGCTAAGGCTGCTCCTTCACCAAGACTTCCTTCGATGCCCAAGTAATGTTGCTCCTTCGTCGTCACCGAAAGCCGATTTGAGTTATTGCAATATTTAACAACCAGCAAAAAGTCAATCCTGAAAGATGGAAGCTATGAGGACATGAAGGGATAAACACAAGATAGCGACCAATAAAAGAAGACACAGCACACCGGACCAGCAACTGTTCAGAATACTCATGATTATGATGATGATGTTGATGATAATAATAATTTCGTGTGGCTATTTCTAACCGAGTGCAGCCCTTGTATGGCAAACCCTCCGATGAGGGTGGGTGGCATCTGCCATATGTAGGTAACTGCGTGTTATTGTGGTGGAGAATAGTGTTATGTGTGGTGTGTGAGTTGCAGGGATGTTGGGGACAGCACAAACACCCAGCCCCCGGGCCACTGGAATTAACCAATGATAGTTAAAATCCCCGACCCGACGGGGAATCGAACCCGGGACCCTCTAAACCGAAGGCCAGTACGCTGACCATTCAGCCAACGAGTCGGACATATTGATGATGATGATGCCTTTTAAGCAAACTAATTATGTTCCAGGGAATCTTCAACAATGTGTTGAATTTATCTGTTTCCTATTAGGACGTCATGAATGAATGTTACTTTTAAATACACTTATTTCTGTCATTTATTGCACATTGTTACTCATATCACATCAAAAACAATATTTTGGAACAATGAAAAGCATGCAACGTGTGAATAAAAAAAGAATAAGCTAAAATAAAATACTACTACTACTACTACTACTACTACTACTACTACTACTACTACTACTCCCACTCATACTACTACTACTACTACTACTACTACTAATAATAATAATAATAATAATAATAATAATAATAACATTACCATCACACGGTTGGGCACAGAAGCAAGTAATACGAAAAATAGTACGTCCTGTCGTTACTCTCCAATCAGCTTTATGAACCGAAGTTTTAGTGAGATGCCGAAAATCATTCGTAAGTCATGTTGATAGGTAAGTTATGCTCCAAACTACACCCTGTAGCACGGAAGGAATAGTAGCTAGCCATAATTATTTTCCTTTCTTTCTTTTTTTTTCTTTCTTTCTTTCTTTCTTTCTTTCTTTCTTTCTTTCTTTACCGTAAATTATGATGCAGTTTAAGGATAGACGATGAAGAAAGGACGAGCTCCTTAAACACATTTTGGTCTCCATCTCCAAGAATAGACTATATAAATGATAAAGTTAGCATTATATTCATTATTTACAGATTGTTTATATTTACAGTACGCACAATAAATGTAGTCTCCTTGGCTCAGGCGACAGTGCGCCGACTTCTCACCTCTGGATTATGTGGTTCAAATTCCGGTCACTCCATGTGAGATTTGTGCTGGACAAAGTTGAGGCGGGACAGGTTTCTTCTCGGGCACTCCGGTTTTCCCTGTCATCTTTTATCCCAGCAACACTTTCCACTATAATTTCATTCCATGTCAGTCATTAATCATTGCCGTAGAGGAGTGCGAAAACTTCGGCAGCCGGCACAGTTCCTATCCTCGCCGCTAGATGGGTCTTCATTCATTCATCCCATTCTTGACCGGGTCGAATGACTGGAAACAGGCTGTGAATTTTCATTTTTACAACAAATGTATCTTACTCGCTCATTCTCTCTCTCTCTTACACGCTCATGTTCGTTTTCTCCTTCTGTCTTTTACACACACACACACACACACACACACACACACACACACACACACACACACACACACCGTATAAACCACGGTCTATTTCACTCCATCAGTTTTGTTATCTCACAGTGTTCACTTATCGGCAGAACTCAGACAGTACAATTCCTTTTGCAGACACGCCTCAAAAACATAAAAGACTAGCATATCAAATGTCAATATATAACAAGTCTGTAAAACCGTGTTTCGGCGTTCAACTAGCTGTGACATAATTTTTGCGGTTAATACTGATGTGTTATCAAATGACGGAACGAAAATGACTACTTTATCGTTAAAGTGTGTAAATCCTGTCAAGCGATTTAGCCAGTTGAACTCTGTCAAATGCGAAGTGCTGCCTGATTGCATCGCTATTTCCTGTGCCATTTTGTGTATAGTGCAGCTCGTTATTGTGCGCATTTGAAAATACAGTGGATTTTATTTTAAATGGATACGTACTTTTAGAGTACTTTTAGTGTTTCATTAACTAACACTATACCAGCCAAGATTCCATGTTCTGAATGTTAAGAATAATGTTATTTATTTAATGTCCCTTCAGTTGATATAGCCGGCAAATTAATGGAGGTTCGGGTGTCGGAATTGTGTTCCTCTGAAATTCCCCGACATGTTGGAAGCTTGATGCATTTAAAAAGCCTCGAATGTCACCAACTTCAGACGAAATCGAATTCATGTAGTTGGGAATGACTAATTGACTGTGCCACCGATGTCGTCGTCGTAAAGTATTCAGTTTTGCAATTGGTTTGCCCCTGTGATGAGTCTTCATGACTGGTATTTTACCTCCAACCACTTCATTTATCAAACTACCATGCCGAACTATGACTTCCTTAACCTGACTCAGCTACCGCCTTCTCTATTGCACAATATCTAGTACCTCAGCGTTAGTCATCCTCTTTATCCAACTTTCTGGTTTCGAAGTCAACATCACATCTCGAAAGCTTCCAACCTCTTGATTTTTTTTTTATTTAACTGAGCGTCAAGGTTTCGGCAGAATAAAATGCAACAGGCCAATCATACACCTTCGTTATCTGTTTATGTAGACTGAGGGAAATTTTGCCTTGATCCAACAAGAACAGCTTGTTATAGAATGCTTGCTTTGCAATAGCTATCTGGGTCCAAATTTTATGACATCGACTGTCCAAAATACTAAGTGAGAACTGGATAAACGAAACATAATTTACGTGTGTATGTTGAATTTTAGATTTCATGTTACTTTCGAAGTCAATTTCCATTTTTAGGTTTTACTGAATAAACGATAAATATATGTTTCCAAATCATTGATCATTCACAAGAACTCTGTAGTGAGAGACTCCATCTATTCCAGGGATTTGCTGCACTAATGACTAAGTACTCTGGAGGTGACACTAGCGTCAACACAGTCAACACACTGAAAACGTACTAAATTTTGAAATTTTGCTTTGCTTTGGAATTTTGAAATTTCGAATGCATCAAATTCTACACTGGATAAACCTGTCGAAAATTAATACGGAGGTACTCAAATACATAGAATCCATATTTCCTAACCGTTTACTAGACAAAAGAGAGGAATACATATATGTATGCAGACACAACCCTTAACACTCTAGAACAATATGAAATAAACCTGGCGTCTCCGAAGACCGAAAAAGTAGTTAGTAGGACGTAAAGCAAATATCATTATTATTAAATAAACCTACACTACATCTCAATGAAAATTCTTCTTTATAGGTGCCTTTGCTGGCGGGACCTAGTGTTTACAGTGCACTATGTCTTCTGGTATAGGCTACAGCAATTTTGTTACTTTCATTGATCTGTCTCAGCTTTATCTTTGGCTTTGACAAAATGAAAGTGACTGAGGTAGGCTATGAGTGATGCTAGTAATACCATTCCTTCTGCAAACAGTCCCTGCTATGAATGGTGTTAAAATATTGCTCATAAGGTCAGGTGGTGCATGCATTTCAGTGGGCTTGGCAGACTGATATGTAATAGCAACTTCTGGCTCAGTGAGGAAAGCAACGGGAAACTACCTCACTCCTCATTTCCCTAGTACGCCTCTTCAGTGATGCCTAGGCCATCTATGACAGCTGATGGCGGAACTATTGATGATCCAACCAGCCTTCGGGCTGAGGGCTAAACATACACACATACATGACACCGTCTCCGAACGGAAGTTGGCGATCCACGTAGCCTCTTGACAATGCAGCATGAAAATCTTCTTCTGACTTATATCTGTGCCATCTTCGAATGTCTTCTGGCCACGAATTTCTCCATCTCTCTTATAATTAGCTGTAAATTGATACATTTTGCCTCTCATAACATATCCTAGGTATTGCGTTGCTTTGCTTTATACTAAGTAGAAGTTCTCATTGCTTTTTCATCCGATGAATGACCTTGACATTTGAAATTTTCAGCATGCAAGGTTTGTCCAAAAAACGGTGATACAGATACATTTCAAAGGCATGAATACGTTTTCCAGTTCTTATATCCAGGTGCCAGCTTTGACATCCATAAAGGAGAATAGAGAATATGTAGCAACGGACCATGCGGATTCGGAGTTGCAGACTGAGATCTGACCTACCCGAGCAAGTGGCCGTGTGGTTAGTCTCGTAGGTAATAGCTTGCATTCGGGAAATATTGGGTAACCCAATCCCGCTGTCGGCAGCCATGAAGATGGTTTTTCGTAGTTTCCTATTTTACACCAGGAAAATACCTTAAGTAACGCCCACAGTCGCTTCCTTTCCATTCCTAGGCCTTTCCAACCCCATCGTAGCCATAAGACCTATTTGTGTCGGTGCGACGTAAAGCCACTATCCAAAAAAAAGAAGAAGAAAGAATTCCTTGATCGGTTTTGGCATCTGCAATCATTCCAGTACAGGTATTTTCTTAATGCGCAAATCATTCTAGAAAATACCAACTGACCCAAGAATCTCTATCAGCTTTTCATGCCTGACACAGTAAAAAACTATTTTATAACCTATGGAACATTCATAGATATCAACGTTCACATCCCTGCATCTCTGCATCAGTACATATAAGGAGAAGAGTGTCCCACGTGTACCGACACCCTTTCCATGTGAGATTCACATTTGTTATGTATTCGAATGGGAAAGATTTTAAGTATATAAGACATCAGTTATACGATAATCATCGCACTGAGAACAATTGAAATTCTTCGTGAGGCTTATGCAAGTCGATTTCAGCCTGCCAGATGGTTTCTCTCCTTATTGTATAACGATGTTAAGATATCAATGCTGGAAGACTTTGAGGACGTGGGCATAAAATCCATCTGAACCAGTTGCTTTACAAGTTGTAGATCATGCGCAGCTTCATTGTTTGTTATTCCAGGGCTAGTCTAATTTTACTTATCATCAGGTGAAGGACGATCATTTCTGTAATTTTTTTTCTATACGCCGCACCCACACAGATAGGTCTTATGGTGACGATGGGAGAGGAAAGGCCTAGGAATGGGAAGGAAGTGTCCTTGGCCTTAATTAAGGTACAGTCCCAGCATTTGCCTGGTGTGAAAATGGGAAACAACGGAAAACCATCTTCAGGGCTGCCGACAGTGGGATTCGAACCCACTATCTCCCGGATGCGAGCTCGCAGCTGAGCGCTCCTAACCGTACGGCCAACTCGCCGGGTCTGTCATCTTTGAAATGAGTTTCAGTGCATTCCCTACGTCTTTGAGTTTCCCTTCCACACCCAAGATAATTTTATTGTTGAATTTCTCACAAGTTGACCGTATCATGTTCCGCTATACACATCCAAGTTCTTCCACTTTCTTAAGCAAATTAAAATTCGTGTTTCTATTCAAGGGCCTCAGTCTATTTATATGTGTCAGACATTCACAATTATCGGTTTTATGCACTTTCTACGTATGGTATTATGCAGTATATTGCACAGAATATGATCTTTGGTTTTATATTGTCTTCTATCCTTCATAAGTTCTAGAATTTCATCCGTAATCCAGTTGTATTTTGTTATTAGTGCCATGCACAGGTGGATTCCACCTCTGTTAGGTGTTCCTTGTTATTTCCATGTTGTTTCTCAGAGCATTTCCACCATTGGTTGTTTATTCAGAATGCATTAGTTTCCTGGTATCTATGTGCCTGGATGTTTTAACATCAATGTTAAATTTTCTAAAGCCCAGCATTTTAAAATCCATTACAAATGGATTGTGATCATATTTACATCAACACCAGATTATGTTTTCACGGATTTTACGTACTTATTTAGTTGTTGATTCGACAAATTAAATCAGTTTGATTCATTAAGGTCTTTTTGTCGCTATCAGTGGATGATGTCCATCTGTATAGCCACCTATAAGGAAGTTTGAAGAACCTGTTGGAAACAAATAGATAATTTCCCATAGTTGCCAACGTCATTACCTTCTACACCAGCTCCTATTTGAATTAAAATCTCCCATGAGCAGTGCTGTCTCACCCTTCTTGGTGGGTTTCATTTCTTATTTTAAGGTGTCATAGAATGAATGATTCCTCTGGCTCAACGTCTTTGCCACCGGTTAGTGCGTGGAAGCGAATAAAGTTCGTGATCCAATGTGTTGTTCCAAACCTTCTGCAATCGCCGATGAAATAAGCATACATGTGGTTGACGCCTACTCCTCTAGAAAAGTAAAAATATCTTTCCTTTGTGTTATGAATTCCAGATTCAGGCCATCTTACCTCGCTCAATGAATGAATATACACAATAAGAATATACTTGTAAATTTGGTGCCGGTAGCGAACACATGACGTAAAATGATCCAGCTTCGTGAATTATCTGCTGAGGATGGCCAATAAAAACTGTCTGAATATGCTCTAGAGAGTTTATTCTTTCTCCATTAATTATACTAATAAAAATATATTTAATAGCATAAATAGTTTCATAATTGTATCTAAATGTCCACATAGCATGATTTCTCCGGCATTTTGAATTTATATATATGTGTGCCTAAATATTTTCGTTTTTACACCCCTTGACAATTTAGTCAAGTAAAATTATGAAATTTTCACTTCATTATTCCCGATTATGGACACTTCCATGGAGTGTAATATATATTTTTTTGCTAGTTGTTTTACGTCGCACCGACACAGATAGGTCTTACGGCGACGAGGGGACAGGAAATGCTAGGAGTGGGAAGGAAGCGGCCGTGGCCTTAATTAAGGTACAGCCCCAGCATTTACCTGGTGTGAAAATGGGAAACCACGGAAAACCATTTTCAGGGCTGCCGACAGTGGGGTTCGAACCGGAGTGTAATTTGATTGGTCTCGTTCATAATCGTACTTTGGCTATGCTAATAGCCAGGCCACTGCGCTGTTCATGCACTCTTTGCATGTAATTTCCTTTTAAATCATTGCAGAGATTTACGATAGCTTTATGAAAATATGGTCAACATATTGCAGATGGTAGGCATCGCAGATTACAAGTATATCAGAATTATCAACAAAGACCTTCACTTGCATCAAACAACATACGTCAGAGGTGAAGGAATACATGACTGGAAGTAGAGGCGTGCGACAGGATTGCCTGTTGTCTCCAGTATTATGTAACATGTATTCAGTGATACATTTTTCAGAGGCCTTGTCCAACCTTAACATTGTCATTACGATCAACGGGGAGCACTTGAACAACATTCGCTATGCTGATGATACCATGTTGCTTCGAAACTTACGGATCTCCAGTCGTTGTTAGACCGAGTCAAGGTTTCCGGTTCCTGTGAAGATTGTGGTTTCTATCCCTACATCTAGAAAACCGAGAACTGACTAGTCAAAGTTTACTTCTCGTTGGAGCAAACCAACTTAAAGCAGTCAATAATAGTATCTACTTGGCATGTAATTGGGTATCGGGACCAAGAGAGGGAGATCAGAATGAGAACAGAAAAAGCAAGGTTCACCTTTACGAAAATAAGTCATTTGCTGTGTTGTAGAGACAATAGGTGATACGAAAACCAGAATAGTAAAATACTACGGGTTCCCGGTGTTTTATAAATGCAGTCGAGTTCTGGACGTTGAACAAAGCGTATGAGCAAAAAAAAAAAAAAAAAAAAAAGATTTTTAAGTGCGGGTTTGTAGACGGCTACTTAGAATATGATGGGTGAACATGTGATTAGCAAAAACGTATTGAGCCACATGAATAAAGAGCTATTCAGAACCATCAAATTACGGGAGCTGGAATAATAAGTACATATCATGCGTAATGTAGACCCCCGCTATTAGCCGCCGCTCTTAGAAGTCTGGGTTCGGTTCCAGGGAATTCCAAAAACATAATTTTTGCAGGAGGGCTGGTACCTACAGTATGTGGTTAAAGAGGTACATGCAGCTCACACCCACTGGAGGTGTTGGCCTACCTAAAAAGAGCTGCACCACTGCGGGATGGGGGCACGAATTTATATTATTACGTGGGGAATGGACGAAAATACCGAATACTCCAGCTCGTCACGCAACGGAAGAGAAGTAGGGCTCGCCGATGATCTCTTGGTTAAGGAACCCAAGATGCTGGTACCAGATGTCTTCAGCAGAACGGTTTCGAAACGTCACCAAGAAGACCAAATTCATATTGATGCTAGTCAACATCCGAAGTTGATGAGCCACTAGAAGACGAACATAAAAGATGTTCTTAGTGAAATAAATATCGAAATGTTTTCCAATATTAGCGTAATTATTTTCTAGAAATTCGTTAAAATGTGTATTGTATTTCAATTTCAGGTTGCAGAAACGGTCGGGTGACTTTAACGTGATCTTCTTTGAATCAGTACAGAACTGTTGCTGTTGTTCTCACTCTTCTCATTTTATCCCAGCTGTGGATTTGGCCCTGTTTTACGGCGAGATCCCCTTCCTGACGCCAACCCAGTGTGGAGGGTTGTATTCACTATTGCATGTTTCTGTGGTGTGTTGTCGGAATATGAAGAGGAGAGTGCCGGGTACTCTCCCAGTCCCGGGCCAGAATAATTAATGAGACGTGATTAAAATCCCCGACCCTGCCAGGATTCGAATACGGAGCCCCCTAAACCGAAGGCCTCAGCGCTGACCATTCAGTCAAAGAGTCGGATGAATCAGTGCAGAACTGTTAAATATTGCCATTTTCGAGTAGGCCTACTTGATGAGATCAATATTTCGTCTGAAAAGAATGCAGAACTTCCAAAAGTATATCTTGCAACATTCATATGCCAGTGTTTCTCTCTTTGTTTTTAAAAGCTTTTCAACTTACCAGGAATATTGTAAGGTATCGTGTTATTTGCTAACTAATCTCAGTTTAGTACCAAGGACAGGTTTCTAAGTTATTTGAAATAACTTACATCACCAGGTAAGCAATTAATAGGTAATCTCTCACCTGACCGACATCGCTAAATGTAGATCAATGATGATTGATTAATGATCTTTTGACAGGGTGATCTGCGAATAGCTTTAGTATTAGGAAGTCTCAATTAGTTATTATATTCTCGAAACCTTTGCATCAATTGGGAAATATCTGCCTACTTTCTAAAGAGAATGGCATTTAACACTGCCTAAGAGATTTGAGGTTATTTCTCATTAATTCTGTTTATTTCTCTTTGTTTGACTTTCGCAGATCTCTTCACTGGGGCAGTGTCCGTCGATGCATTTTGTGCTTGAGTTGGCGTGGTTAAAGAGGGAAGGAATAGCAGTTCTAATGTTAAATTAATGCTTATTCAGTTGAATACGGGTAGTAGAGTAGCAGTAATTAATACGTTTCCGACCATACGGGGAAGTAATGTACTTTCCTGTTAACATACGGGCAGAAGTCAGAACCCCTATTACATCGGTGAAAGTTCCTGACTGCTAGTGTGATGGATGGAGACCCTTGTTCGCAGTCCTAGAAAGAGCGGCAGGTGTGCTAGTGATAACGTTATCTTGGAGCGAGGGTGTTTTTCCTTCTTTCTGACGCGTTGCGACTTGGATATAGCTTAGTTCACACAAACATCGCAGTTATATGAACAAATATTCTTTTGAATGTATTCTAGTGATGAATGTGAATTAAGTACACACCCAGTAAGAAAGTTATCTTGTACAGCGATCACCCGTAATTCTCATGGGCTTTAAAGTTACGGTAGCTGAAAGTTCTAATTAACTGCTTACATGAAACTCCGAGTTTGTTGATATTTTCCATGTATTAAAAGGATAAGGAGATGTACTCTATTTGAAACAGAAGTAAAAGTGTAGCGATGTACACACACGAAAATAGTTGTTAAATATGTGGTGTAGTGGTTAGCGTGATTAGCTGCCACCCCTGGAGGTCCGGGTTCGATTCCCGGCTCTGCCACGAAATTTGAAAAGTGGTACGAGGGCTGGAACGGGGTCCACTCAGCCTCGAGAGGTCAACTGAGTAGAGGTGGGTTCGATTCCCACATCACCCAACCTGGAAGTGATTTTCCGTGGTTTCCCACTTCTCCTCCAGGCAAATGCCGGGATGGTACCTAACTTAAGGCCACAGCCGCTTCCTTCCCTCTTCCTTGCCTGTCCCATCCAATCTTCCCATCCCTCCACAAGGCCCCTGTTCAGCATAGCAGGTGAGGCCGCCTGGGCGAGTACTGGTCATTCTCCCCAGTTGTATCCCCCGACCCAAAATATGAAACTCCAGGACATTGCCCTTGAGGCGATAGAGGTGGGATCCCTCGCTGAGTCCGAGGGAAAAGCCGACCCTGGAGTGTAAACAGATTAAGATAAGATAAACAGTTGTTAATAATTTTAATATTTTAAATCGATGCAATTAAAGTATGGTTCCTTTTAGTGCCTTAATATTTGAGACAATAATAAACATACTTCGGTTAGATCGATGTAAGAATCAAAGCTAAGTGTTAGGACTCCAAACTTACTTGTACGCGGTGACAGCGTTAGCAATAGCAGAAAGACCGTTTTAAATCAAAGAGCTGAAACGGAAGGAAGTAACCCTACTTATGGCGTGTGTCCTCTGGAGAGGCCTCATGCAGGTCTTTTGAGATGACGCCGCGCAGGCGACCTGCGTATATGTGAGGCATCTATGGAGCCCTACCTGAGGTGAATTCTAATAATGAAAATGGCACAACCACTCGGCGCCCGAACTGGAAGAATTAACCAACGAAAGTTAAAATCCCTGACCCGGCCTGAAATCGAGCCCCGGAACCTTTGGACAAAAGGTCAGCACGCTAACTATTTGCCATGGAGTCGGACACTAGGTCTTATACCAACGGCTTTGCCCATCTCTCATGCAGTTATCTCAGTAGTCTATTCGAACAAAGTGGACGGTGATTCGGGGACAACCCGTAATATTATGAAACAGGTCCTGGTAATATACATTTATCGTTGACTTTTTTTCTTAAAAGTCATTGTGACTTGTACGTGTAACGAAACACACGGTTACACAGGGTAAAATTTGTTTTAAATAATCAACAATTCCTCATCATATACTGCATTCTTCTTTTCCTTCTGTTGCCATTTTTCCCATACTTCGGCCGAGGAGAGCGTGTAAACTGTCACACAGGTAGACTTCGCCTTGTTTTACGGCCGGATGCTCTTCTTGACTTCAGGCGTATGCATAGTAATGTGTTCACTATTAAGTGTGTCCGACTCGTTGGATGAATGGTCAGCGTACTGGCCTTTGGTTAAGAGGGTCCCTGGTTCGATTCCCGGCCGGGTCGGGGATTTTAACCTCCATTGGTTAATTCCAGTGGCTCGGGGGCTGGGTGTTTGTGTTGTCCCCAACATCACTGCAACTCACGCACCACACATAACGCTATCCTCCCCCATAATAACACGCAGACACCTACACATGGCAGATGCCGCCCACCCTCACCGGAGGGTCTGCATTAGAAGGGCTGCACCCAGCTAGGAATACCCACACGAAATTATTATTACTATTATGTGTTTCTGTGGTGATCTGTAGTGTGATGGGTTGCGTGTATATCAAGAGACAATCACAGAGCTAAAAATCTTCGACCCGGAGCGAATCGAACCCGAGGCCCTCCGAACCGAAAGCCGCGGTTCTGACCATTCAACAAAGGAGATGGACCATCATATTCCGCATTATATTTCCCGAATCTTAATGCTCCTTCCAAGCGTGAAAGTAAGTCGGAAATAAGAACCTTGGGCCCAACGATTTCCTGTCGTAGACAGACAAACAGCTCGGTACATGTTAAAATTAGGTCGATTTCTCCTGTGCCCGTTCGTAATTTATAGGTAACATGGAAGATAGCGTTTAGTCAGCAGCTATAGTTCATTCGGAGAATACCACGCAATTACTCTGTGGAGCGCGCTTGAAGCAAGCCGCCCAAGAATCGATCAGCAGTAACCCGCTGGGCCTTTGTATAGCCCACAATCCACCAGGCTCCAAGAAGAAGCTGCAGTTAATTGCTACGGCCATTACCTGCAAGACGAGGGATCAAAAACGTGTTTAAAAAAATGCTGCATATATTCATTAATGGAGTCGTGTTTTTCGAGCGTCCAATCGTTTAATGATTCGGTCTGTACCCGCGATCACCCTGCTAAGGCTTTCTCTGTACCTAATCATTTTCTCCATTTTCCTGTGAATATTTTACATATTGATCAGTTCATTAATTACAAAGTCACTACTGTATGTGAAGATAGTATATAACACAATGGTCTCCTATATTGAATGTTGCACAAGAGGATAATAATAATAATAATAATAATAATAATAATAATAATAATAATAATAATAATAATAATAATAATAATAATAATAATAATAATAATAATAATAATACCGTGCTCGATAGCTGCAGTCGCTTAAGTGCGGCCATTATCCAGTATTCGGGAGATAGTGGGTTCGAACCCCACTGTCGGAAGCCCTGAGATGGTTTTCCGTGGTTTCGCATTTTCACACCAGGCAAATGGCGGGGTTGTACCCTAGTTAAGGCCACGGCCACTTCCTCCCCATTTACAGCCCCTTCCTGCCCATCGTCGCCATAAGACCTATCTATGTCGGTGCGACGTAAAGTGACTTGTAAAATCTACTACTACTACTACTAATAATATTTAATCTATGACCTCAGATACTGTGTGCATGCATTTTGAGTTGACGCCATTTAGGCTGCCAGCATGCCAGTTGCGTTGCCAGGGAAACCAGAACTCTGAATTTAAATTATTTTTTTCGGGATAACTCCAAACGTATCACCATCGATCATCGTGACATCGTCCACAATGGATTGCCGAAAGAATATTTTCTACCCTTCAGAAATCCAACAAATTTTGTAGGGTTTGAATCAGCAATATTGGAATCCAAGGGCCGACACACTGTGACTGATCCACGGAGAGAGCTTTACAGGAGAGTATAATTATTCTAGAACGAGAATGTGTTGGCCGTTTGAAGTGTTGGCATCTCGGCTATTCTGCCGGTGTGTATAAATCAGACCAAACTATCGGTTTGTCAAAGATCATTGACGTTCACTTACATCATCCAGCTGAACCACGGTAGGAGTGAATGTGCTAAACTGGGTATTTCTTGCTAGCTTCTCAAACCAATAACACGTGAAAACAGATTAGTCATCCAAGTATTCTCAATGTCTAATATTACTTCATTGTGTTGTATGTTGGGTATTCAGCCCAAAGGCTGGTTTGATCCTCTGCAGCTCCGCCAACAGCTGTCATAAATAGCCTAGGCGTCACTAAAGAGGCGTACTAGGGAAATGAGAAGTGAGGTAGTTTCCCGTTGCTTTCCTCACCGAGCCAGCCGTTTCTATAACATATCAGTCTGCCAAGCCCACTGAAATGCATACACCAACCGACCCTACGAGCTATAGTTTCACACCATTCATAACAGGGACTGGCTGTATAAGGAATGGTATTACTAGCATCACTCATACCTCAGTCAAAGCCAAGGATGAGACTGAGACAGGTCAATGAAAGTAACAAATTTGATATAGCCCACACCAGAAGACATAGTGCACTGTAAACACTACATCTCGCCAGCAAAGCCATATTACTTCATTATGGTATTGTAATAACAGGGCCTAATAATATCCTAATAATGTTATTGATTTTGAGGCCCAGCTACTTCTTCTTCGGTTTTAGAGACACCAAAGTGCCTGATTTTTCTAATTTTAAGACACGAGGCTGGCTTATTTGAGCGCATTCAAATAACACTGGGCTGAGTTGTGATTGAATAGAACAACTTATGTTCTGAAACCAACGCTCTAATGCCTAAACCATTCAACCTGACATTAAGGAGATATGACAGAATCCAGTATTTCAATACGAGTCCTTTCAATTTCTGGACACAGGAAAAAGTATGGTCTGTTTGATAAGTTTTCAATTCTACATAAATCATCACCATAAATTGTATAGGACTACATAGTCTACGCCAACGGCCGTAGCCGTGTTGAAACACCGGATCCCGTGAGGTCACCGAAGTTAAGTAACATTGAGCATGGTCAAGATTTGGATGAGTTGCCACGCGGTGTTGGTGGGGGATAAGGGAATGGACTGGGTAAAAAGGTGTGCTGGTAACGTCTCCACTAACAACGACATTCCTTGAGCGCATACAGTGCATTGTGTTTTTGTCGTCGTATAGCACAGTAGTTATCTTAATTCCGAGTTACAACTATGGTTTCAAAGAAGAGAAATATATTAGATATGAATGCTAAAATGCAAGTTACTGATGCGTTTGAAAAGGACAAGTTATCTGTGAAACAAACTATCCAAAAATTTTAAATCGGAAAGACGCAAGTTTAAGAAATTGTAGAGAGTAGAAGCGAGGTTAACTGTGAGTCGCTGAACGGTAATTTAGTATTCGTTCATTTTTGTGACGTAAAAGAGCGAAGTTAAATGATGTATGTACATAAACAAAATAATGTACTGTAACAGTGTATGTTTTCGTGCAATAAACCAGCGACACTTTTATGCAATACGTAATTATGCATATACTTCAATTCTGTTGCTAGCGTGATGCAGCTCTTGTAAGCCAGATGCCCTGACGCGTCTACGGTGTATAGGATATTGCGTGTTGCGTGTTAGGGCGGTGGAGGGAAACATTGTGTGTCCAAAATGAGTTTTCAGGGAATCTATCTCAATAACAAAATGTGAAATCTCACCCACAACCAGACGCTTCACAGCTATCGTATACAATTTAAAACAACGTCTCTAAAAACTACAAAATTAGTTAGTGGGACTTAAAAATCAATAACTATCATTTTCAGGATCAGTTGTGTTGTTTTTTATGTACTTTATGTACCATTTGCCGACGTTACGAGTAGATTACTATATTCTTTATCAAGGCGACTGATGTACACTCACCCCACAAGAACTGACCGTCGCAGAAGGTGACTTTCTTTCAAAATCCCCCTTTTGAAATAGGACGAACATACTGTGAAGGTGGTAGGTTTCCAAGTATCATCTTTCTGACCACCAGCTATCCACAACTTGCGAATATCCTCGCGTTTTGAGAATGTATCAAATTAAATAATACTTTCCCAGCCAATTTTTGAGCAGTTGACAGTACCTGTATTCGATCCGAGGTAATCAACCAGTCTCCTCAGAGAGCTAAAATCAACTAGGATTATCGTCACCGTGTCCTTATGATACAGCTATGTTTCTAGGGATTCTGATTTCAATTTCGGACACTTTCAATAGATGATTTAGTAAGGTTTCGATAAGAGCTCATCAATGCCTGTGAACAATAGATGATCATTAAGTGGTCGTTATGTAATGCGAAAGAGTATCTCCAACCTTGGTAGTCATCTTGTTCTCCTGCGCAAAAAAGCAAAGTCATCACCGTACAGGCCATTAAGGTAATTTTAGAGATGGAAAGTAAAGGGTTCCATTATCCGTAACCGCGGATATTTGGTGAGGTAGAGTGTTTAGCTCTATGCCCGGCCGCCTTTGTCCCAGAAATTAATCTGCTATAACATTTTTGGTACAGTGTGAGTTAATCCCAGGGCCATGTGCACCTTCGGAAGTGGAAATTTCGTTTCTTCCGGATGAACCGAGCAAGCCTTTACCGATACTGCCGGGCAACCCATTCCCGATTTTCCTGTTCATCTTCAGATTATGTATTTCATTTATTTATCTACCACATGCGTAGCTCACCGAATATAATATACAGTGCAATTTAAATATGTATATTAATCCTCTCGTTATGGTCGGCATATGGGCCTTCGTTTCAGAGGGTCCTGGGTGGGATTATCGGGCGGACCGGGAATTTAATCAGGTCTGGTTAATTCCTCTAGCTCGGGGACTGGGTGTTCGTGTTTCTCTCAAAACACATCTTCAGTTACATACAATATATTACACTAAAACATCCCTCCGAATAGGACTGGCGTCGGGAAAGGCTTCTGCCCGTAAAACTGGCCAAAATCCATACAAAGTCCCGACCTCAGGGAATTTGTTAAACGTCGAGAAGGAGAAGAAGAACCCTTTAGTACATGAACTTCATATGAGGTCCCTACGTGTCTTATTCAGTGCGCCCTTTGGTACTTCTCCTCAGTAGTACAACCTAAATAATGTCTCCACCCTTCACTTTAGATTTCATGCGAGGTAAGTTACTAGTGCCACCTAAATCCAAGAGATGGATTCGGAATACATTATGGTTGTTTTACATTATG